>NW_026125537.1:0-600000 GCF_943737965.1 Phodopus roborovskii | reverse complement strand
ATTCAATCCACTCCTGACACAGATGACTTTCTGTGTAGAGAGTCTAAAACAGATGTTCCCAACCTGTGTGTCCAACACCAGCCTTTTCATGGGGGTTGCCTAAAACCATCAGAAAACACAGATATTTACATTATGATTCATAACTGTAGCACAATTACAGTTATGAGGTACCAACAAAAGTAATTTTGTGGTTGGGGTTCACAATGAGGAACTGTATTAGGGTTGTTGCATTAGGAAGACTAAGAACTACTGCCTTAGGCTGAGGGCTCAATCCCTTTCAAATGCTATTACTGAGTCCTAGGCTATGGATCTGAACATAGGGATACACATAACTACATCCCACCCAGGTTCAATATTCATGAGGGTGACCCCCAGAACTCAGTTTATGTTGGCACTCTGTTTATGTTGGCAGGCACACCACCAAGTCTACAATCCATAAGAAGATAAACTGGAAAACATGTCTAGGGGAAAGTGTGAATGATAAAGGAGTGGCCTGGAACTTTCATGCCCACTCTGAGCATTCAATCCTCCCAATCCTCCTACATCCATGCCAACTACCTGTACTTCAAACCCTATCATCTGGCAACATTAAATAGACCCCATTGCCATAGGTTAAGCCATCACCTTAATGGGTGAATGAACTCACTCCATCCTCTCTCTGATTTCTGGAGATCTGAAAGGTCCTCTTCTGGAACCTGTTCCTTCTTTATCCGACTCCTTCCTGATATGGTCTAGAGGTCACTACTCACCTCACCAATATTCAGAAGTCATTCTTGTCATGTGGGAGATTCCAAGGGATTTAGAGATTCTATGCCAGGAATTGCATTTTGTGCTGCTTAGTTTTTTTTTGACAAAATCTAGACATTCTGGAAAGACAGTATTTCCATTGAGGATTGTTTCCATAAAATTGGCTTGTGGGCATGTCTGTGAGACATTTTCTTGATTGATAACTCAAGTGGGAGTGCCAGCTCACCATGGGTGTTGCTAACCCTAGGCAGGTAATCAAGGGCTGTGTATAACAATAGCTGAGGCAGGTAGAGGGAGGAAGCCTCTAAGTAGCACTCCTCTGCACTTCAGTTTCTGCATCCAGGTTCCTGCCTTGAGTGTGTTCCCTGGTTTCCCTTGATGCTGAATTGTAGAGCGTAAGATGAAATAAACTCTTTACTCCTTGGGTTGTTTTCAGTCAACATATTATCACAGCAGTAGAATACAATCTAGAACAAGTAGACAAACTCTCTCTGTTGCCTTGTGAACAGGTTGTCTCTTCAGGCTTCATTACCTTTCATAAGAGAATCTAGTAATCTGTCTAATGGAAGGATTGGCCTTATGCTATATCCCCCCCCCCAAAATCTGAGAGATCTCTTGGTTTCTTTGCTCTCTAAGTAGCCTCCCTTTACCTCTACAAAGCTCAGATCACCAACCTCCTCTTCATAATAGAGTCAAAAATGTCCCCCACTGTAAAAGGGACTAAAAAGAGTCATCTTTCTTTTCAAATGATCCCTTCTCTAGAGACTCAGCCCCAGTAGCTTTTCTTGTCTCAGTGTATAAGATTTCTTTACTGTACAGCCTTTTTTTTAATACTTTCAGTGAGATTGTCATAAAGTGTGGCATCCCAGGTAGAAGATAATCCTACTACTATTTGAACTGTTTCAGAAGGCTTGGTCCATTAGAACATACATAATTGAAGATGGTTAACATTTAATCAAGGTGACACAAAGCAAGCAGATGCCAAGTCAGGCTTATTTATAAAATCTGGTGCAAAAGAAAAATCTCTATCCAATAAAATCCAACAACACATTGCAAGTGTATGGTGCAATAAAGCAAGGATCTTTCCAGGAATTCAAGGTGGTTTAAACATATTGCAGTTGTTAGTAATACGAATGCATCCCTCTAGTTTGGTAATAAAGATCATCAGGAAGCCAATATCTAAGTCTGAAAAAAAAACCTCCAATGAAACAGGAATATGTTGACACTCTCTTCCTTTGAGAAGGAAGAAGTTGGCACTGTCCTGGATTTGTTAAAAAGAAAAGGTTCCCAAAATGTACTAGTTTTTAAATTCTTCAAACACTGGCCCACTGAAATAAAGAAATCTATGAGGTATTAAAAAATCAGGAAACAGATAGAAATTATCCCATGTCAGATGAGACTATACTTTGTCTGGAAATTCCAGAAGAATTAACAGAAAAGCTAAGAGATAGAATTTAAAATGAGGGTCAGGGGATCCTGGGGACGTGGGTCATCAATTAAGAGCACTGGCTGCTCTTCCAGAAGACCTGGGTTCAGCTCCCAAAATCACATCAGGTTGTTCACAGCTTCCTTTTTTCCAGTTACAGGGGAACTGGCTCCCTCTTTTGGTCTCCACAGGCTCCTGCACACATGTGTTGCACATACCAACAAGCAGGCCCACACACATACACATGAATGTAAGAAATTAATTTATTTTCAATTTATGGGTGTTTTGTCCTCATGTGTATCTGTGTACTATGTGTGTGCAGAGCCCAAAGGGGACGTTGGGTCCTCTGGGGCCAGAGTTACAGATGGTTGTGAGCCATCATGTATGTGCTTAGAATCAAACCCAGGTTCCCGGAAAGAGCAGCCAGTGCTCTTAAACAATGAGCTACCACTTTAGCCCCAAATAATGTTTTTTAAAGATGATGAAAATCCTGAAAAAGGCTGCATTGTGGTCTAGCTTTTGAAAGGCCCCCAGAAGTGCTTATGTGAAGGCATTTTCCCTAGGCTGGGATATTACAGGAGTGGTGAAATATTTTCTAGATATGTCTGGTTGGAGGACTCTAGGTCACTGGGTGTGTACCACTGAAGTGTATACTGGAATGCTAGTGTTCTCCTTACCAGTTTTAAGTCCTGGCTCTCTTGAGTGAGCCAGCCTCTATTAGGTTCTTCTACCATATCTGGTGTCACCACAGACCCAAAGGGGCAAACATAGTAAACAGGGATGGAAACCTTTGAAAATGTAAACCAACTGTTGACTGGAAGTTAACCATGTAACAAAGGAAAGAGTCCTTTGGATTCGTGCCTGCAGAAGCCTGTGTATGCTATGGAGGGGAGCAAAGAAGATCAGCTCCAATTATGGTGGCCAGGAAGCAGACAAAAGGACAGTGCTGCCAGTTCCTGACAGTCTCCCTTTGTCTCTGGTATGCCCAGGTCCCCAATCCATGAAATGGTGTCCACCTCAATCAGGATGGGTCTTTCCTCCCCTCATTAATGCCATGGTAATGACCTCTCTGGCTTGCCCAAAGATGTGCCTTTGCCTTCCAAAAATTCTAAATCCCATGCAAGGGATAGCAGATATTAATCATCATAATATCACAAACACTTTCTTTCTGTAAGTTGCTTCATTTCAGGTATTTCGTCAAAGTAACAAAAACCTGACTAGGAGAGGTCGTTTACAAATTAATTTACCAAATGAAGCTCTTTCTCTCTATAAAATCAACAAAAATAACCCATACAATACAATAGTTCTCATTTTCCAAACAATAAATATTAATGTATAAAGGAATAAATATAATAAACAATGTGAAAGGGCCACATGAGAAAAGTTTTAAGTGGGTAGAATGAAAGACAGATGAATGTAAAGCCATGTCCTTTTTCATTTCATTAAAAATATGGCATTGTAAATATTAACAATGTCAAAAATATACTAACAGTTTAACACAATTCCAACAAAATAATGACGTGGCTTCCTTACAGTGGACAATGTGGTTTTGATCATTTGTTGTTAATCCTTGAAACAATTGCAGACTTTCTGGAATTTAGAGGTAAACTTCAAAGTGATTGCAAAGAGTCTGAATGATTGCAAAGAGTCTGAATGAGCAAGACCATTACCCTCGAGTAGTCTAATGTGCTCTGTGTGACACTGATGATGCTATGATGTTGTAGAGAAAGCTGTTAACATTCAGACATAGTTGCCGTTATTAATTGAATGAAATAAAAATTAAACAGAGCTGGACGGTGATGAAGGGTGAGCCCTGTGTGCCTGCTAGTGATAACAGCAACTCTCTCAGGAATCTTTGCTAGAAACACTTGCTCAGAGACCACTACATCACCCCATCGAACCCCTCTGCAAGAATGTGCCAAATGACTACTTGACCTCAGACTGGGCTTCCCCTTGTTTTTGGCCCATGACTCTTGCTGTGCCTCCTTGTGACAAAGCAATATGGTTTCAAAATAACCTACACCATCTCCATTTTGGCTGTGAAAGCTGCCCTGTGTGCCATCTAGTTTGAATATGACATGGTTTCCACAGTATATCTAGTTCACAGCATGTCCTTTTTCTGAATTTTCAGAAACCACTCTCTTCAGAGTTCCTTTGTGTTGCCACACAGAGGTTGGTAAAGATTGATGGCACCACTGACAGAGCAGAGTTGGTGTTTTCAATGATCACCAACTATTCCTCACATTCCATTCAAGAGCCATCAGCTGTGGTAGGGAAATGGCTCAGTAGTTAATATTGCTTCCTGCTCTTTTAGGAGACTCCGGTTCAGTTCTTGGCAGTGTCAGCTGTAACTGCAGGTTTGGGGGGAATCTCATACCTTCTTCCGGCTTCTGCCTGCACCACAATCACATACAAACCTACACACATTCATGATTAAAAATTAAATCTTTTTTAATAAAGAGTCATCAATTGACCCAATACTATACTATAAGGCATAGTATAGAAACCACAGCTAGAATAGAAACATTCTGTGTTCAATCATGTCCTGTCAGTTTCCTTCACCATGACCCCAGTCTTAATGTCCTTGACTTTGATGGCTTGGTATCTTGAAGATCACTGATTTAATTTTGGTTTGCTTCATAATTCCTCATAATTAGATTTAGATCATATACTTTTCACATGAATATTCCAGAAGCAATGTCTTTCCCTTACCACATTTTTTTCTTATTTTATATTGAATAAATTTGGGGGGAGGTGTATGAGGAAAGTGTGTATTCCCTTGTGTACATATGGAAGTCACAACACAACTACCAGAATTGGTTGTCTCCTTCTATCATATGAATTCCAGAGATCAAACTCAGGTCCTCAGGCTTGGTGTCAAGTGCCTTTACCTACTGAGTCATTTAGCTGCCCTCCCTCTTACTGTATCTTATTGGGTGGTACGTGATTTTAACTTGCCCCAGTGTTGATGGCACTCACTGTATTGCCTTAACTAATGTGGTAACTAATGGTGGTTACTCTTTTGTCTCTTTGTAATGAACATGTGTTTTAAGGGCAGGTATTTTAAACTACACAAATATTCCATTCCTCATCAAACAGTAGTTTATTTGTGAATTTATTTGTATATACAGTAACTCATACACTCCTTTTTATCCTAATTGGTAATCTGCAACAATCATTTTTATCTAGTTTCTAGTTTAGCCTTTGGTCTCCCCCTCCAGCTGGTTTTCACATTGTTTGCAAAAGTCTTCATCATTATCTAAATCCTTCCTTGTTTCTTAGTAACAAGCCCCAATGTCATCATTTCTCCAAAAGTCTTTTCATGGAACCATATGGAAAATAGTCTCCAATGATACCCATTAAAGACTACAGACTTGTGTCACGGCATAATAATGGGACTGTCATATAATTATGACAGAAGGAATTTTCTCGAGGTAGGCATTTACTTTGGATCATCCAAGTGTGCTTTGTACCCGAGATAACCATAAGACTCCTAAGATAAAGGAGACTGAGGAGTCAGAGACTGAGAAAGAGAAATGGGATGGAAGCCAGGGTCAAAGTGATGGCACCACAGGCATGAGAAGTTGTTCACCCAAAAGGTAAAGGTGACATCTGTGAACTTAGGAAAGAACAAGGCTTCCCCACTGGACCCTCAGAATAACCTTACAATATCTTGACTTTCAGTTAGGTAGGACCCATTTTGGACTTCTTATCTCTACACTCAGAAAAGACAAGTGTCTTTTGAAGCCATTAAACATGTGGTGATTTGTCACAGAAACAACAGGAAATCAACATAGAATGGGTGTAGAAGTCAAGAACAGCTGCAAGATTGGCTTGCTGCTATGGGTGTCATTGCCCTGCATGTCAAGGAACAGAGCTGAATATGCTCATCACACACACACACACACACACACACACACACACACACACACACACACACACAGTGGGTATGCTCAGGATACCACCCAGTGTCTCAGTAAGATGCAGGACTCTCAGTTTCTACCCCAGCAACATATCTGCCTGCATGGTGCTGAACTCCCTGCCATAGTGATAATGGACTGAAGCTCTGAAACTGTAAGCATGCCACCCAAATTAAATATTTTCATGTATAAGAGTTACTATGGTTCTGATGTCTCTTCACAGCAATAGAAATTTTAACAAAGACACATACACACATGCATATACACAAGTGAGAACAAATGCACATATACATATACATTCATGTACACACATTCATACATATATCATAGGATCTATCCTCATGTTCTCCTGTTTGATGTCTGCAACTCTCTCCTCCCAGAGTTCTGAAGAAACAAATGAATCTGAGCAGTCTTCGTGCAGATAACCAGCTCTTCTTTTGTTTGCTACTTCTATCTAGATGGACACATTCTTCTAGCTTTGGGGATCCAGTTCCCTCATGGCAGGCTACCCTCCTCATATCTTTGAAAATGAAACAACCCTGTTCTAGGTCTAGTTTGTGGGTCAATCAAGAATTGTTCTTAGAAATAGTAAAAGCATTTTGAACAAAATTTAAATGAAAAGAGAGAAATTCACAGAATTAAATGCATATGTGGTAGTTTGAATGTAATTGGCCCCCAGAAGCTCACAGGGAATGACACTATTAGAAGGTACTTTGTTATAGTTGGTGTGGCATGTTGGAGGAAATGTGTCATTGTTGGAGTGGACTTTGAGGTTTCCTGTGCTCAAGCTAGGCCTAGTTCAGACCACTTCCTGTTGACTACAGGTCAAGATATAGGACTCTCAAGGAATCTCAGTTCCTTCTCCAGCACCACATCTGCCTGCATGCTGCTATGATCCACCATGATAATAATGGACTAAACCTCTGAAAATGTAAGCCACCCCAATGAAATGTTTTCCCTTTATAAGACTTGCTGTGGTCATGGTGTCTCAGCACAGCAATAGAGACCCTAACTAAGAAAATGTATACTATGAAAGAAGAAAGATCTAGAACAACTAAACTAAGCTTTTATCTCATAAAGGTATATGAAAAAAAGAGCAAGATTAACCCAAAGCAACAGGAAGAAAAATAATAAAAATTATGACAGAAATCAATATAATAGAAAAACAAGAAAATTATAAAAAATCCACAAACACAAAAGAATATTTACAGAGTCTGGCAAACCAAGGAGGAAAGAGAGAGAGAGAGAGAGAGAGAGAGAGAGAAAGAGAGAGAGAGAGAACTCACAATTTACCAAGACCAAAAGAAGGTTCATTGCTATGATTTCTTGGACATCTAATGCATAATAAGAACACAGTTGAAACAAAAACAGAAATTCCCTACACTCATGAGTTTAATAATTTACCCCAAATTAGCAAAATTCATATAAGGAGAATGGATCACCTAGATAGCCTCATATCTGTGAGATACACACACACACACACACACACACACACACACACACACAATAAAAGAATGGAATTTAATGTCTCCAAATCAGAAAACCCCCACTCAGTACGTTTGACTGGCTCATTCTCCCAGTCCCCAGGGAGAACAGTGCCAGCCCTTCAGGCTCCCTCAGAAACAGACTAGAAGATTCCCCCATCTGGTTTCATAGACCAGCACTGCTCCTAAAGTACCAATGCCAGACAAATACATTTTAAGAAAAAAACATGTCAGACCAATGTTCATGTCTTTTTGAACATGTATGCAGAAGGCAGCAAGAAACCCAATGACCAATCCCAGTAACCCATAAAAAGAACCAAAGGCCATAACCAACTAATCAAACATGAAGGGCTAATTCAGCACTAGAAAATCATGTAACTTACTATGCAAATAAACAGGAGAACATTTACAGTGTGCCAACAGAGGAAAAAAAAAAAAAAAAGAAAAGAAAAAAATCTTATAAAAGTCAACAGTCATTTCAGATTTGAAAATAGAAAAGCAAAAGTCACTCAACTACCTAGGGATCCTGACAGAGTTCCCCCACATGATAAGGTATGTCAACATTAGAACGAATGTGAAGAAACTGGAATATATTCTTCCTAAGGCTCATAGCAAAGGCAACATTTCTTCCTTGGCATACCTACTCAGTATTGAACCCCAACTCACAGCTGCTCTAATAAGAAAAAGAAATATTATGGATATATGTCATAGAGGAAAATGATAACCCAGAGGCATGATTGGCTGTGAAGAAAACCTCAGATTATTTACAAAAACAAACAAACAAAAACCCAAAAAACTGAAACTAGGAAACAAGTACAATAAAGTCACAGGACATAGACTATTGTAAAGGTTAATTGCCAACCTGTATACCAGCAATGATACTGAAATTTGAGATCCAAAAAACCCAAACCAAAACAAAACAAAACAAGGGGTGGGGAACACTCAAAATATTCTTTAGAACTTTCAGTATTGATACTGTGTGCTAAAATCTGATTTTCACTCTATCTTTCACTGTATAATTTAAGGTCTGGATTCCTGTAGCCCTGAAGTCTGAGGATGTGGCTTGTGGTACTGGGCAAACAAAATGAACTTGCTTGAACCCTCTTCTCACATGCAGGATCCCCATACTTTCCTCATCACCCCCAGGAATTCAGAAGAAGGGTGTTTTTACCTGGACCCTCTGGCTGCCAATGCAAAGTAATCTAAGCCTAGGTCAAAGGCCAGAAGAGCAGGAGAAGGACCTTCAGGGTAATAAAACTGGGGAGGTCTTGACAAGGTTTAGTGGTGCTCTTGGCTCCATCTTCACATTTCCTTTGTCCTCAGTCTACTCTGAGTACTTTGCTATTTCAGGGATGCATTGAGAACAGCCCCCATCTTAGAACTTCACATTCAGTCTGTGGCTTGATGATTAGTACTCTGAACTTTTGTTGTAAATTCCACTCTTAAACCACCATTGACTTTTCCATATTCCTTAATAGCAATCTGCACTTCTGCCTCAGACCTCATTGACTGGAGGTTAGGACTTTTGCAGATGGCCCATCTGCATCCACCTCTCCTCCCTCTTAGGCTATTACCTTCTCAGAATTCAGACAAGTCCTTTTAAGAACACTGCCATCCATTCTCTGCTCATCTCCCTGTACTGGTTCCTCATTTGACTCAGAATGAAGTGATACCAAAGGCATACAAAACCCTCCACCATTTCTCTCCAACCTCCATCACTGCTCTGACCTCAAGCACCACTCTTTTAGTAGAAGCTGCTCACCAACAACCATGGGAAGAACTTAGGGGATTACCTGGTGGCTCACACTTTGGTATGATTAATGGTTAATTTTGATTGTCAATTTGACAATCTCCACAAACCCCATGGAACTAGAACTCTGGATATGTCTGTAGGTGAGTTTCTAGATTAGGTTAATAGAGGTGGGAAAGCTCATACCAAAGGAGAGGGGGAAAAGGCACCACTCCCTGGCCTAGGATCGGGCCTGAATGAAAAGGAGAAAGGAAGTTGAATTACAACATTCCATTCCTGGTCCCTGAGTGTAGCCTGTAACCAGCCTCTTCAAGTGCCTGCCTCCCCAACTTCCCTGATGGTTTGTACCCTTAAGCTGGGATCCGAACAAACCTTCTGGCCAGGTATTTTGTTAAAGCAAAAAAGACAAGTAATGAATACGGCTGGTCAGACCTGGGTGGAAAATGTGCTTTACTTGAATAAGGCAGTGTATGGGGTTCCCCAGCCACCTAGAGGGAAGTTCTACTCCTCCCCCTGCCTGTGTGCAGGCACACAGACACACATAAAGAGGGAGACAGACACACACAAGCCCACACAAACACATACATGTACAGATACACACACACACCCACACACACATTCACACACACAACCTTGAGGCAGAACAGACCTTAGCTGCTAACCCTCTCTCCAAAGTATGGCACTTTTGTCTTTGCTGAGGGTGACCCTGTGCTGTGGCTAAGCTCCATTGTATAATTCTGGAAAAGCTGATCTTTTTCTTTGAGCTACAAGATGAGCAGTGGGGACTGTATCATGGCCCGGTGTCTTTCTGGCTTTGACCTTGGAGAACATCTCTAAAGAACATGCCTCAGCTCAGGACACTGATGCTTACAGATGGCTCTGCCACTTCCATTTGTTCGGGCTTAGATGTGTTCTGCGGGAAGAGCTGGCATTGCAGTACACGGGCTGTATTGCACAGTGAGATGTCTTCCCAAGCTTCTCAAAACCACAGATTCGGAGGAACAGATCTGGGAGGAGCCTGAAACCATTTGCTATCAACTTTGTTTGTCTGTGGGCTTTGTCAGTAGCCTCATAAAGAGAAGCAGAAGATGAGGAAAAGTTAGTGCAATGTTCCCCATAGGAACATGAGGCCTGGGGGGGGGGGTAAATCCTTAAAGGTGACTCAGTGGATTAAGTGCTTTTGGATCAAGCATGAGGGACTGAGTCTGGATCCCCACTACCCACAAAAACAAAACAAAACAAATCAAAAAACAAAAACACTGGGCACTGCAATATGTACCTATAATCTCAATGCTGGGGAAACTGATACACGTGGATCTCTGGGGCTCATTGGCCAGCCAGCCTAGATGACTTGGCAAGCTCTGGCTTCTAAACACACACACACACACACACACACACACACACACACACACACACACACACACACACACGAAGGCAATCTCACTCTCTTGTCCCAGTGGAAAGCTATATCTGCTTATATACTCTACCTGGTGATGTGTAACCACCTGGGCAGTTAAGGGATATTCCCAGCATAGACAAAACTCTGCCTAGACAGACATACTGTTCTCACTCTGGAATGCAACCCAATCCCACAGAACTTTATACATGTGGAACTATTCTAGGCATGCATTATCCAATACAGTGCCCACTGGTGACCCAGGAGGATGCAGATGCATACCCCTAAATTGTCCAGGTTGATGAAAGGGTTTAAGATAACATTTCTATAAAAGACCTGGCATTGTGAGCAGGTTGTCTGTGCTACCCCTAAAATAATAGTCCTTTTAGTATGCGTGCTTTGCCCACTATAGGGACTGAAGGGCACCTCCACCCCATCCTGGGGGTGGGAAGTGGGTTGCTAGTAGGGCTGGGATGAGCCCCAGGTTCATATCTGAAGGATGACTGTATTGAGGGATGGTGGCTTTTTCAGAAAACCAGTTTCCCATCACAGCCCACATGGATACATTCATCTTCTGTGAAAGTCAACCTAGAAGAATCTGAGACCCAGCAACCAGCTAATTAGACGGTGAAGCCTGAGGCACCATGAAGGAACAGCTTGGTAGCTGTACCCAAGTCCATGGTGTTTGTATAGAAATAGAGAAGTAGCTGAGAGGCTCTGTGGCACTAAGTCTAGGCACTAAGGCTGAGCACACATTCAAGGCAGAGGGAGCAGTGAAGGGGTAGGGGCAGGTGGAGGGGAGCATGGCAGGACTCAGGAGCTGCACTGGGCAGTTCTGACTGGGATCCCAGTGAGATATTGCTTTCAGCTAACCCCACCCCATCAGGTGGCCTAAGCTGATTGACAGCTGCAGTAGCCTTTTGTAGCTCTCCAGCACAGTGGGTGGGGCAGCTCAGCACAGAGGGAGGCTTAAATACAGTTTGCAGGAAACTGGGGAAGTTGGGGGCTCCCAAGATCCCTAGCATCTGGGGCTGTTGAATTGGTTGTTAGACCCCAGTTACCTCAGGGTAAGGAGGGGTCTCAGTGAGGCAGGAGAGCAGGTTTAGGAGACCTACATTTGGACTCCAGCAGTCCTCAGAGTCAAAGAGAGCTGAGGTCTATCCATGACTTGGTAAGATGGCTACAGAGTCTGGGGATTTACAGAAATCAGATGCACAAGTCTATGCTTGTTTCCAGAGGGAATCACTACCATTTCCGTCATCGCCATAAGATTTACAGCACAGAAACAGACCAACTACAGACATTGATTCACAGATGCGGGCTCTCTGCCACATCCACATGTCTGAGGACCAGAACCAGCTATCAGTGTGGCCACTTTGGAAAGCTGTCGGCAGCCCATGATGCCTAGTATCCCTACTGACATGCAATGTGTCTACTCTCAGATATGCACACAGGTACACACGAATGATTAGGGAGTGGGGAGAAGACTCAGTGGGTAAGAATGACACTTACCCCCTTGACACACAATCATGAGAAACTGAGTTCTGTGACCTCAGCACTGTAGATGGGTGTGTGTGTGTGTTTGTTGGGGAGGGGGTTAGGGGTTTGGTAGCTGCCAGCATAGCTCCAGGCTCAGCAAGAGACCCTGCCTCAAGGAATCAGGACAGAGTATATCCTAGGGCCTCCTCTGTCCTCTCAGAGCATATTTTCTCACATGTGACTATACCACACACACACACACACACACACACACACACACACACACACACACACGAGTATAAGAATGTTCTAACACTTCCTCCAAAATATCTAAAACTTGAAGTTATACCAGTGCTCACTCACCAATACACAAATGCATTGGCTTTAGAATCTTCACATGGTGAAATACCACACAGCAGTAAAAATGGAACACTTGTCATTGAAGGCATATAGATATAAGGCTGAAATGACAGAAATCAGACACAAAAGATGAAATGGGTATATCATTCCATCCATGAGAGACTTGGCAGGCAGAAGCCCCTTGCCTTGCCTTTGAAGTCAGGAGGGAGATTATAAGGGTAGGAATGGGGGAGTGTGTGACCTCTGTGTGTGTGTTGCATATCTAGGGTGGATCAAGCAGGTAAGTTCAGTCTGAGGCACTGGGCCAGACTTTGTCTCTGTGCATTTCTCTGTACAAATGTCATAGTTGGATGACAAACAGAAAGCAGTTGTAGTGTCTTCAACAAGATCTACATGTATCAAGGAGCTGGGGAGATGGCTCAGTGGAAGTACTTACTCTGAATGGTTGAAGATCTGAGTTCAGATCCCCATCATTCACATCAAAAGTTGAGCACAGCAGCACGTCAGGAAGCCCAGTGCTAGGGAAGCAGAGATATGTGTTCCTGGAGCTCACTAGCTAGCTCCAGATTCAATGAGAGACCCTGTCTCCAAAGATAAGGTGCAGAGCAATTGAAGATGCTTTCATGTGTACTCACATGTACTCATTTGCATGTGAACTCAACCCATGCGAAAACATCTACACACATGTGCCATACACATACATGCACACATGTACGCATGTGCATACCTTCATACATTAGAATGGTATGAGGTTGTTTCCAAGCTGACTCCAGCTTTTGCGTTCAGGGTGTCCCAAGAGCCCTGCTTCTTTCAGCCCAGGGTGGTGTCCACCATCTTCCTGGAGCCCAGCGTGGGCAAACAGCTATCTGTTCTGATATACCAGGGCCTGCCTGTGAACAGATGATTTGCCTTGGCTCCTGAAAAATGTGTGGTTAATGCATGTTCTCAGCAGGATGTGGGGAAAATGGGACCCAGAGCCCTGTGTGAGGCAGCTTCCAGCCCAGCCCCCTCAGGAGTCTGCAGACAGGGAGCTCCTCAGATTACAGTGGAGGGAGGCCCAACTGTGATATTGCAGGGAAAGATGAGTGGGGGGGTGGAAGAAAGAGGGGCACTGAAGGAAGAAGGGAGAGAGGGAAAAGACTAGAGGAAGGGACCGAAGGAGGGAACATTAGCTGGACCCCAGGGACAGAGGGTGGGAAGGAGGGGATGAGATAGTTCAATGAGCACTTCCTGCCTGCCAAGGTCATTCTGAACCTTCCACCTGTGTTGTTTTGCTGGGTTCCACCCATTGGAACCCAAGGAGGTGAGGCTGCCTGGTCAACTAAGAACTTAGATGCTGTGATTCACAGTCAAGAAGTTCAGAAAGGTTGTATAAGGTGCTTAAAGTTACACAGCAGGTCAGTGAATACCTCAAAGTTTAAGCCCAGGCCTGTTGGATATCAAGCCTATGTTCTTGGCTTCCCAGAGATCTCCCCAAACCTCTGCAAGAGATAACCTACTGCCCTCACCTTAGCAAGGGGATGGCATTGTCACAGCCAAACTGGGGTGCTGCACTCAACTCCTTTCCATATAAGGCAATGGAGGCATAGAAGAAAGGGGGCAGCTCATTCAAGCTCATGGCCAAAGCCAAGGCTTCTACCATCCCCAGGAGAAACATCACTGTACCAAACCCCAGGAATTCATTGAGAACCAAGGTGATGATCTGCTAGGAATCCACTCCAGGGCACTGGTTGGTCCTGCCCATGTCCCCTCTCTATTTCTCCAGAGAGGTCAGGGTTCAGGCCTGACCAGTTGCTAGGGCCCAGGTCTGTGTGGCTCTTATACCAGCAGATCAGTTGCCACTTTCTCAGTCAGCTTTAAACCAATGGGAACTGGGGAAAAGGCAACCCCCACCCCAGGTAAGGTTCCCTGATCCAGAGGTGGGCATGAAGGTTCTGCTTCACACTCTGCTCCATTGTACTGACCCATGGATACTCTCTGGTTCACAAAGCCTACACTGAATTTCCACCCAAGTCCCTCCCTCCCCTTAGAGCAGCAACTCACAGGGTCTATGGGGTATAGATGAACAGGGCTTCCCTGGTGGGCCTGGCTGCAGGCCACCCTAGCCGTATATGAGGTGTAGATGGTTGCCTATAGACCTAGACACTAAAGACTGGGTCCCTCATGTGAGAACGACACAGATTTCATATCAACTCATGCTGCCTGGAGAAGAGCCATTTCTTAGTGTCACAGGTGAACATGTTTTATTGGTCAACCTACAAATGTTCACATGCCAGCCAGGACAAGGCATGTGTGACAGGCAGGATGCAGCCTGAAGACCACTGCAACCCCACAGAACTCTACTGTATGTCCAAAGGACAGTGTTAGCACTGGTGACTCACCATCATTCAGTCAATTGAATACCCAGTCGCCAGGGCCCAGCTAAGGTTCAGCATGGAAAGAGGACATGTTGCAGCACCTGGTCATAACAGAGCAGGCATGTGACAGAATTCCAGATAGGATGTCTTCTGTTGCCACCCTCAGAAAGTGGCCAAGCCTCCAGTCTAAACAGAATGAAGCTCCACCGGCAGGCACAGAACTTTTCAAGGCCTTGGAAATGGTGGCATGCTGTTCCATCAACAAAAAGCTGAGGCACAGCATTTTCTAACTGTATTTGACCACGTCAAACTCTCAGAGAAGCCAGAAGAATGATGGCTGGGGTCACCCTGTGTACATACAACTGTGAATCTTCTGAGGAAGAAAAGGTCTTTAAATCAGCACTTAATTGATGGCACCAGGGCAAGTGACAAACAGGGGATGTATTTTACCAAACAAGGGTACCAGAATCCAAGTGTTTAAGTTTCTTGTAATAAAAAATGCATGTGTCTAAAGCCAGTTGGAGTTAAGATCCTGTCACTTGCAGCTGACAGAATTAACTGTCTAACCATAGTTGTCTAAAAGCACAGCTGTTCACAGAAGGATTCTGTTACTCAACAAATCTGTCTTCACACACATTATTCATTCAGGAAAGCTCAGACGGGGTAGATGGTGTATGTGTAGCCTGTACAGGTGAGGCTGACAGGTACCGTTGTGCAGGGTGAACACTGAGCATTTCCTACAGGGATCCTTTTTTATGCTACAGCCCCTTGAGCTACACAGTGTATAGCTTTGAGAACTGTGGTTCTCAACTTGGGAGTACTGAACCCTCTATCTCTGAAATTATTTACATTTAATTTGTAACAGTAGCAAACTTGCAGTTATGAAGTGTGATGATAATAATTTTATGATTGGGGGCCACCACAACATGAGGAGCTACTTTAAGGGTCACAGCATTAGAAAAGTTGAGAACCACTTCTTGAGGACTATGTAAGTCATCCCCAGTCCCCAACACTTGTAGCACCTACCCCACTTTATCATTGCCTAGCACTAGGATAGCAGGTATTTACTTTTATCCTGGTTGGTTGAAATCCTACTTAATGTCCTTTACAGATCAACAGTTTCCTCCTTCCTTAGAAGCTCTGCCAGATTGTGTTCTTGGCTATAAAGTAGTATGAGGAAAATTATAGAGGAAGGTGTGTGGTACAAGAGGAGGTACCCTAAGAACCTGAACTCAGCTCCCAGGGGATACAGCTGTTGTTTGGGTACATCCCATGGGCTCTGTGCCCCCAGGGTGGCTTATAGAACTTCTAGTCCCGGGGAAGGAAAGGGCAGTGCCCTCTTGTCTAGATATCTGGAATGTGGAAGATCTGTCTGTTCTTTGGGCCATCCACACCCATGACCAGAAATCTAGGAAGATGTCCTCTGCCCACAGGGTACCACGTTCCCCAGAGAATCTGGGCCATAGTCTTCATTTCCACTGCTTTCCCCATGGGTAGAAGTGAGAACACATGACAGACATCAATGACCAGCCTAAGTTGCCATTGCCCCCAGATTTCAAAGTTCTTGGCTCCAAGTTGCCCAGCCTACCTGACACCTCACTGGACAGAGGGAATGTCCTGCTCTAATCACAGCAGCAGGTGCTCACTGTCCCCTTTTGAGGGACACTGTGCCTGCCCACCCCGTGGATAGGAGCTCAGACCCAAAGGCTTCCAGACTTTAGAGCTATTGAGGTCCCAGTTGTCCAAAGTCCTATCTTGCATGTCTCCTTCTTAAGCTGCCCCCTCTCCAAACTCCCAACCCTAGGTACAGCGTGAACTGCACTCTTTAATATCTTCAGTTTAATATGATGTATCTAATATATATGTTATTAAACATATAAACAGGAAGAAAATGCCTTCCTGTGTTATTTACAGCAGACCCCTTTTAAACTAATGACCCCCACATCCTACCCACCCAGAAATGCAATGTAGCAGGTATTCTATGAAGACCAATGAGGTGTTCAAGCTATGGGCTCCCTCCTTTGTTGGACTTACATAAATAGTTCATCTGCATGCTGATTTGATTTGCTACTCTTCTGTAATGCAGTCTAGCCCACACAGTTTACTGGTGAGAACAGAAGCTCTGCTCACTCTGCTCTGGACCCCAGATAGAGTGTTCAAAGATCCACCCCCAGTGGGCATCTCTCAAGCAGCCAGCCCTTGCTGCCTGCCCCAGCCCAAAAGCCACTCTCAGACCGAGACTCAGAACCTTGATCTTTCCTTCCAGCACAGTTGGCTCAAAAATGAAACTAGTTTTTCACTGTTCCCAGCAAGGCCTGACCTCTGCCATCCACTCATGGCCATGAGGGTGACTGGGACACACTTTGGTTGGGAGCAGCCTGGAGACTTCATTTTAGACCTAGGGAAGGTTTGTTTCCAGTTGTACCCTGATCCCTCTTGCTCAGGTAGACTCCATCACCAAGGATGGTGACCTCTGTGCTCACCAACTTTCTTCCCTACAAGCCTTCCATAGGTTCCTGGTCTCACATGAGCCACCTGCAACCAAGGACTTCCATGCCACTTACCCATCATGCAATCCTGCCTTACCTTTCTCAAGGTTACTTTTTCTATAATCATATCATTGAGCTCTCTCTTCTGAAATTCCTACCAGGCATAGTGATACACACCACATGATGGCACATAGAGGTTTGACTACCAGCTTAGCCCCTTAGCTGCTGAATAACCTTCCAAAAGCAACTTAACTTCTTTGTGTCTAACTTTCCTCATCTGGTAATAGGCGAATGAAATAGTAACTGATTTATCATGTCCCTGATGAACTGAGCTAATATGAGAGGCACCTAAACCGATATTTGCCCATAAAGCCTTATAAAACCGTTTCCTTTTAATGAGCAAAGGGATTAAGACCAGGCTGGAGAAACCCACAGAAACAGCTGACCTGGACAAGGGGATGCTCATGGACCCCAGATCGATAGCTAGGAAACCAGCATAGGACCGACCCAGACTGCCTGAACGTGGGTATCACTTAGGAGGCCTAGGCAGTTTATGGGCCCTCTAGTAGTGGATCAGTATTTATCCCTAGTAAATGAATGGACTTTGGGAGTCCATCCCACATAGTGGGATACTCCCTCAACCTAGACACATGGCGGAGGCCCTGGACCCTGCTCCAAATGACATGACAGACTTTGAAGATCCCCCATGGAAGGCTTCACCCTCCTTGGGGATCAGAAAGTGGATGGGATAGACAGTTGGTGGGTGGAAGGGAAGGAAGGGAGAGAGAGAGAACTAGGATTGACATGTAAAAAAACAAGCTTGTTTATAATTTAAATTTTTTAAAAATGAGGTTAGATACACCCAGTAATTAATAAATAAATAAATAAATAAATAATAAATAAATAAATAAATAAAAATTAAACTGTTTCCTTAACTTGGTAACAGAATTCCCAGAGAAGAATATCTGTATGCTATCCCCAGTGACTGCTCTCTGTCTTCTTTCTCTCTTGAACTCACTCTATTCAGGCTTTCTCAAGATTATTGGAGCCTTCATGCTGCCCGAGGTTGTGCTCGGTGTATACTTCTGCTTATCCACAGTCTTGGGAGGTCAGAGTGGTCCTCACACAGTTTGTCACTTGGCCTGATGCACAGCTCACTCCAGCTCCCTCATCCTCAAGCTGACTAGACCCAGTGAACCAGAGACTCCACACTGATGCTGTTGATTCCCAGACAGTGTGACCAGCAGACATGGAACAAGATTAACAAACACAATTTTATATGGTTTTATAGCTGTGCTGAGACAGTGTGAAGGGATGGGAGGAATGAACTTTAATGATGGATTCGGTCCAGGCATGTCTAACCCAAATCCTAACTGCATCAGCTATGCCCAGAAATGAATACTTTCTGGTCAAGCTTGTGCCTTGCCCAGCTTTAGACATCAGGCCAGTGGCTCATAGAATTGTTCCCTGATGCTAGCTTTACCTCTCATTGATGTTTCTATAGTCTAGAAGAATCAAAGACATGGCCAGGGAAAGAGTCAGACCCACCACATGGTGTTTCCATTTTTATTTAAGACTCAGAGACCATGGCATCCATGGTCCAGGGACAATGGATACTTAAGGACAAGAGGTTCCTGTCACTACACTAGGAATGATTTCAACAAGCTCAGGGCAGCCTTTCTTCCTTTTGCCTTGACAAAAGGTATCATTGCCTGACTTAGAGGTGTCACCTGATGAGAGGTGATCCAGTGATCACCTGACTGTCAGTATCACCTGACCTGAAACTGCATAGACAGCCAGGTTCTGTGGTGTAGCCTCCAGAATCTAGAGTCCAGGGTGGACTAACTCTCCTTCCAGAGAAGCAGGGCCTAAGACTGCCTGAGGTGATGCTGTGAGGACCTCAGGGACAAGCTAAGTGACAGCTGAGTGAGTTACCACATCAAACCAGGACTCTGCCATCACCTAGATTTTTGTAATAGGCAGCTCAAGCCTGTGTTGAGAGAAGAAACTAGGGCAGGGAGTTGCATGGGCACTGTGGTAGTATGTTTTATGTTGCTGTAATGAAATGCCTGAATTTAATTCTAGGAATATATAGAGATGGGTGGTCTATAGGCAGGAAGGTTGAAACAGCAGAACTTCTTTTTCACGAGGAATCATAACTCTGTTCCAGGTTGGAGAATGAAAAGGGTTCAGGGACTCAACCATGAGAGAATACATCAAGTCTGGTGTGGCCTCACTGCATAACAACCAGCCCTATCAAGAACTCACTCGCCCCTGGGGGACCCACTCCACTCCAAGAAAACAGTATTGGTTATCTCCCAAGCATGGAGTCCCATGACCTCAGACATCTCCTGAAACCCATCTCCGAAAACCCAGAATAGCATAGGGGACCATGTTTCTAGCACAGATCTCTAGGAGACACAATCAACCTCCAGCAGGGAGCAGCTTTGGCTTGCTGAACACTCAATGTAGAACTTCCAAGGTGATGTAAGGGCCACATTAGGAACAGTGGGTACCTGGGTTGGTGGGATTTTGGGGAGTCCTCCCACTCAGAGAGCACTACTAAGAGCAACTCATGCCCCTCAACAAATCACTGGTCAGGGGATCAGGATTGCAGGTCTCCAGACCAGAGGGAACCATCTACTTTCAGAATAGGCAAGGAGAGGGGGAACTCAGGCCAGAGAGAACTGAGGGAGGCAAGCTGCCAGCCTGCAAAGCCCTGTTCTGGAAACCCTGTACCCAGGACATGAGATTCCTGTCATTCTACCCTGGAACAAGTTGTACCTCCAATGTTGAGCAACATGTGATGTAGACTCTCTAGGAACCTAACAGCCTTGTCACACTACCAACTTTTAGTAGACAAATGTAGCCCCTCATCTAAGCAGTGGAGGAGTTAAGGAAAGAAGTAACCGGCTTGGTTCATGGGTCAGGAACCTCAAAAGAGCACAAACCCCACATCCAGCAATTAACAACTGATCAAGTGTACATAGAAGTGTACTCACTCGTGTGTCCCTGGGTTCTCCCAGGATGTGCTGGTGGATAGATGGACAGTGGGAGACTCATGCCTAAACTCTGGATCATCATCATTTCAAACAGCATCCTGGGTATTGTACATGTGCCTTGAGCAAGGCTGCATGAATAACCAAAATGTCAAATATCTTTCTTTGAGCTGGTCCATCCATGCTGTGAGTCTCATACACAGGAACCACATACCAATTAGGTGGTGAAGTATGAGTATTTTTGTTTCATAAAAATGAAGGTAAGGCATTCATGATCACTTCACTGGGCCCTAGAAGAAATCTTTTAAAGGCAGAAGATGTTGAGTGAGAGGGATGAGGTATTAAAGACTGACTGCTTTTTTGCTCTTCAAGAGTAGGCATTCCTCCCTGAGAAAGCCTGGCATTTCCTAATGAACCTGGAACCCAGGGAGTTCCCGCATGGTAGATTTTTATCACAGATACAGATGTACAGATCCATTTGTGATCCATTGTGAGGATCTCCAGGGGGATTGTGTCTGCAGGGGCTTCTCAGATAAGACAGGAATCCCTACCACAGTCTCCTTGACACCAATGATTGAAGAGATCAAGGTCAAGGCTTCTGGGAAATGCTGCTTTCTGGGTTGCTAATGAGCCAATCCCTCAGACACAGAAGGCAGCCACAAATCCTGTGCTCCCAGCCCAGGCTAATTCTATGAAAAGCATTTGCTCTAACCAAGGGATGTAGATAGGTACACAAGAATATGTGCATATGCATGCATGCATGTATGTGTTCTTTCACTTATGTGCAAATATGCATATAACATGGGATTTGAGTTACAAGTGGACATATAAAAAAGAGATATTAATAAACAGGAATTTGCCCACTAACCAGGAGCTCTGGGCTGTCAGGGTCTGTGCCTATTACTACAAATATTGTTCCTGATCACTTGGTATGGTGAGCGTTGCCCCAGAGTAGAGAAGTGGACTGGCAAAGTCACTGGAGTGTGAGGGGCATCAAGACTTTATCCCACCTTCTCCAGTTCTGTGACCATGTACAGATGTGGGCAAAAGGAGATATGGTCGCCAAGCTATGGGTACCTCAATGGACCAAGGCACTAAGGAAGCACTTAGGGTTGTAGCACCTGCCCCAGTGCTGAGTCGCTGTCATGTGATGCCTTTGTGACCAGGCAGCCTTGCTTTATAACCTTGTCTGCCCACACACTAGCTCTGTACCCATCTGTGCACTGACAACAGTCGTGCTGGCCACATAGAGTGGTCCAGAGAAATCATCATGGTAGTGACTAATATTCAATAACTATGAGCAATGACTATGAACAAAGGGCAGAGAGGAAGTCAGACCATCACACGGGCTTCTCAGAAACCCCTAGACTCACTTCCAGCTCAGACCAGAGCTCCTGTTGTCTTGCTAGTGATGTCAGAGGCACAGGATCCAGGGTTTCTCTGTAGCAAGATAATTTTTTTTATTTCACACTTTTATTTGGAAAAAAAAATCTAAACTTGCACCTGAGATACTGTGTCATCCCCAGATGTCACCTTAGGACCAGAGCTTTGCATTTGGGTTTATCCAACACTTTTTTTTTTTTTTCACAAAAAGAAGCCCAAATGGTTTCACAGGCTGCTGTATAAACAGTGGTTTAGTGATTGTTCAAACAGAGATAAGTGGTCGAGGACTGAGTCATCTAACACTCTTGGGACACAGGCAGGTCTCCTGCAGGACAGCTCTGGCTTGAAGCTTCTAGAGGTCTCCATGCTGCCAGTAAGTGCCTGAGTGCACTTTTTAATGAACAGGCTTATACTTCCCAAGGCCCAGGGCACATTGAGGAAGAAGGGGTGGAAAGAATGTAAAAGATGGGGAGGTCTGATGTGAAAATCTGCCATCTGGTATGACATGGCTGTCAAAACCCTGAACACAGTCATCCAACATGCATAGAGGAGGTGCCCACAAGGCCCCACTCCTTCCTTAATAGCTACTTACTATTAATGGTTATCATGGAAAAGAGTGTCATTTCCTTCAATGTCATAGCCACTGGAGGGCTAGTTAGAAAGAAGGGGTTCATAGGGAAAAGAAAGGAGTGATGGGGGTGGATCAATTATAGTACATCATATATACACATGACACTAAATGACTATGTATTGGGATAAGCCCGTTAGCATTTTGAGTCTGTGGTTAAAAGCTTATCTATTATAATACAGGAAAAATAAAATAATATTGGTAATAACACTAATGAGGGCACAGCATGCTCCACTGCCAAGACAATCCAGCTGATAGCAAGCAGATCTTCAACTGGGACACTCTTCCTTTATTACACCCAAGACTGGTTTATTTCACTTCAGCAAATCATTATCTGTCACATTAAATTAATGGCATTAATTTGAATTTTAATGGTTTTTGTAGTTTTGTTTGCATTTAATTTGTAATTGTGTTTTGGTTTTTATAGCTGCATAAAAACCAAAAGCACAAGGAATTCATACTTAGTCTTATGTTTGTATATATTTAAATAACAATGTGATCAAAATAATTGTAGTTGATACTGGGGGTCTATGATAATTTTGTTCCCTTTAAAATGCATATATTTGGAGCAGCAGGATGGCTCAGCAGGTAAAAATGATTGCTGCACAGTCCTCATGATCTAAGTTCGATCTCTATAACCCACTTAAAGAAATCCTTGTGTGGCAATGTACATCTGTAATCCCAGTACTCCTACTATGAAATGAGAGGTGGATGCAGGAGAATCACGGGGACAGCTAACCTGGAATAGCAGCTTCAGAAACAAGGGGGAGTTTGCCTCAACAAGAAGGGAGCAGAAGCTCCCAAAAGTGGCTCTCTAACTGCCATACACATGTGCCCGTGGCACATGGGCAGCCTGGCATGCAGATACCAGCACTCAAACATACATACATGCACAATAATAAATCAATAAATATTTAAATCCATCTATTAGTGAACTTTTAGAATCACTGAGACAGCTCTGTAATCCACCACTAAATGCACACATCACCTAATTTTAAAAGTCCTGGGTTGAACTGGCACACTGGAATTGTGGGAAGTGGGGTGTAATGGCAAAAGTCCTACAAGAATTTAGATCTAGGCTTTTCAAAAGGCTACACTAGTTAGCTCTTCTCAGGTGGCTTCAGGCCTTAAACTGCCCATAACCTTTTCATTTTCTGCTGATCCTTGGCTTCCCAACCTGGGCAGGTGTGAGTAACTCTTGTATATCCTGATAAATGTTCATAACCTGAATGACATGTGACAGACAGATCTGGAAAAGTCCTCAGCCATTTGTCAGAGTGGCAGGTCCATACCTCCTAAGTCCTTAAAGGCTTGTGACTGACCTCTGACCCAGAGGCTTAGGGCTGTGCATCCCTGGGCCTTACTGTGGTAGGTACTACCTTCATCACCATATGTCCCTGGGTAAAGGCAGAGGCCAGGAAAGTCTGAGTGGCTGCTGTAACTGTAACTGAACTGAATGATAATATGGCAAAACCTACGGCTTGGGTCCAAATGCCCACAGAGGGTCCATCCCATTCTCCTGCCTCCAGTGGCTGCAGTGATGAAGAGGGCCCTGTGTTCAGGGAATCACTGGTCTCAAATATAAGGGACTTCTCTCTAACTGAAAGCACCAAGGTAGGTGTGAAGAGTGACAGAGCTCCCAAATCTCAAGAGGAAGCATCCAGAATCCTTCCTTCTAGGTGGATTTTGAAGTGCAGTCACATCTTTACCACCACATACACATATACACCCATAGCAACTGCTTCCTTCATGCCTGCATGCCCTTCTAGAAATTGAGGTACCCACAGAGAGGGGGAGACCAGTTCCTCACTGCCCAACTGGAGATCCAATGCATTGCAGGAGCCCAAGTCACCCTCATGGTGGCCAAAAGAACTCCAGAAGAGTTCATCTCATATCCAGGACCAGGGCTGGGGGATGCCCACTGAGATAGGTGATAGGATGGAGTCAGGCAAACAGTCAACTGGCCCATAATGTAGTAGAGAGAGGATACAGGCTTTTCCATAGCCATGGACCAGGACCAAAAGTCAATGTGTGGAGTCCTAGGCTGTGGTGGGACATGAGAAAACCCAAAGAACACACTACCCCTCAAACACATGTAGGCTTAGGCAACTACCTTAACCATGATCTCAAATGTCATGGGAGAGCTGAGCACCCCAATCATCCAACTTTTCTTCTACAGCATTCTCTTTTGCCCGCCCTGGGAAACCAGGCAGGAAAGGCGGATGTTCATTTGTTCCTGGGGCTGCTATAACAAAACCCTACAACTGAGTGACCTCAAACAACCCCACCACTTCCAGAGGCTGTACATACTAGCCAGGCTGCTGTTGAGGTTATGCTCACCATGGATCTAGGGAGAATCCTCCCTGGCTGCTGGTGTCTGATGTTCCTAGGAACTCTTTAGTTGGGAGATGCAGTACTCCATTTACATTTATGTCTCCTCCCATGGGCCTTTAAGTTGCCTTCCCACCATACCATGTCTGGGTCCACACTTCCTCTTCCTACAAGGAGTCAGATATCCTGAGTCAGTACCCCCTTTAGAGCCAACATTTTAACTTACTAAACTCTTGAAAACTCTACTTCTAGGACATATCTAAAAACCTGTCAATACACCTGGGGATATCAACACATTCATTTAAAGGAAACATGATTAAATTTATAACTAGATGGAAAGGAAAAGAAATATACTAGTATCATCCATCTCCAGGCCACCCATGTGTGGTCAGTAAAGAACCTCTGAATGTAGATATGAACAGAGTTTTTACTTGAGATGGGATTTTTTTTTTCTACTCTTGAAAGTATCTACTCAGAAAGATTCCTGAATGTCCCTTGCCCTTGAGCGGTGAGAGAGGAGGTTCCCCAGCTAAGCATGTGGTAAGTGTCAAAAAGAAACAGGCCTGAGGTAGTCAGCATAATATTGAGTAAATGAAACCAAGCAGGGGGAAATGTGGTTGGGAAGGAATGACCTAGTACAGGCCCTATGAGAAGAGAAGGGATCCAGTAGGTCCTCCTCCAGGATGGGGGATTTTGTACAGTAAGCAGACAATACGGTGAGGGCAAGGCATGTGTGAATTTGGGACATCCCAGATCTGACTTTTCTGTCCCCCACACTGGGCAGCGGGTGTAGATTTTATGTGTGTCTGCAGAAGGCCCAAACTGTCTTCAACCAGAACCACAGTGATCAGATGCTGTCTGAGACATGGATGGGAGCATTTCCTTGGTTGGAAGAACTTGGGCAGACAATGCCAGAAATGGCTTATAAATAGACCACCTCCTCCCTTCTTCCCTTTGCCCAAGCTCCTGGCCCCAAATCTCTCTCTCCTACTTGGCACAATCCCAGGTGGGTTTTAATTAGCAGTCTTGCCTTCTCCACTGCTCACATCCAGGTTTTCCCAAGCCAGGAACACATACTTTTCTCTCCTGATCTCCTATCTCTGGAGCCCAGCAGAAGTTTTTTGGAATCTTTGGACATTGGTAGAAACAGAATGGTAATTTTTTGCCTGCAGAAAGAATGCTACCTACCCACTGCAAAGTGGAGGCCTATGACCTTAGGTTTGGCAAAGAGGCTTTTTATCCATTAGGCAACGGCCTTCAGCAGAGCTCAGTGGGTTCCCCAAAGTGAGAGGTCTATACACAGTGGCCTTTGTGCAGAAACCATGCATCTGCCATCACCATCTCTAAGCCATGCAGACATAACTGGCCTCTGTCTGTGTGGCACTTCTCCTACTTAATTTTGTGAAACAGCCTTAGCCAAATTGGACATATGTTATTCTGTACCTTACCAAAAGATGTCCACTGTGTCAGCTCTCTGCTATTATAACAAAGCCCTGAAACAAAACATGAAAAGAACAAAGGTTTCTTTTAGCTTGTGGTTTTAGAAGTCGTAATTTGGACCTGTAGAAGTTCACTGTGGTGTGAATATGTAAAGGAACAAAACAACCTGAGTCACAGCTATGAGTAAAAGGGAAAAGAAAGAGGATGGGGGTGTCTTACTCTCCCCAGCTTCCAAGAACAACCTGTTAGGTCACACTCTATGAAGGTGCCATTACCTCCCAGTAGTGCTATCCTGGAGACCAAACCTTCAATGCACAGGCCTTTGAGAAACATTCCAGATCAAAGCTATAGCACCCACCTCCCTTACTAAGCCTTCTCCCACCCAGAACTCCCTCCCTCCCTCCGTCCCTCCCTCCCTCCCTTCCTTCCTTCCTTCCTTCCCTTTCTTTCTTTTTTCTTGTTGTTTAGTTGGTTGAGTTTGGTTTTTTTGAGACAGGGTTTCTCCTTGTAGCCCTCTGGCTTTTCTAGAACTAGTGTTGTAGTTCAGGCTGGCCTTGAAATCAAAGATCCTCCTGCCTCTGCCACCCTGCTAGGACTTCACCACTTAAGCCCCATTCTCTTTAGAGTCTGGAAACAGACATCTTTGCCAAAGGCTTCCTCTCTGCCCAGGCCCCTGCTCCAGCCCTATGTCTTCATTGGCTCATTCTTCTTAGGGTGTCTTTTCTAACCAAAATCAGAACATTTTCCAAGAGGATGCTGCTGACAAAAAAAAAAAAAAAAAAAAAAAAAAAAAAGTTATGTTTGTCATGATGCTGAGAGAGGGAAGGGGTATCTTAGGGTAAATTAAGTTAGAGAGCCTTGCACACCACAATCCCCAGGAAAGCAGCGAGGCATAGCAGCATATTTAATGCTCTCAAGATGCTTGCTTGGCCTCATCTGACTCAGTGGTTCCCAAGCTCTCTGACCATAGACTTGTTTACCCCCATCTATTAAGGGCCCCCACCCATGGTGTGTGAAGCCCCATGGACTTCAAAATAGTGTTTAGGTTTCAGCAGTTCCTTTTCTAGTGGGCCTTTGGGTGGCCATGGGAGTGGAGAAGAATGCTTTATGTCTGGCTGGTCATTTCACAACATTGAGTTCTCTGTGTCTTAAGGAGACAATCTTAAGTGACCCAGACTGTCCCAGCATAAACGTATTTTATAATAAACAGAATATGAAAACAGAATAAAAGTTCAGTGTGTTTATATTTTGAGGTGTTAAAAAATTCCCTTTTTGAATCACTTTTTTGGTTAACATAAATGTATTGTGACTTTTTTTCTTTCTTTTTTGGCGTTTTCAAGACAGGGTTTCTGTGTTGTGACATTTTAATATATATATATACATATATATACTTGGTTATATCTTGTACATTTTTGTTCCCCCCACAAACTACCCTGGTATATAATTCTTGGGCAATCAGGGTAATCCTCACCCTACCATGCGGTGAACAGACTTGGGAGGTGTCAGACGATGTGCTGAGGTCAAAGTAAGTCATGGCAGGCTCTCTGTCTTTCAGGCACTCTCCCTTCCACCACCCAAGGTACCCTAGTGATCTCCTGACTTCTGACTCTCCAGGAGGTGACTGTGGTTGGTTTTTAAGAGTGACACACATGGGCCTGGCAATTAGGTGTGATGTAGAAACTGTGGGATGGACCATGCTTTTCTACTAGAGCAAGCCATGGACCTGCTTATTTCACTACTCTGTACCTCAGTTTCCTCATCTACAAAAAAACCCATTACCATGGTGGGTAGCATGAGGTCCACCTGATACTGCAGTGGGTGTAGGGGAGGCAAGCGCCAAACCTGGCACAAGGGGAAATCAAGATAGGGGTTTCTGAAGGCTTCAGGTAACTGATTACCCTTTAATGTCCACAGGGTAATATTGGGTCTTGGATATTCCCACTGGAGTCTGGTTTAAATTATCAACAGATTTGACAGCACAAGGGTTGATCTGGGAACATGGAGGCCAGGTCCTGAGTCTCTTAGGGGAGCTCATGTGTACCCAGACTGCTGTAATGACAGAAGGAGCTGAAGTAGGAGGGCATTCTGCTACTCTGTGAGAAAATAGCCCCAAACAGACCCAGATGGCTGCCAAGTTCTACCTTTGTCCATACAGTACCCTCTGGAAAATGGCGGCATTGGCATCTCGATGGGTTGGGTCCTTATTCCAAGAACCTGGGAGTCTGTGTGGCCACAATGGGGAGATGGAGCTACAAGAAGCAGGAAAAGTAGGTATTTCTTCCCAGTGGTCAAATTCTACCCTACTGGGAAACAGACAGGTGGTCTCTGACACAGGATGTGGAGTATGCATGGAACAAGACCCAGTGTCCCAGATCCCATGTTCTCCCATGCCTGGGGACAAAGAATCCACATGATTGAAGGAGATAAGTAAGTAGACCTATCCATAGCACCCTCTCATAGAGGTAGCTGTGATGATTTGTTTCCATTGTCAATTTGCCACAGTCTAAAATCAGTGAGAGACTGTCTAGATCAGGTTGGTTTGTGAGCATGTCTGGAGAACATTATCTTGAGTAAATAGCATGGGAAAACCCAGCCCACTTTGGGAAGCACCATGACCTGGTTTTGCATCCTAGATGGTATTCAATAGAGAGAATGAGCTGAGTAGTAAGCATGGATGAACCTTTGACTGTGGATGTGACATGACTAGCTATTTTAAGTATCTGCCACCTTGAGTTCCATGATGGACTATGATCTGGAACTGTGGGCTGAAATAAACCCTTTCTTCCCCTTTGCCTTTGGTCAGGGTATTTGTCACAACCACAGGGGGTGGGGGAGACCTAGAATAAAGGTCACCATGGTTTTTCTGGTGATCACCATCATTTCCTGTAAGACAAGTTTCAGTGTCATAAAAGCAGGAGAGGTGTTACTGAATGGAGGGAACAAGTGCCAGTGACCATTCAGGAACAGGATTGGGTCATGTGCTGTTATCATATTGAAGAGTGCCAGACCAGAAGAGCCCTCAGATGGAAGAGACATACTCCAGGTCAGCCACATGCCAGGCTGCTCCTTCCTGAGTCTTGCCTTGGGTACATACACAGTTGGTGGAGAAGTAAATAGGGATTCCTGATTTCTAATGCCTAATGATGATATCATTCACTTCATTGGATTGAATCCCAAAGGGGAGGCTTCAGAAAGCCAGAAAGTGGCAAAGTGGCCATGTAATCCTTGCCATACTGTCCAGAGAACAGCACCAAGCTAATGAGTTCACTGCTGCCTTCAAAGAGAGGCAGTCAGATGGCCAAATGCAGTCTTGTCACATGAAGAGCTTATGACAGAGGCAGTGTCAACTCACCTGCTGATCAGGTCATGGGAGGGGACTCACTAATGCACCTGAGGGCTGGCCCTGACCCAGGCTTGAAAGGGCCACTGGGAGAAGGACTGGGTTCTATCCCCCCAAACCTGTAGCTGCTCATACATCATACAAGAGCTCTTGTTCTGTAGGTGCCTTCATTCAGCCATTTACCTTCTAGAACCTTCTCTTTGTCTTTTCATTCTGTCTTGCTCAAGTGCTAGCTTCAATACTATCTCAATGTCTCTGCAGCCATGGCCTCACTGAGGGTTGGGTATGTCTTGCTAACAGGTCACAGGCCTGCCCAGACCTCCTCCTTTATCCCTTTTCTTTTATATACACATGCATCTGCCAAGTGGCTAGGCAAGTGGTCTCCACCTTATGGAAGGCCTGGCACCTGTGCTGGCCTTTGTTTAGTCTCTCAGGGCATTGGATGGAATTGAGCATCACACTTTCTGAAATCCTACGAAGCCAGCCTGATGATGGGCTTTGGGCTCCTGTGCCATATTCACAGCTCTAGGCCTGTTGTGTGCCTGCTCACTCTCCTTGCACACCTTATCTAGCCTTTGGTTTTGGTTTCCACAGCTGAGGTCATCTCTCTCTGGTTCTCACTCTGTCCAGTACCCCACATATGTACTTCCCTGGGAGCTCCAGCTGAACTCCATAGACATGAGCAGATGGGACACAGGCCTGGCTACATCTGAGGACAAAGTCTCACAAAGGCTAACCTCTGTTTTCTTCAGCTCTTCCTCTTACAGAAATGGGTTCTATTTTTTTGATGTTGTTGTTTTGTTTTGTTTTGATCTTAACTTCTTATCTGATCTCACAGACTTAGTTTCTAATCTATCATCTTACTTGAAATACTGGCCCCAACTTAGCTGCACCCTCTGGATCCCCCACTGTTCTCATGTCAGGCCACACCTGCTTTTCTTAGCTGCTTCCCACGGGACTGGTGTCCATTTGAGGCAGCTATCAATAACTTCAATTCTAGGATGGGGCTAATGAACTGAGAGATACCCAATCCCGTCAACCTTGGCCAGATTTTCTCAGACCCATGCCATAGCCTCACAGTTCCTTCTCCACCTCCCCCATCCGTACTCTCCCAGCTTCAACCCTGCTTGTTGACTGAAGGTCTCTTTCTCTACCCTTTTCCCTTGGCAATATGTTCCCTGTTGAAGTTACATTCAGTCCTGTCCTGGAGCCTCTTTTCAGCCTGAACTCATGAAGGACAAAATTACAAGCAAAATGTACCCTCTGCCTTTCTGCAATAGGCTCTACCCTGATTCACTCATTTGTTCCCTCCCTCAGCCCAACCATATGTTACCAGATGCTTGTCCCCACTTGTGACCAAACATGGACTGCACCCCCACTTTTTATTAATTGAATTAATTGATTTTTTGCATTCCAATCCGTTTTCCCTCTGTTCTCTCCTCTTGCTCCCCAATCCCCCTCACCTCCCATCTGCTCTTCAGAGAGGGTAAAGCCTCACCTAAGAGATCTACTAATCTGTCCCATCATCTCACTGAGGCAGGACCAAAGTACCTCTCCACCACTCACACACCTATATCTAGTCTGGGCAAGGTATCTCTCCATATAGAATGGGTTCCACTAAGTCAGTTTGTGGATTAGGGTTAGATCTTGGACCCACTGCCAGTGGCCTCATATATTGTTCCAGCCACACAATTGCCACCTATATTAAAGGAGTCTAGTTTGATCATACGCAGGTTCCCCATTTGTCAGACCTGAGACAGTGATCTCTCACTAGCTCGAGTCAGCTGATTCTGTGGGTTTCCCCATCATGGTCTCAACTCTTTCGTTCATATTTTTGCTCCTTAACTTCGACTGTACTCCAGGAGCTAGGCCCATTGCTTAGTTGTGGATTTCTGCATCTGCTTCATAATTTTTTTTTTTTTTTTGGAAGAGAGTTCTAGCTTCTCTGGGGTTGTGGATTGTAGGCTGTGTTTTGCTTTTTGTCTGGTATCCACTTATGGATGAGTACATACTATATTTGTCTTTCTTGTTTTGGGTTACCTCACTCAGGGTGGGATTTTCTAGTTCTGTTCATTTGCCCACGAATTATAGGATGTCTTTGTTTCTTACTGCTGAGTAGTAAGAACATTGTGTAAATGTACCACATTGTCTTTATCCATTCTTCAGTTGAGGGACACCTAGTTTGTTTCCATGTTCTGGCTATTATGAATAATGTTGCTATGAACATAGTTGAGGAAATGTCCTTGTGGTGTGAATGTGCCTCCTTTGGGTATATGCCCAACAGTTGTATTGCAGGGTCTGAGGTAGATTGAGCTCTAATTTTCTGAGAAATTGATGTATTTATTTCCACAGCAGCTGTACAAGTTTGCATTTCCACCAGCAGTGGAGGAGTGTTCCTCTCTCTCCACATCCTCTCCAGCATAAGCTGTCATTGGTGTTTTGATCTTAGCCATCTGATCTGTGTAAAATGGAATCTTAGAGTGGTTTTGATTCTCTGTTTAGATCTGTACCCCATTTTTAAAATTGGATTATTTGGTAGTTTGGTTTCTAGTTTCTTGAGTTCTTTGTATATTTTGGAGATCACCCTCTGTCAGATGTGGGGTTGGTGAAGATCTTTTCCCATTCTGTAGGGAGACATTTTGTCTTGTTGACCACGTTCTTTACAGAAGCTTCTTAGTTTCAGGAGGTCCTATTTATTAATTGTTGCTGTCAGTGTCTGTGCTACTTTTCATCCCCATTTTTTCACACACCTGCCATGTGTCCCATTCTGGCCCCTGGTATAAAGGCTCCACTGATAGTCCAAGTTTCCAGCAGATGTGTGCTCCCCTCCATTTGAGGTTTTCCTAATGCCTATGGGACAGTTTAGAAAGTGGGGCACCTAATGAATTCAGCTGATCATATCACATAGCATCAGTCATCCCAGAAACCACCCAAGTGAAGGCTTATACAATGTCAACCCAGTTCTAGCCATGAGGGGGCCCTTCCTCACATTGATGTTGAAAAAAAAAAAAACAGATGTAACCTCAGACAGCTGAACCCAGACTCAGAGAGGAGACTGAGCACAGGCTGCTGCCATTAATTTAGATTCCACTTCTGTCTCCTCCCCCATAAGGCGTTAGTGTATTCAGCCCTTCATCATCTTATGAAAGACATTGTAATCTAGGAATATCTGGGGATCTAGTCACCTTCCCAAAGCCACCAGCCCTTGACCCCACTCCCTTTGCTGGGATGTGAGCTAGGGTCAGAGGATCAAAAAGTCCTATGATGGCTTCTGTAATTTCTCCATATGGAGTCTAGAGTTTCACTTGTGTCTGAAGAGCCTGGGCAGGGAAGATGGCTCAGTCTGTAAAGTTCTGGCTGTACAAGCCTACAGATTGAAGTTCAGATTCCCAGAACCCAGGTAAAAATCCAGGGACAACAGCAATCCTAGGTCTGGTAGGCAGAGACAAGAAGGTCCCTGCAGCTCAGTGGCTAACTATATAGATGAATTAATGAGCTTCAGATTCAATAAGAGGCCAAGCCTCAAAAAAGGAGCCAGAGGAATTGAGGAAGATACCAGACATGGGCTGCTGACTCTATAAGCATACACACGTATACAGGCACCCTCATGTAAACATGCCCACGAATGAGTATGTTACATGCATATAACACACACACACACACACACACACACACACACACACACACACACACCCTTAACAGTTCCAAGGAACCTTGGGGAGAAAGCTTGAGCCATTAAGCTCAATATTTCATGGCTGCTAGGCTAAGTACAGCCAGTTCACCTTTCCTCTCTACCCACCCCAGTACATGCATGCCACACAGGCACATACCCAGTATGCATCCATTTGCTCTGGCTGCTCTCCATTGCTGAAGGAATCATAGACTTGGCCTTCACCTTTATGACTTAGCTGGTTTCTTCCATCTACCTAGAGTACTTACCCTGCTACCCTGATACCTGACAAAGCTGACCTTGTTCCTGAGGACAGGGTGGCCTTCTTTATGAGTCTTGGCTCAGCTACCATAAGTGATGTCACAGGAGAGGTAAAATTGATACTTCTAACCACCTTGCTGTGGTTGTAAGGGCTAAGAAGAATGTTTCTGCCATTCTGCCCTGCATTTGAGTTGCCGTGCCTGTTATATGGGAAGTGGTCCAGGGAGTAAGTACCGACCACGGTGCTAACAATGCTTGTCTCTAGGTAGGGGATTTATTGGGATCAATTCTGCCTCTTTTCCACTTTGCTTTATTTTCTGTATATATTTTAAATAATAAGCCTCAACTTTCATGAGGAGGAGAAAAATCATTTTAGGGAGGAAGTAAGCCTGGCTTACAGCAGACTGCCCACTTTAGGGCATCTGGAACATGTCTTCCTGTCTTTGCTACCCATGCCCTGAGACTGAAACACAGGGGCAGGTATTTACTGAGACCATCGACCCATCTGCTCCAAGACAAGATGTAAGACACCTCTGCTGAGGGCTAATTACGGGCCTCTAGCCTTCAAGCTCCACCACTTTAGAGGCACTCGAGTGTATCACCAGCTTCTTTCTTCCTCAGGTCGGGGAGTCAGACCCCAGATCAATTCTATGGCTGTGCCCCTCCCACCCCAGGATAAGTGCCCTAGCTCTGGAATGATCACAACCGTGCCCCCTGATTCTGAAGTCAAAGACTCTAAGCCTCACTAAGGTGCTAGACCACATTTGCCAGGGCAAGATGATTGAGCCGTGAGAAGGGTTGTGTCTGCATTTTGGAGAGCCTCAAGAAGGTTCGATCACTACACCAGGGCAAAGGCAGCAAAGAGGACCCAGCTCAGACACAGACTTACCTATGTCACCACATCTCTGCTGCTTTCTACTCCCATTCTGCCTTCTCTTTTTCTCCTCTCTTCCCTTCTTCCTCTATCTTCCTCCTGTCCTTCCTCCCTTCCCCTGTCTTCTCCCTCCTCCTGTTCCTCCTCTTCTTTCTTCATTTTTAGATTGCTCTCTGGAGTTCCCATCTGAAATCTAATTTTACCAAAGTTGCCAGTTCACATGCTTGAGAGGGGCACTGCAAATATCATGCTGTCTCCTTGAGTCTCTAAACTCCACTGGCAGAGCCCTAATGAAACATCAAGAATCCCCAGCATTGTAGAGACCAGGAGCTGCTTGGATCCTCTGCTGTTCAGTGATGAGGAATCTAGCCCTTTCACTATCAAGACATCCTAGTGCAGACTTCTGTAACATGTGCATAGCAGAGGGTGGGGCAGAGGAGAGTGGGGCAGGTACGAAGGGCTGTCTTTGACCTGTGATTTCCACCTGCTCACACACCACCTTATGGCCCCTGGAGTCAGAACACTGAGAATCTTAAATGCAGCTTGATCTGGCTCTGGCATCCAAAGGGAAAGGACCTCAGTCCACTCCCAGCACAAGCAGCCCTTTGTGTCTCCTCTGGCAGCCCAAGCTTGTCTAAAGCCAGTTGTGACATCAGCTGACTCACAAGACTAGAGAGTGAACAAGTTGTTGGAGAGTGTTCCCTCTAACAGCAGAGAGCTGAGAGAGAGAGAGAGAGAGAGAGAGAGAGAGAGAGAGAGAGAGAGAGAGAGAGAGAGAGAGAGAGAGAGGGAGGGAGGGAGGGAGGGAGGGGTGGAGGGATGGAGGGAAGGAGAGAGAGGGAGAGAGAGAAAGAGAGAGAAAGTTTCAGGGTGAGGATATGGAGTGAAAATACTTTATTTAGAACTGAGTTCGAATTTCTGTGTTGAAGTTTTGAAGTTCTAAACCCTAGGAACCGAAATGTATTTAGAGACAAGTGTCTTTAAAGAAGTTATTATATTAAAGTGAAGCCATTAAGGTGGCTCTTAATCCAATATGACTGCTATCTTCATGAAGAATCATGAGGGGATACAGACAGACAGAGACATAGACACACAGGCATACAGACATACATACAGACAGACACACCACACACACAAATGGAGACAGACAGAGACAGAGAGACAGAGAGAGACTAAAGAGAGAGGCAGAAGACCACCATGTGTAAGACCAGAACAAAGGCTTCAGAAGAAACCAACCTAATCAATACTTGTCTTGTAATATCAGGCTCCACCAGGGGGATGAAGAAACAAGTGTGTATGTTGTTTAACAGTCCTCTACCCACACCTTGTTTGGTGGCACTGTTACAGCATGCAAGCTGAAAGAACTCCAAAATTCCCTGCCACAGCCTCAGGATACCTCATGCCAACCCATGCACCACAAGACCCAAATTAGGTAGCCCTGGGAGTTAATAGTATAGCTCTCAGGTGAAGTTGCTCAGCCCAGTATGGGTGGAAAGTATTGGCCTTTGACCACAGCTGAGCAAATAAAGCACAGGCTACCTCCAAGGTTGTGTTTTGCTCTCGCCTATCTCCTGCTTCCTCCCCACAGACCCAGAGCTGGAAAAGCATGCTTTGTGTGTCTGCCTGACTGCCTTGTAGATACATTGGGCAGGCCACTTTTTCCTAGGTCACACCAGGCAAAACCAATAGGGAAAATAAATGGCTGAATCTGGACTGTGTCTCCCCATGCCTGGCTCAACTCCCTCAACTAGCCCACAACTCTTCAGGGATTCTAAAACATTCAGAGAGAAGACCTCATCTGCAGTAAAATACAGGATTGCCAGTCAGTAGTTTAGCACCTTTTCCTGGGAAGAGGGAATGAGCAAGATCTAGCCTGGTCAGATTTTAGATGGAGCCTTATCCCTCCTCACCCCTACACAAGCCTAGCTGAGGTACATTCCAAACACCAAAGGATGCCTTTTGAAAATCACATGTTGAGTGGTCTTTGAGCCCCAGTTTGGGAGGGATGGTTTTAGTCATGCAGTAAATGGCCCAGTCATGCAGTAAAAACATCCACCTTAGCCAGGGAACCTAAGGCTCCAGCTAAGGGAAAACAAAACAGGCAAGTTACTCTCCAAAGGGCTCTTCAGTGGAGAATAGCAATAAAAGCAGGTCCTGTCCCAGGAGCCATGGAAGGCAATGACAGTTGTCACCAGAACGACATACAGCTGTCACTGACAGAATCATCAAAAATGTATCAGTTAAGCATAGACATCATAGGTACAGCATAGTGTTCACGGATGTAACACACAAGCACACCACTACAGGCATGTACACCAGTATAGTTATGGACAAAACATGCCATGCACACGACATATCACAGCACACTACATGCTGTGTCCAGCCTGTGCAGCATTTCTGCTGAATCCATTAGCAGAGCAGACAGTGAGGCCCTCCCCTCCATGGTAGCTCTCGGGCAAGCTAATCCCCACATACCTAGGATGTTAAATCATTGCTTCTGCTGTGGGCTTCCCAGGTACATCTGGCTCCATTTAGTCTCCCCCACTGAGCAGAAACACATGTAGGCTCTGTGCTTTGAGGTGGGAGTTTGTGTGCATAGGCTTCTGCAGGCCGATGGGGGCTGAAAGCCATGAGGTGGGATGTAAGGCAGCTTTTCAGAAGTGTGTTTTTTGGCACACATGTGTTCTGTGAGATATAATTGAGTTCTATGGAAAAAAGCCTTCCTCAAAGAAGGGAATTTGGCAAACTGTACTGATCCGGGACGAGCCAAGAATCATGGCCTTCTTCAGAGTATCTGAATAAAAGGAATTGTTTCCTAACAGCATTTTGTTGGATTACCCGGAAGGAGACTTGTGAGTGCAGGTCAACAGGAAATCCAGATTTCCAAAGTTTGAAATTTCTGGAAAGGCATCAGCTCGCACACTAGAAGGATAGGTACTTCCAGGCCTCGGAATCCAAGCATGTCATCAAAGCCAGCTACCTTACATATTTCTCCCTCTGCAGATCAGGGTTGTTACCTTGGCTGGTCCCTTCACAAACTCTGCAGCCACCAGAACCAGAACTTTCATCACATGAAGGAAATGTTTCTCAGTAATCCAACCAGAGACTTCTCTCCCTATCTCATCATATTGCTGCCTAAAGCAATGATTAGAGGAATGGGGCTCATGGGGCTCAAACTCAGGACTGATGTGCCCCAGATGCTCACAAGTTCAGGGATGCTGAAGAATGTTTTAAAGGAACCCAGTAACTGGATATGGGTTGAATAGTACACAAACTACTAACTCAAGGGTCTTCATGATATCCATGGATCCTACTATAGATGCTTGAGGATGTCACAACTTTAATACGTTTTCCCTGGTTGCTCTGATTGCTGTTTAGTTTTTTGTCAACTTGGCACAAGCTAGAGTCATTTGGAAAAGGTAACCTCAGGTGAGAAACTGTCTCCATCACACTGGCCTGTAGACAGTTCTATAGAGCATTTTCTTAATTAATAGCTGATGTGGAGGACCCAGCCTGTTGTGGGTAGTGCAATCCCTGGGTTGTATAAGAAGCCAGATGGAACAAGAGTGCAAGGGACAAGATAATTCCTTAAGTTGTCCTCTGGCCTCCACACACTGGCCATAGCATGGAAATGCACACACAAAGCACCACCACCAACAGCAACAACAAACAAATAATAATAAATAAATAAATAAATAAATAAAAAGCATAAGTAAACAAATCACTTGCTTATTTATAAAGTAAAGGGAATGTAATTTAAATTCTTACTGTTTTCTTTTAGTCTGTGCAAACTGCTTTTTCAACTGGCTAACAGGTTGCTGAGGCATAAATGTTTGCCAAATTATTTGGGCCTAACTCTGTGAAGTGTTATGGACACTGGAAAAGGAAATAAGGTGGTCATGGTGGTGTACACACAGCATTCTAGCATTTTAGAGGTAGAAGCTGGAGAATTGGGAGTTTAAGGCTAGCCTGGATCATACAACGAGAACTTCTGATGGCATAGTTCAGGGAAAGAGTGTTTGATAAGCATGTACAAGGCCCTTCACTCAACGCCCAATGCAGCAATAATGATAATGACCAACGATGACGGTAATGATGACGATGATGATGATGAAAGAGAGAAACATAGAGTGCCATAAACAAAGTTGGGAACTTTCATTGCAGACAGATCAAGATTTATAAGAACTTGGATTGACCAAGAGCAGAAGCTTGGGCTGGAGCCCATGAAAGGTGTATATCAGAGAAGGTTTTTATAAAGAAAGCAGTAAAAAGCATGAGGAAGACAACCAGTGGTGCCTGCTCCACCAGGACCTGATGTTTAGCAGGCAAACTTCCAGAGTTGTCTGTTCAAGTAAGTAATTCCTCCCTCCCTCCCTCTATCCCTCCCTTCCTTTCTCCATCCCTTCCTCCCTCCATTTTGTTATGGAACATTTCTTTTAATTATTAGCATATATCAATCATATAAACTAATGTGTTTCTCTCCACCTTGACAACCCTTTCTAACCCTCATCCCCTCCCTCCACACCTCTAATATTCTCACTTCACTCTCATGTCCATTAATTCCCCCTAAATTCTACACATGAGAGAAAATATGTGACATTGTAATTTAGAGCACAGCTGCATGGATATTCCCTCTCACCCCTGTTGGAATGATTGTCACTAAGAGAAAGAAATAGAAACAAATATTGGGGAGGATACACTGAAAAGGGAGCCCTAATATAGGGGTTGTGGGGATGGGTTTGATTAGCCCATTTGTCAATTCTTGCTGTTATTTACTGTCTATATCTATGTGGGCTTCCTTTTTTCTGGGGCCTTAGTTCTGTGCCACTGGTCTGTGTTTCTGGGGTTGAGCTAGTACTGTGCTGGTTTTATGTTGTGGCTCTGTAGTATACTTTGAGATCAGATATGGTAATGCCTCTAGCGCTGCTTTTTCTGTTCAGCATTTGGAATTCTTGTGCTTTCATGTGACTTTGGTGTGTGTGTGGGGGTACTCTTCATAGTTCTGTGAAGCACACCATTGAAATTTTTGCAGGCATTGCATGGAACCTCTTGCTCTTGCATTAGTATTTCTTGGGACTTGGTGACTCTTTCCTCCCCTCCCACTATCTGTGAGGAAGGGTCAGGTCAGGCACTACCAGTAGCACACAGCTTATGTTTTACCACTTCTGTTCTGTTCTGCTTCTCTCCACACACCAGAGACAGATCTGGGACCTTACAGCCTCACACTCTTAGACACATACATATTTCACCTTGCCACCAGGCCTGGGCTAGACACCTGTGCCAAGAGAGAAGATACACACCAGCCCATGGTCCCAACCATGCCCAGCCTTTCCTTTCCATCAGTTCTAGCCAGAGCTGGATGGAATGCCACCAGTTGAGCCAGCACCCAACTGCTTCTCCTTGGCATCTCCTCACTTTCCCATAGGGTGAAATTTTGGTGCCTGGGTTTGTACAACCAGAAAGAAGTTGTACACCTGTCCCCACCTTGTTCTCCCCTGATCCATTTTTTGCCTCATGTCCCACAGGATCACTTACTAGCATCCATGTTGTAGTTTTATTGCTATCTCAGAGTGGAGAGTCCTGGGTGTTTCTCTTTAGTTCAGACGTAGGTCATCCACCCGAGTTGATAAGATCTCAGGCACACAGAGGATTGGCCAACCCTCAGTCCCTGGCACATATTCAATGACTGCAGAGTAAGTGACACACTTTCCTCTTCACTGTACCTGTCCCCAGACACACAGAAACTTGCTGCATTTACAGAGCCACCATGACAACTCTGATGTTAGTTACATTATCTGAGAGTAGAAAGAAGTCTTTTTTTTTATATTCTCATTATGGAATTCCCTTTTTGGACACAGCACCCCTCCACCTGCCATTACCCTTGGCATCATTTAGATGAAAGGCAGGACAGGAATGAGACTGCATTCATCAGCACCTCCTCATACACCTACTGCTCCAGGCAAACTAACCCTGGGCTTTGGAAGCCTCCTTCAGAGAAAGGTTTCTAGAACCCATGCTAGTCTGGCCACCATCTTGCCTTTTGGACTGGCAGCAGTGTGCCCCCTGCTCCCTCTATTGTCACCCCCACCAGTGTGAACAAGGCTCTCAGCCCTGTTACCCAGCTTTGCAAATAGTCTGCCCAGGGAGACAGAGAGTGGGGACCTGAACACCATGAGGAGAACATCCCCAGGGGACACTGAGTGATGTCACTGTAGCATCTGCTTCAGGGAAGTCAGAACCTTGATGTCCTGTGAGACCCAGCCTGTGTTCTTTGTATGTGGAGCTGAGACCCCAGTTCTCCACCCAGCCATCTTTCCAAGAAGCCAGATGCTGTGCTGTATCAGAATTCAGCTAGAGGGACATAAATAAACAGAGGAAACTCGGCTGTGCTTTCTTCCTAACATGCAGGTGCTTAAGGAGGAGACATTTTCCAGAGGAACAATAGATGACAGGCACATAGGCTATGGGGAAATTTTATTCTAAGATAGTAGTGTTAGCCACATTTTTTTCTTAACAAACCAAAGCAGGCAGGGACCTCATTGAGATTTCCGTCAGACCCTCTAGGTTGCCTGCACATCCAGTTTTGTTTGTTTGTCTTGTTGGTGTATTAGTGTCTGAAATTTGAGAGGCACACTCTGGCAGCTCAAGAAATTCTCATAGGAGGGCTGCTTTAATTTCCTTCAGCTGGGTCTCTCTCGCTGTGTCTTTGGTTAATATGGATTTCTGCTTCATGATCCCCCCCTCCTCCCAGGCCCTCCATGTAGCTAATCAGATTGTTACTACATGAAATTATCTATGCTCTAAATGACCAGTGACATCTCATTCTAGACATGCTTCTGAAAGCATGCCACTAATGTTTTGGGAAAAAGCCCCTACCTTCCCTGAGACCTTTTTGACAAGACTTTTTTTTTTTTTTTTTTTTTTTTGATGTGATGGGGGGGGTGTCCAATAATAACCGTCTCCCACTCAGGGTACATTGTGCATGCCAAGAAAGCATGTCTCCCAGGTGGCACGAGGCAGGAAAATAGGTGACAAGAGGCTTTTTGTGCCAGCACAGGGTACCAAGGAGCTTCTGCAAAGCTCTTCCCTTGTTGCCCTCCACCCCTTCAATGATGTCTTGTCAAGATTCAAATAGAAGAACTAAAATATGCAAGGCATTGGAGACCTCTTTGAAAGGAGACCCTGGTGATGGGGGACATTCCTGTTCTGGTCCTCCATTCAATGGCAAGTAATGGTTGGTCTTGACTGAACTGTTCTGTGAGGTGAGAGGGAGCTGGGATTCTGGGGAGAGATCTGAGTCCACTATCATCATCAGCTCTTCTCTGAAGACTCTGGAGGTGCCTGGCTGCCTAGCACAAGACACTGAGTTGGACGTTGGCATGAAACAGACAGATATGCCCACAATGAAATAGCAGATTCCCAATTCCAACCCCACCTCTTTTCTGGCTTTTATGGTGCTTGCTGATGTAGCTGAGAGAGGATCTGCTGCCCATGTGTCTAGTGCTAAAGAAGGCTATGAAGCTCATGGGGAAACCAATTTAGTTCTAATTTCAGGGAAAGAACCAATAACTTCTAGGTTTTTTTTTGTTTGTTTGTTTTGTTTTTTAATTATTCATTTGTTGACATTGCCAACTTTTGTTTGTTATTATTGTTTGGGATTTTTTGTTTTGTTTTGTTGAGGACAGAATTTCTCCATATAACATATGGATGCCCTGGGACTTTCTTTGTATACCAGGCTGGCCTTGAACTCACAGAGATCTGCTTGCCTCTGCCTCCCTAGTGCTGGGATTAAAGGCGTGTGCCACCACCGCCCAGCTGTTATTTGGAAATTTTACACATCTACACATACGTTTGACCAAATCCACTCCTTAGTCCCTTTCCTCCCATTTTACCCCCTCTTCCTTTCCCTCTCAACTGTATATGTTGTTTTTTCTTTTCCCCTTTAAACACACTGAGTCCATATGTATGTGCATATGTGTGGAACTGGAACATGTGAAGCCTCTCAGGCCACACCCCTGAAGAAAACTGGTTCTCCCTCCCTCAGTGAACACCAATTGCCAGAGCATTTCAGGTAGGGGTGGGACTTCATGAGTCCCTCCACAATCCACACAGGGATGGCTTGACCTTGTGCAGGTCTTAGGCATGTGGCCCTGGTGACTGTGAGTTCATATGTATAATTGTGCTGCCATGCCAGACAAATACCATTTACTGCAGGCATCTATTCCCACTCGTTCTTACAATTTTCCTCCTTATCTGTGATGATCCCTGAGCCTTGGGGTAAGACATCTGACACAGATGTTCCTTTTAGAGCTGAGCATTCCACTAGCTCTGATTCACCCATATCGACCAGTTGTGGGTCTCTGTATTAATTGCCCTTGGCTAAAAAACTTCTCTCATGAGGAGTAAGAGATACACTCACCTATGGATATGAATATAAAAATTTAGGGGTCAGTTTATTACTATGTTCATTTAGTAGAACGTATTCGGTTCTTCCCAGGGTCTATTTTTTGGCCCAGTTAATTGTACTGGGAGTCACAGTTAGTTTTTGTCAACTTGATATAAACCATAAGAAATGGTAAGAAAAATTGCCTTCATCAGATTGTTCTGTAGACATGTCTATGGGGGCATTTTTTCAACTGATGATTGATTTAGGATGGGCAGGCTTCCTGTGGGCAGTGCCATCCTTTGGCAAGTGGACTTGGGCTATAAAGTAAAGATAACTGAATAAGCCAGTATGAATAAGCCAGTAAGCAGCATTTCTCTATAGTTTCTGCTACAGGTCTTGCCTTCAGGTTTCTGCTTTGGCTTCATTCAATGATGCTTTATCACCTGTCAAAGTTTTATCACAATAACAGAAACCAAACTAGAACACCAGCCATTATTTCTGTCTTGTACAGAAGGAAAAAAAAAAGTCCAATCAGAAAGTATTTGGTTACGTCCATAAGATTTGTGCCACTGTTGTACTAGTGGGTCATTTTGCCAGAACAATCATCATTGTATGTCATAGAATTCACAGCTGGATAAGACTGTTGATTATATTTCTCCTCATGGAATCTTTTAGTACTGTTTACTATTGCTTATCTCTCACCATACACTTTCCTCTACCACACCCTCCCAGCCTCCACTCCATTTAACCATTCCTCTTTCACCTTATTTTATTTGTATAAGTATTTTCTCACATTGCAATAGAACATATTTATCCTCAACATGTTGTTTGATAAGTAAGGCAACTCCATCAGGGCACATAAAATACAGGCAGCAAACCCTGAGACCTGTTCTAGCCCATTTCTCTATGTATTACCTCTCACCTTCTTAAGAAACTCCACAGGGGACGGGGTCATTACAGAATGCTTAAAGGAACTGCCCTCATCCTCTACAGCTTTTATAGTAGAGAAGCAAGTTTGTACCAACCAAGGCTAATGATTGTTATTTATCTTCGTGCCCTTGCTAGGCCTTATGATAAATTCTAACATGCCATAAATACCACTAAGGCTTGTGGGATGGAAGGACAGATAGATACATGGTTGCATGAACAAATTTAAGGATGCAAGGAGAGATAAAATGAACTATGTCCCTGCCTGTCTCCTGGGAGCAGAATGAGCCATGCCCTGGAGGTTGGCTCATGCATGGAATTCTCCCACTGGGCGCAGCACCTAGACCTCCCATTCTTGGCTCTGTCTTGAAGTCCTCAGCACTGGGACACACAGACAGGAGTTGTCTTAAATAGATCACTGATTTAGGATGAGGTGGCCAGCTCTACGTCTTATGCTTCCCAGTGTCCTTGTCCATATTGCCTCTCTGGCTTGCTGTCATTTCTTTGCAGAGTCTAGGGAGCCACCAAAGCAGAAAGAGGAGGGAGAGGAGCAGCTGGGAGTGATACTGGGACATGTGGAAAGGGCCAGCCAGATGGCCATCTGTGTGCTTTGGCCTCTCTAGGCCTGCCAGGGAAGGGTCTGGGAAGCCAAAGCCAGACAAGAGTGAAGTCCAGTCAAGCACTCTGGATGGCTCCACACTGCAGGCCAGCCTCACTGCAAACACATGCAGGTGTACATGTGAGCATGGGCACCCATATGCTTCTCACTGTCCATGACCCATGAGATCACAGTGCATCAGGCAGAGGTACTGATGTGGCTGAGTAACAATAGGAGATAGCCAAGGCTCAAGGGGGGAAAGTGTCTTTTCTTTGGGCCCCTGGCCCAGGCCTAGTAACAGCATCTAGACTGTGGCCCAAACCCTGTCTTGCCCACCTGCAAGTATTAAACATACAGAGGCACACAGATGGTCCCCAAGGTAAAATAATCACTTAGGATTTTCAATTTTACCATGGTATGAAACTGACATGTCCTGGGGAAACAGATACAAACTGTGAAATAAGATCTAGGCTGTTGACACCTGAGCAGTGACAGCCTACAAACCAACTACATGATTATAGTGGAAACAACTTGCACTCCATGGTACTAAGTTACTAGCATTTGCAGGATAAAGCATCCATTGTGTGACATGGGCTGTCCAGTGCTTTCTAAGATGAGTCTTGTGTGGGCTGATTCTATCCAGCTGTGAGTGAGTGTGAATGCTCTGAGCACACTGGAGGCAGGCTGAGCTGTGCAATGATGCATGGAAGATTAGCTGTGCTGTATGTGTTCTGCTTTGTGATACTTTCCATGGTATCTGCTGTGACTGTGGAGATCCTAACCTTACTCTGACTCAAACGGCATCTAAATTAGGAAAGAATGTCCCTTGTAGGCTAGAAAGGGCTAGGCAGACTTCATAGCCTATGGTCTGTCCCCCTACCCTCACCCCACCCTCCACTCTATGCTTTCAGAATTAAAACAATGAAGAAATGCTTCTCTGTCAAGTGAGCTATGTCCCTGTACAGCCCAAGCTTACTGGTTGTACAGGTAGCTAGGAATGAAAGAGTTCAGATGTTGGACAAAGTACTATATAGTACTTTGTATATAGGCTTGTTAGCTCCATGTTCTACCTACAGGGTGTCTATTAATATAATGCCTCATTCTCATGGGACTTACCATCAGCTCCAGCCCTACATGGGTTTCTTGAGCTCTGCTGCTAACTTCCGAACCCTTATCCAGGTGGCCTAGAGTAACATGTCACTTTGATCACTCAGGAATGTGATCAGAAATCACTCACACCTGCCCCAGATATACCAGTTTCTGAGGCAAAAGAGAACTGGTGGTCCCTTCTGAGCCAAGGTAGGATGTTAGCTTAGGGTACCCCTCTTATTAGATGGACCAAAGGGAAAGAATGCAAGGCCACACTGGACTTCTTGGAGAGACTGCCTCAGAGTCTCCTCTCTCCTGAGCTTCTGGGAATGAAACAAAACTCCCTGGCCCCACCATCCAGGAGTCAGGACACCAGGAACAAGGCTCTACCAGGCTTCCCCCTGCCTCCTTATTCACCCACTTTGCTCTTTGACCTCTTTTCAGAAGCAATTGCTGCCACCAATTCCCACCATCTGCTCTAGGCTTCAGGTCTCAATTGATCTTGTTACTGCTGTCCTACCTACTGAAGGCTAGAGGGAACACTGGGAAGGAGTCCCTCTAAGGCCAATACTGATACAATTTGAACAACAAAATACAAAAATACATATTTTTTGTATCAAATTGTAACTCATAGGATGAAATAAAAAGCCATGGTTGGAAACAAACAGGGCAGCTCATCCTTATAGAAGAATTGCAATCAATACAAGGGAGATGCCACTGTGATGGCAAAGTGATCATTATCGAAGACAGGGTGCACTGTGGAGCTTAAGACAAGTGGGTAAAAGTTTGTTGAGAAATGAGAGATATGAATGATATCAGAGCACATACCCCAACAGACTAGACTTATTAATGTAAATGGTTTTTCTAAAACAAAACACTACAGTGATAACCTTCAGAAGTGACACCCAGCAGATGCCATCTTAAGGTCAGCATCACTAGTCAGAAGACATGAGGCACTGCAGAGGTCACCTTACCCACCTTACCTATGCAAATGCAAACCTGGTCCTCAATGGTAGGGTGAAAATAAGGTTCTAGACTATTGGGCACAGGTCTGATGTGTACTAGCTGTGTTTTCCACAAAACTTATTTAATCTCTCTGTGTCCCTTCTATGAAATGAAGGTATTTGCTACTTTTTTTTTTTATTTTGGGTTTTTTGTTGTTGTTGTTGTTCTTGTTTTTGTTGATTTTTTGTTTTGTTTGTTTGTTTGTTTTTTGTTTTGTTTTTATTTTTTGTCAAACACATAGGACAACTACACACTCTCTATAAGGGTTAATCTGTGCCTTTGTCCCTCAACACCCAAAAGTGCTTGGCTTGGGACTCTCAAAGGCAAATGGGTGGAGGCCCAAGTAGGGTGCTATAAAGAAAGAATGGAGAGGGTCTTCTGCCCACATCAAGGTACAGGCTTTATCACATGGAATCCAACAGGACAGCAAGCAAGGACCATGAGAGTGCTGTAGAATGAGAAAAATTAGAAGACTGGAAGAGCCCAGGGGAGGGACTGACCCACATTAAGCAGCACCTGCTTCACTGGCAGGGGCTTCCCTGACTAGGTGTGGTTTCTCTAAGGTTTGCTTTAGAAGAGACAAAAGGGATGGGGAAGTAAAGGAGGGAAAGAAGAAAGAGAAGGTCTCCAAATAATTTCTAAGCAAAGAAGTCCCAAATGCCGGAAATTTTCAACATAAATTGATGCATGCTAGAATGCTTCTGATATCAAAACTTGGGCAAAGTTTGCAGGTTCTGGGAAAACACTACTTTAAAAAGTGACCGAACTGGTTGAAATCCAACGAGGAGTCAGCCTTTGTAAACCAGTAGTGAGTTGATATGGGCTTTGGCAGGACATTCCCTGGGGTTCTCAAGAGTTCTGGGGTCTCTGAGCTACCAGAATTTCCATCACCATGACCAAAACCAATCAATGTTTCACCCTTCCTCACTCTCTTCTCTCCCTCCCTCCTTCCCTCCTTTCTTCTTTTTATCTTTCTTTCCTATTCTGGGGATTGAACCTAGGACTTGCACATACTAAAAAAACACCCTACCCTTGAGCTACACTCCAAGCCCTTCCTATATAAATTAGAAGGATTGGATGAGGTCAATGGTTTTCAACCTTGAGTGCACATTAGAATGCCTAGGAAATTTTCTAAATTCCCAGTGCCTTGGCTTTGATCAATTAATCTGAAATATTGGATTTTTTTTTAAAAGAACACTGATGATTGTCTCCTTCAGTCATGATATTAACTGAGACCAGATCAGCTCTCTAACCTGGTTTGGCTTCTTACTACTGCCACACTTAGACATAAATGTGTTACCATATAGATTTGAAGTTAGCTGTCTACAATGAGTCTAGGTGGGGCCGAGATGAAGCATGAGAGACAGTGGGGCTGTATTTCTTCCAGAAGCTAGAGGAGAGTGGATTTCCTTACCTGTCCCAGATCATATTTCTCCCTTTCTATCCCCTAAGCCAGTGAAATTCAACCACATTCCTTTCACACCTGCAATTTCTCTATTGTCATCCTGTGCCTCTATTAAAGATCATTTCTTTTACTTTCGATTTTCTTGGGCCATCAGAGCCTCTCTCCATAAAGTTGGCTGACTTATTCCACCTGTGATCCTAATTTCCCTTTGCTTGGCTGATGAGATGGTTCACATGGCAAAGGTACTTGCGACCAAGCTTGATGGCCTTCATTCAGTCTCTAGAACTCACATGGTAGAAAGGAAGATCTGTTTCTATTAGGATGTCTGAGACAGGGGACCAAAGAGAAAGCTGTGCTGAGAAAAGGGTCCTAAAGCCTGCATCAGGACCCTCAGTCTTTCTTTTAAACCTGGAGCTGATCATGTGTAGGGAAGTAGTCCATCAATGGAATGACCCATCACACCAAGGGGAGAATTGCTTCCAGAGATAGCAAACTACCAGGGAACTTGAAGTTGAACCAACACTGGTACTCAGCAGCATCGAAAGATATTTGATACTTCCCAGCTGAAAGAGTGGCTACCACTTGTGGGTCCTTGTGGACATTCTGGGAGGCCCCACAGTAGCAGAACTAAGCCATGGAAAGGCAAAATCTACTTCAGAGCCAAACAACAACAACAAAAACCCCCACAAACTTAAATCACAGATTCAAAAGGAAGATGCCACTTGAAGATAAACCAGTTGGTTGCCAACACACAACACAGTGCAGTCTGTGAAGGAAAACCAAGCCCAGACACTCAGCCACACCATGCTTGATGCCTGGAACCCAAGAAAAGATATCAAAATATGCCAAAAAATATTTTAAAGAAACAGGAAAATGTAACCCAAGGCATTTCAATCAAATAAACCTAGAGAGTCAAACTCAGAAACCACAGAAGGGGATGGAATGAAAATAAAAGGATTTTTAAAACAACTACTATAAATATTTTCAAGGTTTGGGAAATCTATAGGCATTCCAAAGAGAGAAAAGACTGAGAGGGGTAGAGCTTCTAGAGACCAGAATTACAACCTATAAATGAAAAACTTACTAGACAAGCTAAAAAGCAGATTAGACACTGCACAAAGAAAACATAGATAAGATTGAACAAAGAGACTATTGAAATAGGAGCAGAAAGTTTCTTAAAGACAATCAATTAAAAGAGCCCCAGTGACATGTAGAAAAACATTAAATGGGCCTTTATTCTCAAAGAAAAAGGAAGCTGTTTTCCTCTCTGCTCTCATATACATCACAGACTATTTCTTTGCTCAGACAAGAGATTTCTCTTCACTAGCAAGCAGTCTCTAGTGGATACCAGCTGAGTGTCCTATGGTTTAATTCTGATACCAGCTACCTGGAGGTAGCATCATATCCAGAGGTGGAGACCTCCTAACCCACCACTGCCCTCTGCATTTAGATGTCAGTTACAAGTGCCAGAGTGTTAGTCAGATTTTGTTGCCATGACAAAGTGTCTGACAGAAACTACTTGAAGAAGGAAAGGTTCCATGATCACTTAATTGGTTTGGCACTGTGCAACTATGATGAGGCAAGGTTGTGGTGGTCACCTCATGGCAGCCAAGAAGAAAAAAAAAAAGAGGAAGAGAAGGAAGAAATGGCAAGGCAAAGCAAGATAGTTTATCAAAGATATATCCCTAGCTACTTTCTTATTCCAACTAAGCCCCACTTCCATTTAGTGCAAACTTTAGCAATGGATTATTATCCAATCTTAATCCCATTAACTATTCCATATCTGTGATGGGTAACCTTGATTATCAATTTGACAGGATATAGGATCACCCATAACACAGACCTTGGACAATGTCTGTGAGGCCATTCCTTGGGAGGCCTAACTGAAGTTAAGAGTCTTCATGAATATGAGTAGCATCATCCCATTGACTAGGGCATTGAATTAAATTAAAAGAAGGATTTGAGATGAGGATCAGCCTTCATCTCTTTCTGCTCCCCGGCTGAAGATGCAATGTGGCTGCTATGCATTTTCATCATGATGGCTTGTACCCTTACACTGTGAGCAGCTTGAACCTAAGTTGCTCTTGTTTGGCGCTTTGTCACAATGCACAAGGTAACTAACACAAAACCAAGCTAATACAAAACCCAACTAGAAGTTTCCTAAACCCTGAAAGCATGAGTGATTATATCATTAGCTCAACCATTAGCTTTGTCTCCTTCCTGGATGGAGGCAAGTGCACAGAGATGAAAGTTCTGATCCTCTAATCATAGGATGTGCTTCCAGGACAAGCAGCCCTCATCCTGTGGTTATCTAAGATCTTTCAAAAAAAAAAACAAAAAACAAAACAAAAAAAAAACAAAACAAAACCCACTTATCTCATTCATATAAATTCAACCATGGTTGGGCTTGTTATGAATCATGAAAGATGTGCTTGTAATCTTTACCACTCTTGAGGCTCTTTCAGGAACAGGGGGAGAAGTCCAAGAGTTTTTTGTTTTGTTTTTATTACAAAGAAGAGTCTTGTTACTCTAGTCACTTAAGAAATGACAAGGGCTTCAGGATCCATAAAGAAACTAAAATATATATTTATCGTTATATCATAGTGTTGTGTAAGAATTACATGTATAAATTTTTTAGATGTTTAAAAGTCATGTTGACATATTTAAAATTACAATGTACTTCAAAACAAGGCAACAAAATGAAAAATCCCATTCATGCATTTCCTAATCAAGTTTATGAAGATCAGTGTTAAAGCTGAAGTATCTTTAAAGTTTGTAAAAGATACTCATCACATACAAGGGGTATGACTGAAAAGAAAAAAAAAAATAAAACAGTTCTGACTACTCAATCCAAACTATACAAGCCAGATGACAACGGAACAGTATCACTAATATGTAAAGAAAGCTGGAAGCCTGCCAACCTGGAATTTTATAGCCAGTGATAATATTCTTCAAAAACAAAGGCAAAAAATTCAACTGATTAAAGTAGGGAAAATCCATTATCAATAGGAAACCTGCATGGTAATAATGGTGAAATAAAGCCGTTTTGACTGATGGGAAATACCAGATGGAAATCAAGGCTAAAGAGATGAATGAAGAGTACTAGAAGGTCTAAATTTGCAGATAGAGTTTTTTAAACTTTGAGTTTTAGTTAGCTGTAGTAGTTGGTGTGTGTGTGTGTGTGTGTGTGAGAGAGAGAGAGAGAGAGCATATGTGACAATAATAGCATAAAAGACAAGAAGGGAGAAAGGAATTGTATTCTTGTAAAACTAAAAACTAGTATAAGATTAGTGGGAAGCAGACTAGTAGAAAGTAAATATGCATATGTTAATAAATCCTGAAGCAATCCTTAATGTCAGAAAACACAAAGGCATAGCTATTGCACTTATACAGAACAGGGAACAGAATCTTAAAAATACCAAATTGATATCAAATAAGAAAATAAAACTAGAAGAAAGGATAAATAGAAAATGTAAGGAGTATGTTTTTCCTCCCACCGCTGGTCTTGTCCCGCTGCCACGCCAGCTCCAATTAACACACCGAGACTCTGTATTTGATATAATGCTGTTGGCCAGGTACTAGTTTCTTATCGGCTAGCTCAGTCTTAAGTATTAACCCATTTCTGTTAATCTACGTATTTCCACATGCTTTCATCTTACAGGGGAATGGGGCCTGCCTCTGGTCTCCCCAGTCTCTCCATGCTGACCCCTCCTTCCTACTTCCTCTTTCCTCCTTGTCTCTTAGTCCCTCTTCTCTTGCTTTCCTATTGGCCAACAGTGCTTTATTCATTAACCAGTATGAGAAACATATTTACAGAATGACATCTCCCATCAAGAAAATGAGTAGCAAAATAGTATATTGAACCCAACCCACAAGTAATTAAATGCTAATTGTTTAAATATTAAATTTAAAGACTCAAAAAATTAAGACCTAAATATATGCTATCTATAAAATATATACTTTGCTTTTATTGTTTTGAGAAAAATTCTTACTTTGCAGCATAGCCCAGCCTCAAATTCATGGCAGGCAATCTTCCTACCTCAGCCTCCCAGGTTCTGGGATTACAGGTGTGAGCAACCACACCTGTCATAAAATAGTTATTTAAATATAAAGACAGTGTACTCAAAGTAAAAGATGATGTGATAGTTCTAATTGCCAATTTGACACAACCTAGAATTACATAGGAAAAGAATCTCAATGAGGGACTGTCTAGATAATGTTGGCTTATGGACATACTTATAGAGGACTTCTTGATTACATGTTAACTGATGTGTGAAGACACAGGCCACTATGGGGACACCATTCCCTAGGCAGGAGATCCTGGACTGCGTACTGTAGACAGTAAGCTAAACATATGCAAGCATGCATACATTCATTTTTCTTTGCTCTTGGCTGTGGATGTGATTAACTATTTCAGGTTCCTGTCTGACTTCCCTGCAGTGACGGACTGTCATCTGAAACAGTAAATTAAAATAATTATTTTTCTCTCTGAAGTTGCTTTCTGTCAGGGTATTTTGTTGCAGGGTATTTGGTTACATGATGAACCCTGAGATTGCAGTATTTACTGGAAAAACCTGCTTCTAGATGTGGTGTGGCTCAGCCCTAGCACTCACCTATAATACAAGAGCTTTGTGCTTGGATATTTTAAATCTGAGTAAATAAAATCAACCATAGGTCAAGAGGCAGAGCAAACAACAAGTTGACAGGAAGTAAAAGTGATAGGGAGTCAGGAAGATTGATAGATACACAGGAAGTAGAAGGGAGGGACATACAGTTAGAAGATTTTCTTTTGTTGGAGACAGCAGGAGAGAGCTCTTTCTGGGATGATGGTGGAGAAGAAAGCAGCTACCTCTCTGAGCTAGCAGGTTTTTACCCCCAACATCTGGCTCCTGAGTCTTTATTGGTAAAATAGGATGACAGAGACTTGGTTAAAGAACAACAGTATTTTATTATAGAGACAAAAATGAAACTAGGTCAGATGGAATAAAATATACTATACAAACACTAGTTATATTCATATATAATTCTATTGACTATTTTCACATAATCAGTTCATCAGAAAGACCAAATGTGTATAAGCGTTTATGTAACCCATAATTAAACTTCACAATATGCAAGAAAATTCTGGTCAAACTGAAAGAGACAAGGCTGCATAGGCAACCTCCATGCTAGTCTCTTTCATTGGTCAAACACCTAGATCAAGTCTTTCTGAGGACAGAGAACTTGAGGAACACCATCAAGAAGCTCACCCAAACAGACTTTCTAACCAACCACATCAAAACACCTATCAATATTGGCTGAAGCTGGCTCACACCAGCTCACAAACTGGTACACTTGATTTTCCAACATTGGATTCAGCAACACTGTGTTCAGTTTGGCCATGGTAGAAGTATTTGTACCATAAATTTGCTGGTATTACAAGGCAAGTAATTTTTCCTAGAGATCTGGCTCTCATGAATGTCACCGAAGAGTCTTATGTTTCACATATGACACCTGACACACACACAAAAGGTACCAGAACATAAAAAAAAAAAAGTCATCTTGTTTTTGTGCTCTGGCAATTGATAATTTTCTTAATAATAATAATTAATAATTGTCTTTAAATGACAGTAATATGTATACATAAACCAACCAAAATTCTTAGGGAACAAATAACAAGTCTAAATAATCCACAAGTCAATGACTGAATTACACAGGAAATCTTTAAATATGTTAAACTCAGTGAAAATGAAAATACAACATATGACATTTCTGGAACTGGAGCAAAACTATAGTAGAAAGTAATAATAATTAGTGTGGAGCTTTTAATGATAAATGTCTCTTATAATCTCTGGTATTTCAATACTTGGTTCCCAGTTGGTTGCACTGTTTGTGTAGTTCTAGGAGATATAGCCTTTCTGTAGGAAGTATGTCCTAGGCTTTGAGAGTTTAACGATTTGGTGCTGTTACTAGTTCTCTCTCTCTCTCTCTCTCTCTCTCTCTCTTTTCTCTCTCTTCCTCTCTCCCTTTGCTTCTTGCTTATATATAGTTCAAGATACGAGTTTTCAGCTGCTGCCCCGGTTGCCATTCCTCATTATGGTCTCTTATCCCTCTGGAAACATAAACTCAAATAAATCCTGTCTTCTACAAGTTACCTTGGTCATGGTGTTTTATCACAGAATAGAAAATTATCTAACACAAGGAGTCATGAGTAACCACAACTCTGAATTAGAAAGGAGAACGTACCCAAATCAGTCATTTATGTCTCCCCATGAGGAAAGGGGGAAATGCAAAATAAACCCAAGGAAACTAGAAGGAAGAGAACACACAGTTCAGCTACTAATACTAACTAGTAAGCAGTAGGCATCTGGCCAGACTGACCCAGAAGCAAAGGAAACACAATTTTCCAACATCAAGGATCAAAAGAGGGATATTACATACTGGGAACCTTAAGTAATGAAACACCAATAATAAAATTGCATAAGAGATTTTATACAAGTTCAACAACTCAGATGACATGAACAAATCTACCAATTTCTTGAAAGACATAGACTTCCAAAATTCACTTGAGAAGAAATAGAAAGCAACTACTAAGACTGGAGCTATAAGACTTTATTACTTGGTTACTACAGATTCACTGGAAAATTTGTTTTTAAAAATTAGATAGAAAAACAAATATTAGAGCCATTAAACTCTTTTAGAAATTAAAGAGAAAACACTTTCCATTTACTTTTGGTCAGCAAACTTACTCGAATCCCAATTTAGAAAGGGGCATTCAATAATATAATAGAAATAATATAGTAGAAAACTGCAGGTCAAGGTGTATCAAAAAACCTGAAAATTTGATCACACTGAATTCAACAATATGGAGGGGAAAAAAAAAAAAAAAAAAAAAAAAAAAAAAAAGAGTAGGACCTGATGGCAAACAGCCAGAAAGGCTAGGGCAGGAAAATCACAAGTTGAAGGGCAGCCTAGGCAAGTTAGTGAGACCTTGTGTTGAAATAAAACAGGTCTGGGGATACCCCTAGGAGGCAGAAAACTTGTGTATCATGTACAAGGCCCTAGGTTCAAACCCCAGCTACCTCAGAAATAAAACAATACTCAGAATGTATAAAATAATATGGCCCAGTGTGATTTCTCTAGGCATGGAAAGTTAGTTTAATATTCAATTATCAGAAAAATGACAAATTTTTTAAAGGATGGATGCGATCTAGAATTCACGATAAAGAAAAGTTTTAGGGTGGCAACCTCAGAACGTGTGGAAGTTCACAGAAATACTGGCTTTAGGTCTAATCAATTTTCAGGGTGTGGTGTTTTTTATTTCCAACTTTTATAATGCATTTTTAAATTAATTAAAACATCCTCAGTGCAGTGAAGATATATATTCATTTGCAGGACACTTTTCCTTCCTGAGTGGGCTCCTATCCCTTGTCAACATCACTGACTCACCGTCAACCATAAAGAAACATGGCAAAACTGGACCTCCAAGTCTTCAAGGATACAGAAGACTTGAACCATGCGACTAAGAAGCTTATCAAAATAGGCCATTTATGAACACCCCACTCAGCAACAGCAAAAACCAGTTGTTTTCTAGGCACCTGGTGTTCTTACTAAATAGACCATTGCAGCAGTGCTGACTGGAACTGGCTTAAACTGCTTACAAAATTCTACACTGTGTTTGGTAGCCATGTTTTGCGTTTGGTCCTGGGGCAAGTGAGGTGAAGACCACTCTTAGAGCATCTCCTAGGGTCCCATGTGCCTTTGCCTGGATCTCTCAAAAAGACCATGAGTTGAGAAATGCCCAGATCTTCAGGTGGGATATTGAGTGACTCTCGGACCTCAAAGTGTGACAGAACCCAGAACAATGCTCTGCCTTTTATATAGGTAGAGGCAATGGGGACTAGTGATTTCCTGAAGGTCACACCCCCAGTTCAAGGTCAAAGCCACAGCAAAGTACCACTCATTTCCTGCCCACCAAACACAAACAGGGCCTTGTCTCTCCCTGGGTTCCTCTTTTTATTGTGGCCATTCTGAAACCCATTCAAAGGCAAAAATGGTATAATTAACACCCATATTCTGTCATGTAGACTTAATAACATCTACCATTTTGTACTATTGACTTCATCAATATTTTTTCCTGAAATATTTTAAAGCAAATTGCAGACTCCCAAATTCTTCAACAAGGATTTCTAAAATGCACAAGCCCATATAATCACAGTGTCATTAAGGTATCAAAAAACCATGAATATTTCTTAACACACAGTGTATAGGCTCGTGTGTGTGTGTGTGTGTGTGTGTGTGTGTGTGTGTGTACATGAGTGTGCATGTCCATATGTGTACACACACAAGTCAGAAGTCAACACCCCGTGTCTTCTTCAATTGCTCCATTTAAAGTTTTGGTTTATTTATATATTTTAAGACAGGGTCTCTCAGTGAATCTGGAGCCCACTGCTTTACCTAGAGTAAGTGAATAGTGAGCCCCAGGGATCCTCCTATTTCTGCCTCTCCAGGACTGAAATTAAAGATGTGTGCTGTACCAAGACATATGGGATGTGACAGACTTCACCCTCCCTGGGGCTTCACCCTCTCTGGGGAGCAGAAAAGGAATGGGATTGGGGGTTGATAGGGGGTAGGAGAGGAGGGGAGGAAGAGGGAACTGGAATTAATATGTAAAACAAGATTGTTTCTAATTTAAATTTAGAAAAAATAGGGGGGAAAAAGATGTGTGCTGTGGTACCCAGGTTTTTTATGTGGGCGCTATGAGTTGAACCCTGTTCTTTGTTTGTTTGTTTGTTTTTGTTTTTGTTTTTAATGTGCATGCTGTAGGTTAAATCCAGAGGGACAAATGCTTTACCAACTTAGCTCTCTCTCAATCCATTGCCCCAGTGTCCAATCTTTATGTTTAACAATGGCTGCTGGCATCCCTCTAGTCTCTCCTGACCCTCTTCCACAGACAGCAGCTGCAGCTGAGTGGGTAGTGTCGGTGCACATCCATGTTTTCCCTCATACACAACTGCCTTCTATCAGAGAGAGAGCTAGTCCTGTAACCATCATTCTCCTCACTTAGTGGCAGGAGCAAAGCACAGGAAGTAGCCCTCAACCAAAGAGAGTCAAGAGCTGGGAGGTAAACCCTGTAGTTTGCCCTTGGAGTGGGTCTGGTCTGTCTGAATTCCATATTCTCCCAGCAGAGATCCACCTGCCAGAACACCTGGGTCAGCCTCTCTCCCGCACTCTTCCCCTCCACAGCCATAAGGTCTCTCTTCTGGTAACTGTCCCTCTTTCTGGGCCTACTGCTAGGTAAATATCTTGTTGCCCCAAATCTCTTCTCAACATCCACTCTGGAGAGGCTGGCCTCAAGTGAAAAGAGTTCTTGATTTTGTCCCATTAGTTCAATCACTGTGTTTTCAACAACCTAAAGCATTTTACCTAGAAAGTAAGGTGTTTGGAAGTGAGAGATGTCAAGGGAATGAGGAGGCACCTTCAGTTCTGCCAGAATGGGGCTTCAGGGCTGTGGGGCTTGATTTTTTTATTGCTTCCTGGAGGGCCATCCATACCTGACTTTGTTGCCTGCCTGCAGTGGTCAAGTACATCTGTTTTAGCCATCAGTCTCTGTCCCCAGGTAATCACAAATGACTCTGAGTCAAAGGCTTGTCCAAAGCCATCTGGCTGGGACTGCTCATTTGACAGGAGCAAACCTAGAACTGCAGAGGGCCAATTCTGTCCCCTGTGTAGGGACAGACTAAGAATGAAGTCAACAGAGCTGAAGGAAGCCAAAGGTGGAACTTGGCACCTAAGGCCAGCTGTGCCTAACCCTTACCTGAGAGTGAGACACTCCCTTCAAATTTGAGCAAAGGGGAAGTAGGCTTTCATTCTTTAGCAGACATAAAGAGGTTTTCCAACTCGGTGCTCTGCCTGTGTGGTACTGTAGACACATAGTCAGCTTGACAGGGATGTCTCCTTTCAAACCAGGTCAGTTTACAGAATCTTGTCTTCTTCTAACCTGTTGTCTGACCTGGGGCTATGGGAATGATTTACACATGCTTACCTATGAGTTTTAAAGAAAACATAGCATGGCCCCTGTGGATTGGTTGCCATATTTATTCTCTTTGCCATTTGTGAGTGCCCTGGATGTATATAGAACAAGGTAGTTTGCAGAACATGGAATCCCTGATTTGAGGGTGTTGCCATAAGAGTCTTGGGATGTCCTGTGTTTCCTCTGCTAGAAGTAGAAGCCACTGCTAGGTGAGTACTTGCTCTTTTCTAGGTATTGCATACCAGATGATCCACTTATATAACACAGGGGCTACCTCAGACTATCTGTACTCAAATGAGGGCTGGGCGACCTCATCTGACAACAGAAAAGACCAAAGGCCTGCTGACTTACATGACTTCCCACGGCTATGGATATGGGTGATAGAGCTGGTGTTCAGCTCTGGATCTGGAAAAGCATACTTTCCCCACAGACCTCTGCTCTTTTCTACTGACTCCTGTATAGAATTGTAAACAGAGCTTCTGCTGTGGCTCACGGGCCATCTGGCCACACACTGGAGGGTAGGGATCTTGCTCAAGTTTGTACTTCCAGCATGCTGGGAGGACCAGGACTTCTGGAACTATCTATGATTCTCTAAAGAGCATCTGGGAGTCTGCATTTTGAAGAGGAACCTGTGGGGATTCTTGTGATTAAGGGCAGTTGGCAGCTGTGCCTTGGGGACCTGTGAAAGAGAAATGACTATGATGCTCACATTAATGGGACTGAAGGAGAAGGAACAAGCCTGCCCTGTTCCTGGAGATGAACAGCCTTAATTCTTCTCCTTGGGGACACACAAAAGCACATGAAGGTGACAAGAAGAGGCAAAGGGATTATACTCTTGCCTACAGCAGCGGGCAAAGTTTTTGTTTTCCTTATGCCAACCACTAAGGAAAGTTTCACTGAGCATAGCCCATAGTATGTGTGCTCTTGAACAGGTCACTGAGGTGTGGAGAGCATAAGACATCTCTTCTTTTCATGACAACTTCCCTCCTCTGACTTATCTCTGCTGCAGTTGAATGCAGTTTGCAAGATTATAGCTCAGAGTTCACAGAGGACAGAGAACCCAGGATGCTCGCATATCTACATCCCCAGTCAGAGCCAGGGCACCACATGCACTCACCAGGCATGAAACCCTAGTGCTGCTGCAGGCCCTGGGAGAGCCCTCTGCTGGGCAGCTCAGAATGATCTGAACCTGACAGATCTAAAACTGGAGGTCAGTTTACTTTCTCATAGCCTTCCTGAGGGGACACAATGGCTGTAAACAAACAAAGGCCTGGTTCAGTACTAAAATAGGAACACTGACCTCTGCTGTTGACATTCCTACCCTTGTCTGAAGGCAGGTTCTACTTTCAAAGAGCCATTTATGTTTTAAAAACTTGATTCAGAACACATAATTATATGATGCTAAGACTGGAGAAGAGCCTTCTAGAAACTCCTTGTGCAGTCAGGCCCCTTTATTCCACAAACATAAAGAGGGAAATACAAACCATTGAAGGTGACACAGAGATGGTCAACAGCTAAGAAGGGTCCCTAGTCCCCCAGCTAGGGTCCCTCTGCACTAGCCATTTTTACTGCCTCTCATAGTGCAGACAAAAGAATTTGGTGTTTGGTTTTTTTTTTTTTTTTTTTTTTGGTTTTCTTTGTTTTTGTTTTTAGTTTTTGTTTTTTTAAGATTGATTTTGGTGTTTTGAGGCTTCGTGAAACCAGCAATTTTAATCAATTTTTCAAAATTGCTAATTTCATCCATCCAAGAAGCTCATACACAAACAGAGGGGCTGATTGAAATTTAAATGGCGGCTGGCTTGTTAGCTGCAGGCACCAGACTGGGTATTTTCATATGCAAGTCTGCCACTACGTCCCAGCCTGGCAGCAAGAGGAAGCAATCTCCATGAGACACTAGAAGGCATTAAGAATTCAGGCAGCCAAAATGAGAAGCAACAACATGAAATGATAAAACAAAGACAGATCATTATTAGCACCAACACAATGCGTTCCTGTGTCCTCAGGCCTCATCAAGAGCCCTGCCTGTTGTCTATTGAAACTGTGTAATTAGGCTGATAGGAACCAGAGGATTAAACTAACTTTTTCCTCTGATGGCAGAGATTTCAAATGAGTGAGATGGGGAGGAGATAAACCTGAGAAAGTTATTAATATTCTGTGCTGCAGTTTCCCAGGACAGCTTAGCTGATAAACAATGGCTGGCTGCTGCCTACCTGAGGCTCCCTGCAGGAGAAGGATGGAGATACCCCTCCCTGCCTGCCATATGTGCTAGATGAGTATGTTGCAGTTGCCTCATACTCTGCCACACATGGTCCTTGGTCTTTGACAACTTTATCCCCATGACCCCTCCTGGTATCCTTCCAATGTACCTGTCACCCTGGGAACTGTGGCAGCTGAGCACTCCAGGGCAGAGGTCCCCACTGCTGTCCTTCCAACCTCCACACACAGTCAGGTACCTGCAGGCCATCTTGCTAGCCACACACTTGAGATCTTCCCTTGTCTTTCGGATGACTTATTCCCAACTCAGAGAATACAGACAAACCTGCCTTATTTGTCACCATACTGCCTCTCTGGTTCCTTCCTACCAAAATTCTATGCACAGTAGCCACTTCTCAAATATACTGTGGACTTCACCCTCTGACTGGGCATGGGCTTCTCTCTAGATACTACTATTCCTTTATCTGGTGACACTGTACTCCAAGTCCCTGTGCAGTGATTTCCTGGGAAGTCCTTTCTGGAGCCCCTGCAGAGTCCACATCCCTTCCTTGGCACCCTTAGGATCCTGCTGATCTTCCTGTGAGCTGCCACCCAAGTGTTAGTAGCCACATGATGACCTTCCACTTAACTATAAACACAGTAAGGTGATGGACCAGAATGTACTGAAGGATGTAGGACAGAGTGCTTGATGGGAAACAGGATTAAAATTCATATCAGAGAATTAATATGGGAAGGGGGAGAAGGTAGAGGAGAAGAGAATGAGGAAACATAGATGAATTAAAATAAAGTTTGATGTCACATATTTACAAAATTTCATATAAAACCTTTACATTTTAAATTTATCTTTACATCAAAAATTACTTTACATCTTAAGTTTAAAAAGATAAAATCAAAATGGTCAGGGGTTGGAGAAATTACTCAGGGCTTAAGAACCTTTGCTGCTTTCCCAGAGGACCTGAGTTCATTTCCCAGCACCCACATCAGACAACTCACAATAGCCTATCATTCCAGCTCCAAAGACTCACACAGTCATGTTTTTTTAAAAGCAACAACAACAAATAAAAAACATTCACATCAACACAGACTAGCCTGGAGATGTTCTTCAGACTCCAGAGAAGGCAGCTCAAAGAAGTGCTGTGGACTCTCCCTGTACCTGCTATTTCTGAAAATCTTGCCAACATAAGCAGGGTTTCCTGTGTGTGTGTGTGTGTGTGTGTGTGTGTGTGTGTGTGTGTGTGTGTATGAGTAAGCTGGACTGCCAGCTAGCCTGATATACATAACAGAAACAAGAGACCCTGTCTGAAACAAAGTGGTAAGGCCACAGCACTCATGACACCAAGAGTATTCACACACAAGCACACACAGAGAGATTTCAAGAGAGGGTGGAAGAGTGAGAGAGTGGGGGACAGATCTGAAAGCGGCAGAAGAATAGCTTGTGACAGTCACTCAACAGTGTCACCAAGGAACTGGGAAGTTCTGGTCCAGCGCCAAATTACTCATTGTGAACTTTGATTTCCCCGACTGTGATGTTGGAAGATCATTTGAGAGTGAAGGGCCTATGAAGTTCTGACTGTCTCTGACCCTTGTGACTGTTCCTGCAGAAGTAGGAGTCCCGGTCTGGGACCCTGGGCCATCAGGGGAAGATATAACTATGTGCTGTGTTCACTTTCTGGAAGGAGGAGCAATGCTCATACAACTGAGCAGGCTCAGCAAACTCAGACAATCCCAAGTGCTGCCTCGAGGGTTATGAAAGAGCTGTCTCTGAGTTGAGCAGACTGCTCTGGGCATGTAGCTTTTGGGGGTTGTCACCCATGCTGAGATATGTTTTCCAGGCATGTAGCTACTTTGAGTCACCATAAGTAACACCAAATAAACTCACTGGTTCACAGAAGTAGATTAGTGTGGACTCATTTCTTTGGTCTATCATTAGTGCCCTATCTGGAGGGAATAGATATTTGTTTGCATCTTCCTAGGAAAAGTCCTGTCAACATATTGTTCTGGCTGACATAGTGAACTTGTCCTTGAAAACAGCCCACTCAGAGCATGTCTGGATGGCTTCCACAACCTTGCACTGACTGGCAAATTCTATGAAAAGCCTGGAAAGGTACTTTTGCCTCACTTGACTCCTGAGGAGACAGACATCCAAAAGAAATAGACAGGGACCAGTTTATCCCAAGAGACTCTCAGGACTGAGGCCCCTCACCTCCCTCCTTTGGCCTTTGTTTTTCTGTATAAAATAGCTCCTTGTCTTTGAGAGTGGTGGGGACATCTGTAGGCAGCTGAGAACTCTTGGCTCACCTTCCTGTCTCCCTTCTCAAATACAGAATTGCCTTGTTCAGAAAATGGGGCTGTTTGAATGAAAGTCAAAGTGTAACTTTCATCTACTGTGTGTGAACAAGTAGGTCCACACAGGTAGAGCCACGAAGACTTCATACAACATACAGTCCTCTTAAGAGAAAACCACATGACCTGATCTCACTGTTACTTCCTCAGGCCCCTTGTATAACCTTTGTACCTCAAAGATTATCAGGTTGTATGCAGAAGTCATACCCATGTCATCTCCCAGTTCCTAGATGGGCTCATTATTTTCATGGCACCTGAGAAACACAACAGAGTTGTAATAAAATCAGTGTTGCTTAGAGTAGCTTCTTCCTTCATCTGAACCTGATTGATGGTCCTACTTGGCTGTTATAAGGATAGAGGGAAACACAGATGGGTGGGGCCCAACACCAGCACTGGGTGCACAGTAGGTGTTCCTTTTGGCAGGTGGGCTTCATCCCATCTAACAGTGAAGGGACCTGGGCTTTGGCTGGCAGACAGTATTAATGTCTGTTCCTCTGGTGCTGGACCAAACAAGCATTGGCAAGGTCAGCTGGCCCCTCGCCTCCCCTGCCCCCCATCTCCTCATTGTACATGCCCCATTAGTTGCACAGTGCCCCACAGTACAACAGGAATGCTTCCTAAGCCGTTTCCTCTGCTAAATACTTCAGTGACAGCTTCTTGGCATGGGTGGAGCGCCAAGGTTAACATATGTTTAGAGTATGTGTTCAGGTGTCTCCCCTCCACACAGAAGCTGGAGGAGGCCAACTTCATCCTAGTTTTTCCTGTGCCCCCAGTCCATTAGACTGCTTCTGGCTGCTCCCAACCCCACTTGGAACCACTGAGGAATCTTATCCCAGAAAAACTTATTCACCTGTTCTGAACACATACCATAGTTCTTCTTCCCAGTGAGCACCAGACCCATCACACATACCCACTTATCAGGACTGCCATCCCTGGGAGGGTCACATTCTTTCTGAATCAGGCTGTACGCAGGGTGCCAGGAATGAGACTGAAAAGGACTCGCCTTCCAGAAGGAACTCTGATTGTGTTTTGGTGAGGTGACAGGGTGAGGTGTGTGATCATTTTCAGTTTGAGCTTTATACTGTCAGCTGGTTCTCTCCCACCAAGAGAAAGCAATGATCAGTCATGTGTCTGGGCAGGGTCGCAGGGTCACAGGACTAAACAGATCTTTTCCTTGCTGCACCACAATTTTGCCAACTTTACCTCAAATATCCCAGAGAGGAAAAGAGGTAACTATCAGATTTATAAGCTATAAGAGTATTTGGTACTTTGGGGGGTCTTTGTAGAAGGAGCTAAGTCCCCCCCACAAAATCATTTGGCCACTTTATAAAGGTGAAACTTGAAGTGTTGAGAGAACACATGACTATCCCAAAGGCAGATAACTCACAGGAACTCCATCTTAGTTTTGTATCTGACAGTTCCGTCAATGAGATCAGACTATCGAGAGGTCAAGTTCAAGAGTTGTTTTCACTGGTCACATACTGAGAGTATCCTCTTTGGTTGTTTCATTTACAAATCCCATGTCTGACTATCTCATGACATTCATCGTTTAGATGGAAAAGCCTCATTTGCTGACTTTTCCCTGAGTGCTCAGAGTGAATTCAGTATTATCAGGCAGAAGGAAGTGTGGAGCATTTTGGGGATGTTGTACTAATGTCACCCTATGAAGCAATTATAGCAGAAAAGCCTCCACTTCTCAGAGATTGAGCAGGGCAGTCTGTGTCTTGCTTATATGATATACATGTCCAACACAGGGTGGTAGAATCTCAGATCTATGCAGTCACCCAGGGTACCAGCTAGTAGATGATGAGGCATCTTAAAGCTATACCATTTGTATCCCACAGCATCTTGATGACTCCAGCAGGGAAAGGTCTGAAGGAGGATCAATGCCAATCTTAGTTACCTCCCCTGGGAAGTGACACCCAGCATGTCTGTCCATAATCCAGAGCCAAATGCAAGGTCCTAACTCCTAGACAGAGAGTCCGGAATTGTGGCTGTGATGCATGGAAGACCAGCAAGTATTCTACATCTGACACATGTATGTTGGTCCCAACCCACCAGGGATTCAAGTATCAGCTTCAGGAAAAGAGATTGGTTTATGTGCTTTTGTGTGACACTGGAGGCTACAGTGCAAGGTTGGAGAGGAAGGCAGAGGTCTTAAAGGGGGACAAAAGAGGAGAAGGAAGCCTTTTTGCTAGAAGTCAGTCTAGAAAGAGATCATAAAACACCAAAGTGGGCACAGAAAGGCTTTAGTCTCAGAAGGAAGACAGAGGACAGGTATGGAGGGAGTCCTGCTAGGTCCATGGGCTTGAAGGAAGAAAGCCTGGAAATACATCCAGGGGGCACAATTAGGAGGGAGAGCAGTCAGAATGACTGTCCTTTTGGAAGGTGACTCTTAGGATAGCTTGGGGAAGGAAAAGAAAGCAGACACATTGACAGTGTCTTCTGGAGATCCTGGGAATGCTCTCCAGAAAAGTGAGTGGGCAGTTGTGGCACCCACTTTGCCTATTTCTTATCTCTCAGCCTGTCTTCAAATCTGAGGTTTCCCATATTTTCTCTATCTGATGCTGTGGTCAAAGCTATGACTGGGCTGCTGGTGGCAGGAGAGTACTGATAATCCCTGTTGGTGTGGAGTGAAGTTCACCCCCATTTCCATGAGTGGAAAGAGTGGGAATGACTGTGTCCATTCCACATACTGGAACTCTGAGGCTCTGAACTGTGGACCCCTAAGCAGCAGACTAAGCAAACACCTGAGCACCTGCCATTAGCTCCAGGTTACAGTTTCATGCTCCTTCTGTGGAAGCAGACTCCTCCAGCAGGCTGACAGATATCATGCCCTGGTGGGGCCTGCCAGACAAACCAGAGCCAGCCAACTAGGGACTAAAGAACTGATACTGGCAGGTACTATTTGTGGGTTCCCATCCGCATTTGTTCCTGTTATCAACATGAGATAAAAACAAACATTCATCTGACTTGAGGTTTTTGGCAGTTTCCCATCTGTCTCTTCTCTTTCCTTTCCTCTGTCCCATTCCCTGACTCCCTTGCCGCCCTCGAACTTCTAAGCATGCTACACTCAGTTCCTGCTTCCTCACTTAAGATGACAGCACCAGAAATGGATGTTTTCAAACTAGTTTCCCACACTGAGGTCTTGGAAAAGGCTTGAAGTCTCAGAGATCCCCTCATTCACTCCTCATTTGACCAAGCAGCATCAGACAGCCACATTGTCTCAGGGTCCAGAAATCAGGCAGATCCTACTGCAACAGACTCGCCTATTAATTACTAGTGCCATTACCGTGACAGACCACTTGACAGGAATGACAGGAGATGGAAAGGGTTGATTTGGATTCAGAGTTCAAGAGCCTACAGTTTTGCAGCAGTGAGATCGTGAGACAGGGCATCCCACATCCCATTGGATCAGGAATCAGAGAGCCTGGAATCAGAAGCACAGCCTGGCTATCACTCTCAAAGGCCTACCTCAGGGACATACTGACATCAGTCAGAAACCACAACCTTCCAAAATAGCATCACCTGCTGGGGACCATGTGTTGAAACCCATGAGCCTATGGTGAGCATCTCACATTCAAACCATAAAACTACATTCCTGGAGAGGGGCCAGACATGCCAAAGAAGGAGGAAGCCCAGGTAAAACAGAACGGTAAAGCCCACCATCCCTCACAAAGCTGTGGCGATGCGCGTGGCCCTGGATTGCCCTTAATGACCCTGATAAAACAACCATGCTTCCCCGAATAGATCTATTTGTGGGCCTTCTTGTGGAGACTAACACCAGAGAATAAATATTCCTACCTACATATGGCACCCATATGAGGTCACACCCTCCACAACAAGAGTAGGATAGATTAGATAGCACCCAACTGGCCAGCTACAGTACTTGAAACAAACTGTTCCCTCCCATATGCCATGTCTTCCTCCAGGTTACATACACCCTGCTAAGTTCTCCAGAAGCATGCCCAGATAGACACCCCAAATGGAATCATCACACTACACATTCCCAATTCTGCCACAGAGTTGCCCAAGGCAAATGGACATAGACCAAGGATTCCCGTGGCATTTGCCCTTGACTGGTGCATTCCTCCATTCATGCGTGTAATTCCCCTGGATTCTGAGAAACCACAGATCCAAATGGGCTGTGGAATTTGCCCTCTGAGATCTAATGGTCTGGGGAAAGATGAAGAGCCCCTGAGACTTCTTCTACATTCCCAGGATTCCTATAGCCTGTTCTAGGAGGCAGGGGCTCCAGACAAGGGGTGGTCCCTTTCTCAAAAGGCATTCTTAGAGGCTTGTCTGGGGAGAAGTTGCTAGAACCAAGGTCAATGGAGGGACAGCAGTGAAGGGACAAGGAGGATCAACCTGAAACAAAGAGGCAATGGTGGGCAGCTGGAAAGGCAAGAACATCAAGCAAAGGTGACCTGGTAGTTACAGTTATCAGACCCACTCTGTAGAGGGATACTCCTGGGAACACCCAGATAATACCCACTTTACACACACACACACACACACACACACACACACACACACACCTCAGTCCAGGTAGCACTGCCCATCCATGCAGTGGGCCAGGTTGGAACACTGTGGCCTTGCACTTCATCCCAAAACTGTCTGGTCACCGGGCACACAAATCTCCCAGGCCTTTTCTGTAGCCACTGGGGCACCTAATGATCCTCACAGAGAACACTCACTAGCACTTAACGCTTCTCTAGCTTAGCCTTGTGAGGCCTCAACAAGCAGCACATCTGCCTAGCTAGGCTGCTCCACCTCTGTAAGGCAGAGCTGCACTCTATGACCTTCCTGTGAGAGTCCAGGAGGAGCTTGCATGAGCCCACTTCACAGCTGTAGCCAAGCTGACAGTGGGCCCTGCTGAGCTTTCGGGGATGGTGGTGGTGGTGAGGTGGTGGGTGTGGGGGGGAAGTAGGGGGCAACTAACCATTCTAATCTGCTGATGCTGAGGAGGGCTCTACAGAAAACCTGGAGTCCTGCCAGGCATGGAGGCTGAGCCTGCTTGGCACCAGCCCCTGGGAAAGAAAGCCTTTGAGTATAGACCATTCCCAGAAACTGGAGACAGAGCTTGTGATAAGGCCAGCTTGCTTTCTGAGCCTGCTAGGCAGCTAGTCTAAGAAACCCCCACAGGCAAGGAGTGAGGGCCCTGTATGTGGCTGTTCTTGTGAGAGAGGCCATTTTCCTTTACTGGGGGTTCAGTACTCATGCCACAGAGAGGCACAGGCAACTCCACCATGGTGCCCTGACACCCAGCAGGTCACAGAGTACAGAGGATTTTGCCCAGAAGCCACTGGCTAAGGCTCTTCCTGGGCAGGGGTCTCCACGTGGAGGGACACTGCCTGTTAAGTAGAGCCACTTCCCACACTGCAGTTTTGCCCTCAGGGAAAATACTGAAGGAAAGCTGGACACAGACCAGTGTCCTCATTTGACATGCCCGAAAGTAGAGGCTCCTAGCAAGGCCTCTGATGGCTCAAGGCAGGTCTCACAGCCCAGCCTCTTGCTTCATCCTTCTTTGCCTTCCTTCTTCTCATGAACCCACCCATGCCAGTTCTCCAGACCTGGTATTAAGGCCACTGAGAGTTATATAAGTAACTAAAAGAGGCCAATAGTGGAGCATGCCCCAGAAAGAAATTCAAATGATCTTTCTCAATCCTGGCTCTACCACAGAGCAGTTGTGTTGGCCTGGATACATCCATCTCCTTCTCTGGTCTTTCCATTTATTTGCATGTCAGAATGGTCCCTGGTGTCCATCCAATGGTTTGACCTATACCCTGAATCCCAGGTGAGGTCAGAGTCAGGCAGTCATGTGTAGTGTTCATCAACAGGAGCAACCCTCAGCCTAGACCCACTGGGGACTGAAGCCAAAGAACAAAGGCAGAGATGCCTCTCCCCACCAGGATGATGAGCCTGCTACTCACCCTTCTGTGCCCTGTTTATCACCTATAAATGCATGCAATGTGCAGAGGGTCACTATAAATCTAAAATACAAGGAGGAAACCCAGCTGGGCACCTTGCTCACAGTGAGAACAAAGGGTAGCCCTTGGCATCATGCACAAAGGAAGGGAGATGCATCAACATCACATCCCCACTAAAGGGACCTAAGGTCACATGTACGCAGACCAGGGATCTAGAGGCACCCCAACCTTATACCAATGGCTACAACAGTTCTTGCTCATGGGCAAGGGACCCAGAGATGCACTGGCCTTGTGAACACTGGTTTTAAGAAAGTGGAGAGGGAAGTTCTTCAAAGTCAAATACATAGGCCCTCCAAAGTTATCCCCCACCCCATTGTGCCCAAGAGTATCTGGCAAATATCTAAAGCAGGCATGTTTACAGCCTGCAGACCCTGGCCCCGGAAAACCAGGATTCATCATCTGCTTTCTCTGCAGTATCCAGGAGCCAGGTGGGGCAGATCAAGGCTACTGTGAGGAAGGCCAGCTGGGCTCTCCTCTGTCTCCCTAGGATGCTATCATGGAACATTTGCTCCCAGTATTTTGAAACTGAGAGAAATCTTAGGGAAAAGAAAGGGCTGGAGAAGAATGCAGCATTTATCAGCAGCGTGTGTCAGTCATCCCTGCTCCAGCAGTGATAAACAAACAGTGAGGTCCCAGGAAGGAGAGCAGGCACCTGTTCATGCAAGAACAGCAGCTTTATGGAGATGTTGGGAAAAGTAGGATGGAGGCAGGTTCTGATAGAGTATATTATACCTCACCTCCAGGGCCACTAGCTATCCCAAAGCACCCAGACCCTGTTTCTAGATCTGTCTAGGATACAACATTCATGCAGAAAGCCTTTGCCATATATGGGGCTGGTTGTGTCAGCTGGGAAGCCAGGAAATCCACCTGTGCTGAGAAGTGGCCTTTGAGTACTGCGAAGCAACCTTACTCTTTCCAATGCCCTTTGACATCTTCTCTTTGCCTATGGAGGTCCCAGGCATGCCTTCATCAAGTCCTGCTGGATTTGGGTGAGGGAGTCTTGTGTCTTTTTCTTTTTTTTCTGACCCATCTACTTTTTTCGATGTCCTGCCACCCTTCCAGCCAACCTTAGTGTCTTTAGCCTTGATTCTGTCCCCACTTCCTACTAGACTTCCAGTTTTTGCAAAGGATCCTGTAATCCATCTGTCACATACATAGATGCTTCCCCAGTGGGGCTCCCTCCTGCTGTGCCATCGGGATGGGGGGCTGTACTTGTGTGGCTCACCCCTGGGCCCTTCAAGACTTAGCATATTGCACAACACCATAGGTGCTCAATAAATGTGTGTGGGTTGAATGAAGAAAGGAATGAAAAAGAGATACTGACTCTGTAGTGTGGACAAAGTCTGGGAATTTGAAGGAGTGCAATGACATGTTTGGGGCCAGGTATTTGAAATCCCACTGGGTGGGCTAAGTCTGTCCCTTGACAGAATCTGATCACAAAATGCAATAAGGTATCTGAGGTCTCCCAGTGCCTTCTTCTGAGGGCACTTCTCTGCAAATGCCAGGTGAGTGAGCAGGGGGTACCCCAGTGATAGGTGCTCCCCTATGACCACTATGACAGGACTTAGGTAATTCCAACATGAGAATTAGCAGTACTGGACAACCTTGGGCATACAATGGCTACCCAGCACCCTTAGAGTGGGAGCTGATTCCCCAGCTACCTTCAACACAGTTGGTTTCCTCCCCGAGGACCTCTGAAGCCACACCCCTCCATGCCCATCCTGGCTGCTGCTCTGGCCTTGAGCCAGTCTGTTAATGCAGCTGCTTTAGTTTGTAGCTGAGAACTCAGCACAGATCTCCCAGGAGCCATGGAGGAAAGCTGGCCAAATGCAGGGAAGGGTGATGGGGAGAATGGCCATGCTCATCTGTGTGCCAGGGAAAGGTTCCATTCAGTAGACAAACAGATATTCTATAGAGCTGTCCCTGAGCTTGGGAAAACATGACCTGGATAGGGGACAGGACTGTTCTGGGCCAAGTTCTGGCTTCTTGATATTCAGCCACATCACTAAGCCCTTCTAGAAAGAGTGAAATGAATCTGATCTGCCACCTCTCTCTGATGCTGCAGACAGCTCCTCAGCTCCACCACATTCCCTCTTATTAAAGCACACTATCAAAAGATCTAAGGACTGCACCCTACTGGAGTAAGTGGCTAACCGCTCCTGAATCATCCTCCCATGGGTATGGTCACTGACAGGATCCGTAATTTAAGTGTAAACAGAAACGCCATGATGAGGGGATTTCACACTGGCCAGAAGCTGGGGGTGCAGAGGCCCTGGTACCTTCACAGCGTCTTCAAGACTGCCCTGTTGTCATGTATAGTGAAGATGCTGGCTTGTGTTGGCAGATCAGAAAGCAGATGTGGCACCGGAAGCAAGACCTAGTAGCCTACACCTGCCAGCTAAGCTCCACGTCTCAAATGCTCTACAGTCTCCCAAAGTAGTGTTACCAGCTATGGATTGAGTGCACAAAATATGAGTCTGTGAGGGACAGTTCACATTCAAGTCACAATGTTCTGCTATGGTCCCTGTTAGCTCATGGCTATTTAACAATAAAAATATATCTGGTCCAAATTGAAGAGTCCCCATAGTCTTAACAGTCCCAATATGTCTCAAAAGTCCATAGTCTCTATAAACCCAAAAACTAGGCTATATACTTCTTGTATACAGTAGTACAATGTATAAATTCACCTTCCAATAGGGAGGCTAATAATTAATAATAATAATAAATCAAACCAAAACAAGACACAAATCCCAACAGGGCAAACATTACACCCTGCAGTTCCATATACAGCCTTTGGGGCATCTGGTAACACAGTCATTTCTCTAACAGCATTGGGTATCTACCTCCTTGCAGCCTGCAGTACACATGATCTCCCCTGCTCTGGCTCCACTCAGCACCTACCCCCTTCCTCCTTGGTAGATTCCCCATATTGCTGCCATCAGCATTGTCCTAGGGTATTATTCACTGTGATTTAGGCTTCAATTTCAGTCTCATGCACAACTTCCTCTGGGGCTCCACACAGGAAATTGACTGTGGTACTCACTACTTGACCTAATTTGCTCTTCTCTGGAATGCTGGTGCAAACCTCAGTGTCCCCTTAACTCGTGCATTCCCATATTTACAAGGCCAGCTCTATGTGGAAAGCACTAAGTTCTGTTGGCAACCCCAGGGGAAGCCAGGCCCTTTGGATTCAGCAGCTTCTAGTTGGCTGTATGGCTGAAGCATGGGAATACAAAGCATTTCTCTGCATACCTGTTCTTCAATGTAGTGTCTCCCCAGCTTTCTCTTTTCAGGTACTGTCAAGACAGGGTTTCTCTGTGTAGCAGCCCTGTCTGTCCTGGAACTTGCTTTTATAGACCAGGCTTGCCTTGAACTCACAGAGATCCACCTGTCTCTGCCTCTGGAGCACAGGGATTAAAGGCCTGTGCCACCACTGCTCTTTCTTTTTTTAACAAATAGGTTTTCAGTTTTCTTGACTTGGAGCCTTTGATTGGCAGGGTCTCACTTTCAAGCCTTCAGTCCTGTTGTGCTCATGAAAATGTACACTTTTCCTTTAAAAACCTGACACTATTTTAAAACAATTACAGCAACTTTGTCCACACCCACATCATACACAACTTTCAATGTGTTTCTGCTGCCCTTGAAGGACCCAGGTTGATCTGTGGGAGTACTGGGAAGAGAGAAAAGGTCCCCAGGTAGAAGAGAGTGGGGATGTGGGGCAGGCCATTTGAATGACAATTAGATGTAAAGAGGAGAGCAGTAGGCCCAAGATAAACTGTCCACAGATGTGGTTAAGAGGAGAATATAGGATCCATAGGCCACAGGCTCTAGAAAAGCTAAGACTTTAAGACCAGAGGAACCTTTGAATAGCTATACACATCAGATATATTTTCTAGAAAGATCACTAGAATGTATTATGGAGAATGGCTTAGAACAGAGCAGCTCAAGATACGTTTAGTCCTGTTATCATCTTATTGACTTCCAGGCTCTGTTCCCAGCTCTTGGTACCCATCAACCTATTTATGACTGTGGTGCACTAGTGAGGGATTATTGCTATTCCATGTTACAGATAAGAACACTGAGGCACAGAGAAGGTGAATTTCTTATACGTAAGACCAATCAAGGTTTTGGTGGCAGCAATGATAGCTGAATCCAGGTATTCTGTCTCCAGGGTCTATCTGCTTCCTTCCCCACAGTGCTTGCCCAGGTGAAAGGTGCACAAAGCAGGGCTCCCCAAGGAGACTGGGAAAGTTATGAGTGTTTCTTGTTCTTTTCTGTATACGCAGCCACAGACAGGGAAGGGCCACATGTAAACAAATGACCAGCTCCACATCCCTGTAACACCTTAACCTGTCCGAAGACAACATGGCCTATAAGCTGAACAGCTCCTTTTCAAAGCCACAACCACCACCAGCTCAACCCACCTGGTGCTGGGACATTGACTGAGAAATAAGATGTAGGCCTGATCTGCAAGCTGATCTGTGAGCCTCCCCAGAGACCTGTGCAGGCAGCTGCAGGCATGTTTTCCGTGTCTGTGGCAGTGTGAGGACCCCAAACCAGGACTGCAGCTCAACCCAGCCCTATCCCCAGGTCCCTGCTGAGAGTGCTAAGGAGACCACCTGCAGGTAACGAAGCTGCCTTCAGAACAAGGTGCCTTGTGAATGATATCTGCAGCTGAGTAGTGAAGGAATTTCTCTGGCACATACAGGATCTGCTGGGAATTTCCTGAGGGGCTGACTCTGAAAGAAGCAAAAGCAGATGGTGGCTAGGGACAAGCTGCACTTCACAGGCAGTTAGCACAGTTGCATCTCAGGCGTACAGGGAAGCACTTATTGGCATCAGGAACTGGAAAAGCCTGACTTGTCATCTCACTAAACCTTCAGTGGCTGTCCTGTCTGTCAAATGGCTCTTGGTTCCCTTTTCTTCTGCATTTTTTTTTTCCTGCAAGAAGTATCAATATATATCTCAGTGTACCAGAGACTGGCATGATCTTTTCTATGCCCAGAGCTTTTGCAAAGCACCTGGATCTTCTGCCCCTGGCATTTAGCCTTCCCCATAAATAAGGGTATGAGAGAGGTTTACAGAGCCCCCAGCCCCAACATTTTGCTTTCAACCAACTATTACCTTTAAAACTATTAAAAGATAAGTTCTGGAAATAAACAACTCATGGGTTTTAAGTTGTGCAACTTTCTGAATAATACTATGAAATCTACTGTTCTCCATCCTTTCTTAGACATCTGTCACCCTTTCTTCCAGTGTATACCCTGTCTATCCATTTCTAATTCCTGGTTATCAGATTGGCTGTCAAAATGCTATGGTGTTTATGTGTAAGTAATCCTTATTTTACCTAATAGTGGTCCCAAAGACAATGTTAGAGATGCTAGAAATTCAAATATGCCAAAGAAAAGCCATAGAATGTTGCATGCCAGCACTTAATATTAATATGAAGAGATGTATGCTGAGGTGACTAAGGTCTATAGTGGGTAGAATGAACAGAAGACCCATATTGAATAACATAGAGGCTTTGGTACTATCAACAGTTTTGTCATTCACTAGAAGATAGTGCCCTCTTGGATAAAGGGGTCTGCTGTAGCCAAGCCCAATAAAACAGCAGATACTTGCTTGAATCAGGATGCCAAACCCAGACTTTGTGACTCCAAACCCAGTGCTTGAGGCTTCTGTCTAGGAACTTCATACTAACCACATTTTACTATTGTGTAAGTTTATTCCTTGTTGTGATGAAATACTCTGACAAAAGCTTATTAAGGAAGAAAGGATTCATTCTGGCTCACAGTTTGAGGGTGCAGTTCATCACAGCAAAGAAGTCACAACAGCTGGAGCTTGAGGCAGTTGGTCATATTGTGTTCATATGACCAAGAAGCAGAGAGCAATGAATGCTTGAGCTTACCTAGTTTTCTCTTTCTTATGCAGTCCAAGACCCAAGCCTAGGGAATGATATCACACATAGTGGGCATATCTGCCCACTTCAACCTGATGAAGGTAGTTCTTGGGGATAGAGATGCAGCAGGATGGTTACAAGCACTTGCTACTCTTTATAAGGTAAAACTCAGTTCACAGAACACACTTAAGGTGACTTATAATCACCTGTGATTCTAGCTCCAGAAACTCCTACTGTCTTCTGGCCTCCATGAGCACCCGCCCATGTAAGGCATATATTCACACAGACACATATACATAAATGAAAATAAACATTAAGAAATTTACCTACAAGTATGCTCTGAGGCCCAACTCCCAGATAATTCTCCATCTAGAGTTGATAATTGAAATTAGCTATCATAGTTATCACTCATATTCTGACTGAAAACCTCTATAAGGGCCAGCTTCAGGCAAGTAAATATGGACATCACATTACAGAAAAGAGCCCCATGGGGAAGACACAGAGGCAGGCTTGTTGTTGGTAAACCAGGCATGACTTTTGGAGCAGGACATAGCTTCCTATTTGGCCACAAGACAGAGGTATGACACAGGAAGGCAGGTGTGATATTTTCATCCCTAGTCATCCTCCTAAAACACTGACTTCACTGTGAATAAACATAGGCTCAGCATGCAACAGCCACCTGGCAGGGTAATCCCACCAAGTGCCTTGTTCTGTGGTCTGTTGTGTGATTTTCCCTGGGGAGAAGTAAACAACCCTGCATAAGACACCAACAACACACAGAATGAAAGATGCACACACATCTAGCTTGGTGAACCTATAAATCTGCTGGGGTTATTTACTGGAATATGGATGACTCAAAAGCAACTGTATGCCCATCCTATGCACCCCTGGAGCTCCATGACCAATCTACAGGCAGCTTCCCACCACTCCCTGTAGCTGTGTACTGTGTACATAATCTTGGTGAATACTGTGGGTGAGTTTCCTAAGTTTTCTGCATCTCACAAGCTTCTTTCTTCCTCTTGTAAAGACTGCTGCCATTCAAGGAAAACAGATCCACATACTCCCACTTCCATTCTCCTTCTCAGAGTCTCCTCAAGGCCCTGGCATTCAGAGATTTTATCCCACAGAACTCTGACCTGCTGAAAGATGTCTGAGACCATGTGCACAGGAGTCATTAGCCTAAACCAGAGATTTTGGCAGACTGATGCAGAGCCCAGCTTCCTGTACAGCCCATCTTTTATTTTGTTTTTGTTTTTTTTGAGACAGGGTTTCTCTGTGGCTTTGGAGGATGGCCTGGAACTAGCTCTTGTAGACCAGGCTGGCCTCCAACTCACAGAGATCCACCTGCCTTTGCCTCCCCAGTGCTGGGAATAAAGGTGTGCACCACCACTACCCAGCAAAGCCCATCTTATTTATCTAGTTCCCCCAAGTGACCTTAATTTTCTAATCTGCTAAATAGATGCTGATTTCTTCAGTTTATCATGAAATAGTGTTAGTGCATGAAATAAACAAGAGTTGTAACACTTCTGTGTGCCTCAAAGGTCTTGAAGGCTTGTGCTGGCTGGCTCTGGACCAGACGCAGGTAACTGGATTCCCATAGCCCATGAAAAGGTCAAGTAGGCATCACTAGCCTAAAGAAACTTCCTCAAAAGGAACAGGGACCAGGAACAATGTGATTCAGGCACACAAATGCGCCAGGGTGTGCTGTCCAATATCCACTTGCTTTTCTCTCACTGTTGACCTTATTCTTCCAGTTTTAGGTGACTGCTACCTTCAGTCACCTCTGACTTACAGCCAAACAAACGAGTACATGAAAAGGATACAGGACTGAGATGATAGCTTAGTCAGTGAAGTGCTTGCCATGCAAGCATGAGGTCCTGAGTCCAATCCCTAGAAGCCATGCTGAAAAACAAAAACAACATACAGCCAGGAGTGATCCTGGGAGCTTGTAACCCCAGTGCTGATGGAAGCTGGGACAGCTGGTTCTCAGGTTTATTTATCCTTGCCTACTTGGTGAACTCTATGCCAATGAGAAGCTCTGTCTCAAAAATAATGTGTCTGACGCCTGAGGTTGACCTCTGCCTTCTACACACACACACACACACACACACACACACACACACACACACCAGAGTTCTGCCTGACTTAGACCACATGCTTACCATAGTGGTCACTGGGAGGTTGAAGATAGGGAAAATACAGCAGCCAGCACATATCAGTTAATAAAGGAGGCCAGCTGTACTCTAAAAGGCTAAAAGAGAGTGCGTATTACTTGGGTAATACTGGGGCCAGCCAGGTGTGTCAGCCAGTGACATTTGGCATTACAGGACTTACTTGTTCCTGAGTGCTAGGCATTCTAGGAAACACACACTAACTGTTCTCCTTCCCTTGGGGCCAATGGGCTCCAATCCATTAAAGGCAATAAGGTGCCATGGAAAGTCTAGACATGGTGAACTTTGATCCTATTCTGCCTTCAATTTTCCTGTGTTACATAAAGTTGGAGTTAATACCTTCTCTGGGCCCTATCCATTTTCTGGACAAAGCAATGAAGCTGGAGTCCCTCTCCAGCCCCTTCTGGAAGGACACTGTGCAGCTGAGTCCCTCCTAGCATCGCCACATTCAACATTTCTCTATCTGGATTTATCCTACATACAACCTAGCCACACTCCCCAGTCATTTGTTGCTACAAGATGAGCAACCTAGCCATAATATTGCTAGTGAGAAAAGCATCAGTGCAACACTCTGCACTACATTGCAGGAAGCATCTGAGGTCTGAGGTCAGATTGGGTATGGACTAAGTGAGTTAATAGAAAAGGATGCCCCAAGTACATGGGTCATGTAGAAGGTCAATGTTAGCCAAACTTCTATTCCAGAATTTACAACCAGGATCCTCATTGTGGGTTGAAACCGGGGCTGCCTGTGAAGTAGACCATGATGCACCAGGACAGACCACTGTTCTTTGGAATTCAGTACACTCTGTGTCCCTGGTTTTGTTTTAATTTCTTTGTTTTGTTGAGACAGATTCTCACTCTGTACCTCTGGCTGTCCTGGAATTTGCTCTGTAGATCAGGCTCTCCTCAAACTCACAGAAACCTGCCTCCCTCTGCCTTCTGAGTACTGGGATTAAAGGCATGTGCCACCACACCAGCTCTCTGCTCCTGTATTGATCTACCAAATAAGTGGTTCTGACCCCTTAGGGACATTGTTCATCTCCTCAACTTCCCTCCCTCACTGAGGTTTCACCTTCTGGTCCAGCCATAACAGCCATAACATGTGTCTGGGGCTGACACATGTTGTCCTCCTCCCATGGCCCTCCACTTGGCTTTGTTTTTGTCCTCAAATCATATCAAAAAAGAACCCTTCTGTACCCTCCCATTAAATCTGGTCTTGTTCCCCTGAACAGTCTATTATAAGATGAATTTGTTTTCTCCCACAGCACTTGTGATCATCTGGAATCTCTGATTTAGTGAACTGCTCAGTTTATTGCCCACCTTTCCCACCAGAATGAAAGTTCCATGTGGACAACATTGCACCTTCTCTGCTGGCCCCTTACACCTAAGGCTGTGTGGTCTAGAAGGGGTCCTCTACAGATCAGTCAACAAATAAGGAGTTGCAATACAACACTGTCTCAGAATTAGATGGAGATATGATGCCTTTAGCATGGGAGAGGCAGAGCCTATCTGTGAAGTCCTTGTTTATGGAAACAAACCAGGAAGTTCAAACCCAAGTCGGCATGATCATGTAAAGTGAATAATACAATAGTGAAAGCAGGTGTATTGATTACTGTTCTTAATTATTCCTAGGACAAAACATCTGACAAGGGCAACTTACTAGAGGAAGAATTAATTCTGGATCATGGTTCCAGGCCATCTTGGCAGAGAAAGCAAAGTAGAAGGAGCATGATATGGCTGATCAGAGGCCACAGTGTCTAGGTATAACCCCCAGGTCTGTACTTAGTATTACATCATCCAGCTAAGCATAACTTCCCAGAGGTCCACAACCTTCTAAACTAGTACCATCAGCTAGGAGCCAGGTGTTCAAACACGTGCGCCTGCAGTGGACATTTTACTGGGTAAACATAGGACAGAACACTGGGTAAACAGTTCTGTTTGCAATAGTGTCAAAACACAATTCTCAGAAATTCAGGGTGGGTTAGATGGCTGAGAGGATAAAGGTGCTTTCCACACTAACTTTATGTCCTAAATTCAATCTGTGGAGCCTACACAATTATAGAAAAAGAACTGACTCTGCAAAGTTGATCTCTGAACTCCACATGTACACTGTGGCATACCACACACACACACACACACACACACACACACACACACACACACACACGTAATTTTTAAAATATATTCAGGAACTCACTTCATAGAAGAAACACAAAGTCTGCATTCAGAAAATTACCAAGCTGTTGAAGGAAATGAAAGCTCCAAATGAACAGGAAGACATCGTATGTTCATGGATTGGGCAATGTAATATTGGTATGGTGAAAACACTCCCACATCCATCCATAGATACAACACAGTTCCCAGAAAAATCTCAGCTGGCTTCTTTTCAGGGCTGGACAAGCTCATCCTAAAGCTCACTTGGAAATTCACTGAGGCTTAGAATAATCTAAGTTAGAGGACTCACACTTCCTGATTTCAAAACTTATTTCCAAGTTATAGTAATCAAGACAGTGTGGAGTTGGCATAAGAGCAAACATGGAGATTAATTGAGTCAAATTGAGAATCCAGAAAGACATTTTTACACTGACAGTCAATTCATCTTTGGAAAGGATGCCAAAATATAATTCATGGGGAAGTAATAGTGCTGGGGCAACATGCAGAAGGACAAAATTGGATCCCAACATCACACCATATGTAAACATACCCAAAACTGAATAAAAATTTCAAGTTTAAAAGCTAAAACTAGAAACCTGTTAGAAGAAAACATGGGGTAAATGTTTGGTGAGCTCAGATTGGATGATGGTTTCTTAGATGTGACCCTCCAAACATAAAAACAACAAAATTTAAAAAAATAGACAAAATTCACTAAAAAGTAAAACTTTGTGCTTCAAAGAATATCATCAGAAAGGTGGTGGGGGAGAGCCACTAAATTTGAATAGATAAATGTAAATCATACATCTACTAAGGGATATATATGCAGTATATATAAAGAACTCAGACAACTTAATAATAAAATTGCAATCCCATGCAAATGTAGTGAAGATTTGGACTAGACATTACTTCAAGAAAAACCTACAAATGGTCAACAAGAATGTAGAAAGGGGTTTACTATCATGTACCTTCAGAAAAACACAAACTGGAACTAGTTTCTTACCCCTTGATACCAAATGGGACAGCTATGATCAACAAGTCAAATAGCAACAACAGGTAAAGATCTAGAAACAAACAAACAAAAAGAATCTTACTATACTCCTAGTCAAAGTAGAAAATTCCATTTTGTAAAGAGTCTGACAGCTCCTCATACCATGCAACAAAGTTAGTCCTAGGTATATACTCATAAGAAATGAATCACAAGCCCATACAAGAAGCATGTACATGACTGCTCATAGCAACATTATTCCAAAAAGTAGGAAGAGACAAAACACCCATCAGTAGATGCATAGATAAACATATGAAATATCTTGTCATGGAATATTAGTCAGCCATAACAAGAAATGGACCATTGACTTGGACAAACCATGAAAACATTATGCTAAGTGGGAGATGTCAGTTACAAAGGCATATACAACTTATGGTTCCATTCATATGAAACACTCAGAATTCAGAACTCCAAGCTAGATGAGCAAAAATAAAAATGACTGGTTGCCTAGTGCTAGGACAAACAGGGGAGATTGTTGGATCATGGCTGAAGACTATAGCTTCTCCTCTTATCTGATGATTTGTTTATAGGGATGGTAGGATAGTACATAATGAGCTTATGGTCACTGCATGTCAACCTGCAATGGATAAATAATATAGTCTGTGAATTTTATCTTATCATTACAACTGTTTAAAGAGAATAAAGGAAGAAATTGCTGTGTTGACCAACACATGAAATAGACTTCTAGAATCATAGATGACCCCATAGGCACAGCCTTCATAGAGTGTGTGGAGAGCCCCACTGCAAGATAGTAAATAATGTCAGGGCCAGATTCTAGAGATTTTGGGGAAAGCACTGCAAAACATAGAGCCTGGGAATGCATGGTCTCTGGAGAGTGCTAATCCCAAACCTCACATGACCTTTCAGTGTACTACAGTGTACTACAGGAACCCATGTCAAGAAGCACTTGAACAAGACTTGTCTAAGCTCAGAAAGAATGCCTTACCCATTAAGATGACCCACAGGGGTACAGCGTATCAAGCATTTGCCTGCCAACTATAGTTCAGTTCATCCCATCTTAAATGATAAGAAAATCACCCCGTGAGGAGAAAGGACTGGCCTGCAGCCTAGAGCCTGGGATGGATCAAGGGCAGCTTAGACTAGCCCCTGAATACACAGCTCTTCATCCCTGTTCTTCATCGCATCTTCCTGATGTGGCTTTACAGAGATGGCCCAAGAGAAAGTGTCTGACCATGAGGTGGCTCTGACCAGCTCATTACCCTCTCCATTCTAACATCCCTCATCAAAGCCCATAGACCTGGGGCATAGAAGAATGGTTATCTTTGTTGAGTGTATAATGAGGCTGAAGCTCAGAGAGGCTAAATCCCTGGCCCCAGTCCATCATATCAGAGACAGCATTCCACACCAGCTCTCCCTGACTCCACATCACGACACACAGTTTAGAGGATTCTCCAGTGGACAACTTTTCTTTCTTTCTCCCTTTCTCTCTCTTTTTCAACCCTAGCATGCACATGCAGGAATGGTGAAGGAAGGAGTATCAATGATAAAGAAAGAGCATTGGGAGCTGTCTGCATCCTTCAGTGTGCTCTCCAATCCATACTAACTAGCTCCTGCTGTCATATTCCTTTTTCTCTGCCATGCCTAACCAACAAGAAAACACTCATTATGTTATTGCCTCTGACCCTTCACTGTCCCCTTTCCTTCTACACTGTACAATCTGTTCTACCAGACTGAGCCAACTCCAGGGCCACCCAAGCTCAGTGTCTGAGCCCCCCATAAAGTACATTCCTGTACAGACCTGCTGGCTCCTCTCCTCTAGGTGTGCTTTCCCTGACTATTTCATTCCATCTCCTCTTTTGGGAGCCAGAGGCTCACTACATAGCTCAGGCTAGCTCAAATTTACTATGTAACTCAGGATCTCCCTACCTCCACCTGCCAAGCACTGGGATCCCAGCCCCCTGAAAGCTCACCCAATCCCCTTTGACTTCTCTAGCAAATAGCCTCTGTGGTAGTGAATTTCAGAATCTCTGCCTCTGAGGGTCCAATAAGCAGGTACTTCAGCACACAAGCAAGGCCTAGCTGCAGAGAAGGAGTCATGGCTGCAGCGCAGCCAGCAGTGAGCCGGAAGACTCTTTCTTTGGTCTGTCCCATAGCTCTACAGAAGTCCCTCAAATATGTGGCACAACTGTCAGATAATTCTGCACCCATGATTGACCTTTCCTTCCTGATCTACTTCCCGTACTCTATCTCCACCCACTTCCTCCTTTCTACCCTCAACAATCTAACTTTCTGGGTCACCACATATAGAGAGTACATGTGTCCCATGTAGGTACAGCTGAAGGGTGGAGGGAAGCAATGTCATTGTCTTGCTATCTTTCTTTACTCCTGACCCATTCATGTCCAGCCTCCATGGACCATCTATTGAGAGTCCTCCCACCTCTTTCTGTCTGGCTCCTTTAAGCAGGTCCTTAAAGCACATTAACCACTTCTACTTCTTGTGTATAGGCAGCACTTCCTGCTTGAAGCGCTGTTCTTTCTGCCCCTTAACCATTTTGCAGGCATCTGCTCACTTCCACAACAAGTAAACTGTGTAGTACCCATCCCTTCCAGCCTGTCAACATCCTTCACAATTAATAACTATCACCTGTTATGGGTGGCACTGGGTGACAGCTGGTGGCAGCCTGGCCCATATGTACTCTTTCCTTTACCATAACAAAATCTCCCAGAGAGCAAAAGCTGTGAACTTGTGTCTTTATATCTCTAGAACATAGTGGCACTCTGGCCCACTGGCCCATGCTTAAGGATAAAATAAGCATTCTTACTATTCCCCTTGGCCTTTCAGGGAACTCTCCGTGCTCCCTTCCAAACACACTCCTCGCCTCTCCAAGATTTGAACAAAATTTAGGTTCTAATGGTCAGGCCTTTCCCTTCACTGAGTCACCAACTCATCCAGCTCAATTGGGAGATGAAAATGAGCCTCTTTCTGCCACCACTACACCCTCTCAGTAAACGAGCAAACACCCTGGTCTCCTACAGGAGAAGAGGAGGGAGCCAAAAAGAGCATCCACCTTCCGACCTGTGCCAGCATCCAACAAGCAGCACTCAGCACTCCCTGCCCCAAGCCCTGTGTGCAAAATACCAGATACAGGTCCCCAGGGAAGGCCAGGATGCTAATGGAGGGTACATCTGTGACTCATGATGCTGAGAAAGTTCTGCGGTGGTCAGAGGTCAGACGAGATGCAAGTGTCTCCATCTAGGCCCAAGAGGAGAAAGCCCAGCTTCCTCACTCTAGGCTCTATGCTGGCTTTTGGAAGCAGGACATTTGTCTTCATGAGAACAGGTTCAAGTAGGGGAAGTCTATCTGCCTGGGCCCTGACTGTAGTCAAGAAATAGAACAATCCACCAGGTCAGCTGGCTATAATGGAGGGCTGAGTCAGTTTACTGGGCGTTTTGAAAGCATTAAATTATTTACTTCCCACAATAACCCTGGGGTGGCATGCTGGAGCCGGCTCCTATTAGCTTACAGGACCCAGTTGTTAAATTTTCAGAAGTTTTATAAGCTGGGTGTTAAATACAGCTATTATGTAAAAATTAAATTATATAAATCCACAATTAAATAAATTATACTAAAAACAAAAGTAATAAATACTCAGAACTCCCAACTTTCCCATTATCTTTCCATTTCTCAATGTTACCAGAACTTTGAGGTTGTCCCTGTCAACAGCATCTGCCTGGTGGAAATACTGCACAGTGATGGCCACCAAGCATCTCTTACCAAGTCCATCTTTGGTGACATTGCCTTGAACGTAAATGAAGGTTGTAAGTCTGGACTTGAGTTCCTCACTGTGGTTAATTTTTCTAGATGGAAAAAAATGGGGGAAAATATTTATCATCACATCTGATGTTCCTCAGGAGTTATCCACCTTGCTTTTTATAGCAGAGTCTCTCCGTGAACCTGGGGCAGGCTCAGTAGGCTCTGATATCTGGTCAGTAAACCCTAGGAACCCTTCATTTCTTCACCTCCCCAGCACTAGGGCACAAGTGTGTCCATAACATTTGGCTCCTTTTGGTGGGTTCTCAAGATCAAATTCACACCCTGACATTTGCGTGGCAAGCACTTCACTGGCTGAGCTCTGTCTATTGGTTCAGACCCATCATTGATCTTTCAATATGGACTCAATACCTGCCACTCCATAGGGAGCTCCAGGCTTTCAGTATTGGACTGGGGGATGCTGAGGTGATCCACTTCCTCCATCAGAAAGCTGATTCTCTGTCTCTCAGTGTGTAGACCAACATTGTTGGATTATCGAGACTCATCATGAAAGCCAATTTTAACATTCTTTGTGTGCGTGCACACTCATGCATGTGTGTGTATGTGTGTGTGTTCTCTCAAAAACCCTGGATGCTATTAGAGACTCCTACATCCCCTAACACCTCTCCACCTACTACATAACAAAATATTTTTCACTGATCCTATCTGAGGGCTACTGGATTCAAACCCAGAGTCTCCACATGCCAGCCACACAAACTTGGGCTACTTCTCCCATCTGGAGCTCAGCCTCCTCCTGTCAAGTAGGGTTGAAACTGAACTTGCTGCAAGCATGCTGTAAGAGCCTGCCAGTTAACACCTGATAGCCTCTGAACATAGTAGATGCTCCAAGTGGGTGTCTGCTATTGTTACCACCTGCTTGCTGTGTGAGATTCCTGCCCAGGTGAATTAATCTCTCCACAATCCTGTGAGAGTTGTACTGCTATTAACCCCATTTACAGAGTCACGGAGAGGCGATTAGGGTGGAACATACACAATTGCTAGCTTTGTAGGTCAAACATAGTTGTAGATCAGCAGTTGCCTATGACTCACAGCTAGAAGGACTGCAGGTCTCAAAGCCTTGCAGCCTGCCTGAGCTGTGTGCAGCCCACCTGACACGAGAGAGGCCATGTCCTGTCCCAGACAGCACTTAAGACAGTACTGCAGGCCCATTTATGCAACCAGTGCTCTGCTCATGTAGAAGTTGAACATTCAGGCTATTTTAAATGCCTTTTCCCTTTACTTTCATATCCTACAACAGCAGCTGATATAAATATCATGTCCTCTGTAGTGTGTCTCCCTGACTTCTCCAGCCCAAGGAACAAACCAATGTGAAGACCTAGAGGGACAAGGGCTTGATTACCCAGGGAAGTGCCAGGTTTCCCAAGGTTAGAGCTAAGATTGGAAAGGACTTGAGCATAAAGAATGGGACCCTAGAGGCCATAAGGAGGTTAGTTCCTCTTTCACCATGACAATGAGCCTCTGGGTTGTCTTTATCCAGTCAAGTTGACAGCTGAACCAACCATCACAGAAGCCTGCATAGATGAGGTGGTGTCTTATTTATTTTCTATTGTTGTGATAAAATGCCAAGACCAAAAGCAACTTGGGAAGGAAAGTGTTTATTTCACCAAAGAGCTTTGTAGTCCATAATCCAGGGAACTCAGGGTAGGAAGTTAAGGCAGGAACTGATACAATGGCCATGGAGGGTATTGCTTACTTGTTTTTCAGCCCACTTTCTTATAGTATCCAGGGCCACCAGCCTGTGAGTGGTATTTCCCACAGTGGGCTGGGCCCTTCCATATCAATCATTAATCAAGAAAATGTACCACAGGCTTTCCCACAAGCCAATCTAGTGAGGGCATTTTCTTAACTTGGGTTCCCTCTTCCATAATGACTCTAGCTTGTGTCAAGGTGATGTAAAACTAGCCATCTCAGGTGGGCTAGGCAGGTGGAACTCTGGAGAGGACCCAAGGAGACCCCACAACATAGGTGTGTGAGATCTTCATGACAGTCTGCTATCTCTGAACATCTATAGTCTAGTGCTTAGGAGATGATTTGAGCCACTCCCAGCATGGTGGGTAAGACCAGAAGTCAGAACAAACTCAACCCTAGGACTTTCAGGGAACCTCTGTCACTCTGTGTTGCCATGACCTGTGGAAAATGATGAACCCTTGAAGGTGAGGATGCAACAACTCCACCAGACACAAGATAAAATAATAAATGGGTGTTTATTGGGGAACACTTATACAGAAAAATACAAAGAACTGTGGCAGCATTTCTCTGCCCTTCCTACCAGATCTGCTGACCCACCAGAAAGGCGCTCAAAGGAAAGCCATGCCTTAAGCTTCCCTCTATCCACTTCTGGCTGCCTGAGGCCATGCCCAAGGGGTTGTGGCCACCATTACAAGTCCACCGAGAGACCTCTACAAACTCTTCTCTGCTTCCACCTTCGACCTCTAACCCACATCCACTTCACACCTACTCTAACTCAGAGAAGAGGCTTCTGGAAAATATGTGTCAGCTTTGGCCAAACCTACAGAGGCCAACATATTGTGGATTGTGTTTCCAAAGCTAGGGACACTTAGGGGACCCAGGAAGGAATGGCTTGTCCTCTTGGCTGAAATGCTGTGTCTGGAAAAGAACCCATTCCTCCACATAATATGCTATACCCAGCCTGTCAGAAACTTCACAACCCTTTCTACAGTCAGTCTCCTACCTCATTCCCATCTTCCCCAGATATTCATCTCCCTTCCTGGCAGAAACTTTCATATACTGTTCCTTGGGCAGAAATACCCTTCATGTACCTTCCATTCCCCTGGTATGGGCCCTCCTGGCTATCTGCCTGCTGCCCCCTACCTCCTGCCTAGCCTCTGATGCCCATCCCACTTTCTATTCCCCTGACAACCCTGGGGAAGCCAATAGAACCATCCTGGAGCCAGACCTGGGGTTAGGCCTCAGTTTAAGGCAATGAATGCTAAGCATTGTTATGGGAACTTTCTGGACCCAGGGAAGGCTCCTCTCCAAACTCACCCAGTCCAAACCTGAGAGAGTGGCATCCTTCTGACTAGACAATTCAGACAACAGGACAATCACAGCTTAGAGGACAAAATCCAGGAAGATTAGATACTATTTGGAAAGGAGGATACCAAGTACAGAGACACCCTCCCCTTCTTGTCAGTGTACATCACACAGACTTCTAGGACTTTCTGCATCATTCAGAGCAGACATCACCAACTAAGCACAATGTTTCCTGGGGAACTTAGACCCAGTTCTTTCTTAGAGTCTGTGGCCATCCTATGAAATCCTCAACCCCTGACAGGGGTTCTGGAGGAAATTAATTCTTGGACAGAGTGTATCTGAAATCAGGAATGAGGCTTTAACTACTGGGGTCTGTGCACAGTTAGCATCAGGGACCTGTTACTACAAAGTTCCAAAGCTACCCACATCACTGCTGTCAAATGTATCTACAAAGGAGACTCCAAGGACAGTGCAGAGAGTCCTCAACATAGACCAAAGCAAGGATTAGCCACAGTGGCCAAATCCAACCCACTACAATTTTGTAAATAAAGTTTTATTAAAGCATGGCCAGAATTTGAAAGCTATGGCTGCTTTCAAATTTAAATTAGCAAAGTGAAGAGGTTGAAAATAAGATGGAATGTCCCCTCAAAACCTAGATAATTGCTCTTTAATGACCCTGATTCAGAAGACCAGGTGGTATTCAAGGCAATGGTATAACCTCCCGTTCCCTTTAAAAGTCTCCTGTGTTGCTTTAAGGCTCAGACTATTTTTATGCCCATGTGTTTGTCTTTTATGAGAAGTGATTTTAAAACTATTGACCCTTCAGTTAAGGAAAGGTATAGGGAAGATGCTCACACTTTCAAGATGCTCCAAATCTGGTTCAAACCGGTTCAGGAAGAATCACTTAAGTGACAGGTTCTGCATGGTTGGTGAGCAGGAGCAAGCCTTCACACCCCTTAAAGTTTGATTCCAGGTGTGAGATGAAAGGCTAGAGTATGCCTGGGGTTGAGTGGCTGGAGGTGGACACAGCCATCAGCAACTGCATGTTTGCAGTAAGAGCAGGATGTGAAGGGTGGGAAGACCCACACAGCAGGCACAAGCACTGATTAGACAGACATGACGTGTGCAAGCATGCACCATGGGAATCTGTGTTCAGACTTGTTCAGAGAAAAACCATCAGCCAGGGTTTCTCTTGCCTTGTTAGTTCTGAGCTCCAAAATCCTGTTCCAACAGGGCAAGTTCTGCTGTGTTCCATGGCCCTGAGGATGCTGCTGTTTACTTGACCTTAATGAAAATAACTTATAATGTTCAAAGTTGCTACAAACTTTAAGACTACTGAGGTAGAAGGTGGAGTCCCAAGGCATGAGATCTACAGCAGGCTTAACCCTGATTTTCCTTATTTTAGAGTTTTAGCAAATGGATCTCCAGGTAAGGTTTTTAAAAAAAAGTCACAGGTCTAAATAGTTCCCTCTAACTCAAACACAGGGACAGACAGATAATATAAATGAGTTAAGTTAAACAAGGCATGAGCCAATATGGAGTGGTAGGGCTTGGGGTGAGCTGTCAGAATTCAAAAAATTTTAAAGCAGTCGTCCATGAGAACTAACCATGTGTAATGACCATTAGTGTGTTCAAGTATTACATTTTTTCCCAGAAAATATGGAATTTTATATGTCTATTTTGCAACTATTAGACATCTCCTATCTGAGATGCAGAAGCAGCTTGTGATAGATAGCCATCTGCAACCCTTGCCTTAAGCTTTGTCTTGGAAAATACCAGACTATGAAGAGCTGTTTTCCCTAAATGCTTTCTAAGGTACAGGGCAGCCCACAAGAAACCCTGAGGAAGAGTAGAAATGCTTGTTTTTCCGTCCTAGTCCTGGGAGTCAGATGTGTGGATCAGGACATGCCCCAGCCCCTAAGCAGGCACCTGCCCCAGGCTCTGGAGAACAGTATACTCCAGGAGATCAGGTGAGTGTCAGGGAGAAGGGAGCGAGGACTCCACCTGGAAGTCCCTCCAGACACACATGGCACAGTAGGCTGCCAATCCCTTTGCTGGGAACAACAGAGATACCCAGTGTTAGTGGCCCATGGGGTATGGTTGCAGGTCTTTTAAGCAGCCCCAGGGCCATGGCTGTCCCAGAAAGCACAGACCCCCTCTACTAAGGGGGATGACAAATGATCACCTTCCATCTTTGTTCATCAGTGAACAGATGAGGAACGTGAGCCCCATCAGAAAGGAGCAGGCACCCGGGCCTATGGCTGTCGAGCACAATCATTAAAAAGATAGATGTTCCTAATGGCTCCAAGAAGGATCATGGAGCTACTCATTATGGGGGGGCTGAGATCGCTAATTATTCCTTTCTCTGCAGCTGTCACTCGCTGCACCCACCCAAACCACTAAGCCCCAGAGGCTATCCTTCTCTCATGACCAAAAGAAGACCACCAGCAGGCATGGTCAGCCTGGACCCTGAAGCTATGGGACAAAATATTCTTCCATATTAACACTCATTAAAGTTGATTAGAGCTCAATGCATCATAAAATCTCTTTCAAATCAATGAAATGCTTTTCGCTACAAACAAGCCCCTACCCAGTTCTATCCAAAAAGGACTCTGGGACAGTATTGGAAAAATTAGAAGAGGGTTGAGGACAGCAGTTTTCAAGATTGGAAGTGGGGAGGTTGACTTAGAGTGTTTGTGGGAGAAGGCAGCAGAGCTTGGAAAGAAAGTGTCTGGGACAAAGGAGGGTGGATTCTGGTGGGGTGGAAAGTCTGTCAAGAGTATTTTTTAGGGATATTATTATCCTGGCCCTAAAAATATAAGCCATGGCTTGCTTTAAAATCTATCTAGACCCTATTTACATTTCAGAGCAAACAGCATATTGTTTTCATCAGAGGGAAATAAGCACTCATGTTTACCTTATGTTTCCTTCAAAATATTTGCATTTCAAAGCCTTCTGAGATTTAGGTTTCAGAGCTGTTGAAACACAGCACCTGGGCATTTCCCAGACGGGCTATATTTACAGCAGAATTCCATGCCATCCAACCAAGATGGCAGGATTCTTTCCTGCATCCCCCCTACTCACACCCCCCAACAAAGGACGGCCCTTTCACGACTATGACTCATCTCTCTGGTACAGAAGCTGGTGGCCAGATGAATGATGGGGGTGGGGAGCAGACTTCCAGTGTGTGGAGTTCTGCACACGAGTATTCCTGGTGGGTGTCATTTGATTTTCCTTGAGGAGCAAGTGGATGTGCCAGTTCACAGGGCCCTTGGAGACTGTGAGAAGAGTCAACAGGCATCCCAGGAGCCCTGGGGAGAAGTTCTGATGGAGGCAACAACTGAGAAGGAGACAGAGTAGTGATCCCAGGATTCAAGGGATATACCAAACAACTTTGGTCCCTTATTCTTGTCCCAAACACTCACTTTATTCACCAAATTATTGCAGAAGCTCCACCAAATGAAGAACCTGGTAGGCAGGGACCACCAAGACAAAAAAGGCCAATTCATCTCACACTCTGAGCCAGCCACCGTTCTTGACTGAGCATCAGAACTGATGAGCAAACATTTAGAAACATCAGGACCCAGGCCATAGTCTGAACCACATAGAGGTCTCTGTAGCACAGGAAATTTGCAAATAACTCCTTGGGATTCTGAAATACAGCCAGGTTTGAGAAGCAGGCACAAAGCATCTCAAATCTATGAGCCCACTTCTCAGGTACTGCCTTGAGGCAGGTAGGAATGACCCTGACACACACCTGGACAGCTCTTTCTCAGAAATGGTACACAAGGATGGTGACTCTACCCAGACAGAACATCAAAAGAGCTCTCAAGACTGTATCCTTAGAAGCTCTACTTTAGGGTCACCTGGTGCCAATCACAGTGCTTAGGGACATCCTGCCCTGGAAAGGTGTCAGTGAACAGATGCCACCCAGCAAGGATGCATCACCAGTCCTAGGCTTTGTCTGATCTAGAGGTCAAGAAAACCAAGCTGCCTTGTCTTGGCCTCCCTTGGGTTAAGATTCTGGCTGAGAAGATGTCCTAATGAGTTGGACTGGAGCATCAGAGAAGGGTTGCCTTCAAGTGTGTGAAGAGCTAACCTCTTGCCCTCTCCAGCCATCTCAGCCACTTCTAGAATGTTTGGAACTACTGACACCATCTTGTGACTGTGAGAATTATAGATGCTGACAGGGACAGAGTCACCCAGCCTGGAGCACCCACCCCTCCCAATGGCTGATTAAAGGGGAGAACTGAGACTGGCAGGTATTCAGTTGCATGCACCTGCACCAATTAGAGTGAGCCACAAAATAACAGCGCAAGATAGAAGCTCATTTCTCTCATATAAAAGAAGTCTGGAGATAAGCAATCTGGGATGACTGAGGGTTAGGGAGGGAGCAGTGATCAAGCCATCAGAGAGCCAAGCACCCATTCCTCTTTCTGCTCTGTCTTTCTTAGTAAGTTGCTTCCACTCTGGCCTCAAAGAGAGATACCCAAGTTCCAGCATAAGTTTGCACTCTAGCTTGCAAGAAGAAGGAGAAGCAGAAAAACCACGAATCCTTCCTTCTTGGGACACTTCCCAAGAGCCTTTCCATTTGTATGCTATGGACTGGAATTCAGCAATATGACTAAACCTGGCTGGAGCCATGTTTGTTATGGCAGCTGTGAGTCTAGTCAATACAAGAGAACCCATAGGATCGAAAAAAATATGCTTGGAACACCAGAGACCATCCTGGGCAGAAGGGTGAGAGAAAAGGATCAGGAAACATTCATGCTCAGAGATGGAAGACATACAGGATTTCCAGCTGTACAAAGGTCCAGAGGAAGAAGAGAGACCCTTTGAGATCTGAAAGACACAAAGAGCACAGGACAAAGTGGTGAATTGGGACCAATGTCTGGAGACACAGCCATGTAGGACCTTGTTACCACACTGATGGACCTGGACTGCCTTCTAAACTAGACCCATCAGAGGGCATTTGACAGGAACGTCATGTGACTATACTTGCAGGTTGCAAAACTCAGTTGTGTTTCGAGGCAGAAGATGCACTAGGTTATTGGAAGCAGGGAGAACCTATATGAGGCTCCTGGAGGCAGAAATAGAAAAGATGCTGTCTTGAGAGTCTGTGCAAGTCCTGTGTTTCACCTAGATGTAGATGAGGGATGCTGGAGTAGTGTTAGTCTTCACTCAGACTTGTCTGCAGGGAGAGTGAAGGCATGGCCAGAATCTAACACAACCAGCTCCTTCCTTCATCAGGAAAGCTTTATGTCCACCATTTGTTTTATCAAATCTGAATTAATTGTGCCTAGTGTTGAATCTAATTTGTACTTGAGTACACATTCACTCCTTCCCATGGGAGACCAGCACAACCTCAGAACAAAATGTGGTGCAGCCCTACTCTCCGGAATGAGTTCTTTCTTTTCAACCACCTTCATTGATTAGGACAGAGGTCATTTGACTCACTCTAACACTAGCCTCACTGTTTCTTAATGACTCAGGATCTGATAGCAGCCCACTGCACCTCTGCTGTTCTTTAATAAGCTGATCTGAACTTCTCCTGAAGTACTTGCAGAGGCACACTTGGGCTAGGTATCTCAGAGTCCCTTGCCACATCTGTCCCAGAGCATGGCCAGTGAGTTCTGAGAGACCCATATGAATACCAAGCACACGTCCCTCAACTCAGAACACATGAACTCATATAGCACTGATCTGATAGGAGATGTCATTCTGTAAATATGTTTCTCATACTGGTTAATGAATAAAGCACTGTTGGCCAATAGGAAAGGAAGATAGGAAGGACTAGGAGACAAGGAGGAAAGAGGAAGTCGTAAGGAGGTCAAGATGGAGAGACCAGGGAGAGAACAACGCCAGCCCATTCCCCGGTAAGATGGAAATAGGCAGGTTAACAAAAATGGGTTAATAATTAAGACAGAGCTAGCCGATAAGAAACTAGTACCTGGCCAACAGCATTATATCAAATACAGAGTCTCAGTATGTTAATTGGAGCTGGCGGGACAAGACCAGCAGCGGGCAGAAAAACTTTACTCCTTACATATGGCACCCATGTGGTTAATAAGAACTTCCACTTAAAATTTAACAAAAGCTTAAAAAAGGATTTTACAAACAAAAGAACAGAGACAAGCAAGGTTTCTTGGTAGCAGCATTTTCCTCGGTTGGGTTCTGTTTTGCTAAAGACAAACAGAGATTTGCGCGGCTCCTTTAAGGGAGATTTCCTGAATCAGCATAAGCGGCAAAAAACTGCAAGGCTTTTAAGAAACTCTGCTAACAATTCATTGGTGTGCACGAGAGCTGGCAATGGCAGTGACCACATCTCCAAGCCGGCAGCATGCTGCTGGGTGCATCATAGACCAAGACAGTGGCCAGAAAAAGATAAAGATTTACAGTAAAGACAGAGTCACATTAAGAAAAAGCACTAAAGGTTTACAGTGTGTTCTAAAATAGATGTAGGCTTGGGAGAGAAAAGGAATAAAATGGTTTTAAAAATACAGGAGGAGTTGGGTGTGGTGGCACACACCTTTAATCCCAGCACCCAGGAGACAGAGGCAAGCAAGTCTCTGTAATTACAAAGTAAACCTGGTATGCAGAGTGAATTCCAGGACAGATAAGAGTTACACAGAGAAACCCTGTCTCAAAAAATGAAAAAAATAGAAAGAAACATAGTAATAATAAAGCCACATAAAGATGGAACGCTCAGAGAAAATCTGGATACTGTATGGTGTTATATTGTCTTTGTATCGTTTGACTGCTGAGGAAATAACAACTGTTAAAACAAATGCTGCTAAATCAACCTGATTTATATATTTTAAAAATGCTTTGACTCCAAAATTTAAGTTCAAGAACAAGTTACTATTTTTGTTTCCACAGAAAATGAAAAGCTGTGGATTCCTTTCAGACTAATGTGGTTTGATCAAGCCAGACCCCCTGAAACAGAGTTCCTGGTGATCCAACATTCAAAACAGCTTGAACAAGGCAGCCTTGCAGACTACAGACAGGATTTCATATTCTTAGGATCCCCATGACAGCACCCCCTACCAGTAGGAAAAGGATGACGCCCAAATTCCCAAATATTGTTTATAAACATTTGTTTTCATTTAAACGGGGTTGGTTATAAATGGTTAATGACCACAACCAATATTTTTAAAGGTAAAAAGGGGATTATGGTATAGATATGATTACTTTGTTTTGGAATGGATTTTCATTTATGGATAAATTTAAGGTCAATTTTGTGATATGTATATTTCTCCCTATTTAGGTACTTTGTTTTTATAGCTCATTTAGAAATGTAATGTATAATGTAGTACAGATTATAAATAATTACCTATGATAGTCAAAGCTTAGAGTTAAGTTAGTTAGGTTTTTCAAGATACACAGAGATGTATTTGAGATAGATAGAAATTCTTCAAACCTTTCAAAGACCTACAGAATATGGCATTTAAAATGGTTTAGGGTTTTTCTTAACAGTGAGGCACAACTGCTCCTGGCAACACCACTGGGTCAGAAAGAAGGATGGACATTAAAAAAAAACATGTTATGGAGCTTGCTTCCAATATGGCAAGACTAGCCATGTGGACAAGATACTGCTCTTGTCTGGACTGTTTGACTTTGTGATGTATAAATTGGACATGCAGGACCCACAGAAAAGTGACTGCTGATTCAAGATGGACATTGGTACGGAGTTCCTGCTTCATGGAAGAGTCTGCCAGACAGTCTGCAGGACACAAAGAAAAATGACTGACAAACTGCCAATACAAGAAGACAGTTTAAAGTTTCCTGCTTTGCTGAGAAGTCTGCCAGACACACTATGGCCTATGGGCTGAAGATGGAAGATTACAGAAAAACTTCTGGTGACTGACAAGGCAAGATGTCTCTGTCATTTCTAGAGTTTATATACTATGCTTCTGTGGTCTTTGAAGGAGTTGAAGACAGATAGTTATGGTTATAGTCTTCCTTAGTTAGGATTAAAGATAAGTTATATATAGGACTTTAGACTCACAAAGATAGATGATGGAATATTTTCTTAAATTTTACTAAATGTTAATGGACTAAATATTGTTAACTGTGATTCTTATTTGATAACTGTTGTATGATATATTTTGCTATATTAAGGTTAAAACCCTTCTTTTATTTTAGACAGAAAAGAGGAGATGATAGGGAATGTCATTCTGTAAATATGTTTCTCATACTGGTTAATGAATAAAGCACTATTGACCAATAGGAAAGGAAGATAGGAGAGACTAGGAGACAAGGAGGAAAGAGGAAGTCGTAAGGAGGTCAAGATGGAGAGACCAGGGAAAGCACAACGCCAGCCCATTCCCCGGTAAGATAAAAGCACGGGGAAATACGTAGATTAACAGAAATGGGTTAATAATTAAGACAGAGCTAGCCGATAAGAAACTAGTACCTGACCAACAGTATTATATCAAATCAGAGTCTTAGTGTGTTAATTGGGGCTGGCGCAGTGGCAGGACAAGACCAGCGGCAGGCAGAAAAACTTTACTCCTTACACTGATCTTTGATGATCCTATATAATGTCCATTCATTGATTCACCAGGATGCATTAAGGCTTGATGGTTTTACCCTGGTCTCTCATCAACATGGTCATTGCAACTCTTCAACATGGGAGTGCATACAAGTTGACCTCAAGGGCAGGAGGCTACTTACTGATTTGCATTCCCCAAGTGAATATTCATCCCTGGATCAGCACCTACTTCATTGGGGCTAGCATGGTGGCCCATTTACATCCTGATATTTGGAAGAAAGGAGATTCCTGGTCTTCTACACAGAACTCCAAGGAGGATGAGATCTGGAGATGCTATGCGAGTCACTCTTCTCAGAGCATTCAGCTCATCTGCCCTCTGGGAAGGTGACAGAACCAGTATCAAGAGATGAATTTGTGGATCCTATGTCAGCAGGCTGGCAGGGCCAAAGCCAGTGTTGTCCTAATGTACCACCCATCTTCTGACAAGGAAGAGAAAGCCAGTGTGGGTCTGATAAACACACAGATAACAGTAAGGACATCAGCCACACAGGGCACAGAAGCCTGTCACTAAGGCCCTCTACAGTTGACCCTGGAGTAAGGCCAGATCATAAACAATCCATCTTCTAAACACTACCTGGAGAAATCTGGTCAAGTCACAACACAGGAGCTGCCAAAAAAACCGCAAAAGGCACAGGTCATACCCACAGCTGACTGACTCAGGTCACTACGTCAGACCTAGCCTCCCATCCCCTTTTGCTGTCTGGGAGACAGCTCTGGAAGCTGAGCCTGAGGAGTGGAACCCTGTCCTCTACCACCTTGCTGCAGTTTCAGGTTTTACTTAAAGGGCATTATGAGCTCATGGAGGATGGCAGATGGTGGCAGGCCAGACAGGCAAGAGAAAGGTGGTGAATGAAATTCTTTGTTTAAGGAAGGCTCTAGCCACGTGTCAGCAAGCCCAAGAGAAGCATGTCATTTTGCTGGAAATGCAATTTTCCCTAACAACTACAGAATCCTACATGACATGTTGAAAAGTGTATCTCTTTGAGAAGCGGCTCCGTATCTCAGAGGCATCGTCAGTATGGCACCAGTGTAATGTGGCAGTTGCCATGGCAACACCTCGTTTTCCATAGACAGGAAAATCAGAGTGGCTAAGTCGATTGAGAGGACCCAAATAACATCTCAAAGGCAGGCTGAGATGCTGCATTGGCTTTTGCATTCCCAGCGCCTGGGGTGCCGTTGTGGGGCAAGTAGTATATTATATGTACTTCATAGAAAATCCCCAAGGTAATATTCACAGTTTCCTCATTTGTTAGAGGCTGGAAGATAATGGGATTTGCCCAAAGTCACCCAGAAATGTAGTGACAGGGCCAGTGTGGCCAGACTCCCATCTCCTCAGGCAGACAGTGCTCATGGGCAGGGGTGCCCATGGTTCTCTTCCCTCCAGTGTCTTCAACCATCACTGTTTCTATTATTTGTCCACTTGCCCTGAAGATAGATAGTGTCCTCAGCACCAGGCAACAACAGCCAAGTTAAATCAAAACATGTCCCATGTCCCACCATCTCTTCTTGGTCACAGACTGCCCTCGATGTGTGCCTGTCCACACACTTGCTTCCATGTGCAATCCTCAGCCCAGAAAAAGAGCCTTCCCAGAGAAGGAGCTCCATCCATGGGAGTAGCGTTAAATTGATGCATTACCCTGAGAGCCTTCCAAATATAGGAACTATGCATGTCCTTGTAGCCCTAGGACCTGGCATAGTCTCACAGAGGTGAGACATTGAATTCAGCACAGAACCACATGGACATGCATACATGTGCATACATTGGCTATAGCCACAGATCTGTGCACACACCAGGGCCAGTAACACAGCCCATCTTTATGGGGCATCCTCACGTAGCCACTGAGGGCAGGATGCTCTAAGGCAAGCAGCTTATTTTGTTCACCATGGAATCTTAAATTAACTCAGTTGACCCCCTCTGGTCTCCTTTCCCCACACCTCATTTTTCAGGGTGCCCCACAGGGCTTTTGGTTGTAAACCTCACTCTTCCTCCTTGGAGGATGCTGGCAGCCAACTCAGGGCAGGCTGTTCTTTAGTCTTCAAATATAAGTTTGAGTTAGGGGTGGGAGAATTGCAATGGTGGGGGGGCACCTGTCCCCCTCAACTTCCCAGAGGAAAAATTTCATATAACTGTCAGACATGTAATAGAACTGTCAGAAGTACAGGAAATCAGCTACACAGATTACAAAAACATATGTCAGGGACCTATTGGTTTCGTGACAGTGTGAAAAATCACAATTTTTTCCATCAAGATAGAAAATAGAAACAGAGGAAATCCAGGAGCACTTTGGCATCTGTCCTCTGACAGCTACAAGCCTAACCCACCAAGCTGGGGGTGTGTCCCAGAAGCAGGTCCAAGTGGTGGGAGATCAGCCCCCATGGTAGTGCTGAGCCATCCTGGCCTCCACCCCCTACCCCAGGAAGAAGTACCCAGTCTTGTTTCAAACCTTGTGCATTAGAAGATGGAAGTGTGAAGTGTCAGGATTCTCTCCTTTGTTCCCACCTCTGGCAAGTCATTGTCCTCCAGTGCTAGACCTTCAATCAAGCTCATGAGAATGCCCCATGAGGATGAAGTCATGTGTCAGACCACTCACCACTCAGTGGTAGAAGTTATCAATAGTATCAGGCTGCCTTTCCTTCCTTTGAAATCACAAGAGAGCTGGTGTGGCCCCTTCCCCCCAGAGTAAGAGGAAGTGAGGAGGATTAACAAGGGACTATAGTGCTCTGAAGGCATCTCTACTGCCTCCTTGCAATTCCTGCCATGTGCAATGGATCCCTTGCAGCCCTCACTAGTCACTATCAATCTTTTTTTTTTTTTTTTACATTTTATTTTTAATTGAGTGAGTGAGTGAGTGTGTGTGTGTGTGTGTGTGTGTGTGTGTGTGTGTGTGTGTGTGTGTCCAGTGTCTGGGGAACATGGGGAATCTTAGAGAAATGGGGACTGTAGGGCACTGGAGAGATGGCTCAGAATTTAAGAGCCCTTGCTGCTTTCCCAGAGGACCAGAGTTTGGTTCCCAGTGTCCACATTAGGCAGTTCCTAACTGCCTGTAACTCCAGCTCCAGAGGATCTAATGCCCTCTTCTGGCCTTTTCAGGCCATCTCTCCAGTTCAGGGAATGGGTCATAAAGATGGACATGCCAGAGAAAGCCAAGCCTGGGAAAGCCCTTCGGATCACAGCATGGGGCTGATACCAAGCAAGGGAGATGTAAAATCAGGCAAGGTTAGGGAAACTTAAACTCTAGTGATCAGAATTCATTCCTCCTCTCCCTGCTGTGCTTGGCCCCACTGGGAGGACAGATGTCACTGGTGTTCAGAGGGAATCCTGTAAGGGCTGTACTCCCACCCTGGAAAATTTCTAAGGTCACTGGTGGCCACAGTGCACTGCCCTAACTCCCATGCAGTCCCTCAGCCTACAGTGCTGTTCTCTTCCACTGCGGTTGGCTAAGCTTAATAGTCTCTGCCTCCAGGCAGCCCCTCCTGGCTCTAGCTCTCTCATTTGACTGTGAGTTGACCTGGATTGCCACACTATTCTAGATGTTTTACTTTAGTGCCTGAGTCAGAGTCCATAAATACCCAGGAATGCTAAGGAAGGCTAAATGACCCAGGGGTGGCATGGATATTAGGATTTCAGGGTGCCAATCCCAGAGCATGTCTCCTTTCCTGTTGCAAAGCACCTGCTAGAGCTGGTATATACATGCTAAGTTAACAGATGGGGCACTCACACTATGATCAGAATGATGGTGGTATCATCAGAATGTCAGTGGCAAACATAGGTATCTATGCTAAAGCTGTCTGAGCCCACTCCCAGGAAGCTGGAGTCATACAGTATGTGCCAGGGCCAGGCATGCACTCCGGAACCCTTCACGATGCTAGCTAGCTCCAGAAAGGCACTTTCAGAAAGCAATCCCCATCAGTGAGCAGGGTTGGCACTTGGAATCACCAACCATCAGCTCCAATAGGGACATCAATACCCATCTCTACCTAACAGTTAGGATTAGTGTGCCACTAGGAAGCGAGTTCCCAGCTGGGTGGGGTACAAATTCTCTCAAGCCCCTCAGTGGCTAATGGAGATGCTGTGGCTGCCAGATCCTCTAATCTGGCTGCTCCTGACTGTGACTGTCCTTGTCTGACAGGATCAGTAAGTACTGAGCTGCTCTCCTTTGTATATGTCATATGCCACTGTACACAGGCTGGGAAGACTCTGTCATACAGAGAGGAAACTAAGGCCCATGTCCAGATGCTCACTCCAAAACTGCTAGGAAAGATGCAGTCTCATCTCAGGTCACCTCAGCTCTCCCACCACCCACCTCAGTTTCTTACCAGCATTTACTCACCTGAGCATCCATTCCTAAAGAGACTTTCCCTCCTTTTTACCAAGATGGCTATCCCTGATGCTATTGCATCCTGCAAACTGAATCTGTCTCCCTTCAGCCTCTCCACTTCCTCTGCTTCCCCCATCATCGGGGAAAGGCATCATGCTGGATCCGGATGTTCAGCTAATAAATATGTATGGAGGATTTTTATTACTTAATAGTTGTAAGGTTAATCATTGTGGTGAACACCTATATTTAATGTGTCAATGGAGCTTCAAAATGCCAAAGTGAATAGCTTTAACACACATTAGTTCTACTTGTGAATCTACAAATAGGAACCTTGTCAGAAAAGTATTCACACCGTGATCAGTATTGATTTTAGTCCTAGGGAAAGGCACTGGACTGTGACAGTTTAAAATGATAAATGTCCAGAGAATTAGTTGCCCGTATTGATAAACAGAAGTAGATATAAGGCTGACAGTCTTGGAGGAGGCTTCGTCATGGAGAATGGGCAGTGCATCCTACATGGCTGGGACTCAGAGTTAATCTCCCCTTTGATATGGGAAGATCAGGTTTATCTGGCCTGCCTTCTTTTAGAGGGCTTGAAGTGATTACAAAGGAGGGGCTCTCAGGGGGCAAGAGTTGGCTGCACAGTACCACAGCAGAGAACCTGAGACAATTCACTTAGAGAAAGGGTGATTTGGCTCGTGGTTCTAGAAGTGCCGTCAAAGATCTGTAACTTCATTGCTTTTTGCCTGTCATGAGGATGGGAGATGGCAGTAGCTGGAAGTGTGTGTTGGTGCATGCTGTTTATATCAGAGGCCAAGAAGAGAAAGATGATGAGAAACTGGGGTCCCACAGCCCACTTCAAGGGCATGTTCCCCTGTGAGAGAAGGGTTTCTCTCAAGCCTGCACTTCCTGAGAGATCACTGTATCCTCAGGTATCAGCACCTAAGTACTAAGCCTTTAACACATGGGCACTGATAGGGGAAAGAGAAAGTCCTTCAAGCCATTGCACTGAGCACACTCAGCCCACTGCAAGGGTCCTGCTCTGAGAGCCTACCATATTTACAGAGGGACTCAAGCTTCATTCCTTCCTTCTTTCCAAAATCAGGACCTTTCTATAGATTGCCCTGCTCAAAAATCTTTTACAATTCCCTACTAAGGACCAGATTTGATGCCATAGCCTGAGCAGCAGATCCGTGCCCCACCTAGGGCTGGTTCATTACTCCCCTCCCCCTTCTCATCTTCATGCAGACTTCCACTTCCCACTTGACACCAGGACCTGGCTGCCCTCTCTCTGCAGAGCTGTCAGGACCAAAGTTTTGTGGACACAGCACTGGCCTAAATGTGTCTTTGTGCCATTTCACCTTCCTGGTTGTCTTTTAGATGCAATGCTGAAGAATTGACTCAACTGTGCCATCCAGGCCCTGGGCAAGCAATGAAGGGTCCAGCTGGGGTCTGAGCTCCCCAGATTTCATAAGGAACTCAGTGGTGGAATCTGCCAGCAGGCAGTCACATCTGGAAATGCTTCCACCAAGAAGATGTACCCAGAGATTTCTTTAAAATAGCAACCCAAGGGTGACCCTACCCCAAGAAGTCCCTGATGCTTAGTTTTAGCTGTCACCTTGACATAACCTAGAATTACCTAGATTGGATTGCGTTATGGGCATGTCTATGGGGATTATCTTTACTGTTAATTGATGTAGTAAGATACATCTCATTGTAATACTATTCTAGGTAGGAGGTCCTGACCTGTGTAAGAGAGGAGAAAGTTAGCTGAGAGCAAATAAGCAGGCAAGGATATGTATGTATAAGATATGTATATTCTGTCTTTGTTCTTTGCTGTTGATGTGATGGGCTGAGCTGCTTGAGATTCTGTCTTGATTTTGCAGAAATAGAAATAATGGACTTATGATCTAGAACTATACACCAAATAAACCTGTTTCTCCCTTTTGTTGGATATTTTATCACAGTAACAGAAATGAAACTGGAACAGCCTCCATTTCCCTTTTCCCCATGTATGCTTGCTTTTGCAAGGAGATTGCTGTTCAGCAGGGGTGGGGGGGTAATGGGGGATAGGGTGGGGGAATGGACACACATGACTCCTTCATGCTACCTTAGCTTTTACTTTCAAAAGCATAAATCTGTCAAAAGAATGAAAAGGGCTCCCTGGGGCAGGGCTGGGGGAGGGGGCAGGGGATGACACAATAGCTAGGCTCTAAGCAAGAAACAAGGCATCCTGGGGGCATGGGGCATGAAGAGGGAAATGTTCTTCTCTAGACCAAATAGATGCATCTCAAACTGGAAGAGAAGGTTATGAGAACTGTCATTCCTAGACAAGAAACTTGCTTCTTTGACAGAACTGCCAGGGTTAGGCAGGAGAACACCCAGCTGAGTTGAGGTGATGAGTTCCCACAAACCCTCCTGGAGAGGCCGAGGAAGGAGCTGTTAGACTATGGAAACACGCCAGGTAATTTATTCCACCGAACCAATGCATGTACCCAGACCAGAGCCTGAACAACTAGATTGGTGTTGGCAATCAGCCCATAAGTCCCAGGGGAGGGACAATATGAGACACCCTCCCTACCCAGTCACTTCATTTCTGCCCAGATAACCTGTGAGAACAGGTGACGTTTGTTCTATTGGAGGGCACTTCTAGGGATGCTTCCTGCTCGTGACCCATCTGTGAAGACAGGCTATCAGAAGATTTCCAAGAAAATTCACTGGTAAAGGTCCAGGGTAAGCACTGGCCAGAGAGCAGAAACAGGATTTCTCTCACTCCAGGACTGGAGACATGACAGCATGATGACCATGCCCTTCCACAAAAAACATCCAGGCTCTAGTTTTGTTTGTGTCCTGCCTGTCTTTCAGCTGACCTTGAATGGGGTATCCAGAAGAAGACTTGGGAGATGCCAGAGTCAAATCACTCACAATACAATCACAGAAACCAAGGCACGGAAAAGGTAAGCCCCTAACCTAACATCATACAGACCAGTCAATCTAAAAACATGACTGTCTTAGTTAGGGTTTCTAGAGCTGTGATGACCAAAGCAACTTGGGGAGGGAAGGGTTTATTTCACTCACGGTTTCATATTTTAATTCATTATCAAAGGCAGTAAGAGCAGAAATACAAGAAGGGCAGCACCTGGAGGCAGGTGCTGATACAGAGGCTGTGGAGGGGTGTTGCTTATGGCTTGTTCCACATGGCTTGCTCAGCCTGCTTTCTTATAGAAACCAGTACCATCAACCCAGGGATGACCCCACCCACAATGGACTGGGTCCTCCCCATCAATCATCAATTAAGAAAATGCTCTACAGGCTGGCCTGCAGCCTAATATTATGAAAGCATTTTTTTCAGGTAAGGTTTCCTTGTCTCAAGTGACTGTAGTTTGTATCAAGTTGACATAAATCTAGCCACCACAATGATCAAGCCTCTTGCCTCCCAGCAAGTTACTCTTTGTCGTACCTCATAGTGTCTTTCAGGGAATTATCTGTGTCTCCATGTAACTGGCAAACTGCCACAGTCATACAGGCTCCTTTAACTAAGATAACACTAAGGGGCAGATGGCTGGCTTGTGTGAGATGAGCATCACAGGACTGGGAATCAAAATCCCAAGCTTCTTTTCCATCCAGTGCCTTGGACACTCAGAAGGCTCCACCCTGAAGAAGGAAGGAAGGTATGAGGCTCACTGTTCTGGGAGAAGGAGATCCAGGATACAGCTGACCACTTTGCTTTCAAATGTCTTTTATTTGGTGCCTTGGCTTATCCAAAGCCAGGGTTCAGCCTGGACAGACTCTTCAGGAGGCAGCTGTATTATGGCTCAGTGACAGAAGTTAATTTTGGCAAGAGTCCACAGGATACATTTTCTCAAGTATCTTTAGCTGTGGAACTACTCACTGACCCAAAATAAGGTTTTGAAAACATGCACACCCAGCTCTATGACAAGCCTTTCATGGACTGATTGAATGATGTGAGTCACGTAGGGAAACATGCTCCCCAACTCTGCATGACCACATCCAGAAACATTCTCAGGTGCTACAAGGCATGCTGGGAGCTGTTGCCATGGAGATCTGCAGAAACCATCATAGCAGAGGTGTACAAAGGGTCCATAGGCAGCAGTTCTGTGGTCCTGGATAAACACCTTAGCCACCTAATCCAGCCTTTCTTTATCCTTTAAGAGATGCAGGACCAGCTAGGCATGATGGCACACACCTTTAATCCCAGCACTGGGGAGGCAGAGGCAGGCAGGCAGATCTCTCTGAGTTCAAGGCCAGCCAGGTCTTCAAAGTGCATTCCAGGGACAGTCAGGCTATGCAGAGAAATCCTGTTTTGAAAAATGAGAGAGAGCAGAGTCAGAGACACAGAAACAGAGAGATATTCAGGGTCAGACAGGCTAAAGTTTAAGGACTGCAGAGTCAAGATGGAGGCTAACAGAAACATTGAAATCCAACAAATGAGGTGCAGGGCTGGTAGGACCCCATTGGTGAGAGCCCCAAACCCCGCCCCAGAAGGATTTTAAGTGGCAGGAGTGTGAGTGTTGAGCAAGGGTAAAATGAGGCATCACAGCAAAGCTCCATTGGCCATGGACAGACACTTGGGAAGATGGCTGAAGCTCACAATGATCAGAAGAAGGAAGCCACATGGCCTGTAAGCAGGAAGGATGAGCTGAAAGGCACTGCTAGCATCCAGGGAGCCTGGTATGGAGCCCCTACCTCCACCACTGCCTGTGATGTATACTCATCACAAGCCCAGGCAGGACACCCCAGCCACACTATTTCAGGGGCTCCCTCTGCATTTCACTACTGTTCTTCTCATTCTCCAGTTCCTCTCTGCACAGGCTCAGCCATCTCACTGAAGGGAAATAAAACTGGAGCTGAGCAGGGAGTGATTAAAGTGAGTGACCCACTCTAGACCTTTGAATCTTGTCCATTGCCTTCTGAACCCCAAATCCTACACCCAGAAACCACTCTTCAAACATCTGCTTTTGTCGAACCCTGGGTCAGAACCTGATGAACATAAAGCAGTCAATGGAGATGGGAGAACTGAGTCAGATTCAGAGACAAGGGCTTGGAGGGAAGTCCAAAGTATGGCCCCAGAGACAGCATGCTCCAATTCATACCAGACAAACCCAAGGTCAGCACATGTTGTTGCTGGTGTGGTAGTCCTGGGCAGCTGCTAGCAATGGACTCTTGGCCTTGAGCTTCTTAGCAAATAGAACAGGAAGCAGAAAGAAGCAAACAAGCTGACTTCTGGTAGGGAGGCAGGCATGGTGTCTACACCATGGGACCTCTTCCTTTGGTTTTGAAGTGTGTCTCACAGAAGTCCTCCAAGAAGAGACATGCCACCTCTTTCTCCGAGCTGCCTTTCTTTACATCTTGTTCTCAGCACAAGCCAAAGGTAGTACCAAAGTAAGTCTACCAGCAAAAAGTAGACAACACATTAGGGACTGGCTGGATTCAAAGGGAAGTTAGAGAACAGCTATCCTGGGGAATACAGAACCCCACCACCCCCACACAGACCTCTTTCAATTCAGAGAATTTATAGTCACCATTTCTGAGGGGAAGCAGCAGGGAAGTATACCGTGTCCCTGTAGACTAAAGCTGGGGGAAAGCCACTGAGGCAGGGATGCCATTATCTTTGTCACATAGGTTCATGGCCCCTGTGTCCGATGTAGGAGCACATGAATCCTGGTATCTGCATCTTCTAAAGCCAGGATGGAATGCAAATAGAGATGTGGACTCTTTTCTGATATAGCAGCAGAAGACTCAGTCACTTGTATCCCCAGGCTTTGTGACTAGAAGCTGTTGTAGGTCACAGAATTAGGCACTTCACAGAAGAGTTCGTCTTTGCCATCTCCAGACCTCACAACAGACCTGCAGCAGGGAGGCGAGGATCTCCATTTTATGAGAGAAAATCCAAGGTTCTGAGAAACAGGGGCCTTTCATGATGTACTTCAGGCAGATTAAGCATCCTTTCCTTGGTACCCTCTCATCTGAGTGGTGAACCCCTCAGGACCCTATTCAGGTACCACCATAAACTACCAAATGGGTGAGTGGGACCTGCCTCTATATATTCTGGACAGCTCTCCCACCCCACTGTTACCATAGCTGTTCATTTATCCAGGTAGGAACTCCTAGTGGCCTTTAATGTGTCCCATGGAGTCTCTAGGGAATGTAAAGTGGTACCATCTTGCCCATCAATTCTGCAGAAAAGAGGTTGAAGGCTTCTTGCAGAAGCCTAAATTTGCATAATGAGGAGGATAGATTTAGAGGGCTAGGAGTGAGGTGGGAAACCACCAAACCTATCTGCCCTGCTCTTCTTTCCGGATCCTAAAGAGGACCCCAAGGCTCTATATACTCAGCTCAGACATCAGAGGATGGGCAAGGAATGATGAAACACATTTGTCCAGCCTGGGAAATGAAGGCATGGATCAGTGGTGCCAGGAGAGGGTGGCTCAGCTGGTCTTCCAGTGCACTGTCCAAGATAGAGGGGTGAGTGAAGCTGATCATTGGCCTAAAGATCCAGGAGATCCCTGGAGACCCCCAGAAAAGCTGAGTCCCCAGCAGGACAATGGAGCCTGATCAGCCAGAACAGCCAGCCAGAGGAATGAGTAAAGCAAATGTAGAAGCAGATGAAGAACCCATCCCTCCTACCTTCCAAGGAGACTGCTATAGCCTTGTGGTGAGGCAGCCTACACCAGGCATGGGATATTCCAGCAGCTGGAAGAGCCCTACCACAAGCCAAGAGCCTTCACAAACTAAACCAGTTAGGAAAAGAAGTGGAGAGAGAAGATTAAAGTGGTGTGGGAAGGGGAAAGGGAAGGAAAAAAGAGACAGGTTTACACATGGGAAGTTAAGACTTAGAAGCTGGCACCAAAGCCAACAACCAAGAGCCCCTCTCCTGCCAGCCACTGCTGATGTATTCAGGACCTTCCTGTAAGGACATGAGGGCCTTCTGTTAGGCTAGCTGACATTGGAGTCACTGAGAGACCCTTTAAGAAATATCCATCCTGGGGTAGGAGAGTCATATTCCCCAATGGTATAGCCACTGGTACATCATCCCATGCAAACGACCCTCGTTAAATGCAGCAGGGTACATGAAAAGGACATGAAAGTAGGAGTGGGAGTTGTTGATAAGAAGGGGATACAGCAGAAAGCTGAGAGGGGTGCAAAAGGATGAGGGTATGATGAAAGTAGAAAAAGTAATTCAAGAGATATCCAACCAGACCCCATTCCAGCCAAACAGATCTAGCATGGAGAGTAGGCTGGAAGCTGATACTACACAGCTCCCTGTGACTTCCACGTGTGCAGTAAGCTAAGAAGCAGTGAGTAACCATGGCTTTTGTCCAGTTGTCTTCCAAGTGACAGCAGCAGTAAGCATTAGGAGCTGTCAGAACAGCAGGGTTTCAGCTCCACCCCTCAGCTGCAGAATCAGGTACCTGGGATATTAGGTCTGGGAACCTGACTGAGGTGAGGTGGGATGTGAGAAGGAAGCAGATGATAGGGCAAGGAGAGTGAATGAGCAGGGAGCCACGAGACATTCTACATCAAGCTTCAGGTCTCTGATATCTCATCCACTCCATGTCTCCTCTTCCCAGTTCCTCTGCTCCTGGCAGATAACCAGGTACAGAGTCATGCAGAGAGCTTGTGGCCCTTTGAGACACCGAGTTCTACACACACAGCCTGTTTATTCACTCTCAGTTTCTACAGCTCATCAGGCGGAGCCGAGCTTCAAGTGCCCCCAATAACCAGTCCTGATTAAATCAGCTGGGCTTCTTGTAGGCAGCACCACGCAAATGGAAACCAATGGTAGGTAATAACTTCTTGTCTCCAAGCTACAGTCGCTCCAGCTTCCCATGAGCAGAAGGCAACAATGGAACCTTCCAAATGCTGGAAGCCATTCAGGAGAAGGTGGGTGGCAGATGCTGTACTAGGGACCAGGGGACAAGATGGAGGATGGAAGGCGAAAAAATAGAGTCCTCCTGGACCATAAGATGGGTGATGTGAATGGGTCCAGGAAATGGGACAGGGGATAGGGACTGACCTAGGTCTCTGCTACTGGGAGTCTCAGAGAAAGGCAGTTTGCCGCAGCTACACTCTCAGCCCTTACTTTTACCCAGCAACTCCTTGCTGTGCCACCCATCCCAAGCTTCTGGGTGAGAAGGTGAACTAAACACACAGCAGTGGAGCTATACAATAGAGAATCCACTTTCCTGTGCCCAGGAATCTTAACTGTGTTTCACAGGTGAGGGATCCAGGGCTCTTGAGAGGTATTATGATTTGGTCAAGGTCACACAGGAATTTTCAGGGACAGCTGGGATGAAGCCACATGTCTGCACATAGAAAGAAGCCTCTTTCCAGAGGCAAGGCTCTAAGACCACATGGGGAAAGTGACTGTTCTTTCTAAATGCTTTCTCCCCACGTATCATCTTTTCAACTATTTTTTAAAGTAATAAGTTGATAAGAGAGTTGTTTTGACTGTGGTAGAAAAAAATAATTAAAAGAAACAGTGTAGAAGCAAGTCTGTAAGACATACAGCACAAGGAAGCAGAGGAACAGCTTCCCCCACCTGGAACATACCCCCTTGTGATGCTCACAACCCACCCAGTCCCTCAAGCCCCACCCTGCCAATGGATATCTATAGTGCTGGGCTCTAGGAGCCCTCTAATCTCCTTTTACAGCTCCCAGACCCACTTCTGTGAGCCTTGATAGCTCCCTGTCTAGACTGCAGACTCCTAAAGTCTTAATTGCTCTTTCATCAACAGAAAAGGGCGGTTTCTTTTCCAAGCAGCCAACCACTCAGCTGGTCCTTGTCAGGCTCCTGCCGTGTACTAGGCAGTGCCAGGGTTTGCCATGTCTGAGGACTTGATGGATTACCTGGGGTCAGAGGAGGATAGTTCCACTCTCTAGGATGTTGCTGGGCTGGGCTTCAGGCCAGATATGAGGCTTTCAAAAAGGATGAGACCCAAGCTGGGTGTGTTGGCTCCTGCCTATATAATCCTAGCACTCATACTGTAGAGGCTAAGGCAGGAGGAATGCCATGAGTTCAAGGTTGGCGTGGTCTATATGGTGAGACTCTGTCTTAAAACAAATGTACACAGAAATTGAGACCCAAATTCTCAGAGTGCTATAGCAGCCCAGAGAGGGAAAATGGCAAGAACCTGGCTGCACAGTGCTTCTGCATGTTCTGACATCAGATACCTTCTCTCCTCAGTATTGCTGGGCCCCTAGGATTGAGCTGTCTTCACTTTTTACTTCCTGGAGGGGTGGACAAGTTATAAATAGTCTCCATCCTTGGGGAGTTTACTTCTACCCCACCCCCACCCCCACTCCTGAACCCCCCACCCTAACCCCCAACCCCATCTCCTACCCCCCCCCCATCCCCACCCTTGAGTTACAGTGATCAGCTAGTTAAAAGTCAAGATCCAGCACACAGGTGACTGGCTGTGTTCTCCTGTCATCCTCTAGTCCAGCCCCACTGTGAGCTCACTAAGTAGTTAGTTCCCAGTGGACCTGGGAACTAACACTGTCTACTCACCTACTCAGCCCCCCAGAATAGTTAAGCTATCACAGTCTGGCTCCATGGCCTCTAATTACAGCCCTGTGGTGTTCTTATGTCCCCTAGAGGTGACAAGGACAGGGACCCAAAAACACCTGCCTGCCCAAAAGACATTTCCCTAGGACTCAGTGAGACTCTATCACCCCTTTGCATTTCATGCTACAAAGAAGAGCCCTCCTTTGTCATAATTCTGGAAGGATGACTCCCTTGAGGCAAGGCTCTGAGTTGTCACAAACAAGATTGGCAACTTGAGAGCCATTTATTTGTCTCACAATTGCCTAAGTGACTCTGGTTTAAAAAAAAAAAAAAAAAACAAAACATCAATTGTGTGGGAAAATGTGCCAAACTTATCACTGACTTCACAATTCTGCCCAGAATCCCCAATGCCACTGCCTTCTGCAGAGAAGAAACAGCTTAGAGAAGGAAGGGGTCCTGCCCAAATAATCCAGCTACCCTGGGAATGCTGACTCAGTCTAGCTCCAGCCTGGAGATGCATGAGTTCTGCTGCAGACACCCAGAGGTGGATTAACAACCTGAGGTCCAGCTCCACTGCAGTAACACTGCAGTCAGGATGATATAAAGCCCTGGAAAGGTAGCAGAGCTGAGCCCATAAAGCATTTCTCTTAGCCCAGAATTGCCTGGTGCCTGTCACGGGAGGAAATGACTGCCTAGGATACAGCAGACAGAATTGGAGAGAAGAAGCTATGGTGTCTCTTGGCCCCTATTGCACACTGGAGGGTTGGGAGGGGGAGCAGAGGGAGGATGCTAGACTAGACAGAAGCCAGATGTGGTTCTGTAGATATCAAGGGCCAGAGAGAATAGCATAGGTCCTATTTGCAGCTGTCTTCGTTAGGGACTGCAGGGATTGGCCACATTTCTGTAGGAGAGCCCCATGGTGGCCTCCTAAACAGAATAGTTAGGGTTCTGCTGTACTGATATGTCCATCAAACCTGCTTCCTTGGGGAGATGTGGTGCCTTTCAGAGAGAACAATGGGCACTCAGAGGAGGGGGATTGTGCACATGCGTGCTTGTGTACACAAGTGTGTGGTCTCCCAGACACCGAAAAGGAAGAGATCAATTTAGAGAATTAGAGGCCAACCCACTTTGCATGGTTTCTAGGAAGCATGTACGGTAAATAAGGATTCAAGAGACAAGATGTTTCATCGTTCAATTAATTTTAGCCTAGGCTCTCAGGCGGTGGGGCTGGGGGAGGGTGCAGAGAGAGTAATCAATACCAAGCATTCAGCTTGCTAACATGAAACACATTTCATACAAAGCTGGACATTTTTCTCCTTGTCATACAGAATTATCTTAATTATCGTTTCAAGGAAGAGCCTTATATAGCATCATCGAGAAGTCCAAGAGGCGGCTCAGAAACTCGTCACAGGAATAATTTATGATTTTTCTTTCTAACATCTTGGTCTTGTTTGATATGCTTGCCATTTCTCCCTGACAGGGAGGTCGATTAAATCACATTTATATTGTAAACGTATGCATTGCTTTTTACCCAAGGCGCTGGATGAAGAGATACAGGGGCCCCAAGGGAGGGAGAAGCCAATCCACTTTCATATTGCAAATTTCTGCTGTTTGGAAGAAATGAATGGTTGCCAGGGAGAGCTGGGAATTACTTGAGGATGCAAATGTTATTTTAGAATCCTTTGGAGAGGGTTTTCCCCTCCCCCCACCTCCTCCAGCATTTTCCCTTCTCAGGCTGTTAATAGAGGCTAGTCTCCAAGCAAAAGCTAAAGGAATGCACTTCACTGCAGGCATTCTTGGGGGATTGGCCTGCACCAGATTTCTAGCTGGCCGACCTCAAGCAGGCTGCTTCTTGGCCTGGAGGCGGGGTGGCAGACATAGAGAGAAAAAAAGAGAGCTATTCATATTTTGCAAAGGCATTGCTTCCTCCCACCTGAAGGAGGAGGCCACTCTGTGGGGGTGGGGCCGGTGGTGGGGGTGGAATTGAAAGACAGAAACTGTTCAGAATGAAGAGGGGGAAAGGTCATTAGTGGAGACCAGGAAGAAGTGACGCCTGGCACCATCGTTAACCTAAACGAACTAATTAGGAAACATTCAAGTTTTATAAATTATGCAAGATGCTCAATTTATACTTTTTCAAATTCCTACCATAACATAGATAATGAGGGAACATTTACAGTAACAGCGTAACCTAATCAAGAAACCCTTTCATTAGCATGAAATCTTTCAACATGGTGTTTTCGAGCACAACAAACGGAATTATAGATGCCAAGGAAGGTTGCGGAGGGGGGCAGGGAGCTGGATTGTGGGGAGGAGGAGTAGGGGTTGTCCTTTTTACAAGTGGTAAGGTCCCAGCTCTTAGAAACCACCCCCTCTCATCCTCAGCATGAAATGGGGCTTTCTTGGATTCAGTCTTGCCAAAGGAATGAAGAGGTCTGGAAAGACCTCTGACTTACCATACCTTCTCTGTCCTAGCTCTCTAATCCTGGGAGACTAATTACTGTAGCATAGACCAACCTTTTCCATAGGCCTGATTTTTTCACAGAGGTCAGAGGTCATACTTCTGCTGAAGCTCAGCCTCCACAGATGTGGATAAAGTCACTGCTGTGACTTTGCCTGGTAGCTCCAATGGAACACAATGAACATGATCTTGACACATCACCCAAGACTTCCAAATCAGCAAAGCTAGTTGGAACCCACATGAGAAATCCATCCCAATAGGGCTGATGGGGTGTGCTTGCTATCTCATCACTGGGGAGGTAGAGGCAGGAAGACCAGAAGTTCAGGATCAGCCTTGTCTACATTGCATGATTGAGACCATCTTGGGCATGAGACTCCATCCCAAGAATAGCACCTTGTCTGCTAAGTAGTAAGGAACCCTTCTGAGTGCTCTTCCATGGGGAAAGGGTATCGTGGTCTACTCTGATGCTGTGTTCTCTGTAGCAGGTTGAACAGTGGTCCCTGTACTATTTAGTGCAGCCTACCACTAAAACACTACCATATTCTGTACAGTGAAATTTATTTCCCACAATGCCAGTAATCAGAAAACAAAGATCAAGGTAGGCTTGGCTCAGGTTGTATACTCACAGAAACTCTTCTTTGTATAAGTTTTTTATGAACTCGCCAATCCATCAGAGGTCTCACCTTGTGACCTCACCTGACCCAAATTACCTTCTAATATGATCCCATTGGGGGTTGAGGCTTCAACATATGAATTTGAGGGGACACAAGCATTCAGTCCCTAATACTTTCCCCAATATATCCCTAGGATATACTGTTGTGACATGGTATGGAATATAGATATGGGTCTTTGGTGATGTCTCTCCCTTAAGGATTACCATTGATATCATTCTAGAGTACCAGGATGGCCCTAAATCCAGAACTGCTCACAGTGGAGCCAGCGCTGAGAAAATAAGCAGCAGCTTTAAGCCAAGGACTGCACATGGTCTGCCACCAGAAGTTCAGAGAAAAAGGAAGAATCCCCCTTCTAAGTTTTCAGAGATAATGCTGTCCCAACACCCCCAAAAGGTCATGTTGTTGTTAATGCTTGGTTCATAGATGAATGATTTCTAATTTGATGACATTATTGGGAAGCTGGGGAAACTGTGAGATGGTACCCTTCTCCGGGAAGTAGGTCATTGGGAGTGTATCCTTGAAGTGGTTTCTTCATCCTGGTCCTGTCTTTGTTCTCCATCTCTGTTTCCCGGTTGCCATGAGATAAGCAGCTTTCTTCCACCATGTTCTTCTCCCACAAAGTTTCATCCTTGTCTCTGGTCCATAACAATAGAGCCAGCCAATCATGATGGCACAAACATAAGCCACAGTAAGTCCTGCTCCCTTATAGAGCTTCTTTGGGTATTTGGCCTGGCAGTGAAATTCTAATACAACACTTGACTTCTGTACTGTGAGAGAAGGCAGTTCTGTCATTTTAAGCTATCAAGTTTGTGGTCATTTGTGGAAGCCTCAAGAACAAGCCTCAGTATCTACAGCAATAGTAACAGCACCCAGCACAAAGTAACGCTAATGAATGTAAGCAGCTTTTAAGAGCTGGACCAAAAATGTGTCTGGATTCTATCTCTTAGATCTAATGCTACCTCTAAGTGCTAGGATTCCTGCTCCCCTCGTACCTTCAGAAACCTGAAGGTGAATATTGGTGCTCAACTAAGCACCTCCAGTTCCATTTCTTGCCTCTGCTCTCCTGGGCTTGGACCTCTCTGTTCCAATAGCTGCCTTCTGAGCTACAAAGCCATGAGATGGACACTGGCGAGACAACAAAACTCTCCCTTCACTTCCCCTAGAATCCTTTATGTATTCACCTGTCAGTCACTAACTTGTTCCTTGAACAAACATAAATCAAGGATCTCCCAGGTGTCATAGGCCATGCTTGTAGCTAGAGACAAAGTGGTGTTTTAAAGGCATATCCTGACTGCTTAGCTTGCCAAGCAGAGTCTCTTCTTCCTTTGGACTAGCATTTGGTCACCACATTCCAACCACCCAGTCAGGACTGCATTTTGTAGAAAGAGGACCTCCACAAATTCTGTCTTCCTTGTGGGTTTTTTGAGACCTGAGTTCTTGTAGAAGTCTAATCTCCTAGCCCCATAGTTTTGCCTCATTCATCAAGCTCTGGCTCCCCTGCCCCTCACTCCCCTGGAGCTGAAGGAAGATATGAGGGACTCCATCATGGAGATGATAGCTGCTGTAACCATTCAGAGTGCAAGCTTCAGTTACTCACTCTTTGGGTCTCTGGTGCAAAGAGCCCACGTCAGCACTGGGGAATGTTCTCTCCCAAATCATTACCCAGCTTTCCGTATTTCTCCCCAGTAATCTGCAAGCTGTGGTCTGTAAATCCTGCCAGGGGGAGGTAGGGGCAGTGGACCCTGTTCTACCTTCCTAGATGTGTGGGAGGGATGGCTCTGGGGCTCCTCCCTAACTGTTCTGACTCCACTAGCTAGCTCACAAAGGACAGGGAAGCAGTAATACCTCCAAAATTACTCCCAAATGTCCCTCTAAAGCTCTCCAGCTGACTCTGAATGCTAAGGAATTGTTCACAGGGTGACAATTTCATAGATTTTGGTCAAGCAGCAGAAGTCTCTGGTTTAGAGGTGGGGTGATTACAGCTCCAGTTCTGGCAAGCAGTAAAGCAGCTTTTCCCAAACAGAGCTGCTTGGCAGCAAAGCCACACATCTGGGATTGTGACTAGAGGTTTGACATCCACAGGTTGGAGTTCAGGTCCAGTCAACATGCAGGAGGGGCCACAATAATAGTTTCTTTGAGGTGTTTCCCTTGACAATGTACCAGAGACCCATATCCAGCTCCAATTCCCAGAGACCTGTGGAGCTTTCTGCACAAGAGATAAGAGAACCAAGACCCCCAGAGGAAAATGCTGAGAATACTCAATGAGATTGGCTTTGAGGATATGGAAAGATGCCATATGGTTTGAATGGGACATGCCATCCATAGGCTTGTTCCCCTCTAGGGACTTTTTAGAACAGGAGTGATAGCTGGAACTGAGTATTGAATGTGAGACTTTGAGGAATGTAGCTAGGCTCCACTTCCAGTCCTGTTCTCTGTCTCCTGACTCAACAGTAGGCAAAGAGGTGTACTCTAACTCTACTGAAGCCACCATAACTTCCCACTACAACCAATTGTGATCTCTGAAACTGTAAACCAACATAATTCTGCTTAAGTTGTTCCTGTTGGGTATTTTGTTACAGTTATGTAAAAAAAATGACTGATACACACGTGAAAGTGGTATGCCAATCTAAGGTGTGGCATAGGTCAGCAGGACACAGTGATCCTTCTCATCTACAGTAGAGCAAGAGGCTGCTGGAGAGGGGAGCAGACTCCACTCATGGTTTGTGATGGTTTATTAAATTTTCAACTTGACAGAATTTAGAATCACCATGGAAACACGTCTCTGGGGTGTTTCTAGAGAGTTTAAAACTGAGAAGGAGAGACCCACTCTGTGGATGGCACCATCCAGTGGGCTGGGGCTCTAGACTGAATAAAAGGAAGAGAATAATCTGAGGGACAGCTTTCATCTCTTTCTGCTTCTCATGAACTCAGGGTACCCAGCTGGCCTCACTCTTCTACTGTGATGGTCTGTATCCTCACAAGCTGTTAGCTCAAATAAGCCCTTCCTTCTTCAAGTTGCTTCTTGTCAACGAATACAGCCAAAACTAATCTTTGCAGGCCAGACACTTAGACCCAATCATAGGTCCTGCCTCTGCACCAGCACATTCTTCATGGTTCAGTTTCTGCTAAGCTTTGATGGACATGTGCCCAACTCTGGAGAAGACCAGGGAAGCCATGTATCTCAGTCCTAAGTCACAGCTTGATATTTCAGGAACAGAAGTAAAACATTAAGAAAATTAAGATAAAATATGTATGTTTCAATCTCACCATTTTGGAAAATGAAACTTCAAAAAAGCAAGAGGTATGGAGTAGGAGGCTGGTACTTAATAAAATTGAGGGTGTGGAAAGAGCCAAGACTGAAAATGAATAGAATCCAGCATAGACTAGGCTTGGCTGCTTGTTATCTACTTCTTACTATTGCTTTAAGCCTTTTGGCCTTGGTTTCCTTTTTGGTAAAATGAACAGAATAACCATTACCCCATGGGGTGATTGTAACACTCATTTCTATAATACAAAAAAGTAGAAAATCCCAGTTCCTAGGGGAGTGTAAGCACTCAACCCAAGACAACCAGTATTTAAGTCTTGCCTTGGTTTTGTGTTGCTGCAACAAGCATCCAAGGTAGGCTAAATTTACAAAGAGGCTAAAAAGAAAAAAAAAAGTGAGAGGGAATAAAGGACCAATGAAGTGGTTCAGCAAGTAAAGGCACTTGATACCAAGCATGACCACCTGAGTTTGACTCCGTAAACCCATATAGTGTAAGTTGTTCTCTGAGGACACACACAATGAGGCATAGGCACATACACACAAGCACTCATTCCCAGAGACCAGCACTCTGCAGCTGAAGTAGAGCTTCCAGTGACCTAAGACCCTTTGACTAGATCCCACCTCCTAAAGGTCCATACCATCTCTAGCACCCTACCCAGGGAGCCAAGCCCCTGATGCATTGGGGGTGGGATGGGGACTAAGGCAGAGAGTGCTATAGGGAGCAAGGGCTATAAAGCTGCAGTTACTAGCTTTGCACTTCAGGGTAGAGAGTTAGAAATTGATTCAATATGCATGCATGATATGCCTGAGTTTGACAATGGAGAAGATGAAGGTACAGCTTGGGGGCCATTACAAGCTCTTTTGAAGGCCAGAAGAACCTGGTCCATTCTGGAAGATGAGTTGGTCAATGAGAAGTAATTCTGGTTCTCTCTATCTCAAGACCATTGCCATGGAAATGGTAATCTTAGCCCCATTCATCTTCCCAAAGTCAGGTGTGCTATCCACCCCTAGTTCCTCTGCATAGCAAGTGACTTTGGCATGGCTCTGTGAATGAGCAATGACTTTATGACTTATGGGTCAATTTCTTTCTCCCTCTCCCCTTCTCCCTTTCTCAACATAATCCAGAATCTACAAAATGCTACACACACATACAAATGCCTATCAAAGAACTCCTAGCCTGTCACCTATCTACCACCCATCAGTTATCTCATGCTTTCAGACATCTTGTGGCACTCAATGGCCATGAAAAGAGTTAGAGTGGGCTGAGAATAGCTCAGTGCTAGAGCACTTCCTCAGTATTAGCAGGACTCCAGGTTACATTTCAATACCAATACATGAGTAGTATTCTTATTCCTCTTTGCTTTTTTTGGCCTTCCTACTAACAATTTGCCTTGCAGCATCATTGCTTAAGGTCCATATCCTGCAGCACCTGACCCTCACCCTCCCAGACATCAGATTCCAGTGATTCCTGTACTCAAAGGTTGACTCATCTCTGTGATACTAGTGGACCATGTGTTCTTTGCTTAGAACGTCAAACCCAAGGAATTATAATCTAAAAGAGACAATAGAAGAGCCAGGTACACAAAAGCCACATGAAAAACCACAGTTCTGAGACATCACAGGGCAGACACAATACATGATAAGAAGCAGGGATCCCTTACCTGGAAAAGGCTGGTACACAGTCCACCACATCCAACATAATCACCCATAGTCCTTGGCTCTAGGGAAGCCCCACAGGTGCAGGCCTGGTTTCTAGAACCCCACTACAGTCTTGTACTCTTGGATAAATTTTTCTCAAGAGTCACCTGAACAACCTAAACTTCCACAGTTGATGGGAACAAAGGTGATGACTGCTTGGTTTGGGTAGCCAGCCCTCATCAGTTTGCAGGGTCTTCAAGAAATTCATGGTGCTAGCCTTCCTGATGTACACCCTGGCTGAAGGGTCCCAGGAGCTAGCTTCCAGCAAAGGCAAAGGCATTACAAAATAGAATCACCTAGATCTACAACAAAATCCATTAGCCAGAGCACTTTATGACTGCCAAGGGACTTAGGTCACATACACCTGATGGCCAGGTACTCAATGCTCCTGCTCTGTGGGACACAATCTGTCTTTGTTTGCTTGCTGTGCTGGGGGCCCAACATGGGGCTTTGCCTTAATAGGAAAATCTCTTACCTCTGAGTTATGTCTCTATCCCTTCACACTCTGGAGTTTGCTAACCAGCCAGGAACACAACAGTAAATGTTGAAGATGGAACAGAGTGCCTGCCAGCATTGTTCACAGGGAGCCAAAACAGATAGTTATCCAGAGAAAGAGGAACTCAGACAGGTTTCCTGGAGGAGATGCCACCTACATTATATACCTGACTCTGGTACTAATTCCTGAATGTTCCCATGGTGGAAAGAGCTTATGGGTAGTGGGGACAGCATAGCTAAATGTACTAAATAGAATTCACTTGAGAATGCTGGTACATCTCACTGCCCTTAGCTGGCCTCCTTGGCTAGCTGCTGTGGCCACTTGGGATGTGGGTGATAGAAGAGGGAAGGCATTGAGAAGGCATTCTTTTCCAGACTTTTGCTTTAGTCCTGTCAACAAAAGGTCAATGATGCCAGGTGTTATTAGTACATGAAGTGATAGCCTAGGAATAAGCTACCTCTGAATTTTACATGTAAGGTAGATGTGGTCCTGAAACATGAAGTAATTTCCATGAGGTCACCCAGCAAGCTAATGAAACAGTCATAACAGACTGTTTCCTCCAATTCCTAGTATCTTCCACTAGACCCTTTCCAGGGCAGCCAACTGTGAGCATCTTCTAATTCCCTCCCTGGTACTATTAAGGTCTTCCAGGGACCTACTTTTCTTTGCTTTCATACTGTTTACATGAGAGAGGTGAGATACAAACAGCAGTCTTCAGGTAAGGCAGGGAATGGTACTATGTCAAATGTAAAGCCTTTGGGGACCTGGGTTCACTTCCCTCCTCCTCCATCTCCTCCCCAAACTTTTGTGATTGTTAGGAAAATAATAAAGGCCGCCATCTGACTCTCATCTGAAGGTTGGGCTGGGTCAGGGGATTGTAGGCCTCCCCTGGCAGCGATGGAAGTGTTGGAGGCAGCAAAGGTTAGAAATGCAGTTTTGAAGAGATCTGATGGGGGAGGGGATGATGGGCAGAGTGGGAGGAGGCCTTTGTTGTAAAAGGAAGAGGAGATTATTGTGGGAGCTGCTGAAGGGGCAGACACTGCACAGAGCAGAAATGGAATCTCTGGTTAGCTGGTTTCTACTGGGTTCCCTGTAAGAAGAATAGCTTTCCCCTACTCAGATCATCACCCCAGGGAGACTTCCTGACCTCCTTTCAGGTATAACAGTAAAACCCCTTTCTCCTGTGGTTTCATGGAATTCCCCCTCCTCAGCCCTTGCTATGTTGCATTAAAATCATGTGTTCACATGTTTATTCATTTGTCTTTGTGTGTATGTGTACATGAATGTGCCAAGGCATTTTTTTATGGGTGCACTTGCATATGTATGTGTTGGTTGTTCATATGTGTGATGAAATATGTGTGAGAGTGTGTCTATGCCTGAGTTGGTGTGTGTGTTAGCATGTGTATGCTGGTATGTGAGTATTTCAGTATGTGCATCCTGGTGTATGTGTCTGCATGTATATAAATGTGGCTACACCTATGTGTTGTGTGTTGTGTGTGTGTGTGTGTGTGTGTGTGTGTGTGCGCACAGGATGCTGGGACCTTATCTATGTAATTCCTGTGTCTTCACTGCCTAGGCCTTGACCTGGCACATGGTCAAGTCTCAATATATGAAGGTTGATGACATAAATAGATAAATTGGATGAGTAACCTAACAGTTGAACCATCTTCAGAACACAACAGTAACTTGAGTTTACTGGAGGTAGAAACTGATCTAGACAAGGCCAGCTGGGGGTCTAGCACAAAATAGTGCATGCTTTTCAGCCTGCTTACTGCATATGCTGGGTAAACAATGGTCTAGGATGGGATCTTTTTTGTTTATCAAGGGATGGTTAGGAGGATCCTTGGCTTTACCAGGATGCAGTCACAGCCCCACCTTCCAGTTGTGACCTCAGTGTTCCCTGGGGTGTGGCAAAAGCTCAGAGCTAAGCCTTGAGTGATAAGTAATGCCTGGCATAGAAGCAGCATTTAGATAACCTTACTCTCTGACCAGCTGATGTTCAGAGATCTGGGGCCATTTCTAGCTTGCCCATGGAGACTGCCAGTTCAGCGACCTGAATCACAGCTGAAAATACAGGGAAATGTGAGTTCTCTTCTATGCTCCATTCACAGAGTGGGCCACTGGCACAGCAAAGGTCAGGCTATGGAATCCAACTCACTGCTTAGGAAGCCACCACTTTTCATCAACCAACCCCTGCTCACTCTTCTGGTGCTTTCTCCCTCTCTCTGTCTCTCTCTCTCTCTCTCTCACACACACACACACACACACACACACAGAGAGAGAGAGAGAGAGAGAGAGAGAGAGAGAGAGAGAGAGAGAGAAGCAAGGCCCATCTTTAATATTTTTCATTCAGGCCTACAATGATGATATTTCTTACTTCTGTTCTCATTACTCTGCATTCCAGTACCTTACAGAGACCAGACTCCATTTCCTAACAGCAATGTCTACTAAGCTCCTCTGTAGAGTCTGTTTCTCTAGCAGTACCCAAGGAAAAACCCAGTGCTGTGTTGTAATCTCAAGAAAACTAGGCCAAATCTCCTGGCCTTTTTTTCTGAAATACCTCCCTCTAAGACCAGTGTATCAAAGCTGCCTCCCAAAGAGGCCACCAAATTCTCATAGGTAGCTTCATTGTGGTAAAGGGCAGAACACTGAGGTCTGCACTTGGCTGAACAACTGAGGTAGGTGTGTGTGTGTGTGTGTGTGTGTGTGTGTGTGTGTGTGTTGATCTTCTCCAAGAGGGTTATGAGCTGAGACCAGAGGCTGACAGCTAACAGGGCCCTTAGAGGTAGGGAAATAGTGGGGGAATGAGTTTTATTTTGCTGGGACCAACCATGTAGAACTATAAAGTCCAAACTGGGCCCATATTCAGAAACTGGACCACCCATAAGGAAAAGTGGAGAACAAGAGAATCCAAGAAGGCCTGAGGGCCTTCTCATCCAATCCAGGCATCAATCAGCACCAGAATGCCAGGCTTTCTTCTTGGAACTGGCAACACAAGAACACCATTGGGAATCCCCTTAGGCATGGGCAGGATGATATTTAAGGATTCCAAAGCAGCCTACACTGTTTTTCTTACCCCCATCAACTTCATTAGCATGTCTAGGGCAGGTACCAAGAACTGTGTGTTTTCTTCCATAAAACCTTGCCTATGACAGAGTGCAAGTAAACCTGGTGAATTGAAAGATGTGTAAGGGACATTTTAAAAACCTCATGGATTTTTTAAAAGTAGACTTTTCAACAGAGCAGTTCAATTCTTTTCTGGCTTTGGTCAGGTTCACCTATTGTTTTCCAGGAGACAAAAGCCAAAAGCCATTTCTGATCATTCATTCCTTCATCCCAAAGATAATCCTGAGAACTCCCTGAGCTATCTAAAGTGTATGACATAAGCATGGGTACTCTACAGGGCAAAAGGTATGTACGGTAACAAGATGGAGAACAGACATAGAGTTGACTGTGGCCCAGAGAGAGAGAGAGAGAGAGAGAGTCACAGGGAAGGGGTAGATTTATGCCAAGAAAGAAGAGTTGGATTAGCTGATGCACTCTTTGGTAGCAATCGTACCATGTGTCTACCCACTTTAACTCCCTAAAATTCTAGTCCTCCCTTTCTCATATTTACTGCGGCACTCAGGATGCAAAGCCATCTACGGGGTCTTCTTCAACTTCCATTGGATTATGTGGCCAGATCAGAGGATGCCCTCAGTATGAACCATCTTACCATCAAATTGGTGTTGGGACTGCTGAGAGTATAGCTCAGTGGTATAGAACTTTCCCAGCATGCCCTGGATTATATTCCCAATGTTGGGAGGAGGAGAAGAATCCTTTCATGTAGGAAAAATATATAGTACAAAAATGCACAACAAAATGGGAGAGTATTGTGTTAGATACTCCAAACGCATAGTGAAAAAAATTCCAGCAAATACTAACAAACCAAATCCTGAAGTGTCTAAAAGGAATCAGACACCATGACAAAATAGGATTTATGCCAGGGATTCAAGGTTGGCTTAACATTTGAAAGTTAGTCAATACAACAAGAGGACAAAACACAGACATCACAATCATAACTCCACAGATGAAGAAAAACTATCAGAAAAAAAATCAACACTCATAATAAGCATATTAGACAACGTCAGAATAAAAGAGGACCCAGTCTTATTGAAAGCATTAATACCAAGTTTATAGCTAACTTCATAATCAGTGATTAAAAAAAAAAAAGAAAAAAAGAAAAAAAAAAAAGACAAATTCCCTTAACACTGGGGACATAACAAGGGTGTCTGTTCTTATCACTATTTGAATTTGTGCTCATGATTGTGGCCAAGATGATCAGGCAACAAAAAGAAATGAAAGTTGTCCCAGTGAGAGAAGAATTCTCTTCATAAATGACATGACATTAGATGGTAACAACTCTAAGAACTTTGTTAAAATTATTTAGACTTGCAAAGTTGCAAGATATAAGATCAGTATGTAAAAACAAATTGTTCTCACAGGGAACAAACCCAAAATGAAATTAAGAAAACAATCTCATTTGTAAGAGCATCAAAAAGAATAAAATACTTAGAAATAAAATTAACAAAGTAGTACAAAATTTATGTCCTGAAAATTAAAAACATTGTTCATTGTTCAAAGAAATTAAAGAATTTCTGCATAAATAGATTTTAAAAGTCTCACATTTCTGGATTGGAAGGCAATATTAAGACTTATTAAGATCCCAAACTTATCTCTATCTTTAAAACAATCTTTATTGGAGTCCCTTTGGGCTAGATCCTTGACCCCCATTGCTGGGCCTCTGCTAAAGAGGCCCTGGCTGGATCTGCCTATCCTGAGTCCCAACCTGAAAGAGATCATTAACCCCCATGGCCAGGCCTCTGCTAGAGGTGAGTCTGGGACCAATTCAGGTTAAATCCTCCACACCCTTTCCTGGGAACTCCCTGGATTGGCCCTAGATCTCTCTCCCCATGTCCTGTCCCCAGCAAGAGCGCTCCTGGTGCTCTGATACACCCCCACCCACCCACCCCCACGAAGAGCCTGTCCTCCCCCTACTCTGTGCCCTACCCTGTCCACTGTCCCACCCCTCTGGTTGAGCACTGGGACAGAGGGCGGAGCCAACAATCCTGCCACCTTCAGGGAACTTCCTGGAGCTGTTCTGAGCACACTAGACTTGCCTATCCACTAGGGACTACCCTGAATCTCCATCTGCCTGATCTCTGACCCCCACCACTGGTCCTCTACTGGAGTTCCCAGCCCCTCCCAGAGACCCACCTAATCCTTCAGGGCCATCCTGAGTCCCTGCTGGCTGGATCCTTGACCTCCATCGCCAGGCCGCTGCTAAAAAGGCCTCAGCTGGAGAGTGCCAGGCTCTGGCTAGATCTGCTGATCCACCAGGGAACATCCTGAGTCCCAGCCTGCTGGATCTTTGATACACATTGCTGGGCCTCTCCTGGAGCCTGATCTTTGACCCCCCCCCCCCCATCGCCGGATCCCTGCCTGAGGAGAGACCTCCTAGAGAGCTTGGACCACACAGAGTTACATCTGACCCATCTAATCACACCAGGGGAGTACCAGAGAGAGAGAGAGAGAGAGAGAGAGAGAGAGAGAGAGAGAGAGACCCCACCTGCACCTACTGGAAGAAGTGATGGGAAGACAGGACAGCAATACAAGAAAACACCTAACAATAGAAAGACAAGCATAACACCACCAGAATCTAGGGACTCTACATCAACTAGACCTGAACACCCAAAAGCAGATGAAGCAGAATAGAACAACTTAAAAAATATTGTCATAAAAATGATAGAGGCCCCCCAAAGACCATGTGAAAAAATCCCTTAAAGAAATGAAAGAAAAAAAAAAAAAAACAAAAAAATTGGAAATAAATTTCTTAAAGAAAATACAGAAAGCCAAGAAAAAAACAATTAAACAGGTGAAGGAAATGGTTCAAGACTTGAAAACTGAAATAGAGACAATAAAGAAAACACAAACTGAAGGAATGCTGGAAATAGAAAAACTAGGCAAATGATTGGGAACTACAGACACAAGCATAACCAAATAGAATACAAGAGATGAAAGAGAGAATCTCAGTCACTGAAGATAAACTAGAGGAAATAGATTCATTGACCAAAGAAAATCATAAATCCAAAAAATACTTAACACAAAACACCCAGGAAATGTGGGACACCGTGAAAAGACCAAACCTAAGAATAATAGGCATAGAAGAAGCCCAGTTCAAAGGTGCAGAAAACATATTCAACAAAATCATTGAAGAAAACTTTCCCAATCTGAAGAAGGACATGCCCATGAAAGTATAAGAAGCATACCGAACACCAAATTGACTGGATCAAAGACCCCTCGACACAAAGTAATCAAAACACCTAGCATACAGAATAAAGAAAGAATATTAAGAGCAGCAAAGGAAAAAGGCCAGGTAACATATAAAGGCAGACCTATCAAAATTACACCTGACTTCTCCATGGAAACTCTCAAGGCCAGAAGGACTGGATATATGTTCTACAATTACTAAGAGTCCATGGATGCCAGCCCAGGATACTATACCCACCAAAACTCGTCGCGTCTACCTTGGCCAGCAAGGAAACACGACCACGACTCTTCTTCAAGCAGTTTATTCAGGAACCTTGTACATCAGCTTCTGCCTTCCCCCAGCCCCAGCAAGCCCTTAAATGTGCACTCACTGCCCAATCAGCTCATGCCACCTGGCGATCCCAGATAGGTCACAGAAGGAGGAAGCACACTAGATCCATCAAGCACTTCCAAATAAGGCTTGTTTACAGCTAAGCTCAGACTACCTGGCATCCAGCCAGGCGCCATCTTGGGGCTGTGGCTTCCCATAAAAACTCTCAATCACTATAGATTGAGAAACAAAATATTTGATGACAAAGCCAGATTTTCACAATACGTATCTACAAATCCAGCCCTACAGAAAGTTCTGGAAGGAAAACTCCAACCCAAGGAAGTTAATTATGCTCACAAAGACATAGGCAATAGATAAGCAATAGATAATTCCTCTTCACCAGAACCCAAGGGTAAAGCAGGACAAATATATTCACAATACCACCACCAACAACAAATCTAAAACAAACAAGCATTAACAATCAATGGTTCTTAATTTTCCCTCAACATTAATGGTCTTAACTCACCCATAAAAAGACACAGGCTAACAGAATGGATACAAAGGCAGAATCCATCCTTCTGCTGCATACAAGAAATACATCTAAGCTTCAAAGATAGACATTACCTCAGGGTAAAGGACTGGGAAAAGTTCTTCCAATCAAATGGACCCAAGAAGCAAGCAGGTGTGGCTATCATAATATCTAACAATTTAGACTTCAAACCAAAATTAATCAAACCAGAGGAAGACAGTCATTTTGTATTCATCACAGGAGAAATCCATTATCACAAAGTCTCAATTCTGAACATCTATGCCCCAAATACAAAGGCACCCACATCCGTAAAAGAAATACTACTAAAACTCAAAGTTCACATAAAACCTCACACACTTATAGTGGGAGACTTCAGCACTCCACTATCACCACTAGACAGGACCATCAGTTAGAAACTTAACAAAGAAACAAGAGAACTAACAGAAGCTATGTCTCAATTGGTTTTAACAGACATCTATAGAACATTCCATCCAAACACACACACAAAAAAATATACCATCTTCTCTGCTCCACATGGAACCTTCTCTAAAATCAACCACATACTAGGCAACATAACAAACCTCAAGACATACAAAAAAAATTGGAATAGTCCCCTGTATCTTATCAGACCACCATGCTTTAAAGTTGAAATTCAACAACAACACAAAATCTCAGAAACCCTGCAAACTCGTGGAAACTGAACAGTGCACAATTGCACCACACCTGGGTCAAAGAAGAAATAAATTAAGGACTTCCTAAAATTCAACAAGAATGAGGACACAACATACCCGAACTTATGGGACAACTTGAAAGCAGTGCTACGAGGGAAGTTCATTGCACTAAGTGCCCATATGAAGAAAATGGAGGATAGTCACATTAGAGAATTAACAGCGCAAGCGAAAGCCTTAGAACAAAAAGAAGCAAACTCACCCTGGAGGAGTAGATGCCAGGAAATGATCAATTTGAGGGCTGAAATAAATAAAGTAGAAACCAGGAAAACCATGCAAAAAAATCAATGCAATAAAGAGTTTTTCGAGAAAATCAACAAGATAGATAAAACTTTATCCAAGCTAATGAAAAAGCAGAGAGAGAACATACAAATTAACAAAATCAGAAACGAAAAGGGGGACATAACAACGGACACAGAAGAAATCCAGACAATTTTCAGGTTATACGTTGAAAACCTGTACTCCACAAAGTTTGAAAATTCAAAGGAAATGGACAAATTTCTGGATAACTATCACTTACCAAAATCAAATCAAGAACAGAAAATTACTTAAGTAGACCTATAACCCCTAACGAAATAGAAGTAGTCAGTAACAGCCTTCCAACCAAAAAAAAAAAAAGGCCCAGGGCCAAATGGCTTCAGCTCAGAATTCTACCAGAAATTCAGGAGGTAATACCAATACTCCTCAAATTGTTCCCCACAGTAGAAACAGAAGGTTCATTACCAAACTCTTTTTATGAGGCTACAATCACCTTGGTATTCAAGCCACACAGACACAACTAAGAAAGAAAACTACAGACCAATATCCCTGATGAACATCGATGCGAAAATACTCCATAAAATACTGGCAAATGGAATCCAAGAATATATCAGAGAAGTCATCCACAATGACCAAATAGGCTTCATCCCTGGAAAGCAGGGATGGTTTAACATATGAAAATCCATCAACATGATCCACCATATAAATAAATTGAAAAAGAAAACCACATGATCATCTATCTAGATGCTGAAAAGCCTTCTACAAAATTCCACCTTTTCATGATAAAGGTCTTGGAGGAATCAGGGATAACAGGAACATACCTAAACATAATAAGAACAATATACAGCAAACCAACAGCCCACATCAAACTGAATGGCGAGAAGCTTAAGGCGATTCCTCTAAAATCAAAAGACAAGGTTTCCCTCTCACTCCATATCTCTCCAATATTGTACTTGAAGTTCTAGCTAAAGCAACAAGACAACATAAGGAGATCAAGGGGATCCAAATTGGAAAGGAAGAAGTCAAACTTTCTCTTCTTGCAGTTGATATGATAGTTTACATAAGCGATCCAAAAACCTCTATCAGGGAATTCCTACAGCTGATAAACACCTTCAGCAAACTATCAGGATCCAAGATAAACTAAAAAAAAAAAAATCAGTAGCCTTACTTTATTCAGATGACAAAGGGGCTGAGGAAGAAATCAGAGATACATCACCATTTACAATAACCGAAAACAACATAAAGTATCTTGGGGTAATGCTTACTAAACAAGTGAAAGACCTATATAACAAGAACTTTGTGCCTTTAAAGAAAGAAATTAAAGAAGATACCAGAAAATGGAAAGATCTCTTGGATCCAAGATGCTCTTGGATAGGTAGTAAAAAAGGCAATCTATAGATTCAATTCAATCCCCATTAAAATCCCAGCACAATTCTTCACTGACCTTGAAATAATAATATTCAACTTTCTATGGAAAAACAAAAGACCCAGGATAGCCAAAACAACCCTGTACAGTAAAGGAACTTCAGGAGACACCACCATCCCCGACTTTAAGAGCTATAGCCTGGTATTTGCACAAAAATAGACAAGTAGACCAATGGAATCGAATTGAAAATACTGATATTAACCCACACACCTATGAACACCTGAGTTTTGACAAAACAGCTAAAACTATACAATGGAAGAAGCAAAGCATCTTCAACAAATGGTGCTGGCACAACTGGATGATAGTGTGTAAAAGACTGCAGATAGACTCATATCTATTGCCACACACAAAACTCAAGATCAAAGACAGCCACATAAATCCAGTACATTGAACCTCTTAGAAGAGAATGTGGGAGGTATCCTTGAAAAAATAGGAGACCGCTTCCTGAACTGAACTTATATCCAGTAGCAGAGACACTGAGATCGACAATTAATAAATGGGACCTCAAACTGAGAAGCTTCTGTAAGGCAAAGGACACAGTGGACAAGACCAAACGGCAGCCCACAGACTGGGAAAAGATTTTCACCAATCGTACATCTGACAGAGGGCTGATCTCCAAAATTAACAAAGAACTCAAGAAGCTAGTCAACAAAACACCAAATAACCCTATTTAAAAATGGAGTACAGAACTGAAGAGAGAATTCTCAATAGAGTAAATCAAAAAGGCTGAAAAACACTTAAGAAAGTGCTCAACATTCTTAGCTATCAGGGAAATGCAAATCAAAAGAACTTTGAGATACCATCTTACTCCCGCTAGAATGGTTAAAATTAGAAACACCAATGACAACTTATTCTAGAGAGGATGTGGAGAAAGGGAACACTCCTCCACTGCTGGTGTGAATGCAAACTTGTACAGCCATTTTGGAGATCAGTATGGCAGTTCCTCAGGATAATGGGAATATACCCAAATGATCCACATCCATGCAACAAAGACATGTGCTCAACTATGTTCATAGCAGCATTATTTGTAATAGCAAGAACCTGGAAGCAACCTAGATGCCTCTCAACTAAAGAATGGATAAAGAAGATGTGGCACATCTACACAATGGAATACTACTCTGCGGGGAAAAAAAAAATGGAATTTTGAAATTTGCAGGCAAGTGGATGGAACTTGAAGAAACAATCTTGAATGAGGTAACCCAGTCACAAAAAGAGAAACATGGTGTGTACTCACTCATCTATGGGTTTTAGACATAGAGAAAAGGATCACCAGCCTATAATTCACATCGCCAGAGGAAATACAATACAAGGAGGATTCTAAGAGATTCATATAAGGTCCCTCACAAAAGGGGAAGGGACAAGTGCTCCAAAGCACATGGGAAGCGCTTGGTGTGTGTGTGGGGGGGCAGTGAGTGGAGAGGAAACTAGGAGAAAGAGAAGGGGAGGAGAAGAAAGCAAGTGGGGCTAGGAAGATTGAGTCAGGGAAGGAATAGAAGAGAGGAGAGAGAGAGAGAGAGAGAAAGAGAAAGAGAGAGAGAGAGAGAGAGAGAGAGAGAGAGGAGACCATAAAAGAGGGAGCTATTATAGATTTGAAGAGAAAACTGAACCTAGAGAAATGTCCAGAGACCTACAAGACTGACCACAACTAACAATTTGAGCAACAGTGGAAAGGCTACCATAAATGCCCTTCCATGACAATGAGATCAACAACTAACTTATCTACCATCACGGAGCCCTCATCTAGTAGCTGATGGAAACAGAAGCAAACACTGAGCCCAACTGGAATCCAGATATAGAGAGGGAGAACAAGACTAGGCTGCAGAAACCCATAGAGACAAATTACCTGAACAAGGAGGAGTTAATGGGCCCCCAAACTGATAGCTGGGAATCCAACATGTGTACGAGTACGGTTTTTCTGCCCACTGCTGGTCTTGTCCTGCCGCCGTGCCAGCCCCAAATAATACACAGAGACTCTGTATTAGATATTATACTGTTGGCCAGTTACTACTTTCTTATCGGCTAGCTCTGTCTTAAGTATTAACCCATTTGTGTTAATCTATGTATGTCCACGTGTTCTTCTTACCGGGAGCCGGCTACCGCATACAGCTCTCTCCAGACTCTCCATCTTGACTCCTCCTTCCTCCTTCCTATGTCCTCCTTGTCTCCTAGTCCCTCCTATCTTCCTATTGGCAAACAGTGCTTTATTATTAACCAGTATGAGAAACATATATACATAATGGCATCTCCCATCAAACATGGGACTGACTCAAACCCCCTGAACATGTGTCTCAGCTAGTAGTCCTGAGCAGTCTAAGGGACCTCAGACAGTGGAACCAGGATGTATTTCTGGTGGGCAAAGGACTTTGTGGGCACATTCCCCATGGAGGGATACTCCCTTAACCTAGAGACAGGAGAGAAGTCCTGGTCCCTACTCCAAATGACTTGACAGATTTTGATGACCCCTCCTGGAAGGCATCACCCTACAAGTGGAGTGGAGTTGGGGTTGGAGGGGAGGGTGGGAGGGGTGCATATGAGGGTAGGAGAGAGGGAAAGAGGAAAGATGGAGGGTGGGAGGGAAAGGGAAGTGGGATCGATATGTAAAATAAAGATAAAAAATTAATATAAAAATTTTTTATTGGTTTCTCAGACAAACTCTTTAGAAATGAGAAATAGGATTCATATGAAATTGCCCAGGACCTTAGAGAGACAAAATGATCTTGAAAAACTACAACAAAGCAGATTTTAAACTTACCAAGAAGCAATGATACGTAAAGCATCATGTAACACGTTATAGTCAAAATCCAGAAAGAAATCTATGGTCAATGGATTTTTGACAAAGAGCCTGTCTTAGTTTCTTTACTATTGCTAAAAACAACAACAACAAACCCCTGAAAAACAACTTACAGGGAAAAGGGTTTATTCTGGATCACACGTCAAGAAAGTTCATCATGGTAGAATGTCAAGGAAGCAGGAGTCCTGGTTGAATTACATCCAGTCATTAAGCAGACAGCAATGAGTTAAGATACTACTCAGTTTCCTTTTCCATTCATACAGTCTAGGATCCCAGCTAGGGAACGGTGGCACCCAGAGTGGGCAGATCTTCCCATCTCAGTTAACCTACTCAAAATAATACCCACAGGCATGCCCAGAGACTATCTATCAGCTGATTCTAGATCTCATCAAACTGACAACTTAGACTAACCATCACTAGCACTTATACCATTGAATGGAAAATGATTAATGACATTAAATTAATGTGGATTTAATGTCAACAACAACAAAAAAGCATGAGTAGCTGAATAACCAAATCAAAGGAATGAATTCTGAGCCTTACGTCATGCCACGTCCACATCCACAAATACAAATGAACCCATAAACTAAAGGTGAGAATAGAAACTCTCCTTTTTGGCAGGAATATAATTTTGGGGATGTGTAGTGGTTTGAAAGAAAACGACCCCCAAAGGGAATAGAACTATCAGGGAGTGTGACATTGTTAGAATGGTGGGACCTTGTTGGAGGAAGTGTTTCACTGTGGGGGTGGGCTTTGAGGTCTATCTTGCTTGAGTTTTACTTAGTGTGACAGTTAGTCAACTTCCTGCTGCCTTCTGATCAAGATGCAGCCAGCATCATATGTGCCTGCATGCTGCCATGCTCCCTGTCATGGTGATAATGGACTGAACCTCTGAAACTATAAGCCAGAACCTCAGTTAAATATTTTCATTTATAAGAATTGTCATGATCATGGTGTCTCTTCATGGAAATAAAAACCTAACTAAGATAGGATGTTGTTACGAGTTGGTTTCCAGCTGGCCTGGACTGACCGTGGCGTCAGCCCCAATTAACACACAGAGACCCTGTATTAGATATAATTCTGTTGGCCAGTTACTTGTTTCTTATCGGCTAGCTCTGTCTTAATTGTTAACCCATTTCTATTAATCTAAGTGTTTCCGTGTGGTCTCATCTTACTGGAGAGTGGGGATGGCGTTATGCTCTCTCTCGTCTCTCCATGCTGACTCCTCCCTACTACTTCCTCGAATCTCCTTGTCTCCTAGTCCCGCCTATCTTGCTTTCCTATTGGCCAACAATGCTTTATTCATTAACCAGTATAAGAAACATATTTACAGAATGACATCTCCCATCATCTCCTCTTTTCAGTTCAAATAAAAAGAATGGTTTTAACCTTAACATAGCAAAATATATCATACAACAGTTATCAAATAAGAATCACAATTAACAATATTTAGTCCATTAACATTTAGCAAGATTTAAAGACAATATTCCATCATCTATCCTATCTTTATGAATGTGAAGTCCTATATGTAACTTATCTTTAATCCTAACTAAGGAAAACTATTTGTCCATAACTATTTGTCCAACTCCCTCAAAGACCACAGAAGGATAGTATATAAACTTTTAAATGACAGAGACCATCTACCTGGTCAGGCACCTGAAGTTCTTCTGTAATGTTTCATCTTCAGCCTATAGGCCATAGTGTGTCTGGCAGACTCCCCAGTAAAGCAGAAAACTTTAAACTGTCCATCTGTAGTGGTAGTTTGTCAATCATTTTTCTCTGTGTCCTGCATACTGTCTGACAGACTCTTTCATGAAGCAGGAACTCTGTAGCAATGCCCATCTTGAATCAGCAGTCACTTTTCTGTGGGTCTTGCATGTCCAGTTTATATAGCATAAAGTCAAACAGTCCAGACAAGAGCAGTATCTTGTCCAAATGGCTAGTCTTGCCATATTGGAAGTAACTTCATAATGTGTTTCTTTAATGTCCATGTTCCATTTTCCTTTCTGGTGCAGGTGGTGTTGCCATTTATGTCTCACTGTCAAGAAAAACCATTTTAAATGTCATATTCTGTAGGCCTTTGAAAGGTTTGAAGAATAAGTATTTATCTCAAATACTTGTCTGTATATCTAGAAATCTTAACTAACTTAATGATGGGAGATGTCATTCTGTATATATGTTTCTCATACTGGTTAATGAATAAAGCACTGTTGGCCAATAGGAAAGGAAGATAGGAGGGACTAGGAGACAAGGGGGAAAGAGGAAGTAGTAAGGAGGAGTCAAGATGGAGAGTCTGAAGAGAGCTGGACGCCAACTGGCTCTCTGAGGGTAAGAGGAGACCACATGGAAATACATAGATTAACAGAAATGGGTTAATACTTAAGACAGAGCTAGCCGATAAGAAACCAGTAACTGGCTAACAGCATTATATCAAACACAGAGTCTCTGTGTGTTATTTGGGGCTGGCGCTGCAGCAGGATAAGACCAGGGGCGGGAGGCAAAACCTTACTCCTTACAAATGGCGCCCACGTGACTAATAAGAACTTCCACTAAAAATTTAACAAAAGCTTATAAATGGGTTTTAGAAACAAAAGAACAGAGACAAGCAAGGTTTCTTGGTAGCAGCATTTTTCTCGGTTGGACTCTGATTTGCGAGAGACAAGCAGATGTTTCTGTGGGGGGATGGTTTCCAGACTCAGCATAAGTGGCAAAATAACCACAAGGCTTTTAAGAAAAAGCACTGCTAACAATTTATTGGTGTGTACAAGATCTGGCAATGGCAGTGACTACATCTCCAAGCCAGCAGCATGCTGCTGGATGGCAGCTTAGACCAGGGCGGTGACCACAGCTCTCAGTGCTGGCCGTAAAATAGCTGCCACCATCTTTGATAAACCGTACAGAAACGACTATGACTTTCATTTTAGCAATGTTGTTGTTTACCAGATAAAAGACTCGTGGCCTGAAAAAGGTAAACATTTACAGTAAAGACAGATTCATATTAAGAAAACCTCTAAAGGTTTACAGTATGTTTTAAAATATACGTAGACATGGGGGGGGGAGAATAAAATGGTTTTAAAAAGACAAAAAGGAACTGGGTATGGTGGCACATGCCTTTAATTCCAGCACTCAGGAGACAGAGGCAAGCAGATCTCTTGTGATTTCAAAGTAAACCTGGTATGCAGAGTGAATTCCAGGACAGATAAAAGTTACACAGAGAAACCGTGTCTCAAAACATGAAAAAATAAAAAGTAAAAGAAAGACAGTAATAATAAAGCCACGTAAAGATGGAAAACTCAGAGACAATCTGGATATTGTATGGTGTTATATTGTCTTTATATCTTTTGACCGCTGAGGAAACAACAACTGTTAAAACAAATGCTGCTAGATCAATCCAATTTATATATTTTAAAAATGCTTTGATTTCACGCCTCCCCTGCTCGAATTCCCTGGGTTGGCCCCTGGTCCTGCTGCTCCTGTCTCCGGTCCCCATCGAGAGCACCCTTGGAGCTCTGATACACCCCCACCCATCCCCACCGCGAGCCTACCCGCCTACCCTGTGCCTTACCCTGCCCACGGTCCTGCTGCTCTGGTTGAGCACTGGGACAGAGGGTGGAGCCAACAGTCCACCCTACTTCGGAGACTTCTCAGAGCAACTCTGAACAAATGAGACCTGCCTATCCACGCGGGACCACCTGTAATTTCCACCTGCTTGGTCTCTGACCCCACCTCAAGTCCTCTGCCCGAGTCCCGGGCCCTTCCCAGAGATACGCCTATCTCTGCGAGACCACTGTGAGTACCTTCTGGCATCTTCTACTGGATCCTCATCCTTGACCCCATCCCTGGATCCCTGTCTGCGGAGAAACCTCCTAGAGAGCTTGGACCACACAGAGCTACAGATATTGAATCTCAGACCCACATAAGCCCACCGGGGAAGTACCATAGAGAGAGGGGGAGACCCCATCAACATCTACTGGAAGAAGCTATGGGAAGAAGGCAATACAAGAGAACACCTAACAACAGAAAGACAAGCATGACACCACCAGAATCTAGGGAATCTACACCATGCAGAAAGGAACACAACAACAAAGCAGAGGAAGCAGAAGGGAAAAACTTAACAATTACCATCATAAAAATGATAGAGGCCCTCAAAGAAGATGTGAGAAAACCCCTTAAAAAAATGGAGGAAAAACAAACAAAAAAGTGGAAAAAATGAACAAATTCCTTAAGGAAAGTACAGAAAGCCAAGAAAAAACAATTAAGCAGGTGAAGGAAACAGTTCAAGACTTGAAAACTAAAATAGAGAAAATAAAGGCAACACAAACTGAAGGAATGCTGGAAATAGAAAAACTGAGCAACAACTCGGCAACTATGGACACAAGCATAACCAACAGAATTAAAGAGATGGAAGAGAGAATCTCAGGCGCAGAAGATAAACTAGAAGAAATAGATTCATCGACCAAAGAAAATCATAAATCCAACAAATCCTTAACAAAAAACATCCAGGAAATGTGGGACACCGTGAAAAGGCCAAACCTAAGAATAATAGGCATAGAGGAAGGTGAGGAAGCCCAGCTCAAAGGTGCCGAAAACATATTCAACAAAGTCATCAAGGAAAACTTTCCAAATCTGAAGAAGGACATGCCCAAGAAAGTACAAGAAGCATACCGAACCCCAAATAGGCTGGAACAAAGAAAAGAGACCCCTCGACATATAATAATCAGAACACCTAGCATACAGAATAAAGAAAGAATATTAAGAGCAATGAAGGAAAAAGGACAGGTAACATATAAAGGCAGACCTATCAAAATTACATCTGACTTCTCCATGGAAACCCTCAAGGTCAGAAGGTCCGGGATAGATGTTCTACAAGTATTAAGAGAACACGGATGCCAGCCTAGGCTACTATATCCAGCAAAACTCTCAATCACTATAGATGGAGAGAACAAGATATTTAATGACAAAACCAGATTTTCCCAATACGTATCTACAAATCCAGCCCTACAGAAAGTATTAGAAGGAAAACTCTAACCCAAGGAAGGTAACTACGCCCACAAAAATATAGGCAACACATAATTCAACTACACCAAAAACCAAGCGTAAAGCAGAACTAACATATTCACAATACCACTGGCAAAAACAAACCTAAATCAAACAAGCATCAGCAATCAATGGTCCTTACTCACCCTCAACATTAATGGTCTTAACTCACCTATAAAAAGACATAGGCTAACAGAATGGATACGAAGACAGAATCCATCCTTCAGCTACATACAAGAAACACATCTAAGCTTCAAAGATAGATATTACCTCAGGGTAAAGGGTTGGGAAAAGATTTTCCAATCAAATGGAAATAAGAAGCAAGCAGGCGTAGCTATCCTAATATCTAACAAGTTAGACTTCAAACCAAAATTAGTCAAAAGAGATGAAGACGGTCATTTCATATTCATCTCAGGAGAAATCCATCAACACAAAGTCTCAATTCTGAACATCTATGCCCCTAATACAAAGTCACCCACATTTGTAAAAGAAACACTACTAAAACTCAAAGCTCATATAAAACCTCACACACTTATAATGGGAGACTTCAATACACCACTCTCAACACTAGACAGGACCACAAATCAGAAACTCAACAAAGAAACAAAAGAATTAACAGAAGTTATGTCTCAACTGGGGTTAACAGACATCTATAGAACATTCCATCCAAAGACAAAAGAATATACCTTCTTCTCTGCTCCACATGGAACCTTCTCTAAAATCGATCACATACTAGGTGACATAGCAAATCTCAACAGATACAAGAGAATAGGAATAGTACCCTGTATCTTATGGGACCACCATGCTTTAAAATTGGAATTCAACAACACAAATAGCAAAAAACCTGCAAACTCATGGAAACTGAACAATGTGCAATTTTACCACTCCTGGGTCAAAGAAGAAATAAAGAAAGAAATTAAGGACTTCCTAATATTCAACGAGAATGAGGATACAACATACCCGACTTATGGGACACCTTGAAAGCAGTGCTACCAGGGAAGTTTATTGCACTAAGTGCCCATATGAAGAAAACAGAGGATAGCGCAACTGAAAGCCTTAGAACAGAGAGAAGCAAATTCACCCCTTAGGAGTAGACACCAGGAAATAATCAATTTGAGGGCTAAAATCAACAAAATAGAAACCAGGAAAACAATACAAAAAAATCAATGCAACGAAGAGTTGGTATTTTGAGAAAATCAACAAGATAGACAAACCTTTATCCAAATTATCAAAAAAGCACAGAGAGAACATGCAAATTAACAAAATCGGAAATGAAAAGGGGAACATAACAACAGACACAGAGGAAATCTAGACAATTTTCAGGTCATACTTTGAAAATCTGTATTCCACAAAAATTGAAAATTCAAAGGAAATGGACAAGTTTCTGGATAACTATCACTTACCAAAATTAAATCAAGAACAGACAAACAACTTAAATAGACCTATAACCCGCAATGAAATAGAAGCAGTCATCGAAAGCCTTCCAACCAAAAAAAAGTCCAGGGCCAGGTGGATTCAGTGCAGAATTCTACCAGACATTCAAGGAAGAACTAATACCACTATGCCTCAAACTGTTCCACAAGATAGATACAGAAGGTTCATTGCCAAACTCTTTTTATGAGGCTACAATAACTTTGGTACCCAAACCTCACAAAGACACAACTAAGAAAGAAAACTACAGACCAATATCCCTGATGAACATCGATGTAAAATTACTCAATAAAATACTGGCAGACTGAATTCAATAATACATCACAGAAATCATCCACCATGACCAAGTAGGATTCATACCTGGAATGCAGGGATAGTTTACCATACGAAAATCTATCAACGTGATCCACCATATAAACAAAGAGAAAAAGAAAAACCATATGATTATCTCCCTAGATGCGGAAAAAGCCTTCGACAAAATTTAACACCCTTTCATGATAAAGGTATTGGAGAGGTCAGGGATAACAGCAACATACCTAAACATAATAAGAGCAATATACAGCAAACCAACTGCCAACATCAAACTGAATGGAGAGAAACTTAAGCCAATTCCTCTAAAATCAGGAACAAGACAAGGCTGCCCTCCCTCTCCATATCTCTTCAATATCGTACTAGAAGTTCTAGCTAATGCTATAAGACAACAAAAGGAGATCAAGGGGATCCAAATTGGAAAAGAAGAAGTCAAACTGTCTCTATTTGCAGATGATATGATAGTTTATATAAGCGACCCAATAAACTCTACCAGGGAACTCCTACAGCTGATAAACACCTTTAGCAAACTAGCAGGATACAAGATAAACTCAAAAAAAAAAAAAAAAATCAGTAGCCCTAGTTTTTTCAGATGACAAAGAGACAGAGAAAACAATCAGAGAAACATTACCCTTTACAATAGCCACAAGCAACATAAATTATCTTGGTGTAACACTTACCAAACAAGTAAAAGACCTATATAATAAGAACTGTGTGACTCTAAAGAAAGAAATTAAAGAAGATACCAGAAAATGGAAAGATCTCCCATGCTCTTGGAAAGGTAGGATAAACATAGTAAAAATGGCAATCTTGTCAAAAGCAATCTACAGATTCAATGCAATCCCCATTAAAATCCCACCACATTTCTTCACCAACCTTGAAAGGATAATAATCAACTTTATATGGAAAAACAAAAGACCCAGGATAGCCAAAACAACCCTATACAATACAAGAACTTCAGGAGGCATCACCATTCCTGACTTTAAGCTCTACTACAGAGCTATAGTTCTGAAAACAGCCTGGTATTGGCATAAAGATAGACAGGTAGACCAATGGAATCGAATTGAAAATCCGTATATTAATCCACACATCTGTGAACACCTGATTTTCGACAAAACAGCTAAAATTATACAATGGGGTGAGGACAGCATCTTCAACAAATGGTGTTGGCACAATTGGATGAGGGTGTGTAGAAGACTGCAGATAGACCCATGTCTGTGGCCATGCACAAAACTCAAGTCCAAATGTATCAAAGACCTCAACATCAATCCAGCCACATTGAACTTTTAGAAGAGAAAGTAGGAAGTACCATTGAACAAATTGGTATAGGAGACTGCTTCTTGAACATAACTCCAGGGGCACAGACACTGAGAGAAACAATTAATAAATGGGACCTCTTCAAACTTAGAAGCTTCTGTAAGGAAAAGGACACAGTAGACAAGACCAAACGGCAGCCCACAGACTGGGAAAAGATTTTCACCAATCCTATATCTGACAAAGGGTTGATCTCCAAAATACACAAAGAACTCAAGAAACTAGTCAACACAACACCAAAATCACCCTATTAAAAAATGGGGTACAGAACTGAAGAAAGAATTCTCAATAGAGGAAATCAAAAAGGCTGAAAGACACTTAAGAAAATGCTCCACATCCTTAGCTATCAGGGAAATGCAAATCAAAACAACTTTGAGATACCATCTTACCCCTGCCAGAATGGCTAAAAATTAGAAACACCAATGATGACTTATGTTGGAGAGGATTTGGAGAAAGTGGAACACTCCTCCACTGCTGGTGGGAGTGCAAGCTCATACAGCCATTTTGGAGATCAGTATGGCGTTTCCTTAGGAAAATGGGAATTAGTTTACCACAGGACCCGGCAATCCCCCTCTTAGGCATATACCCAAAGGATTCACATCCATGCAACAAAGACATCTGTTCAATTATATTCATAGCAGCACTATTTGTAATATCAAGAACCTGGAAGCAACCTAGATGCCCCTCAATTGAAGAATGGTTAATGAAGATGTGGCAATCTACACAATGGAATACTACTCTGCAGAAAAAAATAATGGTATCTTGAAATTCGCAGGCAAGTGGATGGCACTTGAAGAAACCATCCTGAATGAGGTAACCCAGTCACAAAAAGAGGAACACAGTATGTACTCACTCATATATGGATTTTAGACCTAGATCAAAGGATCACCAGCCTATAATTCATACCACCAGAGAAACTAGGATACAAGGTGTATTCTAAGAGATTCATATAAAGTCCCTCACAGAACTGGGAAGGGACAAGTACCCCAGAGGTCAGGGGAAGTGGGGGGGGGGCAGCGAATGGAGAGAGAAGTAGGAAAAAACGAGGGGGAGGAAAGGAAAACATGTGCGACCAGGAAGATTGAGCCTGGTTAGAAATAGAAGACAGGAAAGAGGGAGAGAGAGAGAGAGAGAGAGAGAGAGAGAGAGAGAGAGAGAGAGAGAGAGAGAGAGAGAGAGAGAGGGAGAGAGAGGGAGAGAGAGAGAGAGAGAGAGAGAGAGAACATAAAAGAGGGAGCCAATATTGGTTTGAAGATAAAATTGAACACAGAGACAGGTCTAGAGAACTACAAGACTGCTCCCAACTAACAATCTGAGCTTCCATGGAAAGGCTATCATAAATGCCCTTCCTGGAGAGTGAGATCAACAACTAACTTCTCCATGGAGCCCTCAACTAATGCCTAGTTGGAAACAGGATCAAACACCCATACATAAACACTGAGTCGAACTAGAACCCAGATGCAGATGGAGAGGACATGACCAGGCGGCAGAAACACATAGAGACAGCTTGCCTGAACAAGGAGGAGCTAAGGGTTCACCAGACTGATAGCTGGGAAGCAGTATGGGACTGACTCAGGCCCCCCTGAATATGGGTCTCAGCCAGAAGGACTGAGCAGTCTAAGGGACCTCAGACAGTGGAGCCAGGATGTATCCCTGGTGCACAAAAAGACTTTGTGAACACATCCCCCATGGAGGGATAACTGCCTTAATCTAGAGACAGGAGAGAAGCCCTAGTCCCTACTTCACATGACCTGTCAGATCTACATGACCCCAACTGGATAATATTCCCCTACATATGGAATTGGTGTGAGGGGATGGGAGGGGAGGGTGGTTAGAGTGCATGTGAGAGGGCAGAGAGGGTAAAAGGGATAGAGGAAGGGAGGGAAGGAGGGAGGAAGGGAAGGAGAGAGGGAGGGAGGAAGGGTGGAAGAGGGAACTGGGATGGACATGTACAATAATAAATTAAATTAAAAAAATGATTTGACTCCAAAATTTTAGTTGAAGGACATGTTACTGGGGGAAAGGATTTCTATTTTTGTTTTCACAGAAAATGAAAAGATGTGGATTCCTTCCAGAATAATGTGGTTTGATCATGCCAGACTGCCTGAAACAGAGTACGAGGTGATCCTACATTCAAAACAGCTGGACCAAGCAGCCCTACAGACTACATCCAGGATTTCTGAATCTTCTTTGAATCCCCCATGACAGCGCCCCTTACCAGCAGGAAGTAGTTTGGAAAGAACGACGCCAAATTCCCAAATATTGTGTATAAATGTTTGTTTTCATTTAATTGGACTTTGTTATATAAAATAAATTAAAAAATTATCAATAAAGTATTTACAAATAAAAAAAATAATTTGACTTCAAAATTTAAGTCTAAGGACAAGTTACTGGGGAAAAAGATTTCTATTTTTGTTTCCACAGAAAATAAAAAGCTGTGGATTCCTTCCAGACTAATGTGGTTTGAGCAAGCCAGACCCCTGAAATAGAGTACCAGGTGATCCTACATTCAAAACAGCTGGAGAAAGCAGCGTTGCAGACTATAGCCAAGATAGCTGCATCTTCTTTAGATTCCCCCATGACAGCGCCCCCTAGTAGCAGGAAGTAGTTTGGAAAGAACGATACCCAAATTCCCAAATATTGTTTATAAATGTTTGTTTTCATTTGAATGGGCTTGGTTATAAATGGTTAATGATCACAACCAATATCTTTTTAAAGTTAAAAAGGGGATTATGATATAGATATGAATACTTTGTTTTGGAATGGATTTTCATTTATTGATATTATTTAAGGTCAATAAGGTGATATGTATATTTCTCCTGCCATTGACGGTTCTTATACACACCAATTAATTGTTAGCAGAGTTTCTTAAAAGCCGCGCAAGTTTTTGCCATGTATGATGAGTCAGGAAACTTCCCTTAAAGGAGCCACGCAAATCTCTGCTTGTCTCTAGCAAAACAGAGTCCAACTGAGAAAAGTGCTGCTACCAAGAAGCCTTGTTTTTCTCTGTTTTTTTTTTTTTTGTTTCTAAAACCCTTTTAAGTTTCTATAAGTTTCAAATGGAAATTCTTATTAGCCACTTTGCGGCACCATATGTTACAAGTAGGTTTTTCCTGTTGGCCTGGACCCACTGCGGCACCTGCCCCAAATAATACACAGAGACATTATATTAGATATAAATGCTGTTGGCCAGTTACTTGTTTCTTATCGGCTAGCTCTGTCTTAAGTATTAACCCATTTCTATTAATCTAAGTGTTTCTGTGTGGTCTCATCTTACTGGAGAGTGGGGCTGGCGTTCTGCTCTCTCTCGTCTCTCCATGCTGACTCCTCCTCACTATCCTAGAATCCTCCTTGTCCTAGTCCCGCCTATCTTGCTTTCCTATTGGCCAACAGTGCTTTACTCATTAACCAGTATGAGAAACATATTTACAGAATGACATCTCCCATCAGGATGTTTATTGGTTTAGGTGCTGAAAATGCTAAACCAATTATAATGATGGTTATCCATATCTGTAAATATAACAAAAATCATTGAATTGTATACCTGAAATGTGTAAATTAGGTTCCAAATGAGTTATAACTCATATGTCAATAAATACATTTTTTACAAACTTTAAGATTAAGTGGGGAAAAGCCTTCATATCCTCTGGAGTATTCATAGTTTGGGATCTTAGAAGAGACAGCTCCCATTGTAACTCTTATCATTTTGCAAAAATAGAAACTCTGACCCACAGCAGAGTTTGGGGTATTCTCTAATCCCTGATGTCTCTGAGAGCCCTACCAGTTCAGGGCTTCTACCTAAGGTTCCTTCTTCCTGCAATCTGTAGTGGGATATTCACTTTGTCTGCTTCTGTGGCACTGACCACACCCATTGGGGGTAGAGCCAGCCACAGAAGTGGCCAGTGGAACTAGGTCTGAGGAGGAGGTGGGGAACACTCTCTTGCTGGTGGGATGCAGAGAGGAGAGCATCTGGTGGAACTTGCTGGTGTTCATCTGTCTAGGTTGTAAGTTATTTCTCCCTGAATAAACATCTATTCGGCCTATTTGTTTATCCTGATCCTTATTAAACCACAACAGCAATCCCTTCCCAGGGCACCTTAGTAAGAGAGCCTGCTATCTCCAGTGACATCTCATAGAGTCTCAAGCTCTCCCTTCCACAATGATTATGATGGATTGGTAAAGCCTATAAGCACTTTATAACAGGTGACCAACCACCTCCATTTTCCTCCTGCATTCATTGGTGGGCATTAATCCTGATGGACTACTTGAATTGCTTGCTCTTATCCAGGGTAACTGACTAGACCTTTTGGAGAAGTCCCAGGAATTCTGTAGATATAGTCTTTGCAATATCTGGAAGTATGAGAAGGGAGCATGTCAGTATCTCAGTGTCTCAGGGACAGACATAGCTTCCCTCCTCCCACAGCATGGCTTCATGAAAGTCATGGGATGATGTGGCCAGCCAGTGTCTGCTCTAGATATGTTCTCAGTCACAGTGCCCTGGCTTCTTGTCATGTGATGCTCAGGATCCCCAGATTTCCCTGCCTTGCTCTGTAGTCTACAGTATTTTCCAGTCATCTCCAAAGTCTGAACCTAGCTCACTGAGGGCATCAAGCCTGGAATGGATGTCACTGGTCACTTGCATGCAACTAGAGCCAAAATCTCCCTCTTTCTTAAATCATAAGGAAGGGCTTTGTTGGGAATAGGATGAGATGGGAGATAAGAAATGAATGGAGTAGAAAAAAACTGAATGACCCAAATAGCACAAGCTGGATCCAGACAATCTTTAAGGTTAGCAGAAGTAACAATAATATTTGATGCCATTATAGGCCAGACAGGGTGTCTGCCTTGTAACTACCAGGCTCGAGACTACAGCAGATGATACCCCTCTCCATTGGTTCCCCAAGGCAGCTTCTAGCCACAATACTCTTGAAAAACATCTACAGAAAAAAAACCCACCCACCTCAACAACCCTCACTTCTGTGCCACACTTGCTCACTGTCATCCTCTGCTTCGTTTGTCAACAACTCTGTACTCATGTGCACACCACCCATAGATCTCCTCACAGGTCCTCATCCTATCCCTCCTGTGGTCTCAGCAACATGATGTCAGGGTTACATGCTGAGCTCCAGGTACCAAGAGTGGCATAGAGAGCCAAGGCTCCACTCATCACAGTATCGAGGAGGAAGGCTGTTTCTCCAATCCAGCAGCTGTTCTGTGTCAGATGTGGACCAGTGTGGTCATCCACAACATCCCTGTTGCCTTTACAAGCATCCTACTACCATCCTACTGATGAGAAGCCTGAGGTTCTAAGACAAACTAAGACAGGTAAAAGAAAGGACTGGGGATTCAATATAGTTGGTAATGTGCTTGCCCAGTGTGCAAAAAGCCTTGGGTTCAGTCCCCAGCACTACATAAACATGGTGTAGTGGGGGTACATCAGAGGTGAGAGTAGAACCGGAAATTTAAAAGTCATGCTCAACTACATGGAGAGCTTAAGACCTACACAAGAGAGACCCTGTACCTAGAAAAGGAAAAGAAAAAGATGAAAAAAGAAGCCTCAAGTACAGAATCACTGCCTTTCCTTTTAGATAAAAATGGCTATGCTGTCCTCTTCCCTGCCAAAGAAGAGAAAGAGACAGCAGTGATTGTAGGGATAATGGCATTCTCTTCAGGTCACAGCACTGCCTTCCACTGTAATAGGATATGTATGGTTAAACAATACGACTCATGGGAATGGAAGGGAAGACCACAGAATCACTCTCCTTGGCTCCTTTCTCCATGTTGTGCATCACACTGTCATGGCCTCTTCAAGACTGAGTCAGGAGACAGCCGCTGGCCTCAAAGACTGTAGCTAACATATTATTAAATATGTAAATAATATAAAAGCCAGAGGAGAATTAATATTTCATATCTAATGAAGTTAAGATGAATTCTCCTGTGTCTAATTTTCTGTTTTTAAACACATAATGCACTGTAGAGTCCAAAGTGATTCATGGTATTTTATATTGGTGAAAGACATTCAGGGGTTTCTCTGAGGCAGTTTCCAAAGTGATTAACTCGAATGTTATTATTACAAATAGGATTTGTGTTTTAAAAAAATAATTCTGTAGTTAATCAGAATGAAGAGCGTGGGGTTTCTTTGCTGGTGGGCCAATCTTAAATGAAGTTAAGGAATGAAAAAATACAGGTCAGTGTATCCTAAGATGAGTCAGGGAATAAATAAATGCAGAAAGGCTGGATGACAACAGGGAGAGGCAGTGACTGTGTCTAACTGAAAATGCGTGCCCAGCTAGAGGGAGTGTGGACACCACCACACTCCTTCACATGCAGCCACCAGAAGCTCAGGTTCATGTATTTAAATGAATCCATGTATATGATTGGTTCCTGATTCAAATATTTTTGAACACTTATGAATTAAAAAGAATGTATGGTGGCTCACCAGTTTGTCACCTCTGGACTTAGGAGCATTCCTTGGGAAAAGCTGCTGGCCAGGGCAGGTCCTTCCCCTTGGCTGGTTGGAAGGAGTCTGACCTTCCATCCCCAGATAATGAAAGGAAGAATATAAAATCTGCCTTATCAGCATTTTCAGGATGTAGCTTGGCATGTTTCGAAAAAGCACAAATCCTTCAACCCAACATTTCTAAGAGTACCTCAGAAAGAAATAATTAAGGATTGGAAAAATAAATTGCTATAATGACATTTCCATGGTGCTATTTATAATGTGGAAAAATAGAAGTGAATTGAAGATGCACCAGCAGTGGGTAATCACCCATTCCATGGTGGTGGTCATAAGCATGTGATGTCTTTGACAAATACAACCACATTTATACACATACTTTTTTGTTCTGTTTCTAGATTTTTTTTTTCAGATTTTTATTAGTGAGGAGTGGAACACATGCCACAGTGACAACTTTGTAAGCTCACTTCTTTCCTTCCACCTTTTTGTGGGTTCTGGGGATCAAACTTGGGTTGTCAGTCTTGAGCAGCAAGCACCTTTCCCTTCTGGCCAACACAGGGTTTATTTGTTTGTTGGTTTATTTATTTATTTATTTAATAATTAGCTAAGAATTTCACTTAGCATTACAAGAATAAATCCACTAAATATTAACATAAATCACATGTTTATATAGAAAAATAACTACATTTCCCAAGATCAATGAAGAGAGTATCAGTCACAAATGTATTTTTACAAGTGTGAGCATCTTATATGCTGTAATTGTAGCATTGCTATAAGAGATAGGCATGTGTTTATGTGTCAGGGGAAGACCTGTCCATGATGGCTGTTTCTAGACTAGATGGCTGGTTCAACAGCTAGAGATGAGCGCAATCCTTTTCTTTTCTTTATATTTTATGAATTGTAGAGAAACTTTTTATTTTTTCTGATGCAGGGTCTTGTGTAGCCCAGACTAACTTCAATCTCACTAAGTAGCTGAGGATGATTTTGAACTTTGGACCTTTCTGCCTCCACCTCCAGAATGCTCTGGTTACAGGCATGTATCACCCTGCCTGACTTTGGAGGTACTAGGGTTTGAACCCAGGGCCTCATGCATGCTAAGCTAGCATTCCACCTAGTTCCATCCCCAGTCCTAGATTGCAAATGAACTTTCAATGCTTCCACACCAAGTCCATGTCCTTTAGAGGACCCATCTAAATCTAATCTTCACTTCCCCACTTAGCCTTTCCCCTCCTCACAGGGCCTCTTGGGTTCACTGTGGAATGAGTAAGTGGGCTACAATCACTCCCAGGGGCTCCTATAATTTGAAACCATGGTCAAAGTATTCAGATTCAATTTGAAGCTTGAGCCAGACACATAACCCCCAAAGAGAGCCCCCAGGGCTCCCTCCCTTCCTTCCTGGTAACCAAGGATACCTTGTAGAGCAGTCAGAATCCCAGAATGAGGAGAAAGAGAATTGGGGTGCGAGTCAACCTCCAGCACACATACAACATGAACGGGAATTGAGCCTACCTTGAGCTGACCCATTGCACTGTAGAGTTATTCCAGTGGCAAAGCCCAGCCTGATAGATTGGACATGGCTGGGCCTCAGGGCAGCTGTGGGTGGCAGCCTCATGTTCTGAGGCCAGCACCTTGCCATAAATCTGGTATGTAACAGCCTCTGTGATAAGAGTTTGGCAAGGAGGAGAGGGGCAGTGTATAAACACAGGTGGGACCTCCCACACAGGAATGCACCATACAATGAAGCACATGATCCAGGCACAGGATCACACCTCCAGATCATATCTGCCTCAGTGCTTGACACATCATGACAACTGTGCATTATGGCAGCTATACAGTATGCCTCTAGGCACCTTTTTGGCCCTTCCCAAACACCTTCAAGCCTTCTTGAAGGAGATATGGAGTGTGTATACAGATGAGAGAAAACGAAAGGGACATTAAAGCTTTTGCCCATGTCAGCACCCCATGAGGCTGGTGTTGAAATCCCCAAAGATTTATCAATCATCTCTTTAAGCATGTCTGTCAACATGATGGGCAGGCAGAGGTCTGACCTCCCTGGTTGCCCCCTCACTCCTTGCCCCCTTTGTCATATCAGCTGTTCAAAGGTAGGGTATGGAAAGTGGGACATTTCTTTCCCTTACATTTTTGCCTAGCCACCTCCCAGGTAGTGACTGCAGGTGGCCTCATCTGAGCATCCTGTCCTCATGGGGCTCTACTAGGTCTGTTGACCCACCTATACCTTTCCCCTCAGTTCCTTTCAGCCTTCAGGACAGGCATGACATCCTATGGCCATCAGTGTAAGGATACCTCCTTATCCTCAGTATCCCCAGGGCCCTGCCTGCACAGTGGTGTTCTCTCTCCAATGGAACTATCTAGGTAAGCTGTACCCTCTGTCAGAGTTCTAGATTCATTTCTGGCTTATGATGCCAGGCCCTGCCTTGGTCACCCATCTCTGTTTGGGTGGTCTAGGGCCCCTCCCACCTCCACTCAGCTACCTGGAAGGGAAGACTACAGACATCAGGGATGTGGGCCCCTTCTTTGAGTCCCACTATCTGTTCCTTACTCTCCTGCACTTCCTTGGCTTGTACTGATGCTGGCTCACACCTTGGGAGTACTTCCTTGTTCCTGGCTAACCCCAGAGCTCCAGGGCATTGGGACTTTTGGTCAGGAGTCAGAACCATGGCCTTTTGGGAACCATCCAGGCCAGAACAGCTGGGAATGGAAGAGGGCAGGTTTCCCACGTGGCCTCCCTTGGTGTTGTTCTGGTTTCTTCCACAGCCTGGTGTGTCAGATCTTCGTGGTCCTTAAACCAACAATGCATGTGGAGCAACAGCCCCCAGTGACCATCCATCACCTCAGACCTGTCACCTTTGAAAACCAGTTAGTGGGCACTCAGCTCCAGCTCCGGCCACCTGCACCCTGCAGCTGAGCAAACACCAGTGACCACTGCTGGTCAGGGTCAGTCCACTGTGCCTTCATCTTTCTCCCCTTTGCCTCCTATGACAAAAGCCCTAAGCACCACCAGAAGTAGGTCTCTGCTTAGCTTATTAGCTTTGGGATGTTGGGCATGTTGTACCTGCTCTGAGCCCCTTTCTCAGCCCTGTTTGTCCAGAAAGGAAGCAGGTCTTCCTCTGGGCTTCTGAAAGACCTGGAAAGTGACCATGCAAAGTGAATGATTTTGGTTTGCCTGCTATATGCCTACCTCCCTCACCCCCCCAGTATGTACTAACTCTACCAGCCTGTGGGGTTTGATCAAATGGGCTTACACTGAGTATAGGAAACCAATGCTCAGAGTGGTCAAGTGACTTCTCCAAAGTCACCCTCACATAAGAATAAAGCAGAGATGTGAACCCCAATCCTCTATTCTTTCTCTTTTTCTTTGTAAATCTAGGATCTCTGTGGCTTTAGTTTGTGTTTACTGTAGAAATTTTGAAAACTGGTAAACAAGCCCAATCATCCCACTTAGGCAATTTCCATCACTTGTTGTTCATGTTTTGCTTGCCCCTAGTCTCAATATGTTGTGGGATTTAAACATACGCTAGCCTGGGGAATATCAACAGAAAAAATTTGATCTCACATTGCACCAGCAAGAGCCAGTGGTCCTTGTAGCAGTTTGCCACCTTGATCCTGTGGCCTAGAGATCATGAATTATCTATCATAGGCTGTTTGTAGAGCAGCATTGAAAGGCCAAAGCCAGTGGCTAAGGAAATGGTCAGTCAGTAAAGTGCTTGTTACAAAAGGATGAGGACCTGAGCTCAGATCCTCTGCAAAAAGCCAGGAGCCCAGTGTGAGTCTGCAAATCCAGCACTGGGTTGGCTGAGACAGGAGAACTCCTGGGACTTATTAGCCAGCCAATGTAACTAAAATCAGCAAGCTCCTGGTTCAGAAAGAAATCATGTCTCAAGAAATAATATCGAGAACAACTGAAGATGTGTGGCAGTGACTTCAGGCCTGCCTGTGCATTCTATGCATGTGTACCTGCATGCACATGAATGTGCACACACACACACACACACACACACACACACACACATACACACACACCAGTTATGCCCTGGGGACACTCTGCAACTGTGCTGTCTGTGTGGGCCTTGAGGAACATCACTGCATCTCTTTCAATACTGGCTCTTTTCCTGTAAAATGGAGCCATGGAGATGGGTCCTCTTCCTTGGTCAAATGTGTTTGTTTGCAGGGGATACTGGAACTGCGGACCTAAAGCAAGGAGATTCTGCCACCGTTCTGAAGGCTAGAGGTCTAGCCTGGAGGCTAGTGGGGCCACAGACTCCTAGGAGGCTCTAGGAAGACCTTCTCCAGCCTCTCTCCCAGCTGATGGTGGTTGGTCACTATATGTGGCACTGTTTGGATTGTGGCAGCCAAATGTCTAAGCCCACTGCTGCAGAATATTTTATCACACTGTGAAGCTACAAGAATGTTGGAACAGGGAGCAGAGCCAGAGACTAGTTGACAAGAATTAGCCTAGAGAGTATGGAGGACCTGGGGATATCGAAAGAGAGATGATAGGAAGGACAGGAAGGAGTAGGGAGGCACTTAGAGATTCGTGGTCTGTTTTGGTTTGGGACAGAAAGAGAGACACTCACCTGATGGGTCTCTGGCCAAAAAGGAGGTTCAGTTGATTGCTTTTCATTCTCTCTGAGCTACCAGGTTTTCACTTCCACATCTGACTACCGAGTCTTTATTGGTAAATAGCATAATAGAGACTTAGTTAAAACGACATGTGGTGGTCTCGGCCAAGTCAGGGCTGGCTGAACCATAAATCCTTCCAGGCCAAGGCCTGAGTGATGGTGCTGACTGTGTGGTTGCTGGGCGCAGATAATAGTTAAAATGTCAGCCACTAAGCCAACCTTCTCACGCCCTTCCCTCGGTGTGTCTGGTTCTTTGTTGCCTTATTTCTTTTTCTTTTTCTTTCTATCTTCCTTTCTTTCTTTGTTAATAATTTATTTCTTATTTTTATTTTATGTGCATTGGTGTTTTACCTTGGGTATATCTGTATCAGAGCACCATATCCCCTGAACACACAAGTTACAGACAGCTGTGAGCTGTCATGTAGGTGCTGGGAATTGAGCCTGAGTCCTCTAAAAGAGCAGCTAGTACTCTTAATTACTGAGCCATCTCTCCAGCCCTTTAGTGGGATATTCACTTTGTCTCCTTCTGTGGCATTGACCACACCCATTGGAGTGGAGCCAGGGGTGGAAGTGACCAGTGGAACTAGGTCTGAGGAGGAGCCTGGGAATGCTCTCTTGCTGGCGGGATGCAGAGAGGAGAGCATCCCATGGAACTTGCTGGTGTTCATTGATGGGAGATGCGATTCTCTAAATATGTTTCTCATACTGGTTTAATGAATAAAGCACTGTTGGCCAATGGGAAAGCAAGATGGGCGGGACTAGGAGACGAGGAGAAGAGAGGAGGTAGGAAGGAGGAGTCAACATGGAGAGACTGGGGAGATGAGACACTGGCCCCTTTCCCTGGTAAGAAGACCACGTGGAAATACATAGATTAACACAAATGGGTTAATACTTAAGACAGAGCTAGCCAATAAGAAACTAATACCAGGCCAATAACATTATATCAAATACAGAGTCTCTGTGTGTTAATTGGGGCTGGCGTGGCGGCGGGACAAGACCAGCAGCGGACAGAAAAACCTTACTCCTTACAGTTTATCTGTCTAGGTTGTAAGTTATTTCTCCCTCAATAAACACCTATTTGGCCTATTTGTTTATCCTGATCCTTATTAAACCACAATATCTGGTGTAGAGAATATCCTTCAGGGATTTTGATTCAGAGAGAAGACATCCTATTAGAATGGATATTTCTACCACATAAACAGAATAAAAAACTGAAAACATATATAGAAAAGTTCTCTCACTCGATTATAAAAGGTAAATTAAGACTTTGTCACCTAACAGGAAGGGACCCAGCAGAAATTATAGTTCCTTTAGCTAATGAGGAAATTCCCTCCTTATGGAAAGATAATGAATATTGGCAGAGAGCATGCAGTAATTTTTCGGGACTGATTAGCAACAATTATCCCAAAAGTGAAAGAATCAAATTCATAAAGAAAACAATTTGGATCCTTCCACCTATCTCTGGAGTTCATACATTCTACACTGATGCAAACAAATCTGGTAAGGCAGGATATAAATCAGGAAAAATAAGTAAAGTAGTTCAAAGCCCTTAAAATTCTGTACAAAAGGCAGAATTGTATGCCATTCTCATGGTACTTATGGATTTTACAGAACCCCTTAATATAGTAACTGACTCTCAATATGCAGACATAGTTGTCTTATACATTGAGACTGCAGAATTTATTCCTGACAATACAGAATTAACCTCATTGTTTATACAATTACAAGATACTATCAGAAAGAGGATTCATATATATATATATATATATATATATATATATATATATATATATATATTTCACATCAGATCCTATACGGGTCTGCCAGGCCCTCTAGCACAAGGCAATGATGAAATTGATCGTTTATTGATGGGAAGTGTGCTGAAGCTTCAGAATTTCATAAGAAACACCACGTGAATTGCAAAGGTTTTAAAAAAGGATTTTTCTATCACTTGTCAACAAGCCAAGGAAATAGTAAGGAAATGTCCTACTTGCTCATTCTATAACCAAACTCCTTTACCACGAGGCAGTAACCCTAAAGGTATAAATAGGAATGAAATATGGCAAATGGATGTGTTTCGTTTTGCAGAATTTGGAAAATTAAAATATGAACATCACACTATAGATACATTTTCAGGGTTTCAATGGGCCACTGCTCTGAGCTCTGAAAAGGCTGATTCTGTTATCACATACCTATTGGAGGTAATGGCCATTATGGGAATACCTACATAAATAAAAACTGACAATGCTCCAGCATGTGTCTCCAGCAAATTGAAACAATTTTTTGAGTATTATAACATAATTGGTATACCACACAATCCTACAGGACAAGCAGTAGTTAAGAGATCCAATCATATTTTAAAAGAAATACTCCATAAACAGGGAGAAGGAACAAAGACACCCAAACACAGATTACATAATGCTTTATTAACATTAAACTTTCTTAATGCTAATGAAAAAGGAAAAACAGCCGCAGAAAGATACAGGACAATAGAAAAAACTTCTGAACTGAATCAGCCAATGTACTTCAAGGATGTATTGACCTCAGAATGGAAACTAGGTTACGTTTGGGTAGGGGTTTCACATTTGTATCTACAGGAGAAGAAAAGCTATGGATACCATCTAAGTTAATCAAGATCTGAGTTGAACAAGAGAAACATCTTAATGAAGAGAAATGACAAGTCAGCCAAGAAACTAGGTCCCATGAGATGTGCAGAGACCTCTCAAAGGTAGGGGAAATGTTCTGTTCTTGTTCTTACAAAAAAAAAACAAAAAATAAAAAAAAAAAAACAGAGAACACCTATCTTCAAAAAGCCAAAAGACACTGAACATGTAGAGAGATGTACATGTACAGAAGAGAAGATAGCTCTCCAGAAAGACTCACTTAATGAAGAGGACTCTGATTTATGGTAAAAATATTTAATTCTAATAAACTATTTCTATACAGAAATCTATTTCTCTTTACTATATAGTATTCCTGTAGTCCTGATTCATGTAAACCAATGCTGGCTTTGGAGTTGGAGTTGTCTTTCCTTCTCTAAATTCAAGCATGTTGTTAAGATTAAATTTCCAGTTTCTGCCTTATATCAAGAAGCCAATTGGTGTAAGGCAGAAGAAAACAAAATCTGGGGACTCATTTGCTTATATACAATTTTCTCTCTGAATTCCTAATTTTCTCATATACATTTTAATGCTTATTGTTGCCTTTCATTAATGCATACCTTAAAACTTGAAAATTTTACTTTAATATTGATGTGTAACTTTTCCACAATGAATAATAGCAATTCCTGACAGCAGTCTTTGAACTCTCCTGAAAGAAGATGGGGCCCCACTTCGACATTTCCACTTGACTCAACCTGATGCATCTGAACTACAAACATCACCCTGAAACCGGTTTGAGACTGTTTTGCTTGAGACAACTCATGACTAACTAGCTGTAATGGTGCACCTTCTTATTACACCCTGGCCAGAGTTTCAAATAAAACTACAGTCAAGCATTTTCTGCCACAAAGTGACTAGCTACATATGTCACAGCCAGTTCTGTTGAGAAATTTAGTTGCTAAAAATTTTTTTCCTACAAGATCCCATGGAGCAATCATCGTCCCATTTCAGCAGGAAGTCATCTTAAGACAATGACACCCTCTTTCCCCACTCTTGGAATTTAGGGATAATATTCGTCTTCTTAGGGTTTGTTTTAGTTACTTAGGGTTGGGTATAGAAGGGTTTATCCCTTTTAGACAGGAATAGGGTATGGCTGGGAAAGGTATGGTTTAGAATGGAAATAGGTAGATTAGCCTATCTTCTTTCGAATTATTTAGTAAGAGTAAGATATTAGTATTATACAGCTTACATTGTTATATATTCTTATTTGTGGTAATCTAGGTAAAATTAAGTTTATATTCCCTTCCTGGAAGAATTTTATATTATATTTTGTCATATTGTGTAAAATCTTTCCACTTATGTTTTATGCACATTGTTCTTACCATATTCTATGTATGTATACTTTTACTTATGTTCAAGACATTTGTATATTGATACAATTTATGCACATTATTCTTACCATATTCTATGTATGTATACTTTTGCTTGTGTTCAAGACATTTTGTATATTGATACAATTTAGGATATTTTTATCATGCTGCCCTTTATAGTTCTACCTCTTGTCTAGACATTTCTACTAGGTATCTCTACTCTACTTCTATTTTAGGGGTTTACATGTGTGTGTGTGTATATATATATGTATATATATATATATATATGTATATATATATATATATATATATACATATATATATATATTGTTTAGGTATTTGTCCCTGCTTTACTCAAGGAAGTTTCAATCCATTTTTTAGCTAAGTTCCTGAGTTTTACAGATCATCTTTACCCATGTTTCCTTTACCTATGAGATTAGTAAGACATAGATGCTTAATCTTCAATCACTTCATAGACATGCTGAACATGGCATTTAAATGCTTTAATATTAGTACTCGGATGACACGAGACACTGTTGCTCCTGACAGCACGGTACACTTTCCCGAAAATATGTTGGACACTGTTGTTGCTCCTTCTGGAGTTCATCCTCGCCTCGGCTAATGGCCTCTTGGGCAAAGAACTGCCCCCACCTCGACCACTGGTTTGGGCATGCAGTCCTATGTGCTTTCAGGAGACAAATATGGAATACTGCTGAACCTTGCCAAGTCAGGGTAAGACAGCCTTTCTATGACCCTGCTGTTGTTGTGGTCTGTCAACTTCTCTTGGCCTCAGACAAAACTGGGTGTACCAATGTTGCTGTGAGACCTTGGGTGAATGTCCAGGTATCCTGCTGTTTCTGTCCTCACTGCACTTTTTGGAAGTTGCTCATCTGCACTTCCTGTCTACCCTAGTATCGTTATTTTCCTTCTCAGGTCTTGATGGGGTTGAAGATTAAACTATCACAACTATTATTCTCTCTTCCTAGTTATATATATTAGGTACTAGACTTAAGTTTTCCAGTTTAGTACAACTCTATTGTAAACTCCGTTATGCCTTTACTCTAGGATTAGATATATAGGTCGTTTTGTTCTCGATTTTCCTTTTCTTAGAGCACACTTGTTATTCACTGTTTTGTATATAGTTTTGTATCAAACCTAAATCTTTTTTTTTTTATACTAAAAGGGGAATTGTAGTGGGATATTCACTTTGTCTCCTTCTGTGGCACTGACCACACCCATTGGGGGATGCAGCCAGGGGTGGAAGTGACCAGTGTAATTAGGTCTGAGGAGAAACAGGGGAATGCTCTCTTGCTGGCGGGACGTGGAGAGGAGAGCATCCGATGGAACTTGCTGGTGTTCATCTGTCTAGGTTGTAAGTTATTTCTCCCTGAATAAACATCTATTCAGCCTATTTGTTTATCCTGATCCTTATTAAACCTCAATACATTACCGTTTTCTAATGAGATCACCAGTCACTGGATTCTAGTCCACACTGACCCCATGTGATTTCATCTTAAGTGTGTGGCCTGTGCAAAGCTAGGTCTGGGTATCATGAACTCAGTGCACCTGCTTCTTCTGACCATGCTAGCTAGCTTTTTGTTGTTATTACCAAATACCCAGAGGACAAAATCAAACAGTACTTAAAAGGAAGAAAGATAGGCCCACAGTTTCAGAGAATTTGGTTCATGGTCTCTTCATCCCATTGCTCTGGGCCTGTGATGAGGCAGGATGCCACAGTGGGTAGGCCATAGTAGAATAGAGCTGTCCCTACCCTCCTACAGCTAACAAAAGAGAGGAAGAGTTCTACGGGGGCAACTACACCCTCCAAAGAACCTCCCCTAACAATCTAATGTCCTTCATCTAGGTTGCACTTCCTAATATTTCCACAGCATTTGATAGTGCCTCCAGCTGGGGACCATGCTTTTAATACATGAGCCCCTGGGGGGATTTTTCAGTTAGACAGTTGCCCAGGGTGGGTCCCAAGGGTCTCCCCAAGGCTGAGAAAAAGATGGGTTTCTGATGTCCTGGGTCCATACACATTTATCTTGCTTCTTAGGAAGGTGGCCCTTTGTTAATGATTTTTAGAAAATTTTACTCATGTGTGTGAATGTGTGCGACATGTGTTCAGTTCCTGCAGAGACCAGAAGAAGATACAGGTCTTTGTAAGCTGTTTGGTGTGGGCACTAGAAACCAAATTCTGGTCCTCTGTAAGAGCAGCTGGCTCTCTTAGCCATGGAAACAGTTCTCCAGCCATGACTAGCACTTTGGAAATTTGCTTCATGTTTCATCTTCACTCAGGGCAGAACTTTCCATTCTGGCCCTGTCACCCTGCCATCAGCCATCAGCACTCCTCAAGTCCCCTAGTACACTGAGCTGTGTGTTCCACACCTTACATGTACCTTCTTCTCTGTGACCCACCATCCTGTGGGTCTCTGCCTTTACATACACACACACACACACACACACACACTCACACACTTATGCATGCAAGTGCAGTCTCCCTAACCCTACAGAATGGTTCCCCACAATATTCTTTCTCAAATGTCCTGGTCTCTCCAGCAGTCATCACAGTGGATCTGTTCTATTGTTGGGGTCTATGGCTCCTGGCTTGCCACCCCACTGTGAACCTTATAAAGTGTGTTTATTTGCTTGGTAACCCTAATACTTAACCAGTGCCTGACACATAACAGATGCCCCATAGACATAGGGTGACTGAATCAGTAATGTGCAATCGCTGCAGAGCCTTGTTTCACAAGAGAGAGGGGACAGAATCTGTACCCAAGTAGGCAGAGCTCCAACTGATGCACCAAAGCTCCCTGTGATCTGGGGACTATCTGGGCCATTTTCTCAGGAAGTCAATGAAACCCAGGCCTGGTAAACCCAGGGCAGTCATTCTCAACTGCTGTTGCTGGGGAAGAAGGCAGGGAAAGCCCTCACTAAGACAAAGTGGGGAGCAATGGAGGAACCAGCAGCACCCCACTTCCTCTCCACCATCCCCTGCCTGGATATCACCCATCATTCAGCTAAACAACCTCACTTAGCTGTGCCAGGAAGATAGCCTCTTACTCCTCTCATTGAGGCATAGTGTTTATCACATAAGCTAGAGTAGCTGAGTTTGGATCACCAGCACCAAGTAAAAACCCAAGTGTGACAGTGTATGCCTGTAGTCAGGTGTGGTAGCATGTGTCTGTAGTTCAAGCAAAAGGGAAGGATTCTCTGAGGCTTGCTGGACTCAAGCCAGTCTAGCTTAATCATTGAACTTAGTGAGTGACCCTGTCTCCAAAAATAAGGGCAACTAGGGAAAATATCCAGCATTTACTTCTTGCCTCCACAGGCACATGTACACACACACACACACACACACACACACACACACACACACACACACACACACACACTCACACACACACACCACGCACATGTACACAAACACCAAATACAAAAAGGTAAAACATAAAACCAAAGAAACTGCCTAGGTATGAAGATTTAGAGCAGATTCTGAGCAATCAGCCAGTCCTGGTAACCTTAACCTTGGCCCCTGTAGTGTTCCTCCTACTGTGGTAACATTTGAAGCCCAGCTCTCCCATCCTGCATGCCTCCTGGGAATCACTGGCTAGGCCATTTGGGAAAAAATACCATCCCTCCCAGCTGCACCCCAGTAGGCAGATGTGAAAGAGTTTCCAGGAGGCTCATGGAGATATCACCACCAAAGCCTTGCCCCTCATTCCCCCATCACTTCCTTACAGCAGGTGTCTTCCACAGAGTGTGATGCCGCTGCCTGAGATGTGATGCCAACCCTGGAACTTCTCAATCAGCGAGAGTTCCTGCTGCTCTTGTTCTGGCATATTTCCCCTCTACCCAGCAGTAGTAATAACTGGCTCTGATGCCCAGATGGACGAGTCAGCCCTAATGGAGAGCCAATTAGTTCACCCACATGCAGCCCTTGAACTCCTCCCCAGAACCCTGCAAAAGTGCTGTGGGTTTCTTTCTCTCTTAGGGAGTCAAGTCCAGTGCATACAGGAGCCTGGCCCTCGTATTCAGGTCTCATCGACTCCTTTTCATTCGATCCCCACCTCCTCACACAGCACTCTCCCTGCCTCTGAGATCATCCCATCCATTAAGTCTCTCCATAGCTATTCATATAGTAATGGTCTAATACCCATCCTACTCATGGTGGGCCAGCTCAAGCATAGTCTGAGATTCCCCGTTGTCTGTCACATTCACTGCTGTCCCCCCCAAGAGCAAGCCTCCTTCTGCAACTCTCTCTGGAGCTGTTCCTCTATATGAACTCTTCCCATAGCCTAGACACCTGCTGACCCCAGCCTGGGTACCTTCAGGGCTTCAGGCTTCCCTGATGCATATACACTCTCTCCTCTGACAGAAATCTAAGCCCTGTCTCAAGACCAGCTATTATCCAAACACAACCTTTACCTTCAAAATGCAGGCCATCACTCAGTAGGCAGCACATTCTAACTGCAGTGTCCTGTAACTACTTTCTATTTTTCTTTTTGAGACTGGGCCTCATGTAACCCAGGCTGGCCTGTGACTCAACAGATAGCAAGAGTTACCATGAACTTCTTGCTCTCCTACCTCTTTGTTCTGAGTGCTGGGATTATATGTGTGCACAACCACCATACCCAGTTTATGCCAAAATGGAAGTCCAACCCAGGTCCTCCTGAATGCTAGTAAAGTACCTACTAACTGAGCTATATCTTTGGTTCCTGTAACTAACTTTTATAGACATAATGGCATGTTCTTAGATTAACCTAAATAGCCGACCATAGGGGATTGCAGTATTCATAATAGACCTTAGCAACTGCTAAAGTTTTACAACTGGCCCACTCTGGTTTTTTTTTTTTTTTTTTTTTTTTTGGTTTTTGGTTTTTGGTTTTTTTCTTCTTTTAAACTCTAATAAAATCATCCTTGAGTTTCCATTTGCATTCTTCTTAAATCCTTTTATCAATGAGATTAAGAATCCTGAGGGGACCCCCCAATTTCCCTATTCCTATTGTTACAATAGGAAAATAATCATTCTACTCAAGAGAATAAAATCTCTGGCCTCAGCTGAGACATAACATTGCAATTGGACTAGAGCAATCATTTTGCCAAGAGACCCCTTCCTGAGAGAGCATGCGAAGTTAAAGAGATGGGCAGTATAACAAAATCCTTAAATGAGATTCTGTACTTTCCTGCCCAGCACTCCAGCATCCCAGCACCCCAGCACCCCAGCACCCCAGCATCCCATCATCCCAACACCCCAGCCCCATGTGCAGTGCTTTACTGAGCTATACTCAGCCACTTTGTGAAACCATAAAGGCATCACTTCTTCTTTTCTTGTCTCTCTCTCTCCACTCTAAGCATGCTTTCTTTAACACTTTGTGTTCTCCCAACATTTGGGGCGTTCTTACTCTTTCTCTAAAGACTCCTCCACTCCACACCATGTAGTTGTTTGTCTGTCACATGGCTGACTTCCCTGTTTAAATGGCATGACCTGTTTCCTCCATTGTCCTCCTCCAGGCAACTGCTAAGTTTTACAACTGACCCACTCTGGTTTTGGTTTGTTTTGCTTTGTTTTGTTTTTCTTTTAAACTCTAATAAAATCATCCATTTGCATTCGTCTTAAATCCTTTTATTATTAAGACTAAGAATCCCAAGAGAACCCAGATTTCCCTTGTATCACCTAACAAACAAAAGGGATCCCCAAATCCCAGCAACACTATGTCATTATAAGAAATAAATGGTTGACTGCTAGTAAAGGGTGTGGACGATATATTAATCAAGAAGAAAAACAAAGAAAAAAAAGACACACCCCAAACATCCATATTGTTTATGACATATTTCTGCACTGACAAAGACCTGGAGGAGTCTATAAGAAAATGCTGAGTGATAAGTTAAAAATCAAGGTAGTGCTATCATGACTAATTTTCAACTTTTCTTTTTCTCTTTTTTTCCTTGCCTAATTTTCAATAGCAAAGAGCAACAGATGAATATTTTAAAGTGTGGTTGGTAGGTAATTTTCCAGACTTTGGAACTAGGTGAGCCCTTGGGCTTTGTACAAAGCCTGGGCAGTCAAAGCCTTGTGTGTTCAAGGTGGAAGAATTGAGGAATAGAAAGGTCTACACTGATCTGTTCATCAACCCAAGCCCTCCCTTTCACAGTCAAGGAAGGCAATGGCCATTTACTCTGACTGCATGTTTCTCTGGGCCAGGCCCTTGGTGAACTTTCACTCCAGCTCCAAATCCACCACTCAGTAGCCACCTTGTGGCTTTGGAAAATCTCCTTTCCTTCCCCATGTCCTTTCACTTCTTTGTCTATCAAGCAGGGAAATGATGGCCATTCCATTATAAAGACAGAAAGCAGCAGGACCACAAAGCAGGCAGGAGACTGATATTTGTAAAGGAGCATTACTATTACTGTAATGGACACATGAAGATCTTGAGAACCCTGTAAGTAGCCACTATTATCACTGCCACTAAGGTCACCAAGAGGACAGCAGAATTTAAAGCATACTTCAAATACAAGCCAGCAAAGTCTGTTCAAGTCCTTGCAGCTAGGAGATGGATAAGGCAGAATCCCACTCATCTTTGTTGACTGAAAGCCAGGCTTCCAATTCTAATCTACTGTGATATTACTGGTGGTGTCACATGCAGAGAGTCACTTATCCAAAACCACACAGTTAGTGAGGAGCTGAGATGGATCCAGCATCTACTTCAGAAAGGCTTTTACCCATCACACCTTCCTCAATGTAGAAATTAAACAATCAGGGCCTTTGTCTTCTTGGAAAATTCATCTTTCAACTGGCTGATTCTGGGTTTTATACTGATGTTTCTGGACTTGGGAACTGGGTCCCATAGGAAACTGATGAGTCCTGTGCCTCATCAGATCAGGGAGGCTTCCCCAGGGCTAGGGATGGAGAAAAGGGGCTGTGGTGCAGGAGCTGAGCACCACCTTTTGTCCTTGGGAAGTGTGAGGAAAGTCCAATGGTCCAAGTAACTCCAGAGAAGGAAGGACCTGCCAGCTGAGGGAAGGTTCAATGCCCCCTACATGTTGCATCTCCAGACTGGACAAGAGTCTAGTCAGCACAGAAGGGCCCATCACTTGCATCTCACAGGTTTTATTTTTAATTTATTTTATTTTATATAACAAAGTCCAATTAAATGAAAACAAACATTTATACACAATATTTGGGAATTTGGGCATTGTTCTTTCCAAACTACTTCCTGCTGGTAAGGGGCGCTGTCATGGGGGATTCAAAGAAGATTCAGAAATCCTGGCTGTAGTCTGTAAGGCTGCTTTGTCCAGCTGTTTTGAATGTAGGGTCACCTTGTTTCAGGCGGTCTGGCATGATCAAACCATATTAGTCTGCAAGGAATCCACATCTTTTCATTTTCTGTGGAAACAAAAATAGAAATCCTTTCCCCCAGTAACATGTCCTTCAACTAAAATTTTGGAGTCAAATCATTTTTTTTAATTTAATTTATTATTTTACATGTCCATCCCAGTTCCCTCTCCCTTCCTCCCTCCCTCCCTCCCTTCTTCCCTCCCTCCCTTTTACCCTCTCTGCCCTCTCACATGCACTCTAACCACCCTCCCCTCCCATCCCCCCACCCCAATTCCATATATAGGGGAATGCCAAATAGTTGGGGTCATGTAGATCTGACAGGTCATGTGAAGTAGGGACTAGGGCTTCTCTCCTGTCTCTAGATTAAGGCAGTTATCCCTCCATGGGGGATGTGTTCACAAAGTCCTTTTGTGCACCAGGGATACATCCTGGCTCTACTGTCTGAGGTCCCTTAGACTGCTCAGTCCTTCTGGCTGAGACCCATATTCAGGGGGGCCTGAGTCAGTCCCATACTGGCTTCCCAGCTATCCAGTCTAGTGGTCATTAGCTCCTCCTTGTTCAGGTAAGCTGTCTGTATGTGTTTCTGCTGCATGGTCTTGTCCTCTCCATCTGCATCTGGGTTCTAGTTCGACTCAGTGTTTATGTATGGGTGTTTGCTCCTGTTTTCAACAGGCATTAGTTGAGGGCTCCATGGAGAAGTTAGTTGTTGATCTCACTCTCCAGGAAGGGCATTTATGATAGCCTTTCCATGGAAGCTCAGATTGTTAGTTGGGAGCAGTCTTGTAGTTCTCTAGACCTTTCTCTGTGTTCAATTTTATCTTCAAACAAATATTGGCTCCCTCTTTTATGTTCTCTCTCTGTGTCTCTGTCTCTATCTCTCTCTTTCCTATCTTCTATTCCAGGCTCAATCTTCCTGGTCGCACATGTTTTCCTTTCCTCCCCCTCGTTTTTTCCTACTTCTCTCTCCATTCGCTGCCCCCCCCACTTCACCTGAGCTCTGGGGTACTTGTCCCTTCCCAGTTCTGTGAGGGACTTTATATGAATCTCTTAGAATACACCTTGTATCCTAGTTCCTCTGGTGATGTGAATTATAGGCTGGAGATCCTTTGCTCTAGGTCTAAAATCCATATATGAGTAAGTACATACTGTGTTCCTCTATTTGTGACTGGGTTACCTCATTCAGGATGGTTTCTTCAAGTGCCATCCACTTGCCTGCGAATTTCAAGACACCATTATTTTTTTTCTGCAGAGTAGTATTCCATTGTGTAGATGTGCCACATCTTCATTAACCATCCTTCAATTGAGGGGCATCTAGGTTGCTTCCAGGTTCTTGATATTACAAATAGTGCTGCTATGAATATAATTGAACAGATGTCTTTGTTGCATGGATGTGAATCCTTTGGGTATATGCCTAAGAGGGGGATTGCCGGGTCCTGTGGTAAACTAATTCCCATTTTCCTAAGGAACCGCCATACTGATCTCCTAAATGGCTGTATGAGTTTGCACTCCCACCAGCAGTGGAGGAGTGTTCCACTTTCTCCAAATCCTCTCCAACATAATTCATCATTGGTGTTTCTAATTTTTAGCCATTCTGGCAGGGGTAAGATGGTATCTCAAAGTTGTTTTGATTTGCATTTCCCTGATAGCTAAGGATGTGGAGCATTTTCTTAAGTGTCTTTCGGCCTTTTTGATTTCCTCTATTGAGAATTCTTTCTTCAGTTCTGTACCCCATTTTTTAATAGGGTGATTTGGTGTTGTGTTGACTAGTTTCTTGAGTTCTTTGTATATTTTGGAGATCAGCCTTTTGTCGGATATAGGTGAATCTTTTCCCAGTCTGTGGGCTGCCGTTTGGTCTTGTCCACTGTGTCCTTTTCCTTACAGAAGCTTCTAAGTTTGAAGAGGTCCCATTTATTAATTGTTTCTCTCAGTGTCTGTGCCCCTGGAGTTATGTTCAAGAAGCGGTCTCCTATACCAATTTGTTCAAGGGTACTTCCTACTTTCTCTTCTAAAAGTTCAATGTGGCTGGATTGATGTTGAGGTCTTTGATACATTTGGACTTGAGTTTTGTGCATGGCCACAGACATGGGTCTATCTGCAGTCTTCTACACATCCTCATCCAATTGTGCCAGCACCATTTGTTGAAGATGCTGTCCTCGCCCCATTGTATAATTTTAGCTGTTTTGTCGAAAATCAGGTGTTCATAGCTGCGTGGATTAATATCAGGATTTTCAATTCGATTCCATTGGTCTACCTGTCTATTTTTATGTCAATACCAGGCTGTTTTCAGAACTATAGCTCTGTAGTAGAGCTTAAAGTCAGGAATGGTGATGCCTCCTGAAGTTCTTTTATTGTATAGGGTTGTTTTGAAACACCCTTTCATGATAAAGGTCTTGGAGAGGTCAGGGATAACAGCAACATACCTAAACATAATAAGAGCAATATACAGCAAACCAACTGCCAACATCAAACTGAATGGAGAGAAACTTAAGCCAATTCCTCTAAAATCAGGAACAAAACAAGGCTGCCCTCTCTCTCCATATCTCTTCAATATCGTACTAGAAGTTCTAGCTAATGCTATAAGACAACAAAAGGAGATCAAGGGGATCCAAATTGGAAAAGAAGAAGTCAAACTGTCTCTATTTGCAGATGATATGATAGTTTATATAAGCGACCCAATAAACTCTACCAGGGAACTCCTACAGCTGATAAACACCTTTAGCAAACTAGTAGGATACAAAATAAACTCAAAAAAATCAGTAGCCCTACTTTTTTCAGACGACAAAGAGACAGAGAAAGAAATCAGGGAAACATCACTATTTACAATAGCCACAAGCAACATAAAGTATCTTGGTGTAACACTTACCAAACAAGTAAAAGACCTATATAATAAGAACTGTGTGACTCTAAAGAAAGAAATTAAAGAAGATACCAGAAAATGGAAAGATCTCCCATGCTCTTGGATAGGTAGGATAAACATAGTAAAAATGGCAATCTTGCCAAAAGCAATCTACAGATTCAATGCAATCCCCATTAAAATCCCACCACAATTCTTCACCAACCTTGAAAGGATAATAATCAACTTTATATGGAAAAACAAAAGACCCAGGATAGCCAAAACAACCATATGCATCTCACAGGTTTTAACCTCAGGTTTACTAATTCAACTTCAGTCAATGAATGGACAGGTGAGCTACAAATTCAGAGAGGCTCAGATGCTGGTGAATGGTTTTCTGTTTTTTTCAGCTCCCCCAAACACCCACCTCTGAAATCATCATCCTCTGTGGATTCAGTAAATTCAAGACAAACCAGCCTTGAGATGCTCCAATCCAGTGGTTCTCAACTTTCCTAATGCTGCGACATTTTAATACAGCTCATGCTGTGGTGGTACCCAATTATAAAACTATTTCACTGCTACTCCATAACTGTTATGAACTGTAAAATAAATATCTGATATGCAAGATATCTGCTATGTGACACCCAAAGGGGTCACGACCCACAAGCTGAGAACTGTGATATCTAAGGATCTGTAAATCGCCATCAGCTGACCAGATCTTCTCCACATGTTTTTTATAACCTTTGAATTAAGGATGGAGGCAGGAAGAGTGTTTCCTGACATCTGGAACTTCCAGTTCAAGCTCCATATCTGGTTTTATTGGAACCCAATCGGGACACTCACCTTCCATCTACAATAGCCACTAAAGAGCACAAGAGACCTACCAAGACTCACAAGTCAAAGACATTTTCTATACTTGCTTAGTTGGGTGTCTGTTGCTGTGATGAAACTCCATGACCAAAGCAACTTGGGAAGGAAAGGGTTTATTTTGCTTATGCTTCCATATTGCTGTTCATCATAGAAGGAAGTCAGGACAGGAACTTAAACAGGACAGGAACCTGGAGACAGGAGCTGATGGGATGGCCATGGAGAGGTGCTGCTTACTGGCTTGCTTCACATGGCTTGCTCAGCCTTCTTTCTTATAGAACCTAGGACCACCAGCCCAGGGATGGCACCATCTACAATAACCTCCCCCCACCAGTCGCTAATTAAGTCACTTACAGCCAGATCTTATGGAGGTGTTTCTCTCTCTCTCTCTCTCTCTCTCTCTCTCTCTCTCTCTCTCTTGGTTTTTCAAGACTACGTTTCTCTGTGGCTTTGGAAACTGTCCCAGAACTAGCTCTTGTAGACCAGGCTGGCCTCAAACTCAGAGATCCTTCTGCTTCTACCTCTTGAGCGCTGGGATTAAAGACAAGAGCCACTAAAACCAAGGGCTCGTGCATTACTGCAGCATGGCTTAGTCAGTCCTGTTGCAAAGGGTTTGAGGACTGCAGTGGAAGGCAGGTGCCACAGAGTACATTGAATACTGGGGAGGATGGTGTGAAATGATACTGGTTTTATTGCTGGTGTGGGAAACCCTTCAGTGATTTTATTCCAAGCATGATGAAAAGCTGCTGGAAGGACCTAAGGGCAAACAAACATAGCTAGATACCAAGGCAGACTGGTTGTTTTCCACACAGCTCAGAGACAAAGGATGCTGTGACAGGGTTTCAAAAGGTATATCTAATCAGCACCTGGTCCCTATCTCATTTTTCTGCCCTTTGATGTGTATTGGGAGTTCCTGGGCCTATGGTGCATTCCCATCAACAGTAAGCATCCTATCTTTCCCTCTTCCTTTGTAGCTTTGTAGCAGAGCCTAGCAATTCTGAAACCATTCCCTGATACTCAGAAGTTCATGCCCAGCCTTGCCTGGTTATACTCAACTGCATATGCAGAGCCAGACATTAATCTCCCCCAAGGCTGGACTCTGAAAACAGACCAGGACATGGAAGTGTGGATGCAGGCTCTCTGCTGTGTGACATGCCAATGGAGGGGTTTTGGGATCTCTTAGGCTTTCATCACCCTCAGCGTGAGTGCCCTGTGGAGAAGAGAGAGGACATTTACATCTCTGGGCCTGGCTCACACTGCCTGCCCTGGCCACATCCCCAGCCTATCCTCCAGCTCCATGAGCTGAGGCAGCAGGAATTTATTTACAAGCTCATTATGCCTGTGATTCATATCCAGCTGGGGCTGGGGTGTAACAAGGAGCTGGAGAGTGGTCCCACAAGTGACTGTGCCCATGGGGCCTGGGGAAGATGTGAGCCAGGGCCAGCAGGGCCTCACCACACCCAGAGCCAAGAGGGCAGATGGGAGGAGCAGAAAGGAAATTGCCAGCTCTCCAGTTTGTCTTGGCTCTAGCGATTCTAGGTCTTTCCCAAAATCTGGATCGAGTCCAACACAGAGGCCTCAAATGGAAAGTTTGGCTGGCAATTCCTTCTTGACTTTTACATCCCCAAATGTTCCAGGGAACATGGGTGGGTAGAGAAACACTGACAAACATCTCTTTAGTTTCTTTCCCACCAGAGATCCCTGCTCCTTGGACCTACTCCATCAGCCCACTGGGTGGGAGGTTTTACACAAACACAGGCCATGGCCATGAACTTATTCAAACTTCTTTTACAACCAGTGCTTTGTTTACAGGGAATCTAGCTTCATTCACTTTCCAGAGAAAAGCAAGGTGAGGCACAGTAAAGGATAGACCAACAATTTTAACTAATGATAAACATACAAAAAAATACAACAGTTCAATGTTATATAACAAAGTTGCAAGAATGTGCTCCCCCACTCTTCAAAGACATCTTACTATATGCAAGCTCTTCAATTCCACAACAGTTGACTGATAACTGAGATGGCAGTGATGAGTGGAAGGGTAGTATATACAGTGTGGATACACTGAACAAAGGAACCAATCACATTCCTGGCAGAACAGAGAACAGTGGCAAGATTGCTTCATGCTACTCAGAACAGCACACAATTTGAAACATTAATGCCTGGAATTTTCCATTTAATAATTTCAGAACATGGTTAACAATGAGTAACTGAAACTGGAAACAAAACCACAGATGAGGGAAGAGGGCTGTGTCTCTCTGATTGCTTTCTGGATGCAGCTTGATACTGTACCTGTCAGAAAAACAGGAACTACCCAGGTCTTTCAAGCAGGAGAGTGTTTTACATAACAAGTGGGTTAATTGTAATATTGGCCATGTTTCCTCTCCTTTCTGCAGTTAATGTGATGTTAATTTAGATGGGGGAAGCTATGTGACTTAGTGTGCTTATTAAAATATGACAGATGCCATACTACTTCTAAGCTGAAGCTTCAAGAGACCTGACATTTTCCCATGGGGTGGCATGTACACATGGCAACACTCAATTGCTGCTATGAACTGAGAGCCCATCCAGCCAATCATCAGCTAGGCCACCTTGTAGCAGCAGATCAGATGCATGAGTGTGTTCCAATGAAAGACCAAAAAGTAATGTTAATGATGGACTGACCTAGAAACCAATATCTGTTCCTTGGAATTTGCTAACTTCCTCTCACAAGGCCCTGAGATAAGAAGAATTCACACTGCCCCTCCTTTCCTGTGAGTTAACAGGTGGTAAATAGGGTCCTTAGGAAACAAAGAGATAGCTGTAACTCTGGTTTGCCCAGACAAGATTAATTAGCACACTCTGAGGCCCTAAGGTCTGCTGACCCTAATAGCAGACCATCGGGGCCTCCAAGGGTCACGTACTCAATGGACAGTGGGTCCCACCCCCTCCCTAAGCTTGTGGGTTTGCCTTTAAAAACACCTGGGCCCAGGGGAGGGGGCTTCTCTCTAGCCTGTATGCTGGAGGAGCCCGTTTGCACAAACGTTTCCTGTTCATTAAAGCCTCTTGCGTTTTGCAGCAACTGGACTGGACATTGAGTTCTTGGGGTATTGACCGAACCTGGAAGACTCCTCATTCTGAGGGTCTTACACCACCAAGGCCAGAGAAGCCACCTGGTGAGCCCAGCCCAAACTCTGATCCACAGAATGGTGATGACACTTTGAGTAACTAAATTGCAAGGTGGTCTCTTGTGCAAAACATGCTGGATACAGGATTTAAAGGCATTCGGGCCAGCAAGACAAATGAGCAATGCTGATATGTATAAAGTGTGAAGGTTCTACACAAACTTTCAGGAAGACATTACAAGACCAGCAGGTATTGCTGTGGTGATCACAAATGTGTCCTCCAACATTGCTGTGAATTTAAAGTCTGCACAATCCCACCAATCTGCACATCACAGCTGGAGGACAATGACATGGCTGCTGCTCATTTTCCATCTCTGAATCTTACCATTGCCTCTGTTGAAAGATTATAAAATCCATTCAAAGAACATAGTTCTCAGGTCTCTACCTCTGATACAGAAAGAAGGTCATAAAAGCAGAAGATCTAGGCCTGAGTTGCCAACCAATAAACTCAATTCAACCCAACAACTAGTAATGACCCCTGAGACCCCACTGTGCCCCAGACACTTTTCTGAAGAGACATAGCATGACAGTGGGGAGGGGGGGATTTGGATTTGGAGGAGCCTTTCTGCTCCCCGTCACTCCCTTCACTCTACTCCATTGGGTCTCTTTGGTGTGGTGATTCAGGCATTATAGATCTATTTCGCCCTCAACCCTGTCTACCAGTTCTATCTCTAAGTGATCCTTATGGAGGCCCAAAGAGTTTTGTGGAATGAACCATGAGAGAGAGAGAGAGAGAGAAAGAGAGAGAGTACCTAGTTGTGTTCACTGCATCAAGATCTGCTTACTTTCTCTATCACTAAATTGACCTAGAACCTATGAATAAAAGAATGGCTGAACATCCAGATCATCAAAGATACAGGAGGGTTTGGATGAGACTTAAGAAATGAGGCTGACTGACACAGCTTCCTCAGCTGCCCTTCAACTGATTCTGTCCTTCTGTCTGGAGTACTGTGATAGTTACTTTAAATGTCAACTTGGTGCAGCCTAGAGTCACCTGGAAAGAAAATCTCAATCAAGAATAAAGTAGACATGTCTGGATTTGGGGGCTTGATTGTTATTGGAGATAGGAAGACCATCCTGAATATGGGTGGCACCATTCCCTAGGCTGGCCACTGAATTAAGGATAATACAAGCAAGCATGCAAGGATACATTTATCGTTTTTGCTCTTGGCTGTGGATGTGATATGACTAGCTTAAGTTCCCCCAAATCATGGACTGTAACCCAGAACTGTAAGCCAAATAAACCCTTCCTTCCTCCATGCCACTTTCTGTCAGGATATTTGTCACATTAACAGAAATGAAACAGAAAAAGCACCAAATTTGGAGTGAAAGCAGATGATAAATCTTGATGTCAATTTGCCACAACATTGTAGAGATAGGAAAACTATCCCAGGGCATTGCCAAAGCATAGGGATGACAAGGTTGCAATGAAAGATTTGGAACCCTCATCCATTATGCTGAGGTATCATCACATCAGCCCAGACTCAAGACAGGCAGACAGAAGCTAAGAAAAAGGGAGGCTTCCTTAGAAAGGAAATAAGTTGTCTGAGAATGTAAATATATGAGAAATGTGAACCTGTATATTTTACAGGCCTATTTGATCTTTCTCTGTCGACATGATAAAATAACTAATGCTAGATATCTTAAGATTTATTGCTGTGATAACATTCCATAATCAAAAGAAACTTGGGGAAGAAAGGGTTTGAGTCTGTTTACAACTCTAACACCACACTTCTAACATCGAGAAAAGTCAGGGCAGGAACTCAGGGAAGGAACCTAGGCAATGACCATAGAGGAACACTGTTTACTGACTTGCTTCTCCAATACCATCTAGGACCACCTTCCCACAGTATCCTGGGCCCTCCTACATCAATTATCAATCAAGAAAATGCAGTGCAGGCTTGCCTACAGGTAAATCTTGTGAATGCATTTGCTCAATTGAGACTCCCTCTTCCTAAATGACTCTATCTTGTGTCAAGTTGTCATGAGACACACTGGGTATTTCATAAGTAATTATTAATCTATTGAGCTTATTGTTCTGGAGGCAAGGAAGGCAAAGGGATTGGTACCAGGTTCTAGTAATGAACTACCTACTGTATCCAAATATGGCAGAGGGCAGCACATAGTGATGCTAGCACACATCTTCTTTCCTCTTCTTAAAAAGCCACTGATATTGTTATGGGGCTGCACCTTCCTGACCCTTATCTGATCCCAACAGTGTTCCACATGACCGTACTCTGAATACTCTAACATATGACTTTAGGAATTAAGTGTCCAACAGACAAACTTTTAGAAGGGACATATTCAACCCTTACATTTTCTTCCTGGGCTGTCTTGTTCCTGATTCTATCTGTATGACTTCATCACTGCTATGAACTCAACCAGAGTCCTCCTAGACACATCTTCAGGCCTGCCCACACAGCCATCTACCCCTTATGGGATTGCTCACAATGCTCCATCTATCATGGCTCAAGTTTGGGCTATTCATTTAAACCAGCACCAACCACTTGAGTTGGTACCATCCCCAGGGACTCTCCATCTTTGAGCTTGAGCTTCCACATTTTTCAGTGCTGCCTGTGCCTCTCCATCCAGTGAGTCCCAGAGCTTCCAGAGAGGGCTTTCTAACCATAACCATGCCATGGCCCTGTTTTCTTTGTTGCTGTTTTTGATTGTTTGTTTGTTTTACTCTGCTTTGTTTTGTTTGAGACAGGGTTTCTCTGTGTAGCCCTGGCTGTCCTGGAACTCACTATGTACACCAGGCTGGCTGCCAACCTGGAGATCTGCCTGCCTCTGCTTCCCAAGTGCTAGGATTGAAGGCATGTGCCACCATTGACTCTTTGCCACTCATAAGTAACCTCCCAGACTTAGCCTTCCAATCAATGTCCTCCTGAGACTGCCCAAACAACCCTCTCAACACTTCTCACCCCATTTCCTACCACACTGGGTGTCTGACATACCCAAAGCTTGGAGGTTCCTTCATGCTGATAACTGACAATGCTCTCCTCTAGCATGCTTTCACTACAGGGTCAGAGTTGGTGATTTTTAGATGCTGTCATAGTGATATATATCTGACCCTTAGCCTAGGAACTCTGTGAAAGCTGGTGCACACACAGGCATCCTTTCTATGTCCCCATACCCTAGTATTTGCTACCCAGAGATACAAGTTGCCCAGGGGCTGTGAAGTTCATGACAGAAAACATGCAGTCAATTATCAGAAATAGCCACAGATAATTTTTGCACTTAGCTGTGAACAAAATAGTTTTCAGAAGTCATTAGTTCATTCAATCCTCACCAAAGGTATTGCTATTAGCACACTAGTTAGAGATAGGAAAATAAGAAGAGCAGAGTTTGAACAATGTGCCCAAATCCTTCAAGAAGCACACAATGAAATCAATTCAAATCTAGAATGTTTGCACACTTAACCATTAGATGTACAGCCTTTTCAGTATCCATCTGCCATGGAAAAACCAGCTCCATCAAGTCACAGCATCCAATCCAGGGCTTAGTGTACAGTAGATGGGCTGGATAGTGTTATGTTAACCTGACCCAAGCTAAAGTCATTTGCAAGGAGGGAACCTCAATTAAGAAAATGTTTCCATAAGATCAGGCTTTGAACAAACCTACAGGGTATTTTCTTAATTGATGATTGTTGTGGAAGAGCCTAGTCATTGTGGTTGGGGCCATCCCTGGGCTGTTGGTTCTAGGTTCTACAAGAAAGCAGGTTGGGCTTCCTTTCTTCTTCATTCATGCTTTCCTTCTGTCATTCCTTCTTTCGTGTGTGTGTGTGTGTGTGTGTGTGCGCGCGCGCGCGTGCGCGCACTCACAGATGGATGTACATGTATGTAAACACCAGAGTGTCAGTGTCTTCCTTAACAGATCTCCACTTTAGTTCTGGAATCAAGCCCATTCACTGAGCCTGAAGCTTGTTGATTTGTTGACTGGTTAGCCAGGGGACCAATGGAGCCTCCAGCCTCACCTGCTGTGCAGACATAGGCATTCAGTGCTGACCTGGGCTTTTGTCTGGTACTGGGGACTGAATGCAGTCTCATACTTGGGCACCAAGCACTGGATAGACAGGGCCATCTCCCAAGCCCTAACTCACTCACTTTGGCCTTTGGGAGCCAAATTTCAATATACCTCCTCTACTGCCAATAAACAGTACTGGCCACTTTACCACCAAAATGACTCTGTCCTGGTAACATACAACCTGGAAGTACCCTGCTGTTGGGAAGGCCAAGCTAGCCACACAGAGGGGTGATGCCTACCATAACCCAACTGTCCCAGCCACCCAGCCAAAGTGTCAGGCATGCAAATGAAGGAACCATCTTACTACATGGAACTACTAAGACTTCTCACAGCCTGAGCCATCTCCTGCTGTGCCACCCCAGTGGAGGCCTAGATATCATAGAACAGAGGCAAAACAACCAAGCTCTTGCATGGTATCAGAATTTCAGACACATCAAATCCAGGTAGGTCATAGTCAGGTGTCGGTCATATTGTGATTTTATTGTTAAGGCTCACATGGATTCTTCTTTACTGACTTGTCATAATTAACCATGCCCAAACAGCTTCTGTTTCAGAACGTAAGGACTGTACAGGGCAGGAAAGGGAGGTTGAGGGTGGATAAAAGTTGAAGAAGAGAAAAATGGAGGAGAAGAGGAGAGAAAAAAAAGAAGGCAGGGGAAATATGGGAGGAGAGAAGGGGGTGCAGGAGCACAGGGAAAGCAGAGGAAAAAGAAGGGAGAAGGAATATGCCACCTACCAATGGTGGGGCCCTTCCTTCCTTCCTTTCTTTCTTCCTCCCTTCCTTCCTTTCTAGTAATTTATTTAATTTTATTTTATGTGTATTGGTGTGAGGGTGTTGGATCCCTTGGAACTGTAGTTACAGATAGTTATGAGCTGCCATGTGGGTACTGAGAAATGAACTCAGGTCCTCTGGAAGAGCAGCCAGTGCTCTTAACCACTGAGCCATCTCTTCAGGCTGGAATCTTCACTTTCTTCCTCTTCTTTCTTGAGTGTGTTGATGGTCCCCAGCCTTGTACACCCCATTCTCTCCTGTGAATTGAGTTCTTCCACACTCTCACACAGAACCACACCCCCCTCCCAGGGATCCACACTCCCACACAGAACCACACCCACCCCTTCCAGTGGTCCACACTCCCACACAGAACCACACCCACTCCTCCCAGGGGTCCACACTCCCACACAGAACCACACCCCCTCCCAGGGGTCCTGTTGGTCTCATGAATACAACCATAGACCCTACCTGCTCATCAGAATGTGACTCTTCCATGTCTTTGTAGGGTCCCACACTGTATCCCTACCTTCTGCCTGAAAAGCTTCCCTCAGCCTCCCTCAGCTAGCTCCAACCAACAAGCTTTCTAGACTAACTGCATATTCTCCATCCCCACAGTAGTCAAATCATCTTCTCTCTATTAGTTATTTCTCTCATCTATTAGTTGTTTTAATTTTTTTTTTTTTTTTGGTACATTGGAGGTGGGAGGGATAACAGAGAAGATCCTATTAGCATGTTTCCAACTTTCAAAAGGTGTGGGTATAGTGAAGCTTCCTGTCCCACTTATTTTAAACATTTATTTGTGAGTACACACAATCAGACTGAAGGTCATCTTGAAGAAGACCGCTCTCCCTTTGTACCCCAGGACAGAACTCAAGTCATCTGGCTTGGTGACAAGAGCATTTTACCCAATGAGCCCTCTCATAGCCCTCCCGCTGAGGTCTCCTAGCCAGAGACAAGCAACACAACCAGTATCTCATGTCTTCTTCTCGGATACCTTGTATAATGAGTATACACAAAACAGATCTCCCCCTATAGACACCTCTTTGGTTTCCCACAAGATCAGACATTGACTGCACACTAAAAAACTATCTGGATTTCTTTATTCTACACTCTTGCAACCATTCCATATCAGGTACATCGAGAGTGTCTCCCTGCTTCTTTCTGCTTGTATGATGTATTCTGCATGCACATACCTGATTTATTTTAGTATTCTTCTTCTGATGCCCACTTCTGCTGATTTCTGCCTTTTGATTTTAAAACCAGTATAATCATGAATCTCACTTGCATCACTTCTCAAGAGTCCTTAGAAGTAGTATAATTAGGTCAATAGCATTTGTGAAGCCAGTGACTATTACTAGTCCTGTCTCACCTCCAACAGTTTCCAAGGCCATCAGCAATGCACAACTGGCTGTCTCCCCACACTGGGTGTTACTAACAGTTTGGGTCCTGGCCACTCTGAGAGATAAAAATGATGTCTTAGTGGAACTTAGATAGTGTTTCTCTCATCAGGAAGGAGGGAGCATCTCCTCTGGAGCTTTGGTCAGTCTTCACTTTTTTGTTTTTCTCTTCAGTACTTTGTTGTGATTTGTGGAAATTATAATACTATAAAAATGCACCTTGATCATTGGTGTAGATTACAAAGAACTCCCCATGTCTGCCACTTACTTTATCTTTAGGTTCACCATATACAAGGTGTTATTTTATTGACTTGTTTTTGTTGTTATTGTTTGTCTGATACAGACTTATGTATTTCAGGCTGGCCTCAAACTTACAATGTAGCCAAGGATGACCTTGAACTCCTGAGATTCCTGCCTCTACCTCTCTAATGATGAAATTGCAGATTGGTACAACCATGTCTAGTTTCAATCCTGTCATTGGTGTTAGTAGTACCACTTATTGGTCTCTCTGGCTTCTAGGTTAGTCTCATTCTGAGTGTAGCACTCGTGTGTTTCTGCTATGCTTATGGTTTCATTTTGTTAAATTTGCATATTTGTTTCGCATGGAATTTGTTCTAGTATGAAGTTTGAGATGTGGCTCCAACTTTTTACTTCTCTTGTTTCCCTGACTTCATTTCTTGAATAAAACATTTTCACGCTTAGTTTGAAATGGTGTATTACCTTAGGCTAAGTTCCCATGTCTAAGTTCTGGGTTTATTTACACTGCTAGGGTGCCCAGCATCTCATTGTTGCTGTGTTTGATATTGCTAGGTGAGTAAGTACCCTCATGGTTACCCCCATTTTGGCTGTCTTAGCTATTCTTTATGTCAAGAACTGTGATAAATTCATGGGTTTTTCTCTTTTTGGAGACAAGTCAGCTTGCCCTGTTTCCTGGGTTCTGGCAGAAGGTACAGGTGATAGCACTTCAATCCGGGCTAAGGAGATAGCTCTGTGTGATGTAGGATGTTCTTCTGTATGCTGTGAATATGTGTTGCTTTTATTGGCTGATGAATAAAGCTGTTTTGGCCAACAGACAGGCAGAATTTAGCTAGACAGGAAATCCAAACAAAGGGAGAGAGAGAAGGAAGGTAAGAGTGATGCCATGTAGCCTCTGGGAAAGCAAGGTGCTGTAAGCTACAGCCATATGGTGACACACAGATTAGTAGAAATGGGTTAATTTCTAAGAGAGAGCTAGCCAGTATAAGCCAAAGCCATTGACCAAATGATTATAAAGATATATTAAGTCTCTGAATGGTTATCTTTTAAGTAGCTTCAGGGACCTAGTGGGTAAAGAGTGGGACCAGACCAGAGGAAAAAAGTTCCCTTCTACATCCAAGGTAAAAGTGCCTACAGTGCGAGTATGAAGACCCAAGTTGGAATCCTCAGAACCCACATAAAAGCCTGGTGCTATAATAGTATGCATCTGTAATCCCAGACTATTGGGGGGCAGTATGCAAATTTCTCTCCATGATTAGGGACAACACTCTCTGTGGCCATGCATGTTCTTTGCAGAGTTTGGAGTAGGGTAGGCTCTGCTCAGCCAAAGTAGCAACATAAGGAGTCCATGGAGAACTGTCTAGATACTTATTTATTTTTCCATAGGAATGCTAGAATCAGTTTATCTAAACACTGACAACAAAGGCTTGGTTTCTATCGAGACTTTTATTAAATTCTAAATCATCTGAGGGAAAACAGACAATTTCATGATGTTCGTTTTCATGTCCAAGAATGTAATTCAAATGCTTCTTGTTGCTTGGAAGCATTTGAATACCTTCTCTGCCTAGATCTTGCAAATTTCTTCTTATGTTTATTCCTAGGTTCTTCATCCTTTTTCGTTGTGGCTATAAATGTTTTCTGTTCTCATTTTATCTTCTAACAGGCTGCCATTAAGTCATGCTCTTTAAATGAGTGCTTTTCCTCCAGGGTCCCTCCTCAACTTTCTTCCTTTCTTCCTCAAGATTTCCCAGGATGATCTTGTTCTCTCCCAAGCCTTCCTGAGCATCTGCCAGCTGATGCCTCCAGATCATCATCCCTACCCTGTGCTCTCCCAGGAGCTCCTCCTGCTGATGCTGCACCTGCCTCACAAGCACTCAGAGCTTGGAAATTAAATTCTCATCCTTGTCCCCAAACCAGCTACTTCTGCCATGCACCAGGCTCTATCTATAATGTTCCAGGAAGCAGTGGATAAGGAGATTGTGTGAACAGAGACAAATGGCTAACAAGCTTGGTACAACCTAGAGCAAAGCTTAGGGTACTCTGAGACTGGGGTGAGAGGTGACACTTTGAATACAAAGGGAGCATGAAGGGTCTGTATAGAATTCTCAGGACAAAAAAGCCAAGTTAAATAAAGTGGCAGGGAGGGGCATCCAGACCTAGGATACAGCATGAGCAAGGGCACGGGAATGTGAAATTGTGCTAGGCATGGTGGGCCCACTGGCCACCAAGCATAAAACTCACAGGAATAGGCTTGCATATTGAGTTTTGTGTGTCACACTTGGTATTTCAAATACACACAAGTAGGGCTAGATTTGAGTAGAAAGAGCCTGTAGCTGGTGAACCCTGCATCTGTACAGGCCAGGGGTGCCACCAATCAAACCAAAACACAAGCCTCATGTGAGAAGAAAGTGCAGAAACGGTAGAGAGGTCTAGTGGGAAGGACTGGATATGGAGCATATACAGAGAAGAACAGGGGTGGCTCCAGATACAGAGGGAGCTGATAAAAATGAAGCCCAACCAAGGCCAGGAGCAATAGAGCAAGCAGTGCTGGAGGCAAGGGTAAGAAGCTCAGGGGTAGACTACTGAGCACCTGCTTGGGGCAAGGCTCCTTGTCAGTTCTATGAGTGAATCTCTTCAATTAATGCTCAGATAGTAGCCTTCAAACCAGGTGACATACTGCTCATCTACAGGGGAAGAAGCCCAGGTATAAAGAGCAGTTGCTTCCTCAGGGCCATAGCTACAAAGCAAGAGAGCTGGGATCTGAGCCCAGGCCCCATCTTATCCACTCAACTTTGGATGTTATGAAAGTCCTCTCAGACATGAGAGAAGGTGGAGCAGGATAGGATCATGTGAGGCAATAGGCAGTGTCTTAGTTAGGGTTTACTATTGTTGTGAGATGACACCATGACCATGGCAACTCTTCTAAAGAAAACTTTTAACTGAGTGAGCTCACTTGCAGTTCAGAGGTTCAGTCCACCATAGCAGGGAGCATGGTGGCATGCAGGCAGGCATGGTGCTAGAGAAATAACCAAATGTCCTACATCTTGCAGGCAACAGGACTGACTCACTGGACAGTATCCTGAGTATATGAAATCTCAAAGCCCACCCCACAGTGACACACTTCCTCCAACAAGGCCATACCCACTCCAACAAAGTTCACCTCCTAATAATGTCACTCCTATGAGATTATGGGATTATAGGAGCAATTACATCCAAACTACCACAGGCAGTGTCAGCTCTGAGGCAGCAAGAACTCTTAAGAGCATGGAGATGTGGCAGGGCTGATGGTGCTGTGGAGAGATGGTACCCACATGGCTTCCTATGTGCAGATCCGGTGGAGACTATCTCCATGAACCAGGGCTCATCAGTAAATCAGAGGCCAAGGAGTCATATCAGAGGGGAACGCTCTCTGATGGATGCAAACTAAACAACACCTCATTTTCCTGGACACAAAGAATACTTCACAGGCCATCCTCTACTTCCTAATAGGTAGGAACAATAGAGGTAACTGCCCTCACCTACATATAGGCAGCCTAGACTATAAGTCCTTCTGCCCTTTGCAACTAGTTGGTTTCTTGTTTAGGCTTGGGTTGTTTGTTTTGAGACAAGTCTCAAGGCATAGTACAGGCTGGCTTCAAACTCTTTCTGCTCAGCCTCCCAACTGACTCTTGCTGTTAGGCCCAGCTGTACCTCACAACTAGGTGGTCACCCAAATACCTCCTCAGCCTCCATCTTCTCCACTCTATGGTAGAAGCCATGGTGTTTCCCCTCAGAGCCATCAGCAGGACCATATGACATCACGTGAAGAAGGCACTCTGTGGATGACAGGGGCTTCCCTGGCTGGCAGCTCCTCTAACACCCTGCAAAACAGGGAGAATCTCCTTACTGTGGGCTTCAGAGCTGGGGCTAGTGAGGAGAACCACACTTTATCCTATGGCTGCCAGCTTCAAAGGTCTGGAACTCTGCTGGTTTGTGGCCAAGAACTCTCCTGGAAGCCCAGCCACTCTTAAGTTGACAGTGCAAATGTTCACAGGAGAGAAGATGTGGATAGCCAGAAGCATTGGAGGACTAGAGGATCTTCAGCTCCAACCCATAATGGCCAGCTGGGAAAGTGCCTCACATTGCCAGAGTGTCTTCTGATTTTTCAAGAGAAGCTAGACATCCAGCTAAGTTTTAACATGTACTTCTTCCTCCCCCCCTCCTCCCCTTCCATCCTTCCATCCCCTCTTCTTTCTGATTGTGAGGGTGCTGGGTGTCTTCCTCCATCTCGCCCTAGTGTACCTGAAACTCCCTATTCCTCTAGAAAGGCTCACTGGTGAAACCCACGGATTCTCTTTCCACCTTCTCAAGGATTACCAGCCCATGGGAAGATCCCAACTCAGGTTTTCAGACTTGAATAGCTAACACTGCATAAACGAGCCAAGCTCTCAGGGACTAAAAATGCGGTCTCTCTCTCTCTCTCTCTCTCTCTCTCTCTCTCTCTCTCTCTCTCTCTCTCTCTCTGCAACTAAGTTATCAGTAATGTGAGCATGGGGAGGGGGTCGTCTAGCTTAAATAGTGGTTAGGATATGAGTATGTTGTTGATACTCTTGAACTTTGACAGGGATGTATGTGTGCTGTGGTTATGTGCCCAAGTGCTCCTAGTTTGATCAAGGAAACATTCCAGGGCTATAGGATTCTCCAAATGTGCCTATGTAAACACGCAGCGATAGATTGTTCCCAAGTCTGTCAGCCAGCACCATCCTCCCATGTGCATCAATCAGCACAAAAACAGAAAGGTCCACAAGGGTCAAAAGTATGGCATTACATGTGACAGTGGGGTCCTGCACCTGTGGGTTGATCCCCCATATATGTGGACAATTATGCCCACCAGGTATGCACCCTCCAAAGGCAGTGCAGCAGAGGGCAAGGGTGCTTCCTGAGATGCCCCTGAGAGATGGATGTTGTTGTCCACAAGGGCACATGGTGGTGGCAACAGCTGCAAAGAAGAGGAGTCACCTGCACGCTGAGCAGGCAGGAGGTACACACAGGGCACCAGCAGTTCTGTCCTGGCGAGCTGGAAAACCCGTGTATCAGTTCTGCTTCCATGTCCGGGTTGTCTCCTCTGTCCCCAATCCCTCAAGCAGAGCAGTGGGAAGGAAATGGGAGAGAACAGGAGAGAGCTGGCGGTGTGGCAGCTGTACCCTGGGCGCTGCAGGAGGGAGGAGGACGGGGCGCAGCCGGCCATTAGTCACCAGATGTCACCTTCTGTTGCCAAGGTGTCTGGCTCAGACAATGGCTACGCGGTGGAGGGGCGGGCCCAGCCAACCCCAAAGCCTCGCCTCTGCTGACACCTACTGCCCTAGGATTACACAAGGAGGCTGCCTGACCCTGGGGCTCTTTGCTGGGGCCATTCCCTTGCCTGGCTGTAGCACCACCTACTCCAAGTCCCCTTCCAGAATCTGCACAACTGTGTCATTTTTCATGATGCAATGCTGATGTCACCTCCTGCGCTTCCTGCCTACCTCCCTGCCCCTCCTCCAATTTCAGAACCCTGTCTCTCAGACTACAGAAAGGATTGTGTGTGGCACAGCAGGAACCCCCATTTCCCTGCCCTATGGAGAGTGCCTGGTATTCAGAGCTCTGATTTGCAATGCTGTAAGATGAAGTTTATCTCCACCATGGTGCACTTGGCCTCATGTAGAAAGACAAATAAAAATTACTTCCTTCACTGCAGAAATCCAACCAGGGAATTGCTGCATTCCTCCCTCTCCCTGAACACAGATCCTTCCTCCCCATCAAAAATAAATAAATAATATATATATATATATATATATGAAATATGAAAGGGAGTGTTACCCCCTTGTAATGGTGGCTAATATAGTGAGAGACCTTTTGTGGTTGTTTGTAATATGTCCAGACGAATGCATACCACCCGCAGATCCTGGAGTGCTGATGCTGAAACCACCAGGATGTGGATGGAGTTTATGCTGAGACCATGAAGCTCCTATCTTCAAGCCACTATCTGAACCTAGAGGAGCAGGAAGAAAACTTGTTAAGCTCTGTCAACCAAGCATGCATCTGACACTGGACTTTTGTTTTTATAAATCTTTCAAAATGCAAACATTACTCTTAGCCCAGGGGCCATACAAAAGCAAGCACCAGACAGGATTGCCACCTCCACGTGCCTACCCATAGCTCACCTGCCCATTCAGGGAAGAAACTCAACTTGGCAGCATGCTGGGGACAGGGACAGTCAGACCCACCCAGGTTTGAGTTCCAGTTTCTCACTGGGAAGCTCATGATATTGAGCAAACCTCGGGGGTACAGGGGAACATTGTTGGAAGGTCCTTGAAGGTCTGCTGGAGGAGGTGTACACAAGTTCAAGTACACACACTAAACAAGCAAGAAAAGGCTGAGCTACAGCTACAGAAAAGCAAACCACCTGTTCCAGACAGGTAGGAGACAGAATCCCAGCTCCTTCCTTACCTGGCTGTGTGGCCTTCCAGTAAAATAATACATCTCTCCAATCTCGGCTTCCCTCATTAGAAGCAATATATCAATTGCCAACATTCTCCTGGCATGTTCAGGGTGGCTGGTTGGTCTTGCCAGGGAAGTCACATAACACCACTCCTGACACGTGACAAACCAAAGAATATGGTGTCGTTGAGGCTGCTGGGATGTGAGCTCTCCATCATGGGGAAGCACACTCCTTAGAGGAGGTGGAGGAGTCTTAGTTCTGTACTTATGACAGATGAGGGGTGATGGTAATGTAGTCACAGAGCACTGCCTGGAGAAGGAACCAGTGTAACCACATCCCTTCATGGAGCCACTGGTCTCCTTGGGTCAGGGAAATAGTCGAAGTGGGAAGGAAGATTGGCTTTGGAGGTGTGTTGTCCATTGGGAAAAAGAACCCCCAGCAATGGGGACAGAGAAGTTCCTTTTCTGTCCTAGCCAGGATTAGGCCAACTTCCTTACAGGAAGTACAGTACCCTTTATTACAAAGGCCATTCTTTCCTCATAGAAATTACAGATGAGTCAGAAAGGAACAAGAGATGCTGCCACTTCTGTAAGTTCCCAAACATACCCAGCAAAGTTCTACATGGGCCTAGGAAGTCCCACATCTTCCTTCATGTTATGCTTTCCTGGTAACAGTTGTAAACCTGGGGGCCTTCATTGCTCAGGGCTGAGACACCTCCACTTGTAAACTGAACTCCATGGCTTGAGGTGTTCCAAAGGCTTCCCCACTGCTGCTGTCTCTAGTCATCTCTCCTAATAAGCTCCATCCTTCACTCCTCACCCACTGCATAGGATGGACAGACAGACAGACAGACACAGCCAGATGAGGTGAAACACAACAATAATCCCAGCATCCACAAGATAGAAGCAAGAGAATTGATGAGTTTGAGGCCAACTTTGGCTGCATGAGATCTTGAAGCATGAGACCTTGACTCAAAAATAATATTAAAAATCAAATTAATAAATTTCATATGTGACTATGTACATATAGGATATTTATATAGCACACATAATTATTTTTGGCAACACTAGGGGTTAAGTCCACCATTAGATCACATCCATTGCTCTTGTTTTATTGCTGTTATTTTTGGTCAAGACAGGACATCCTTAAGATGTCTAGGCTAGCCTTGAACTTTCCATCTTCCTACTACAGCCTCTCAAGTATCTGAGATTGCAGGTATGTGCCACCACACTTTGCATGATGCTCTATTAGGTTTCAATTTTAAAATCTGTTTTTCAGGCAATGGGATCTGTGAAAGGACATGTGTTCTGAACCCTAGAACTGTTCCTGGAACCTGAATTTGGGTTTTGAGATACAGCCAAAGACCTGTTTGATCAACCCCAAAATTAATAATCCAAATTTGTATGAAAAAAAACCCCACCAGGTCTGGATACCATCACCTGGACCCAAGTCTCCTGACATACTGTATGGCCATGTGACCATACACAAGGAGGCAGAGTTGGGCTGAGTGTGTAATTGTAGATCATATGTCCAAATCACATCATGTCAGCAGCCAGGATATCAAGGGGGCTTGGGCCATTCCTTGATGTCCATAGTAAACATCTATAGAATGTCTCCACCAGCTGTATCCATATAGAATCCAACTGTGGTTACATGTCCCAATGGCACAGCATACTTCTTCTGCCCCCGAAGGAGACTCTCTGGAAAGGCCAAGGCCTCCAAGCTGTGAATATCACCACCAGGCATAGGAACCCCATAAAGTAAGCACACTGAATCAAAGGCACAATCAACAGCAACAAGGAGAAGTGAGTGTTAGCAGGAATGGCAGACACTACAGGTAGGCACAACTAGAGCCCAGTTGTGATGACCACAGCCCTCCTCAAGGTCCCCAAGTTCAAGGACAAGAGCAAAAGTGCTCTGATGGGTTTCTTCTCAGAGTGGCTCTGTGCTCCCTTCACAGGGCTGATGGCCTGCCAGGCATCCTCTGCCACTGAAGCCAGGGAGTACTTAAGAGAACAACAGTGGCTCCCAGAGAATTCTAGTACTACTAAAGAACCAACTCCTTCTCTTTAGCTTTTCTTTTTAAAATGGTGTTCATTAAAAGAACTTCTTTCAAAAGTGATTCATAGTGTATAAATCAATACAAAGAATAAGAGATCTTGAATTTCTGTTTGTCTCTCATCACTGAAAACAAAGATACTATTTTGTGTTTGTTTTCTAGTCTTTGTCACATGTGCATTATACATTATGCATGCAGGTCTGTATTTTTCACAAATATGCTGTTTTTTTTTAATTTCTTTGTCTTCTCACATGACACAGGTTGAACGATCCTTTCTAACTTATCACTGCTTTTTGATGCTCATATAGTATTCTATCCTATGGAGAGGTTCCCGTTGAATGAACCATCCATCCACCATCAGAAGCAACAGATATATTTTAAGTGTCAACTAAAGCTTGTCTGCCTCTAAGTGCTTCTGAGAAAGCAGACCTCAGACTGAGAGCTGGAAAATATGCAGGTGGAGTATGGGGCATCTTTATTCCTTTCTCCTGTGCCCTCTTATACAGCTTAGCTAATCTCTGGGAGAAGCTTATTGGTGATGAAGAAATTGTGGTGGAGGGAGAAGAGCCCTGGGTCTTTCTGCTGCCAGCCCAGAGCCTCACATTATTGCTACACTGGTGTAATTCAGACACATCCCCCAAAATGTGTCTGTTAGAGCTAAAGCCTGTGTGTTGATGTATTGGGTGGTGTCTTTGGGAGATAATATGAACTAGACCAGGTCACAAGGGTGGGCCCTCCATGATGGCATTCCTGTGATCATAGGAAGGGAAAAAGATAATCTACCTAGCAACAGGCTCTGACTGGACATGGATTCCCTCTGCCACGTTGGGAGACACAAGGAAGCTCTAACCAGATGCAGATCAGAAGCCAGCCTCATACCCTTGGAATGCCCATCAATTTACCTCCTGTTCTTTATGAAGTCCACAGTCCAGGTGCTCATTTGTGCCAACACAGAACAGAAAAAAAAAACTCATATCAAGCACACTGGTCACAGGATCCATTCCACTCCAACTCCATGAGAGGAGTTAGGATTTTTGTTGCTATGGTAAAACACCATGATAAAAAGCAAGTTGGGGAGGAAAGGGTTTATATCATTTCACAACTCTCAGGTCATACCCTATCACTGAGGGAAGTTGGGGCAGGAACCCAAGGCAGGAATCTGGAGGCAGGACCTGAAACAGAAGCTATGGGTGAATGCTACTTACCAGCTTCCTCACCATGGTTTGTTCAGCCTGCTTTCTTATACCAACTGGGACCACCTGCCAGGGGGTAGTACCTCCCACACTGAGGTGGACCCTCTTACATCAATTATCAATCATGAAAATGCACTACCATCCTGTCTACCGGCTGATTCTGTGGGATCTATAGTATAGAGACATTTTCTCAATTAAGATTCTGATGGGAGATGCCATTCTGTAATTATGTTTCTCATATTGGTTAATGAATAAAGCACTGTTGGCCAATAGGAAAGCAAGATAGGCTGGGTTAGGAGACAAGGAGGATTCAAGGAAGTAGTAGGGAGGAGTCAAGATGTAGAGACTTGAGAGAACAGAGGTCCAGGCCCTCTCTCCAGTAAGATGAGGCCATGTGGAAATACTAAGATTAATAGCAATGTGTTAATACTTAAGCCAATAAGAAATGCTAGTAACAGGCTAACAGAATTATATCTAATATAGTGTCTCTGTGTATTATTTGGGGCTGGTGCATCTCTGGGACCAGACCAGCAGGGAAAAACCTACTCATAACAAGATCCCTTCTTCCAAGATGACCCCAGCCTGTATCAAGTACAAGAGTCCAGATATGAACCCCAAGGAAACACTGGATAAAGAGAAACCGCAGCCCCCAACAACCTTCCAGCCACCTGTTGCAACAAGGAGAACACAGACAGTGAGGCTGAAGCTGGGAACACTTGTTGAAGGGTCTCTACCTGGTGTGAGCTCTCACCAGGATGTTTTAAGCTCTGATACCCAGTTGTGTGACTTTGGACAGGTTACTTCTCTCAGAGCCTTCATATCTCAGAAGTGACTTGCAGATGCGCTATTCCTATTCAAGAAGTTGTTGTGAGACTATCACACAGAAGTGGCTCCTCAAAGGGTCCTTCCATGTGTGCCTCCATTCCCTTTTGGTCCCTTCAGTCATCATCCAGGAGTGCACCGAGCACCCCAGGTATGCTAAGCACTTAGGAGGAAAAGCAAAGGCTGTCCCCATTGCACTGCATGTTAGAAAGCAAAGCATCACCAACAAATGAGCCAGTGATTACAAGTGTGAATGATGCCATGGAGAAGCCTGAAGTGGCCTGACCATCCAAATTACCTCATCTATCTGGAGCTGAGGGAGAGATAGGGTTAATTAGAGGAGAGTTCTGAGGAACAGTCACTTTTGTAAGAGGTAAGGGTTGTGAAAAGAAAAGTTGAGGGGGGTCACACTCTTTGACATGTGTATGGAGGTCAGAGGACTTGTTGAATCCATTATCTCCCTGCATTCCAGGGGTTCTAGGGACCAAATTCAAGCCATCAGCCTTGATGACAGGCATTTTGTTAAGAGTATGTTTTCCCTGCCGCCTGTCCCCATGCCAGCCCCAATTAACACACAGAGAGACTCTGTACTAGATATAATGCTGTTGGCCAGTTATTTGTTTCTTATTGGCTAGCTTTGTATTAATTATTAACCCATTTCTATTAATCTAAGTATTTCCACGTGGTCTCATCTTACCGGAGAGTGGGCCTCTGTTCTCTCCAGTCTCTCCATGTTGACTCCTCCCTACTACTTCCTCTTTCCTCCTTGTCTACTTGTCCCTCCTATCTTCTTTTCCTATTGGCCAACAGTGCTTTATTCATCAACCAATAAGAGAAATATATTTACACAATGACATCTCCCATAATCTCTTTTCTGTCTAAAATAAAAAGAAGGGTTTTAATCTTAACATAGCAAAATATATCATACAACAGTTATCAAATAAGAATCACAGTTAACAATATTTAGTCCATTAACACTTAGGAAGATTTAAAGACAATATTTTTATCATGTATCCTATCTTTGTGAGTCTAAAGTCCTATATGTAACTTATCTTTAATCCTAACTAAGGAAAACTATAACCATGACTATCTGTCTTCAACTCCTTCAAAGACCACAGAAGGATAGTATATGAACTCTAGAAATGACAGAGACAACTCACTGCCTGGTCAGTCACCCGAAGTTCTTCTGTAATGTTCGATCTTCAGCCCATAGGCCATAGAGTGTTTGGCAGACTCTTCAGCAAAGCAGGAAACTTACTCTTCCATGAAGCAGGAACTCTGTAGCAATGTCCATCTTGAATCAGCAGTCACTTTTCTGTGGGCCCTGCATGTCCATTTTATACAGCATGAAGTCAAACAGCCCAGACAAGAGCAGTATCTTGCTCAAATGGCTAGTCTTGCCATATTGAAAGTAAACTCCATAATGAGTTTCTTCGATGTTCATCTTCCTTTATGATGTAGGTGGTGTTGCCAGGAGCAGTTATGCCTCACTGTTAAGAAAAATCCTAAACCATTTTAAATGCCACATTCTATAGGTCTTTGAAAGGTTTGAAGAATGCCTATTTATCTCAAATACATCTCTGTATATCTAGAGATCCTAAGTAACTTAACTATAAGTTTGACTATTATAGGTAACAATCTATAATCTGTACTAAGTTATACATTTTAAAATGAGCTATATAAACACAATACCTAAACAGGAGGAGAAATATACATATGACAAAATTGAACTTAAATTTGTATCAATAAATGAAAATCCATTCCAAAACAAAGTAATCATTTCTATACCATAATTCCCTTTTTACCTTTAAAAAAATTGTTGTGGTCATTAACCATTGATAACCAACCCCCTATAAATGAAAACAAACATTTATAAACAATATTTGGGAATTTGGGCATCATTCTTTCCAAACTGCTTTCTGCTGGTAGGGGGAGCTGTCATGGAGATCCTAAGAAGACACAGAAATCCTGGCTTGTCTCAGCTGTTTGAATGTTGAATCACCTGAAATGCTATTTCAGGGGGTCTCCCTTAATCAAAGCTGAAAGGAATCCACAGCTTTTCATTTTCTGTGGACACAAAAATAGAAATCCTTTTCCCCAGTAACTTGTCCTTGGACTTAAATTTTGGAGTCAGAGCATTTTTAAAATATATAAATTGGATTGATCCAGCAGCATTTGTTTTAACAGTTGTTATTTCCTCAGCAGTCAAATAATACAATATAATATTGTACAGTATCCATATTCTTTCCATGGCCATATTCTTACATGGCTTTTTTATTACTCTGTTTCTTCTTATTTTTTTCATTTTTTGAGACCGGGTTTCTCTGAGTAACTCTTATCTGTCCTGGAATTCACTCTGCATAACAGGTTTACTTTGCAATCACAGAGATCTGCTTGCCTCTGTCTCCTGAGTGCTGGGATTAAAGGTGTGTGCCACCACACCCAGCTCCTCTCTGTTTTTTTTAAAACCATTTTATTCCTTTTCTCTCCCAAGCCTACATATATTTTAGAACACACTGTAAACCTTTAGTGCTTTTTCTTAATGTGAGTCTGTCTTTACTGTAAATCTTTATCTTTTTCTGGCCATGAGTCTTTATCTGGTAAAAACAACATTGCTAAAATGAAAGTCATAGCTGTGTTAGCTGTGGTCTATCCAAGAAGGTAGCAGGTACTTTTACTGCCAGAACTGAGAGCTGTGCTCACTGCCTTGGTCTACACTGCCATCCAGCAGCATGCTGCCGGCTTGGAGATGTGGTCACTGCCATTGCCAGCTCTTGTACACACCATTCAGTTGCTAGTAGAGCTTTTTAAAAGCCTTGCAGCTTTTTGCCACTTATGCTGAGTTAGGAAATCTCCCTTAAAGGAGCCGCACAAGTCTCTGCTTGTCTTTAGCAAAACAGAGTTCAACTGAGAAGCCTTGCTTGTCTCTGTTTTTTTGTTTCTAAAACCATTTCTTTAGCTTTTCTTAGTTTTAAATGGAAGTTCTTATTAGCCATGTTGTGGCGCCATATGTTAGGAGTATGTTTTCCCTGCCGCTGGTCCCATCGCCACGCCAGCCCCAATTAATACACAGAGATACTGTATTAAATATAATGCTGTTGGCCAGTTATTTGTTTCTTATTGGCTAGCTCTGTCTTAATTATTAACCCATTTCTATTAATCTAAGTATTTCCACGTGGTCTCATCTTACCGGAGAGTGGGCCGTGACCTCTGTTCTCTCCAGTCTCTCCATGCTGACTCCTCCCTACTACTTCCTTTTTCCTCCTTGCCTTGTCTCCTTGTCCCTCCTATCTTCCTTTCCTATTGGCCAACAGTGCTTTATTCATCAACCAATAAGAGAAACACATTTACAGAATGACATCTCCCATCAGCATCTATAACTACTAAGCCACCTCAGCAGCTTTGTATTTTAAATTTCAAAAAGAACATACTAGGCTGGGGTGTAACTGGGTGGAGTGATTGCATGGCATACCAGAAGCCCTACAGGAAACATCCAGGAGGTTTGATTTTCAGTATCACATAAAACCTGGTATTTTTACCAGGCATTAGGGTAAACCTGGTGACATTGGGGTAATCCCAGCACTCAGGAAATAGAGACAGGAGAATCAGAAGTTACAAGTTTATCCTCTCTTACACAGTAAGTTTGAGGCCACCCTAGGCTACATGAGACCCTGACCAAAAGCCAAACTTCCATAAAAGTACCTAGGAATATAGCTCCAAGTTAGAGTATTCGCCTAACACATGGGAATTCCTAGATTGAATTCCCAATACCGCGAAAACTGCAAAGTGGCATTGTTTTTCTTTGTTACTCCTCTGGATACAAAGCTCTACAGGGTTAAAGCAACTGTGTGAAGTGGTGCAATATCTGCATATAGCCTGAGCACACCCTCCCTGGTAGGCAAAGTCAGATAGCTCAGTGCTCAATGCTGTGGAGAGAGCTATTACATTGTATAGTTCAGGGGACAGGGACAAAAAAATTCAGAGTAGATTTGACATATTTCAAAGTATGTTTGGTCCAGAATCAGTTGACCCTGGATTTGAACCCACAGACAAGGAAGGGGACACTTGATGTTAAAGTGGAATGCTACAGGCATCGTCAGCATCAATAGAGGAGGGTGAAAATAGTTAAGATGTTCATGGAATAATCCAGGTGGGTGACAAGCTTAGCTTAGGCTGAGAAGGGGGCTAAGGGGAGAGGAGTCGTCAAGGACTCAGTGGATTCTGAAGGCTTTTCATTCAGTGATGGCATGGGAAAAAATATCCTCAGGCTTGTGACCCATGCTACAGGACAGGGCTCTTAGACCACAGTGGAGGTGCTTTGCCTTACTTCCCTGTGTAGGAAAAATTCATCTGGGCTGCAGGACAGGTGTGGAAAAAGAGGAAGCCATTTGCCACCCAGTGTATCTCTCCACTTAGAGCAGGATGGCAGAGAAATGTGTCTCACAGCAAGGTTCACACAGATCAAAAGCACACTCTCAAAGCTTCCAGCTTCCAGAGCTCTGGGAGCCCCATGTCAGGAACTGTCTTCCAATGGGAAGTAACAGAGAAATAATGGCTAATATTTCACCAGGGTGGCAGGAAGATCATCCCCAGCTTCTAGAAACAGATTAAAAATCAGACTGAGGCTTGTGATGGAGAACAGCCCTGATTCTCATTAGTGGTTGCAAATGGGAAGACCAAAACACCCTGCTGCCAGGCCTAGGGCTGCCTGCAAAAGATAGCGGCTGTTTCAGAGCCACCAAGAAACCCTGGACCAGGACTTAGGAGCCTGACTTCAGAGTAGGACACTGGCACTCTTCACGCAGAGTCTCTGAGCAGAATTGCAGCCAGAACCTGAGTTCATCTTCTGGGTATGCTCAAGAAAGGAGGCTGAGGAGCTCTTCCAGACAGTGCTGGGCATGAGTGACCTTCAGTGTGAGGTACCTTTTGCAGAACATGGGAGTCCTTGCCAACTCATAAGCAGACTCACCACCTTGAGTGAGTGGCATTCAGAGCCTTGGCATTTCTGTGGCCTTCTGTCTTAAGACCTGACCACTTACATCCAGGCTTCTGAGTCCCTACATCTGGACTCTATTGTAAACCACAATGTGTAACACTCTGAGCATCAGGTGCCACTGTAAGCTATTTGTATGTGAGTATTTATTTAATCTGCATAATAGCCCTAGGAGACAGGTACATCCCTCACACCCATTTTATAGAGGAAGAAAAGTAAGCCACAAAGAGGCGGTTAAGTTGGTCAAGTGAATATCATTGCCATGATAATGAATGCTGTCTGACTTCTAACCTGGGCTCAACCGCTCAGCTTGTCCTGTCTTCTGAGACCTGTGAGTCTCCATAGGTCTGTCCCTTCCTGCATATATCACCAGCCACCAGTGACCTTAAGGTTTGGGCTGTGAGCCCAGGAAAGAACTGAGGCTCCCAAGTCCCCACAGACCTGGGTGCAAATCCTGCTTCTGCCACTTCTGGACACACCTAAGCATCTTTCCACTTGCATGGATATTTTCCAGTTGATTGTATTCTAGCAATCTTTGCTGAGAAAGAAGGATGGCTGAGGAGAAGAAACCAGGCTTGGGGGAGGGCAAGATGCTTTCCCACTAGCCTCATCTCTGGCCACAGACTAACAGGTCCTAAGACTCCTTAAAGTACACTTTCCTTCTCTTTGGCATTGGTCTTTGTCTCTGAGCCACAGGCCTGCCTCTGTCTGGAAGTCCTCCATCACTCTCTGCCTATAGTGCTCCTTTCTGGGCATCTGAGGCTCTGGGAAGCTACCATTGGATCCCATTGTCATCAAGAAACACAGCACACCATGGTTACCTGGGGTTTGAGGGTATCATATCTTCTGCTTTGGCTGAAGGTAGGGCTTGACTATGGTCAGTTTCTTCAGCCTGCACTCAGAACAACTCCTTCCCCACCCTCATGCTCTGAAGAATCCTTTGACCTTATTGATGTGACCTCCCCCATCCATTGTCCCTACACACAGGAGCTTTGTCTAAATCTACTTCCCAGCTCCTATCCTGGGGCCAAGAGAGGGGATGCATTCTGAAATACAAGGATATTCTTACCAAGCTGCCCTGGGAATAGTCCCTGAAAGGGAGTCCTGAGGCCAAGCAAAAAGGTCAGGTTACTAGAGAGATAATCTGATTATATCCAGGCAGTGGTGGAAGGAGGCAAGGAACCAGAGCCTTGAGTTTGGAAAGATGGAGAAATAAACCAACCAGGATGCTGAGGTCCAAATAGGGACAAAATACAGAAGTCAAAAGTCCTGGGCTCCCATTCCCATGTAAACACTTATCTGAACCTCCAAACCAGGGGGCCAGGGCCTAGAGAGACTGCCTCTGAAATCCAGAACTTCTCCTGTGCTCATTCCTCCTCCAGGTGAAGCTCAAGAGGAGAGCCAAGTCCTAAGCCCCCTGAGCTGTCTAAATGTGGCTTCTCTTCATCCCCTCTCCATGCATCAAGCATGGCAAAGTGGCCCCACTGCTCTCTGGGGGCACTGGTGATCACCTCCCAGCCAGGCAGCCAGCAGCTGGCCTGTCAACCTGAGAGGGAATCTGCCCCCAGGGAGGCTCCTAATTTAATCAGCCCCACGAATCAGCTCAATGGGCTTAATTGATCTTTTTCACTCCTAATATTGTTGCTGTCATCATCTGAGTTGTGCTTTAAGCTCAACTCAGCCAGATGGAGAAGGTGGGGGGGAAGATGCACTCCAGGAGCCTATGGCCCATATAAACCTTAGAGGGATAGGAGAAGGGCAAACAAAGCCAGACCCTCATGAGTCACCTGCCTGGAGCCCCAGATAAAACACTAGAGGGCCCATTTGAGCCTCAGTCTTCACACCAATAAATATTACAGTACTCCATCCTTCAGTATTCATTTTTTCACGTGTTCGTTCAGTACCTAATGTGTTCTAGGCATGGTGGTAGGCAGACATAAGGAGTGATAGTAAGCAGAAATGAACCTGTCCTGATACTCATGGGACTCTCTAAATAGATGTCCTCCCCCTGGGTGACACCCTCCATGGAGCATATGGTCTAGAACCACTTAGGAACTATGTTCTATGTTCTGGTGCTGAGGGTGGGAGGAGGAGAGGAGGGACTTCCTGCAGGAGTGGTGCTCAGCTAGAGACAGGAAAGAGAAAGTGAAACTCTCACTGAAGGCAGAAGGGTTCCAAGCTGACCAGTGTAGATGGATAGAGGCTGAGAGTCCAAGGTACAGACCAAACAAGGTCAGACCATGAACTCTGGACTCCTACATTGTCAAAGATACCCCACAGTAAGCGGGATGTTGCTGTTTCCCAAGAAATAAACAGACATTTTTACCTACATGTAACTAATATAAAAGATTCATAAGACGAAATCACCCTTCTTATGTTTAAATGTGGCCACGCACACACACACATACACACACACAAGAGCGAGGGAGAGAGATGATCTTCTGGGTTTGCAGGTGGCATTTGGAAGACCTGATTAAACCTCAGAAGCCATGGGAAGCCCTAGGTTCTGTCTTCTGGGGTGATCTAAGGACACTTTCTTTCAGTTGGCAGTGAAACCTGACTGCTATGTGGAAGTCATTTGGAAACCAGGAGTGGAGGTAAAAAGACTGCAATAACAAGGCTAGGAACAAGGTTGTATGGATTGATAGTTATATAGAGTAAATGGGCTACAAGCTGAGATCCCATATTCTAAAATCTGAAATCCAAAATGGCCCACAACCAAAACCTTTGGAGCACCCATATGATGCCAAGTGAAAAATTCCACACCTGACCTTCAGTACAAATACAGGCAAACTAACAGACCCATGAAACTGCCCCAATGCTATGTATAGAGGCTATGCAAAACAGTGACTTTTATGTTTACATTTGATTCCAATCCCCAAGATGTTTCATTACATACATGCAAATATTTCAGAACCTGGAAGGGGTGAAGTGTTAGAATAAGGTTTTTCCCTGCCGCCGGCCTGGTCCCACTGCCACACCACCCCAATTAGCACAAACTGAGACACAGTGTTTGATATAGTGCCATTGGCCAGGTAATAGTTTCTTATTGGCTAGCTCTGTCTTAGGTATTAACCCATTTCTATTAATCTAAGTATTTCCACATGGTCTCATCTTACTGGAGAGTGGGCCAGAACCTCTGTTCTCCTAGGTCTCTATAGGTTGACTCCTTCTTACTACTTCCTCTCTCCTCCTTGTCTCCTAGTCTCTCCTGTCTTGCTTTCCTATTGGCCAACAGTGCTTTATTCATTAATCAGTAAGAGAAACATATTTACAGAATGACATCTCCCATCAGTGAAGGTGGGGAGCGAGATCTGAATTCCAAAAAATTTGTGGGCCTAAGTATTTTAGAGAAGGGATACTTAGCCTGGAAGAGGAGTGGAAAATATCATGCCAATTAAAATCATGTTTGGGCCAGGTGGAGTGGCTCATACCTATAATCCTAGAGCACCGGTGGCTGAGCTAGGAGACTTACTGGGGGCTCAAGGCCAGTTTGGGCTACAAAGTAAATTTTCTTTTTTTTTTTTTTTTTTTTTTTTTTATTTATTTTATATAACCAAGTCCACTTAAATGAAAACAAACATTTATAGACAATATTTGGAAATTTGGGCGTTGTTCCCTCCAAACTACTTCCTGCTGGTAAGGGGCGCTGTCATGGGGGATTCTAAGAAGATGCAGAAATCCTGGCTGTAGTCTGTAAGGCTGCTTTTTCCAGCTGTTTTGAATGTAGGATCACCTGGTACTCTGTTTCAGGTGGTCTGGCTTGATCAAACCACATTAGTCTGGAAGAATCCACATCTTTTCATTTTCTGTGGAAACAAAAATAGAAATCCTTTCCCCCAGTAACTTGTCCTTGAATTTAATTTTGGAGTTAAAGCATTTTTTTAATTTAATTTATTATTTTACATGTCGATCCCAGTTCCCTCTCCCTCCCTCCCTCCCAATCTCCTTCACTCCCTCCCTTCCTCCCGCCTTCCTGCCCTCCCTTTTACACTCTCTGCCCTCTCACATGCACTCTAACCACCCTCCCATACCCCCACCCCAATTCCAAATGTAGGGGAATGTCGTCCAGTAAGGGTCATGTAGATCTGACAGGTCATGTGAAGTAGGGACTAGGGCTTCTCTCCTGTCTCTAGGTTAAGGCAGTTATCCTTCCATGGGGGATGTGTTCGCAAAGTCCTTTTGTGCACCAGGGATACATCCTGGCTCCACTGTCTGAGGTCCCTTAGACTGCTCAGTCCTTCTGGCTGAGACCCAAATTCAGGGGGGCCTGAGTCAGTCTCATGCTGGCTTCCCAGCTATCAGTCTGGTGGCCCGTTAGCTCCTCCTTGTTCAGGTAAGCTGTCTTTATGTGTTTCTGCCGCCTGATCTTGTCCTGTCCATCTGCATCTGGGTTCTACTTCGACTCAGTGTTTATGTATGGGTGTTTGCTCCTGTTTCCAACAGGCATTAGTTGAGGGCCCCATGGATAATTTAGTTGTTGATCTCACTCTCCGGGAAGGGCATTTATGGTAGCCTTTCCACGGAAGCTCAAATTGTTACTTAGCAGCAGTCTGGTAATTCTCTAGACCTTTCTTTGTGTTCAATTTTACCTTCAAACCAATATTGGCTCCCTCTTTTATGTTCTCTCTCTCTCTCTCTCTCTCTCTCTCTCTCTCTCTCTCTCTCTCTCTCTCTCTCTCTCTTTCCTGTCTTCTATTCCTAACCAGGCTAAATCTTCCTGGTCTCACATGTTTTCCTTTCCTCCCCCTTGTTTTCTCCTACTTCTCTCTCCATTCGCTGCACCCCCCCACTTCTCCTGAGCTCTGAGGGACTTGTCCATTACCAGTTCTGTGAGGGACTTTATATGAATCTCTTAGAATACACCTTGTATCCTAGTTCCTCTGGTGGTGTGAATTATAGGCTGGTGATCCTTTGCTCTAGGTCTAAAATCCATATATGAGTGAATACATACTGTTCCTCTTTTTGTGACTGGGTTACCTCATTCAGGATGGTTTCTTCAAATGCCATCCACTTGCCTGCAAATTTCAAGATACTATTATTTTTTTTCTGCAGAGTAGTATTCCATTGTGTAGATGTGCCACATCTTCACGATCCATTCTTCAATTGAGGGGCATCTAGGTTGCTTCCAGGTTCTTGCTATTACAAATAGGGCTGCTATGAACATAGTTGAACAGATGTCTTTGTTGCATTGATGTGGATCATTTGGGTATATGCCTAAGAGGAGGATTGCCGGGTCCTGTGGTAGACTGATTCCCATTTTCCTGAGGAATTGCCATACTGATCTCCAAAATGGCGGTATGAGTTTGCACTCCCACCAGCAGTGGAGGAGTGTTCCACTTTCTCCACATCCTCTCCAACATAAGTCATCATTGGTGTTTCTAATTTTAGCCATTCTGGCAGGGGTAAGATGGTATCTCAAAGTTGTTTTGATTTGCATTTCCCTGATAGCTAGGGATGCGGAACATTTTCTTAAGTGTCTTTCAGCCTTTTTGATTTCCTCTATTGAGAATTCTTTCTTCAGTTCTGTACCCCATTTTTTTAATAGGGTGATTTGGTGTTGTGTAGACTAGTTTCTTGAGTTCTTTGTATATTTTGGAGATCAGCCTTTTGTCGGATATAGGATTGGTGAAAATCTTTTCCCAGTCTGTGGGCTACCATTTGGTCTTGTCTACTGTGTTCTTTGCCTTACAGAAGCTTCTAAGTTTGAAGAGGTCCCATTTATTAACTGTTTCTCTCAGTGTCTGTGCCCCTGGAGTTATGTTCAAGAAGCGGTCTCCTATACCAATTTGTTCAAGGGTACCTCCTACTTTCTCTTCTAAGAGGTTCAATGTAGTTGGATTGATGTTGAGGTCTTTGATCCATTTGGACTTGAGTTTTGTGCATGGCCACAGACATGGGTCTATCTGCAGTCTTCTACACACCCTCATCCAATTGTGCCAGCACCATTTGTTGAAGATGCTGTCCTCACCCCATTGTATAATTTTAGCTGTTTTGTTGAAAATCAGGTGTTCACAGGGGCGTGGGTTAATATCAGGATTTTCAATTCGATTCCATTGGTCTACCTGTCTTTTTTTATGCCAATATCAGGCTGTTTTCAGAACTATAGCTCTGTAGTAGAGCTTAAAGTCAGGAATGGTGATGCCTCCTGAAGTTCTTTTATTGTATAGGGTTGTTTTGGCTATCCTGGGTCTTTTGTTTTTCCATATAAAGTTGATTATTATCCTTTCAAGGTTGGTGAAGAATTGCCGTGGGATTTTAATGGGGATTGCATTGAATCTGTAGATTGCTTTTGGCAAGATTGCCATTTTTACTATGTTTATCCTACCTATCCAAGAGCATGGGAGATCTTTCCATTTTCTGGTATCTTCTTTAATTTCTTTCTTTAGAGTCACACAGTTCTTATTATATAGGTCTTTTACTTGTTTGGTAAGCGTTACACCAAGATACTTTATGTTGCTTGTGGCTATTGTAAAGGGTGATGTTTCTCTGATTTCTTTCTCTGTCTCTTTGTCGTCTGAAAAAAGTAGGGCTACTGATTTTTTTTGAGTGTATCTTGTATCCTGCTAGTTTGCTGAAGGTGTTTATCAGCTGTAGGAGTTCCCTGGTAGAGTTTATTGGGTCGCTTATGTAAACTATCATATCATCTGCAAATAGAGACAGTTTGACTTCTTCCTTTCCAATTTGGATCCCCTTGATCTCCTTTTGTTGTCTTATAGCATTAGCTAGAACTTCTAGTACGATACTGAAGAGATATGAAGAGAGAGGACAGCCTTGTCTTGTTCCTGATTTTAGAGGAATTGGCTTAAGTTTCTCTCCATTCAGTTTGATGTTGGCAGTTGGTTTGCTGTATATTGCTCTTATTATGTTTAGGTATGTTCCTGTTATCCCTGACCTCTCCAATACCTTTATCATGAAAGGGTGTTGAATTTTGTCGAAGGCTTTTTCCGCATCTAGGGAGATAATCATATGGTTTTTCTTTTTCTCTTTGTTTATATGGTGAATCATGATGATAGATTTTCATATGCTAATCCATCCCTGCATTCCAGGTATGAAGCCTACTTGGCCATGGTGGATGATTTCTGTAATGTATTCTTGAATTCAGTTTGCCAGTATTTTATTGAGTAATTTTGCATCGATGTTCATCAGGGATATTGGTCTGTAGTTTTCTTTCTTAGTTGTGTCTTTGTGAGGTTTGGGTACCAAAGTTATTGTAGCCTCATAAAAAGAGTTTGGCAATGAACCTTCTGTTTCTATCTTGTGGAACAGTTTGAGGCATAGTGGTATTAGTTCTTCCTTGAATGTCTGGTAGAATTCTGTGCTGAATCCCTCTGGCCCTGAACTTTTTTTGGTTGGAAGGCTTTCGATGACTGCTTCTATTTCATTGTGGGTTATAGGTCTATTTAAGTTGTTTGTCTGTTCTTGATTTAATGTTGGTAAGTTATCCAGAAACTTGTCCATTTCCTTTGAATTTTCAATTTTTGTGGAGTACAGATTTTCAAAGTATGACCTGAAAATTGTCTGGATTTCCTCTGTGTCTGTTGTTGTGTTCCCCTTTTCATTTCTGATTTTGTTAATTTGCATGTTCTCTCTGTGCTTTTTTGTTAATTTGGATAAAGGTTTGTCTATCTTGTTGATTTTCTCAAAAAACCAACTCTTTGTTGCATTGATTTTTTGTATTGTTTTCCTTGTTTCTATTTTGTTGATTTCAGCCCTCAAGTTGATTATTTCCTGGTGTCTACTCCTAAGGGGTTAATTCGCTTCTCTCTGTTCTAAGGCTTTCAGTTGTGATGTTAATTCTCTTATGTGACTATCCTCTGTTTTCTTCATGTGGGCACTTAGTGCAATGAAATTCCCTGGTAGCACTGCTTTCAAGGTGTCCCATAAGGTCGGGTATGTTGTATCCTCATTCTTGTTGAATATTAGAAAGTCCTTAATTTCTTTCTTTATTTTTTCTTTGACCCAGGAGTGGTGCAATTGCACATTGATCATTTTCCATGAGTTTGCAAGTTTTCTGCTATTTGTGTTGTTGTTGAATTCCAATTTTTAAGCATGGTGGTCCGATAAGATACAGGGTACTTTTCCTATTCTCTTGTATCTGTTGAGGTTTGTTATGTCACCTAGTATGTGATCGATTTTAGAGAAGGTTCCATGTGGAGCAGAGAAGAAGGTATATTCTTTTGTGTTTGGATGGAATGTTCCATAGATGTCTGTTAACCCCAGTTGAGACATAACTTCTGTTAATTCTTTTGTTTCTTTGTTGAGTTTCTGATTTGTGGTCCTGTCTAGTGTTGACAGTGGTGTATTGAATTCTCCCACTATAAGTGTGTGAGGTTTTATATGAGCTTTGAGTTTTAGTAGTGTTTCTTTTATGAATGTGGGTGACTTTGTATTGGGGCTTTAGATGTTCAGAACTGAGACTTTGTGTTGATGGATTTCTCCTGTGATGAATATGAAATGACCGTCTTCTGCTTTACCCTTGGTTTCTGGTGTAGTTGGATTATCTGTTGCCTACATTTTTATGAGAGTAGTTACCTTCCTTGGGTTGGAGTTTTCCTTCCAATACTTTCTGTAGGGCTGATTTGTAGATATGTATTGGGAAAATCTGGTTTTGTCATTAAATATCTTGTTTTCTCCATCTATAGTGATTGAGAGTTTTGCTGCGTGTAGTAGCTTGGGCTGGCATCCATGGTCTCTTAGTACTTGTAGAACATCTATCCAGGACCTTCTGGCCTTGAGGGTTTCCATGGAGAAGTCAGGTGTAATTTTGATAGGTCTGCCTTTATATGTTACCTGTCCTTTTTCCTTTGTTGCTCTTAATATTCTTTCTTTATTCTGTATGTTAGGTGTTTTGATTATTATATGTCAAGGGGTCTCTTTTCTTTGTTCCAGCCTATTTGGGGTTTGGTATGCTTCTTGTACTTTCATGGGCATATCCTTCTTCAGATTTGGAAAGTTTTCCTCGATGATTTCGTTGAATATGTTTTTGGCACCTTTGAGCTGGGCTTCCTCACCTTCCTTTATGCCTATTATTCTTAGGTTTGGCCTTTTCACGATGTCCCACATTTCCTGGATGTTTTGTGTTAAGGGTTTGTTGGATTTATAATTTTCTTTGGTTGATTAATCTATTTATTCTAGTTTATCTTCTGTGCCTGAGATTCTCTCTTCCGTTTCTTGACTTCTGTTGGTTATGCTTGTGTCTGTAGTTGCCGATTTTTTGCCCAGTTTTTCTATTTCCAGCATTCCTTCAGTTTGTGTTGCCTTTATTTTCTCTATTTCAGTTTTCAAGTCTTGAACTGTTTCCTTCACTTGCTTAATTGTTTTTTCTTGGCTTTCTGTACTTTCCTTAAGGAATTTGTTCATTTCTTCCACTTTTTTGTTTGTTTTTTCCTCCATTTCTTTAAGGGGTTTTCTCATATCTTCTTTGAGGGCCTCTACCATTTTTATGATGGTTCTCTTCTGCTTCCTCTGCTTTGTTGTTGTGTTCCATTGTAGTTGGTGTAGATTCCCTAGATTCTGGTGGTGTCATGCTTGTCTTTCTGTTGTTAGGTGTTTTCTTGTATTGCCTTCTTCCCATAGCTCCCCTCTCTCTATGGTACTTCCCCGGTGGGCTTATGTGGGTCTGAGATTCAATATCTGTAGCTCTGTGTGGTCCAAGCTCTCTAGGAGGTCTCTCCACAGACATGGACCCAGGGATGGGGTCAAGGATGAGGATCCAGTAGAAGATGCCAGCAGGAACTCACAGTGGTCCCACAGAGATAGGACTTGAGGTGGGGTCAGAGACCAAGCAAGTGGAAATTACAGGTGGTCCCGCGTGGATAGGCAGGTCTCCTTTGTTCAGAGTTGCTCTGAGAAGTCTCCGAAGTAGGGTGGACTATTGGCTCCACACTCTGTCCCAGTGCTCAACCAGAGCTGCAGGATCGTGAGTAGGGTAGGGCAAAGGGAAGGGGGGGGCAGGCTCGGGGTGGGGATAGGTGGGGGTATAGCAGAGCTCCGAGGGTGCTCTCGATGGGGACAGGAGCCAAAGTTAAGTTTCAGATCAGGGTATATCAGCCTGGTACAAAACAGCAGCAGCAGGGAAAAAAAATCAGCTCCTTTTCCAAATCTTCCTGTGGGTAGCCAGAGTTCAGATGCCAGAGATACCTGCTGTAGAGCCACCCTGTTGTAATCTTGAGGAGATCTTTCTGCTAGGTTTCCCAACTGCAAAATGGATCCTAATGGATCCTAGGAGTCCTTCCTACCCAAACTCTCCTCTATTCATAGCCCGTATCAAGTGCTCAACACTGTGTTACTGACACAGATAAACTCAGACTCATCTGTACCTGGATGTGTTCAGCGTTTGTACCCTATGAGGTCTTGGGAAAATCATAGCTCATGAAATCTGGTCCAGGAGAAGTTTCTAGAATCCTCTTGGATTTCTTTTCATTAAAATAGTTTTGACTTGATGAAGCTCCCAGGCTCAGCTTGTTATACTCTCATTCACAGGTGATCAAATTGAGACACAGACTAGTGGAGGTAACATGTAAAGAGGTGACAGTTACATGCAAGTGTCCACCTATACCTGTCACTTGAGCTGAGTTTATTCCTGGATGGTGTCAAGTGGCTGCTGATGTATCTAGTATTCTGTGGTTCCATGTTGTCCTTATAAATAAAGATAGGTCTAGACTTGTGAAGTATACTCCTAAACAGACATCACTCTCCTCTTCCTTACCTTGTCTCCAGAAGTCTCTGTGGGGCACAGTAGACAGGCTAGAGGAGCAGCAGGCTATACAAGAAATGGCACTATAGAGCAGGCTGTATCTTCATTAGAAGCCCCATTCTAGAGGGCAGAGGAAGGTGGAGCCAGGCAAGGATACATGCCTCTCAGACTCAGTGAGGTACAGAGAAGCATTGGGGAGGTACAGGGGCTACACTGTCCATTCTAGGACATCAGTCATGGGTGCAGAGAGGTGTGACCCTCACTCCAGCACCTTCCAACTGTTACAGACTCATTGGTAGTAGAGCCATAGATGTCCTCAGGCATCTTCTGGGCCAAGTGCTTCACCAGGTCTAAGGCAGACAAACTCCTACCTCTGGTTGTGACCAGAAACTATGTAGCATGGTGTCACTTAGACATGTATGCCCTGAGGCATCATCTAATGCTGTGGGTGCTGAGGTAAGCCAGTTAACAGACAGGAGGGTTAGGCACAACAGGGATCTGGAGACACTCAAGGCAGAGCCAACCAATCTCCTTCCAAGTCTAGATTCAGAACTTCTGTGTGACATTCAGAGTATAAGTGTGGAGGAATTTTACTGTGTACCTACTCACTGGCAAGACTTCTTAGGTATCAAGAGAGCCACTCTACTTCTATCATCAGTCTTCCATTCTCCTAATAGGTTTTAAAATATGTCACTTCTCCTAATAGGTTTTAAAATATGTCAGTTAGGGACATAGACCTGTAAGTAAGTAAAGTATTTGGCACTTACATGTGAAAATCTGAGTTTGAGCTCGAAATTCCACATAAAAAGCCAGGCATGGTGACATATGCTGTAATTCCAGGGCTGGTGGTGGGGAGGGGCAGTTAGGAGAGCCCCTAGGGCTTGCTGGCCAGCCAGTCTAGCTGAGTGAACAAGTTCTAGAATAGTGAGAGACTCTGTCTTAAAACCAAGGTGGGTAGTTCCTCAGGAACCACACCTGAGGTTGATCTCTGGAGTCCACATACATGCACCCATAAGTAGACAAGCATACATACAACAAAAGCATATGTCAGTGATGATGTAAGCCAATGCCTCATTGCCAATGTGCATTTATAAATGCTTTAATGACAAATCAAGGTCACAGTGGATGGTTCTCAATTGCTTACATGTCACAGAGTGAATGCTTTTGGCCCCAGAAATACCTGGCAATAAAAATCACTTTCTGAGGGATACTCCCTTACCCTAGAGGCAGGAGGAAGGGCCTAGACCTTACTCCAAATGACTTGACAGATTTTGATAATTTCTCCTGGAAGGCATCACCCTCCCTGAGGAGTGGGGGGGGATGGAATGGGGGCCTGGGGGGTATAGGAGGGAGGGAGGAAGGGATAGGGAACTGGGATCAATATGTAAAATAAAACACACACACACACACACACATATATCACTTTCTTTACAAAATGGTGGCAAATTCATAGGACCTAGCACAATGTTACCAATGAAGAGAGGAAGTTGTCAGCTGTTACTGGCTTCCCTTTGGTCTTATTATGAAGCTAGAAGTCTACTCTTTAGATATATCAAAATTTCCTCTTGGAGGACTCATTCCAGTGTTGTGATTTTTGATGACCAAGGAATGGGGCTGTAGGCTGGACTTGGAATCCTCAGAATTGTAGGATGGTAGCCAGAAAACTGTCTAACCTGGCAACCCTGGGGAACCTCCAAGCTTTGTGTAAACCTTCTTGTCATAGTTTTGTTAACTTGTCACAAACCTAGACAGACCTGGGAAGAAGGTATGTCAACTGAGGAATCCTCCATCAGATTAACTTTGTGTGTGTGTGTGTGTGTGTGTGTGTGTGTGTGTGTGTGTGTGTGTGTCTGTCTGTCTGTCTGTCTGTGTGTGTGTGGGGTATATTCTTGGCTAGTGGTTGATGTAGAATGGCTTAGTTCTCTATAGGCAGATCCATTCCTGGGCAGTTGGTCCTAAGGTGTTTAAGAAAGTCAGTGAACCATGGGAGAAGCCAATAAGCAAGACCCTGTCCTAACCTCCCTTGATGATGAACTAACTGTCAGCTAAACAATGACCTGATTTTCTTATCACAGAAACAGAAAGCAAACTAGGACACCTCCTGGCCCCCATTTCACCATGTCGGAAGACATCATGCACTTACAAAGAGCAGAATAGTCCAAAAGGAAGTTATATTCAGTTCTTTCCAGAGTAGAGGTTGGAATTCAACCAAGAATGGCTTCACAGAGTGATAACTATTCCACAGGCGTTCTGTAGGATCTATAGGAGTTCATCAGACAGGTTAAGAAAGAAAGAACACTGCAGAAGTTTTCGTAAAGGTTCAGATTTCATATAATAGTCTATATACCAACATAACTGGAAGCTTGAGATTATATGGGTTAAGGTGTAAAAGGAAACTGAGGGCAGTGAAAACAGGGGTGAAAAGTTAGGGAGAGTCCAGATCACTCAGGTTCTCAGTAGAAAGGCAGGAAAGAGAAAGTGGAGAGACCCAGAGTTTGAGAGGTTTGTAGTGCCCTGGAAATGCTCAGCTTAAAAATGGGAGGCTTCCGGGGAAGACAAGAATGCAGTAATAGCCACAAGATGCTTTTCCATACTGTGAAGTCTTTTTTACCTTTACTCCAGTGCTTGGGGCTGAGCACATGTGAAGAGCAATGCAGAGATGAGGACAAAGATCACAGGGCCTAAGAACTGGACAGACCATCTGGAGTGGAAGTGAATTCCTTGTACTCAGAAGTATGTTTAGCAGAGTGGTTGCCAGAGATTCAAACAGCAGGTGAATTTCTTAGTTTTCTTCCAGCCCTGGAAGTCTCCCTTACTATTTTGTGGTGCATTAAAATGGATTTGAGACGTTGCCTCTGGGATTGGGGGGTGGGGGATAGTAATCAAAATGTAAATACCATGGGAATAATAGGTTTGGCCTAATTATCAGCGATTACTTAGTTTGTCATTATTTCTGTACAATATATCCCAAAGTTCCAGAAAACAAATCAGAGAAACTACCACGGCCGTTGCCATTAATAGAAGCAAAACACTTCAAGATGAGAATTTAATTTACTGGGTGAGTTCTTGAGGCACGTTTTTGTTGATGAATATTTATAAAAGTGGGTTAGGCTGGACCTGGTAATGATTGCGAAATATTTTAATGCTGTCCCCTCATTAATTTACCTTTAATGAATGACTTGATAAAGTGTAGCTATTTGTACATAATGATTTCATTAATAGCTATGGCATATGAAAGCTTTTTGCACACCTTTGAATGGCACCTGAATAAAATGATACCTTAAATTATACAAAAGAATAAAGTAAATTTGTTGAAATGTGCCATGCCCCTGCCTCTTTGTAGCCAGGATCTGGAGTTTGCTGCATTCCAAATAGCAATGATATAAAGAGGTGTGAGTGATCAGGTTCTTCAGTTACTTATTTTTCCTTCAAAACTGGCCTCTGAAAAGCCTGCACACAAACTCGTAGACAAAGAATTTCAAGGAGATATCTCTCCCACCCTAGCTGTCCCAACCTCCACTCTTCCATCTCTAAGAATTGCTCTAACCTTCCTTTGGGAGCAGAGGCCCAACCAAAGTACATGCTATAATGAAGGCAAATGTGTGCAAGGGAAGAGAAGGGGAGGTGGCTTTGTTGGGGGAGGGGTCAGAGAGGGGCCAGAACACTACTAGTGAGGAACCTGTACCTGTGAAGATTCCTCCCTCAGATTGCTTTCTACTTGCCCTCTACATGTGCAACCCCCACACAAAAATAAATATTAAAATAATATAAAATTTAAACAGGTCCCTTAGACCTCAGCTGAATCTACCCCAACCCCATGCTTCTGTGTGTATCTGTCTCATGAGCTTGCTTGTTATTTGTTGAGTGCAAGAACCATGCTGCTTATATTTACTGCAATTGGCAGAGAGACAGGAGGGAGAAAGGGAGAGAAGGAGGAAGGGAGACTGGGAGAGAAAGGGGAGAAGGAGAAAGACTGATTAAATGAGAGTTGAAACACAGAGCCAAGCAGGCCACTAGTTGGGATCAATGTCATTGGTCCTGTGAGCAGTCATATTGCCTGCTGCCACCCTGTCTAGGCCCTCATGTCTCCCCTGACTCAGATCTCTTCTCTGTCTCCCCTGGTTATCCAATCCCTCCTGTCTCCACATGGGCAGGCCTGGAGTAAGCAAGGCGATTATGTAGCAATGTGAACTGTGTCCCTCAGTGAGCACACTATGACACATGGCCTCCTATGAGTCTCCATCTTTGGGCTCCCTGAATCCCCACCCCCTCCCCATCTTGTCTACCTCCAAGGATTGTTTCATTAGATGCATTTTCCCCGAATGGAAACAGACTCCAGAAAACCGAATGCTAACTGGAATTTCCAGAGCTAGGAAACAGCTGAGCTAAGCCTTCAGCACAGGGGGACATTGGGCACAGATGAATGACTCAGCCACTGGACAAGTCACTTCTCCCAGAGATATTTACACTGTTACATGTATAATACAAATGAATGAACTGTGCATGGTAAAATGTTTGACTCAAGGGCATGTAAACAGGTGATGGACTATCTACTCCATGGTTTGACACAGAGGACCAAGCAGATCTGAGTTCAGACTCCTCCTATTCCACTTAGGAAGCAGGTAGCCTTGAGCTAGCCCTTTCCATGTTCTGGGCCTGTTTCCTAATATTTGAAATGGGCATGACTGTCCCACCCACCAAGGCTTAGACAGGGTTCAGCATGTATGGAATAGTGTCACTGCAACAAACACTTGAAGAGCAGGGCCCAGCCATAGCTGGCCTCAGCAAAGAGACAAGGAGAGGCCTGGCCCTGGGCTCACCAAGCAGAAGAAGGGAAGGTAGAATGGTGATGGCAATGATACCCCCAGGCTAGCCACTCCAACTCTGATCTCCATGCTTAGCAGTGGGGTGATACCACCTACCCTTAGGCTAGAGCCTGGATGTGAAAGGCTGGTGCCTGTGTCTACCCTGCTGCCCTCATCTCTGAGTTGTCCCCCACCTCCAAGGGAAGATTTATGGAAAGATTAAGGGTCCTTTTTTTCAATATCTATTAATATTCATGGCGGTCTTCACAGCCATCTGCTTTTAACGATTTTGTTTGCAAAGACCTGAGATTAAAATATGGCCTGTTAGTGCTCTGAAGCATCTGAACCGAGGGCGATAAAACAAAGACCCTTTCAAGAGCTGCAAGCAGGCCTGTCACTCCACCTGCAGCCTGGAGACTAATGACTACAGGGAGGGAGGGGCAGCTAGGGAGGCTCCCGACCTGGCTGAGATCAGACCAGCAGTTCCCCTGCTCCCCTCAGGCTCAACAGGGTTAATTGAGGAGTGAGACAAGCAGCCCCTGATCCCTCCCCAACACCTTGCCCAGAGTCCCTAGGGTAAGGGGAGTGGGTCAGCCAGGGCAGAGGGAAGATGCTGGTGGCAGCCCTGGGGATACAATGTTTTGTGGGCATTGAAATCCTGGAGAGAGACTTGTCGACATGGCAGTTGCCCAGAGGCCCAGACAGGGTTGGGGTGCTTGGGTCCACACCCCTTCATCATAGTATGTCCTTCTATGTATAAGAGCACCTGTAAGATACCATCTGAAGCTGGGCTTCCTTGTCTGGACCTTTGCAGGCAGCTACCTCTGTTTGCCTCTGCCTGCAACAGAAGCCCTATTTGTCACCAATATCCTGAGGGTGCCTTGGATCACAATAGTAACCCATCAGTGAGCAAGCTGTGAGATCCCTCCAGCCTGTAGCTGTGCTGACTATTTCCTCCACAACCACAGGGGGCACCATGCGTGGGCTCTGCAGTGATTCAGAGGTTTTCCATTTCTGTGTGGAGGAGGTTCTGTGTCTGAGGAGGTTCTGAGCTGCATAGCTGAAGATGCCTGCTCTGGGGAGGATGATAAACAGTGAAATTCTAGTCCCTGTTCCTGGGGACTCTTCCTTATATCAACCAGACATCTTAGTTCCTACCTGAGACTTCCAATATTGCATAACACCCTTAGGTTGGCAACCAGCTTCAACCCCTGACTCGAAATCCATACCCTATGCCACCTAGCACATTCTCTCTGGCCTATGAGTCGTCTCTAGCCCTCACACCTGCCCCTCGCTGTCCTCCTCCAAATGACCAGGTGCTAGACACACCAGGCCTGCAGCACCCCAACTTCTAAGGGGATCCCCTGTGTTGCCCCAGAATAAATGCCAATTATCTCTCACCTTCACACTGATGGTCTCCCATTTCTGATATATCACACCAGAACTGGCACTCTTGGGGACACACCTCTCCATCCCCATGCCTCTAAGCTTTTACAAGTGTCATCTGTCTTCCTGCCACCTGTGTTCCTTCTCCTTTACCTGTTAAGGACCTCCATAAAGCCTTCCAGTTAGTGCCAGGCCAATACCACCAAGAGAATTGCCCGTCTGTAACAGCAGCTCCAGAGGAATGCTTAGGAATATGTGGCACAGAGAAGGAGTGATTTACTCAACATTGCACAGTTGCTGTGTGATAGCACCACATTCTAACCTGACAAGTCTAACCCCCAAGCCTCCTCACTGCCTTTTCTATTCTGTCTCACTCACTTCCTACCTTCCTACATGGGCACATGCCATACACGTCACTGCCATGTCACAACTGATAATGGAAGACAGACTACTGTCCTTCCCTGATGGCCTGGGAGTTCATTGTGTCTGTATCCTTAGCACACAGCCAGCACCAAAAGAGCCTGGAAGGATTCCTGTGAATGCAGAGAAGGAAGGAAGGAAGGAAGGAAGGAAGGAAGGAAGGAAGGAAGGAAGGAAGAGTGTGTGACTGTGTGAGTGGCTTGTGCAAGTGTCTGTGAGAGAAGAGGGAGGAAGGGAGTGAGGGAGAGGTGTATTTGCCAATGCATGCATGTGCACACGTGTATATATACATCCTCACTCTCCTGAGCCTGAGCCAGCATTCAGCCACATGAATAGTTAAAGCTCTTAAACCGGTGCCACTTCATCACCGATATTTTTACAAAGTTGTCACAGAGAAATATCATTTTTCTTCCTCCTTTATTTCATTTTCATTGGGATATAGTAATTAACAAAAGCTGTTAGATGCCAGCAAAACTGTTTCTTTTGAAGTTTCTACATGGCTGTCATCTGGGAGATAAAGGCAGATTATTCAATCTTGACATTCTAATTGTGGATGCCAGATAAAAGCCTGGATTAGACACTTCACAGCCCACTTAGGGGAGTGGGAAATGGGCAGGAGAGGCCACACTAAAGCCACGTGGGCTGGAGCAGGGGGGGGGGCTCCACCCAGAGGGTTATGGACCCTGGCCACACAGCTTGGCTTCTCTTATTTAGAGTCAGACATCTCCAAGTTATGCAGTATTAGAGGGGAAGGAGGTATGTTCCTAGTGGAGGGTGACATTCCTGGTTCCAAGCCTGGGTCCACTCCTCCAGGCAAACTCCCCCACTGCAAGTCATATGATAGACACACACACACACACACACACACACACACACACACACACACACCAGCCTGTGGCCTGGGTTTGGAAAAGGAAGGAGAGGGCCAGTAGAAGAGACTAATCTTTGTCTGCTAAGAGTCTGCCTGAGCTATCAGTAACAGTGTCACCCTGTAGGCAGCAGGAGAGTGTGAGGACTAAAGAAGTTCCAGCCATGCCAAGAATGAAGGCAGCCTCTCAGGAGAGGCAAAGAGGCCAGCATACACCCTGAAAAATACACTCACTCCTAAGACAAGAGGCTTCTACAGTGCAGAGGTAGTGTCATCTGATTTCCCAGAACAATCTTGACCTTGAAATTCAGCTTGTTCTGTGAGTAGCCATGAACCAACACGTTTCCCATCCTCCATGAAGCCCAGTTACAGACAAGTATTTGCCCTCCACTGTACCAAATGACAGCACTGATAATAATAACACAAGGGACTGTATCAGTCATGTTCCAGTCTGAACTCATAATTTACTCTGCATTTTTTTAAGCAGGGAATTTAGCACAAGGATTGTTGGAGCAGAGGCTGGAAGGCCACAAAGACAAACTGTGGCTGAGCACCAGCCCAGGCCAGGGGAATCATGGAAGGGTCATTACAGGGCCCAGAACCAAGAGAAACTGACCTGCAAGCTCAGTGTATAGGAAAAGACAGAGATGGGGTGATATCCTGAGTCTCTCTGACTCCCAGTCTCCCTCTTTTTCCATTTTGCTTCAGGAGATCTCACAAGCTTAACTGAACTACACCTTAAAACAGAGCCCTTGGACCATTTCCTGAGCCACAAAGCAGAGCAGGGCTAGGATGAGGAAAGGTTCTGAGGTTTGGGGATGAACTGACCAAGCACTCTTGGCAGCCTTGCAACCACATCAACTTAACTTTGAGGTTCTACAAATGACTCCATCAGGTCTGCCTTCACTCTGTGCAGACCTGACACACTCCTTCCCTTCAGTTCCCACCAGATCTACCTGGGACTTGCTCTCCATGCCCTAAATCAGTGCACCTATTTTTATTTGTTTGTTTGTTTGTTTGTTTTTGGAGAGAGAAACTGAACCCAAATCAAAGGGAAAGTGTGAGCCCCAAGTTACTAAAGTCAAAGGAAGCCAGAGCCCAAGTGCTGAACTGATTAACAAGGAGGAGGAAGTGAGACTATTCATGGGACCATTGAGAAAGTGCCCCTTCTCCACTAAGCCTTAACAGGAAAGAGAGCAGTGATAATAACAGGAACAAGAAAAAACAAGCCCTGCACTGCTCATAGACTGGCATTGTCACTCCATTGTTATGTGACCATAATAAAGTCCTTCTCTGTGTGCTTTGGCAGGTGGGGAGGTTCAACTGGACAACTTCTGTTTCCTGGACAGAGGTGGGGGAAATCCATCCCTCCAAAAGGCAGTGGAGTACAAGAAGGGTCCTTGGAAAGCAAAGTTGAGGGGAGACACTGAGAAACATAAATCTGCTGGCAAGGCTCTGTCAGAAAGGGCTTTAATTAATTGTTTTTATAGGACATAAGAGCGACTCATTACTGAACAGCTTTGATTTGTGACACCTGCATTATAGATGATTTTTAAATTAACATTTCCGCAATAAAAGGTGTCAGTAGAGAGCTGAAGGCACCCAGAGAAATATAAAAGGGTAATAGTATGAAAATACAAACAAACACCAGCCCAGCCTGACAGAGGGGGCTGCTTAATCAATTTTACAATTAATTAAGGCTGACTGGGAGAGCTGGGACCCTAGAGGCAGTTCAAGAGCCCAGGTTGAGTCTCAGACATCAAATGCTACAACCAGGAGAATGTTTGGGCTTGAAAGAGAGGCATGGTGAGGATGCAGGGTGTGTTGTCTGGCTTCCCCTAACGGGACCTGGAAACAGATCTGTCTGGGGGAGCATGTTTTCTCTCCTTGTGCTGAATTCATTGTGTATTAGTTTAGTGAGTCTTTATAGTGTGACAATGTGTCCCAGGCAGCAAGACAGATCTGCCTAAATGAGAGGCCAAGGCCCATGTGTCTGGTCCAGGAAGAGTGAAGGGCAGAGTGATGGGAGCAAGAAATAGATTTCAAAGGTGTCTGCAAATTTAACTAAGCATTTGGAGGTTTGGTCTGTTTTTTGTTTTGTTTTTTTTTTCCCCAAGGCTTCCAGTGAAGAGTGGCAGACAAGAAAGTCGTGTGATAAGGTCTGAGGCTTAGGTAGCTATGGCATAGGCTGCCTGTTAGAGGGATGGAGGGAAGGAAGGGAAGTTGCCTGAATGAAGCTAGTGTGTGCACTGAGTTCAGAGAGATATCTGCAGCAGAGCAGGGGATACTGGGGAGATCTAAAAGACAGATCTGGTCCACAGGCCTTGTCTTGCCCTTAGAAACCAACTCATAAAGGAATTAGTTACAGGACCTCCAGAGAGAACCAGGGACTGGAGGATTTAAGCCAGAATTAAAGATGCTGCTGGAGGTAATGTGGTTTGGGTAGAGCTATCAGGGAGGGTCTCTCCTAAAAGTTAGCATTGGAAAATTCACAGTACCTAGAGCCAGCTAGACCAACATTCAGGGGATGGTTGCCTGGAATTCTACTAAGCCATTGCAAGGACCAAAGGCTGGAAGATCAGAGTAAGTGTAGAACTGCCTGCCCTCCTTTACTCTGTTTTGTCTTTGCTTTCCCTCTTTGCCTAGGAGGTATCACTTTTCCAGCAGAAGTTGTGTAATGTGAAGTTTCTCAGACCAGTGGCAAGTTTCCAGGCTTTTCTACTCTGTCTGGGAATATGGTCATGGCAGGGACCTTGTCTCCATTTGATGCTATCTACCTTTATCACAGATCTCTCTCTCTCTCTAAACCCCAGATAAACTCAAGATCCACCAGACAATCAGATGTACCCCTCCCAAAGTCTGTCCTTTGTTTCTTTGAGGTTGGAAAGCCAACCTCAAAGAAAGGGGTCACCATCTACCCAACTGTGCTAAAGAGAACTGATAATGACCCGATGTTGTCTGTCTCATGTGCAGATCTCCTTAGTTTTTCCACCTTACAGCTCCCTTCCTCTGTACCCATCCCATCTTTACATCTTCCTGGGGCACAGCAGTCTTTTCCTGACATCTTCTACCCATCCATACACCCTGGACATAGTGGCTGGAGAAATCCTTCTAAACTGACCCCACACACACACACGCGTACCTCGTACAGCTGCCAGGACTAGATTTGGAGGCTTCCTTTGTCCCCAAGCCAAAGCTAAACTCTGTCATCACACTGAATTCCAGCCCCTGCCTCCCCTGTACTGCCTACCCCCATGTCTCATGTCTCACTCTCCAGACATTTGAGATCGATCCACTGTACCTCTCTCATCCATCTTCTTTTGCGTCTGTATTCTTTTTACAGGGAACACTTTTTTAAAAGACTTTTTTTAAAAAAAATTATGTGAATGTGTATGTGTCTATGTGTGGACATGTGCATGTGAATATAGGTACCTGTGGAGGCCAGAGACATTGGATCTCCCTGGAGCTAGAATGTAAGGCTCCCATATAGGTGCTGGAACTGAACTCAGGTCTTTCACAAGAGCAGTATGTGCTCTTAACCTCTGAGTCATCTCTTCCTGCTGCAAAAATTCTGAAGGCCCTGCCCCATATTCCCCCCCATCCCCTGCTACTTGCTGTTGTCTGGACACTTTCCAGTCCACACCTCCAGCTTTCAGGTTCATCAAATCTAAAGCCTTTGAGATTATTTGCTTCCCCTGAGTTGCAAGCTCCAGCAATTTTTGAATCTTCTGTTTTGATCACCATGTGTCTCTAGGGCCTGGTAAGTAGACCTTGTAGGCCAAATGAATAGAGCATAGATAAATGAATTGATAGATCCAGTGATATTACATAACACAGCACATCTCACTGACAAGGAGTTAATAAAGCCAACAAGACATCTTAGCTCACAGCACACATTTTGCCACAAGTCTATGATAAAGCCACTCCCTCAGGAAAGACATTGGTACATGGTTGGAACAGTAATGGGGACATGTCGGTATCTAGTGGGGATGAGGGAAGATATTCCAAATATCTGTGCAGGCTTGGACTAGCTTGGTAATGTCCTCTCCATGTTATCCTAGGGTCTAAGAAGACACAACTATTGACTGGGGTTCCTGGCTAGAATATCTGAATGCTTTGCCAAACAGGTTGGTTTTATTTTTACCACCTGGTTTTGCAACAGAGAATGGCAGACCATACTTTTGGGATAGGGGAGAAATGGAGAGTAGACTCTTGTATTTGGGGCAAAATTGAATAAGTGAATGTGTCCTCAGGTCAGTGATGAGAGCTGGGATTCAGGGAATGTTAAATGAAGCTAGTACTGATCGTTGGGTAGTGAGTTGGAGTGTGTTTGTGTCTGTATGTGTGAGGCCCATTCATTGGGTTCAGGGTAGCATCCAAGTGAGGGTGAAGGTCAAGGTTTCCAGAATGGCTATAGGAAGTCTACATTCAGCAACCAGAAAGTAGAATAAAAAAGCTGGGGTTGAGGTCAAGTATAAACATAGGTTCCCCCAAAAAGGGGAGAGATGGTGTCTGCCTGGAGAAACCTGGAGATGGGTTTGTCTGGAAGGGTGGGGATATTCAAAGAGCAGGAACTTCCCAGTGAGTCTACTGCTTCATTACATTTAGCCTTCCTTGGGGAATGCACCTTGGAAGGGCAGCTTCTTGGAAGTTTAGAAAAAAAATGTCACTCAGGATCTACACAGCATTAAATCTATCCATATCCCACATGAGGAGCCCAAGATCAAATGGGAGGAAGATGTCCTCCTGTGCCGCTTAAGCAATGCTGCAAAGTGGGTGTCTTTCTATAAGCATAAACAGTGGGATTTTTTATTCACCATGCAACAAATGAGGGCATAGAGGCCCAGAAGGGTCAAAGGCCTTGCAGACATCCCACAAGACCAGGCAGAAGCAGAACTCAAAGCAACATGGCCCTGACTCCAAGTCTACACACGTAGGTGAATTTGCTATCTTTGGTTCTGATTATTCTGAAGCACAGATGAATAACTGGCAGCTGATGCTAAAAATACATGTTGTGGGTTTGATTGACAGCACAAGCTTGGTGATGTACAAACACAGAATGATTCTGTTTCTCTCAATAACTGATACTGGCTTTGCTCTCTGAGTGTTTATCCCATAAGCTGCCAGTTGGTGGGGAAAAGAAGAGAGCATGCTTGCCAATAGTGGCATCTTCATCCATTCTGGTCATTTCCTCATCCCATTCTCTTTGCAGAAGTCACTTTCAAATTATTAAAAAGTGTCAACTGTCCAGTTCAAAGCCACCTCCTGTGTAGCTTCTGCCAGAACCAGCACTGGGAACTGGGACATTTTGCTCTCTGAGACTAGATGCCCCACTGTGAAGGGCTAGACATGACACTGCAGGCTGCCACCACCTGTCTGCTGACATTGCTTGCCAGTGTCCTAACCTGGCTGGTCCCCAGTGCTGGGACCACATGCCAGTTTCTTATGTGACATTGTAGATGAATTTCAAGTCCTGAGCAGACATCTTCTCCTTGATCTTCTGAAATCTGAGCCCACTGGGGTGTGACTTCTTCCCCCTTACTGGTGGTGGTACGTTTGGGGATGGAGCATGGCAGTTACTATCCAGTGACTCTGCCTTTCTCTTTATAAAAAGAAGAATGCAGGAGACACCCTGCTTCTGTTAAAACACCTCTCTCTTAGCAACCCTTACAGTGAGTATTAAGGATACCCTCTAGAACATGACCAGGAGTCTACACACTATGTCATCCAGCTCCAGACTCTGTCTAATTTTTGGTTGGCTCAGGAACTAAGAATGGCTTTTACATATTTTACTGCTTACAAAAAATACATCTGGGATATAAGAAAACAGTCACAGTCATTCATATGTGTGTTTCCAAAAGCTCCTTCCTGAGCTGCCATTGCAGAAAAAAAAAATCTATTTCAATCTGATCTTTTACAGGCAACATTTGCCAACCTCAGATCAAGACTACATTTCCCAGACTCCCTTCCATCAAGGTGGATCATGTGCTCTGAAGCATAGGCCCATGAGGGACTTTGGACTGTCTGCTTTGGTCCTCTGCAAGAACGGTGCATAGTCTTAACCACTGATCCATCTTCCCAGCCCCTCACTTCTACTTCTTCTGAGCTCTCTTCAACCCTGGCAGAGCTAAGCAGCTGTAACACTGACATCATAACAAGGCTCCCAGGGTTCCAGGACCATGGCCCAAGTGACTCAGTCACAGAATAAAGGAAATGCAGCACTGCCCTACCAACTCTACATCTATGAGGAGAAAAGATTGTCAGTTGGTTAGCTTTTGTGAACTTGACACTAGAGTAACCTGGATGAAGGAATCTCTGAGGAATTACATCCACCAGATTGGCCTATGGGCATCTTTGTGGGGCATTTTCTTGATTAATGATTGATGTGGGAAGGCCCAGGCCACTGAGGGTGGTGCGCCTATGCACAGGTGGTTCTGGGTGGTATAAGAAAGCATGCTTAGTGACCAGAGAGATGGCTTAGTGTTTTTCAGAGGACCTGTGTTCAATTCCCAGAGTCCACATGGCAGCTCCCAACTGTCTGTAACTCCAGTTCCAGGGGATCCAAACCTTCATTCAGACATACATCATACATGCAGGCAAAATATCAATGCACATAAAATAAAAATAAACAAATCATTGAAAAAAGAAGGAGAGGAAGAAGAAATAATGCAGGCTGAGAAAGCCATGGACAATGAGCCAGTGAGCAGTCTTCCTCCACGGTCTCTGCTTCTGTTCCTGTCTCTAGATTCCTGCCTTGGCTTCCCTCAGTGATGGGCTGTAACCTACAAGCTAAACATACCCTTCCCTTTCCAAGTTGCTTTTGATCAGCAACAGAAACCTAACTAGAACAGAAAACATTTTAGATGCTCCAAGCACCCAGTTTACCCTGGGTGGTACAGCCGTCCATGCCTAGCAGGACACCATTTCCAGAATGCCCTGTCAGTCCCAGTGGTCTTACTGAAGGCCACTGTCCTTGTGTGATAAGACTACTGAACAGATGAGGGAATGAGCTCCCTTAACTTAGCGTTTTCCTCAAGAACTGATAAGGGAATGCTAGCATCAGAGTTTATTTGCTTGCAAGGAAGAGAGGGACTCAAAGTGGGAGGCTGGTGTAATGCAAAGCAGATGCTCACAGAATCCCAGGAGAGGGTGGGGCAGTGGGGCTTTGTGGGGTCACCCCAAGCAGGTTGAAAGGTCTCCCTCACTTCATCAAAGACTCTTGCTGTCCTTTCTCTGCCAGCTAACTCCCTCTGATAACTCACTCACAGCAGGTCATTTGCTAGGTTCTCAGCCCTATGTCAGCTCTAGATATGTCAAACTATCCCCACTCTAGACTCAGCTACTTTCCCACCTTTCTCTAGACAGACAGCAGACTGGCCCAGCTGTGCCATTGAATCATACCACCCACATCATACAGTGTGGGCAGTCTTGTCTCAAAGGCCCACCCTGGTTGGATCCACTGAAGCCTGGGAGACCCAGCCGCTGTGCACACATGCTCTGGAAACAGAGTCCCTTACCCAGGAAACTATTAGGAGCTCTCCGGTGAAAACTGTGGGTTCTGGGCCACAGCACTGGGTTTGTCTCCAGCTCCCAGTACTGTGACTACAAATTGGAACATTCATTTCTGTTTCTACAAAATCAGAATCACAGTAAAAATAAATGCCTGCCTCCTAGGGCTGTCAAAGATATGATGAATTGATACACATAGGGCACTAAACACACAGGAAGTCTTTAGAGGTCAGTGACAAATTAGCATATGATTATGTTTTTGCTGTGAAGCCACAGTATGTATCCAACAGGTGATTCAGGCCCACCTGAGAAAGGATGATAACTCCACAGATGGGCTTCCTAAGCTGTCACAGGGCACATGGGCCACCCTCTACTGAAGACTCGGTTCCATCCATTCAAAACACATACTTTCCACACCGGTGGGACTTCACACTCAGTGGCCCACAGAACCTCTGCCTCAGCAGAATCCATGTAATGGGAGCTTCAAGAGAGTCACCAGGTTGTCCCAGGAGGTTGGTCTGACCCACTGGGTTTTGGGCTAACCTCACCTCATCAACCTGAGAACCCCTGAGAGTCTATTGGTAAATTCTTCCCCTTTGAAAGAGGGCATGCTGCAGACAGAGGATTGGATCTTAGGAACAAGGTGGCTAGGGCTGTTCTTGAGAGAGAGTAAATGATATAGACACAGACGGGAGAGACTTAGAAAAGGAAATGGGGCAGCCCCATCTCATCATCATATGCAGAGGGTGGAGGACACTGCCTCATACTTGGTCAAACCTGTCCAGCTGTGTGATTCAAATATATGCAGCAATCTCCATTTAGCAAGCAGAACACTGGCCCACAGCATCTGTGGGTACCCCTCCTAGCTCTGCCTCCCCGACCTCTGTGACCTTGACAATGGGTCCTGCCCTAGCCACAGTAGCTACATATTGTCCAAAAGGTTTCAGGGCTATCTCCCTAGCCCCACTATTAGCTCCTTGCTTCTGCTGTGTTCCTGGGGCAGACCCCACATGCTGGGTACCCTGTGCCTTCCATGCCAACCTGGGACCAAGACATTTCACTCTCCAATTTATTGTATGCTTTAGATCTTGAAAAAAAAAAACTATTATTCTCAAAACCCCAGTCAGTCTCTTAATGACTACTGCACTAATTAGTAGCAGCTGTTAATGAAGTGTGCAGGTACAAGCCTAGCCTCATCAATTAATCCATACATGCTCCTGGGCTGCAATAATATTTAAAGGGGAAATCAATAGCTGGCAACCGGGCCTAGAGAGGTCAGTCTAGATGTGCAAGAAAGATGGGACATTTCAGGGTATTTGCAGCTAAAGTAGCCTATGCCAGAGTCCAGCAGTTTAAGAGAGCAGAGACAAGGACAACACTAGACGGGCTTAAGGATGCTGCATAGCTGCAGTGGGCCAGAGGAAGCTGGCAGGCATGGAAGAGGGCATCTGCTACTCTTCCCAAGTCTCAGCCAACAGAGCTCCAGGCCAGGCCAGGCCAGGCCAGAGGACACTCAGAGCCACTATTTATCTCCAGCCCTTTGCCAAGATATCCTATCCCAGATTCTATCATTCTTTCACAGTTCCAGGGATGGGGGTTGCTTGTACCCCCTTTTGGCAGATGTGGGGGTCAAGGCTGCAAGTGAAATGTAGACTTGTCAAAGTGGTGAGGGTAACAACACTCCTCTGGCCTGCACATCTGTCATCCAGACACCCCTCACTGCATCCTGGCACTAGCCCAATGGGGTAAGAGCGATCATTCTTAGATCACAAGAATCTTGAAGCACTGGAGCTCCAGAAATCACATTTGCTAGTCGTTGGCCAGACTGGTGCTCCACACCATGCCATCCAAGCACATGTGCTCAGCACACCTAGACTTCTGACATGCTGTGAATCCCAAGACTCTGTGTGGTTTCCTGGGTCAGGAGGTGCTACCCCTGTATGCATCTCCTATTGCTGCTCTAACAAAATGCCTGGTGTTTAGTGGCTGAATACAATGTAAATTGTTATCAGCTGCCAAGATCAGAAGTCAGCTATGCACCTCCCTGGGCTAAAAATCAAGATACTGTGGAGCTAATCTTCCTTCTGGAAACTCCAAGCTCTGTTCTGTTTGTCTATGAAGGCAGTTTCTGCAGACCACCTGCGTCCCTTGGCTTCTGGCCCCTTTCCTCCATCTTTAAGCCAGTAATTGCATCATCACTCAGACCTCTGGTTCCACTGCTACCTTTCTCTCCCTGACTCTTCTGCTGCCTCTTTGTTTCAAAGACTTTTGTGACTATTTGGGGCCAATGCAGATAATCCAGGGCCAGCCACCATCACGAGACACTCCATCACAACCGCCAAGTCCTATTTGCTGTGGAAAGTGACATAGAACAAGTTCCAGAAATTAAGACATGACCATCTTTGGGGGACCATATCTCTGCCTGTTGTTATATCCTTCACTTTCCATTTCTTCCCTTGGAGCCACCTGTACTCCCCTCCCCCACCACTAAGCTCTTAAAGAAGCCAAACAGGAAATCCGCAGTAACAAAAGGCAGCCTTTCCAACTTTCTCCTTCACTCATACAAACACAGGCACTGAAGATCAATACCCCTCTGTTGAGCTCCAGTGCTAAGGACTGAGTCCTATACAGAACAGGTGCTCTGAGAAAGGTCATTTGATCTAGGGCTCCTCCTTCCACCACAGGCAAGGTCACTGGCCCCACCCAAAGCACAGGTCATGGTGCAGGCAAGGCAAATGGACAAAATAGCAGCTGGACAGCTGGCAGTTGCTACTGAATGTGGGTAGCCATGTGAACTTGTATTTGGCTGCCCCTTGGATCTTACCAGGCTGGAAGGAAAGACAGGTCCAAACCTCTTACAGAAAAGCCCTAGGTAAGGTGTATGCTCTGAATACTTCAGAGGGCCTGGCAGAAATTTAAGTTGCAGCAGCTGCTGGGGGAGGCACTAAGAGCTTTTAGTAGGGCTTTCTGGTCTTGAAGAGGCACAGGGAAATGCTAATTAAATTGCAAATTCATAACATTTTCCTGATTGGACAATATTCCAAGATGAGCACCACACATGTTATGTTCTAAGGGTGTGCTGGGTATCGTATCTAAAGGGCCAGTCCTCAGGTCCCATTGAGTGGGAAGGAACTTCATCCCCAAAACATAGGAAACAGATGTCCCAGCCCAGCCCAGGCTCTCTGCCCTTACAACAGATCTTGAACATTTCATGCTTCTCACAGCACACATAAGCAGCTATGGGGATGTAATGTGGAATAGAGCTAGGCTGAACTGTGAGTGCTGGCCATGGACCACAGAGAAAGTGTGGTTGTTAGACCATTCATTTGTCAGCTATTCCAAGATGCTCTCATCATGCCGCCCAGGACAGGGTGGTGGGATGCTCTCGGCGCATAATCAAACCAGGGCTGTCATTTCACAAGAAATGGGGTCACAATTATGCTAATGGGAGGCATACAAATTTCTCACCTCTCTGAAGGGGAGCTTGAGGAGGAATTAATTCTCACAGTAGTGATGTAGATTTGATTGCTGATAGCTGAGAAGAAATCAGCCAGCCAGGAGAAAGCAAGAAGCCCCGACTTCCCTCTCCCTGCCTCCTCAGAGCAGGCCTTCCTCCACTGCAAAACCAGCATAAAAGGGCCACCAACAGTTGGCACATAACAGCAGTTTGCAAAATGTAGGATTAGGAGGAAAGAAACTCATCAACACAGGGAAGGGGTTGGCCCTCCAAAACCAGAAGGTACCCATACAGTAATGTGCAGGCAAGCCAAAATGACAAGGTACCCAAGACAGCCATAGGGCCTGGTTCAACACTCCCTAACCTTCCCTAACACCTTTCTTCACAGAGCCAAGGAAACAATCACCATGGTGAGCTGAAGTGATGGCCCAGTAGGTAAAACACCTTTGTGCAAATGTGAGGACTTGAGTTGGCTCTTGGGAACCTATCTAAAATGGTTGGATGCTGAATCACCCTAGAGCTTCTGCCATGAGCTGGAAGGAAGAGCCGGGAGAGTCCTTGGAAGCTCACAGGCCAGCTACAAAGTACACAGTGGCAAACAAGAGACCTTGTCTCACGGTGAAAGGATCAACATCTGAGGTTGCTGTCTTCTAATTTCCACACTTGTGCTATGCCATGCACACACATTACACACACACACCAACATACATAGCACACACATACACAGAGGGAGGCATGTTAAAAGATCAAGTGGCCTCAAGTCCTGCTTTATTAGAGATGGCAGAGGTCATATTTGAGACAGGAAGGTACAATAATGTATTCATGTTCTGTCCCCACCAAAAGTCATGTTGGAATTTAATGGCCAGTGTAATGGTTATTGGCAAGTGGCAGGAACTTTAGGAGATACTTGACTGTGAAAGCTCATAAAGGAGCTAACACAGTCATCACAGAGGGGATTTGTCATCACAAGAGGAGCTTTTGCAGAGAATCCAGCTTTTCCTGTATACTCTCTATCACCCTTTTGCTTTCTGTAATGCATTCAAGTGGCAGAGTCCACACTAGCTGCATCTGCTCTGTCCTGACCCCTCTAGCTTTCAACACATATAGCCCATAAGTTCAGCACACCTCTTTTTGTATAAACTACACTGTCTCAAGTATTCTACAGGAAAGTGACAGAGCCATACCCTCTGCTCCTTGGTAGTCAAAACCTCTTCCCTGTGAACTGCTGAGGGTAGCAAGAAGCTCACTGCACATAGCATAGTGGAACGGCCTACCCCCTTGTCTCTCCACAGAAGAGGCTGGTGAAGACAGGCCATGGAAAACAGCCATGGGCATTTCATTAGCTCTTTGCAGCATTAGCCAATCAAGGTGGGAGCTCTGTCTCCTACAGGGTACAAGACAAGGCTGAAGGGAAATTTTTCTGAAAACTCCTCTAGTTCCCCACAGAGGCCAAGGGTGTGCTGGGTTCCATGCCTGCAGAGACCTCAGGTGGCTGAAAGAGGTGGCTGTTTCTTTCGAAGGTTGAGCCCTAGTGTCCACTAGCAAATTCATCAGCTTTCCTGGTCCAAAGAACTCCTTAATGCAATAATCTCAGCCCATCAAGTCCTCTAGTGCTCCCCATCCCCATTCCCATCATACCCCACATCAGCCACTCCAAGTCTCCAGGAGCCTGTCTCGTTCATTCCCCACTTCCTCTTATGGCTGAATCTCAGTTCACTGGATATTGGAACCTGTCTTCTGCTAGGCATTGTGTTAACTGCAAGGGGTTCTCATGCTTCAGGCTCTCACAAAAAGTCACAATGAGGGACCTAGCAGAGCTGCACAATCTGAGGGAGCTTTGGTGGAAATGTGGAATGGCATAAAGCATAGCAAAAGCTCAGAGGGTGGGAAGGAGGGAGGTATCTTGCAAGCAGTGGGGAGAGGAATCTGCCAAAACTGGATAGACAGAGGCATGACAAGGGTGATATGCCCAATACTCATCAGCGGAGGTGTGAGTCCTGGGGACAGGAAGATGCCTGATGGTCTCCAGCCCCCTTGTACAGTCTGGGATTGTTCCTGAGAACTTTGTAGACTACTTGGGAGAAAGTGACATAATCAGCTGGATAAAGGGAAGACTTTGTCTCTGATGACAGAGGGAGCCACAGACAAGAGGCAGGAGGCCAACTCTAAGGATGTTGTTATGGGAGATGTCAGAGTGAGAAGGTGGTGCAATGGTAGACCCTAGAACACAGGTAATGTATGACATAGGTAATGACAGGGCAAAGGGATCTGAGCACTAATGGTGTGCCATACTTGGAGTGGACATTCCTATATATTGTCTCATTAACCTTTTAGCTTTGTGTGCCTGACACTGCTGTTACAACTGTGTCACACACGTGGGAATAAGTTCTGATGAGGCTCTCTCACTTACTCTAGTGTCCTGGCTTGCTTTTCTGTTGCTGTGGCAAATATCATGAGGAAAAGCAACTTAGGAAGGAAAATGTTTTTTGACTTAAATGTTCCAATCACAGTCCATCAGTGAGGGACATCTGGGCAGTAACTCAAGCAGAAGCAGAGACCGGAATCATAGAAGAAAGTTGCTTATTAGCTTGCTTTTCTCTGGCTTGTTTAGTAGCTTTTCTTATTTAACCCAGTGCCTAGGGATGGCACTGCCCACAGTATGCTCTATGTATTATATATCAGTGAGCAACTAAGTAGAAGACACAGGCCAATCTGATGTAGACAATTTCTCAATTGAGGTTTCCTCTTCTCAGGTAACTCCAGATTGTGTCAAGTTGACAGTATTAAAATCACACCTAGAACAAAGTTATCCAAGAGGTAGGATCAGGGTTTAAGGTTTCTGGGACCATGTGAGTGTGGTTCCTCTTGCCTGAGAAGTCAGAGGAGGAGACATGAATCCAGAAAGGTGGCAAGGTCAGTGATGGGTGTGTCTCAAGACCAGGAATACATCAAGGCACTGATGAATAATGAAAGACATTCAGTCTAGTGAGGCTCAAGGGTTAAAAAGAAGAACTCAAAGGCAGTCTAAATAAAGTAAACCTCAGGAATGGAAGAGTCCTGTGTGCGGCTGTGTGTGTCTGTATATGTGTCTATATCTGTGTGTGCGTGTATGTGTCTGTGTATATGTGTCTATATCTCTGTGTGTGTGCCTGTGTGATCTGTGTGTATCTGTGTGTGTGTGTCTATATGTGCATCTGTGTGTGTTGTGTGTGTCTATGTGTTTGTATCTGTGTCTGTCTGTATGTGCCTGTGTATTTGTGTGTCTATGTGCTTGTGTATATGTGTATCTCTCTCTCTCTCTCTCTCTCGTGTGTGTGTGTGTGTGTGTGTGTGTGTGTGTGTGTGTGTGTGTGTGTCTATGTATGCCTGTATCTGTGTTTGTGTGTCAGGGCGCATGTGCATGTGTGTGTGTGTACATCTGTGTGGGCCTATGTGTATCTGTGTCTGTGTGTAGAATAAGAATAGAGAAAACCAAGGTCAGAGCTTGATCTAGAAAACAACCCCATGGAGAAAAGGGATGGAGAAGGGCAGATAGGAAAGGGTTAACAGTCAGTCTGCAAAGCATTCTCTACCATCACCCAAGGGATACCCCAGGCAAGACAGGAAAATGACCTGGTCCAATTTCCTCATAATTCTGCTAGTGGCAGAGCCCATGGCACCCTAATGATACTGGCAAGCATTGAGCTTCTTATCTCTGGAATGCTTTTAGTAAGATGTGCCCTATCTGCCCAGGATTGCCTGCAATAAACAAACATGGAATCTCTGTTTTTATGGGGTGGTGCCATGGGAAAGGTTATCTAAACTATAAAACAAGCAGAGAATTAGATAGAGATTTTCGTTACCAAAATAGATCCCTCTGGAGAGGGATGCCCTTCATGTATCATGTAGACACCCCTTGTGACATATCTGGGCTGGGCCTCAACCTTGTGTGTATAATGTCATGGAGAACTGCACTGAAGTCCACACTCCACATTCCATATGCCTTTCTACTTGTATTTTGTAGCTATTAGTAAGGCTTAATACACTTCACACTGGGTCTTAGCTTCAGTTTATGCATCTGATTTGATCATTGGATTCTTTGTGATTTATCTCAGAGACACACACTTACTAACCTGATGCTTGATTTTCAGAATCTTCTGCCCAGCCCCGAATTGAGCCAGGCTACAGGAATACCAACTTGAACTTGCCAAGGGACAAGTCTCTGATCTGGGGAGATCTGCAGTGGCATCTTCCTAGACATCATGACACCATGAAATGATGTCATGAATGTGAAAGAAGTACAAGGCCAGCTCTGGAAAGAACCCTTAGTCACTGTATGGAAATAGTGACAGAGAGTAAGTGTAGGAACAGAAATTCAGAATACAGCCCCATCCTGGAGAAAACGAAACAAAACAAAACAAAGAAATAAAAAAATCTACAGAGCTCTGGTTAGGGCAGGGCAGTGGGAAGAAAAAGAAGCTGGTAAACATAGATCTGTTCTGGAACTGGATGTTCAGGACTTGGGAGTTGATTGAATCTATGGAGGTGGGTGAGGATATGTGGGTGAGCAATAGGACAGAATTTGAGGTTGCCCACTTTTAGATAACTGGGTAGGTAATATCCCTGTCACAGGGAAGGGATGGGTGAACTTGGGGGAAGATAAGAGCTTTGGTTGTTTCAGGCTCTTCAGAACATCCTCACTGCATTCGTTCATGTCTTGTGGGTGGTTAATATCTGGTTCTGAAGTTCCAGAGAACTCACTAAACTGGGGATAGAAAGCATACTCTAGTTGGTGCCTGGTGGCTTGGGACACATAAGATGTCAAAAGAAATGAGAATCAGAAAGATGAACAGTCCAAGGCCAACAACCTCACCAATTATGATAAGATTTCTCAAAATGTAGCCCAAAGGTAACCAAGGGTGTTTATAAAAGGCAAATTCTTGGCCCTGAATCAAAATTACAGAATCAGAATGTGCAGTATGTGCAGCCTAAGATTCTGATCTGCATGCTAATGAGCTGCCTGGATGGTGTTTAAGCACTTCAGTCTTTGAGAAACACTAAGTTGAAGAAGGAGCAAAGGGAGAATTTGCTCCAAGATGGAGGAGGAGAAGAGAAATGGAAAAAAAAAAAAAATCACCATCAACAACAACAAAAAACACCACCAACAAAAAAACAGCCTAGCTCCCGCCATGAAAATAGGCATCAAATGTATTGAGGTGGAGCTGTTGATTTTGTCCTTTGCTTCTGCAAACTGAAGCACGCAAGGAACAGAGGGTGTAGTGAGATAGTCCTTCTGTGGCACTGACCACGCCCATTGAGGGTGGAGCCATGGGTGGAAGTGACCTGTGGAAGGTCAGAGGAAGAGCCAGGGAAAGCTCTCTTGCTGGCGGGACTCGGACAAGAGAGCATCCGGTGGAAATGCTGGTGTTCATCTGTCTAGGCTGTAAGTTATTTCTCCCTGAATAAACAGCCTATTTGTTTATTTTGATCCTTATTTAACCGCAATATCTGGTGTCAGAAGTGGGATTAGGATTTTTAGGGGACCTGGGTTTCACCCTGGTGGCAGACGCCGCTCCCCTCCCCCACCATCCCCAAGGGGCAAGGTCCCTTGCCTAACCAGGTGGAGTCACCACAGCTTTGGGACATTTGCTTCTTCCTTATGGCAAAGGAGATCTTTGCCGCGAAAGCAGGCCTGAGAAGGCACTCACTCACTCATTTTTTGCTCATTTCCGCACTGCACTTTGCATTCGCACAAAGCCGCTCGGCACCCGCCCTGCTTGTGCGGTTTCCCGTGATTAGTCCTGCGGTCCCAGCAATTCCACAAGTCTCCTTTTAACAAAATTTTGCTTGCCATAGTTTGTTAAGAGCTATTCTACAGGGACCGGGATCAGAAGGATAGTCTGCTGCCGGACGATATTTGGCGGTACACTTCCGGGCAGAACCGGGATTAGACGGGTCCTCTGTGGCTGGTCGCTATTTGGCGGTACACCTCCAGGCGTAACTACCACAAGCTGAGATCTACAACTAAAAGGATCAAAGTTCCAGGACAGCAGAATTACACCTAAGGTCATTGTAACATCCTTTGCAATTTAAGCTGATATAATATCTTGAGATCAATTGTTCCATAACTATGGCAGATAATTTTACAATGCAGGACTTTAGGAATTATTTTACTTCATATATAGAAGGGATTTTAGCAGAAGAAACTTATGACTGGACCAATATGTACTTTTATTTTGTAATAGCAATGGGTTTCATCATTAACATGATATTCTTAAAGAAATGGTTTGAAATTACAGCAAACAATAAGGAACTTGTACAAACCATAGGAGACTTAGTAACAAGGATTCGAAACATTGAAAATGATAGGATTCAAAGCATAGAAAGTATAGAAAGAAAGGTTCAGAATATTGAAGATGGCATTGGAGAGCTGACAGGGAGAACACAAACCGTGGAACATGAAAATGACCAAGTGAAAAACAGAATTTGTTTCATGTCAGATACCTCAATAACCAGAACAGAAACAATGCAATGCATTAACATGTTAGCAGATACAGCTCATTCCTGGTCGGAGGAAGCTACTAAGTTTACAAAACTGAAACATCAGAAAGACTAGATGATAGAATCTCTTCCATGTCTGAGGATAATGGCAAGCTAGCAGATAGAACATTGTTTCTGGAAGGCAGTTTACATGCCATTCAGATAATATCTAAGGATGAGAAGATTAAAAACATGGAATCATTTGTAGTTGGAGAAAGTAAGAAACTGATGCAATGAAGTCTCTAGAAAGTTATTTGATTCAAGAAGTTCAGACACTCAAAGAAACAATGGTGAATAGATTTCAGGCTTTAGAAGACCTTCAGTCTGATACATCAGAAGAAGAACTACAGGTAACAGGGCATGAAAAAGACTTAAAATTTTCCACACCATTTAGGGTCAGGGGAGCTTTCCCTGTATCTATTAATGAAAAACCAGCAATGAAAAACACCCAAAAGGTGTTGTTGCATATCAGTGGGAACCAATACGTATGAAAGATTTAAAAGGTATAAAGGAAGCAGTAGTCTCTTATGGCATGCACTCACCTTATGTAAAGCAATTAGTAGAATCATGGGCAAGGAATAACAAGGTAACCCCTAAGGATTGGGATCAATTAATATCAGCTGTCCTTGAAAACTCCTCTCAATTAGAATGGAGGGCTTTATGGAGAGAGGAAGCAAAAGCTCTTGAACTTCAGGGCTTAAAGAAAGGTTATAAAGCTCCCCAAGATAAAATTCTTGGTGAGGGTCTTTATGCTGACCCAGAAACCCAAGCTGCCTATGATGAACATATCTTGTCTCTATGCAGTACAGCAGCTCTGAATGCTTGGGATGAGGTTCATGAATTAGGAGAGAGGATAGAACCCTATACCAAGATAAGGCAAGGACCTAGAGAACGCTTTAGTGTCTTTCTAGAAAGATTATCTAGGGCAGTACAATTAGAGGTAGCAGACATAGATGCTAGGCGAATACTCATAGAATCTTTAGCTTATGAGAATGCGAATCCTCAATGCAAACAGGTGCTTTGGCCTTTAAAAATGCGATAAGCATCCTTGGATGAATGGGTCCTATATATAGGCAACATTGAGTATAATGACAATAAGACTGAAGCATGGGTAGGAGAAGCCATCTCCAAAGGTTTGAAGAGATATCAACATGTCAGATGTTATAAATGTGGTAAGATAGGACATCTAAAAAGAAATTTAGGCAAAGCTTCCCTAGAAATAACACTCCCAGGAATGAATCAAACAGAAGGTCTCAGCCTCCTGGGTTATGTAGAAGGTGTGGCAAAGGCAGACACTGGACAAATGAGTGTAGATTGACCAGAGACAAGCAAGGAAACCCTTTACCATCGGGAAACTCCTTAGGGGGCCTCTCGAAGGCCCCCACGTCACAGGTGGTCCAAACATTCCCAGTCACAGTGGAAGACAATCTCCCACAGGACAATTAGAAAATTCTGTGCCTATTATAAAAACTCATACCGCTCTGGATGACAAACTAGTGACGGAAGTTGAATCAAACATGACAGAAAGAAATAAAAAACGTATATTTTGGCAAACCGCTATAAATAGTCATAGGCCTAGATTGATAGTTAAGATGAATAATAGACTGTTTGACAGTTTACTGGACACAGGGGCGGATGTAACTATCATATCTAATAAATCTTGGCCTCAAAGATGGCCCCTGCATGAGGTAAATGTTCAATTCTTAGGGATTGGGACCCTGTCTCAGGCAAAACAAAGCACGAGATGGATTGAATGTATAGGACCAGAAGGACAGAGAGGAAGTTTGAGACCATATGTGGCTGATGTAGTGATAAATTTATGGGGTCATGATCTATTACAGCAATGGAATACACAGATTAACATTCCTCCAATATTAGATAAGAACCATAAACGACCTCATGATTGTGGAAAAAATATTATAAAGTACTATACAAGACAGATACCAAATATCCAGGCTGTACAAAAACAGAATACAAGTGCTGAACAAACAAAGGAACCAAAAGCCCTACCTTTAAAATGGCTAACAGAGGAACCTGTCTGGGTAGGACAATGGCCTATGACCTCTGAGAAGTTAGAAGCTTTAGAAAGCCTGGTTCAGGAACAGCTAAATGCTGGACATATCGAGGAATCAACCAGCCCTTGGAATTCTCCTGTATTTGTGATCAAAAAGAAATCTGGTAAATGGAGAATGCTTACAGACCTGAGAGCCATCAATAAAGTTATCCAGCCAATGGGCTCTCTGCAGCCTGGAATGCCCTTGCTTTCTTTGATACCCAAAGAATGTACTATTATTGTTATTGATTTAAAGGATTGCTTCTTCACTATACCTTTACAAGAACAAGATAAAGAGAAATTTGCCTTCACGATACCTAATTACAATAATTCTCAACCGGTGAAGAGATATCAATGGAAGGTTTTGCCTCAGGGAATGCTAAATAGCCCCACCCTGTGCCAATATTTTGTACAAAAACTGCTAGAAATAATTCGTAAACAGTTTCCACAATCCATAATCTATCATTACATGGATGATATATATATTGTTAGCTGACTCTAAAGGAGAAATATTAGAAAAAAATGTTTGAGAAAGTAAAGGAAGTTTTACCTCGCTGGGGATTACAAATTGCACCTGAAAAAATACAAAAAGGAGAGTCTATCAACTACTTAGGATATAAAATAGGTCTACAGAAAATTAGACCACAAAAAGTACAGATCAGAAGAGATTGATACCAGACTCTTAATGATCTTCAAAAATTACTAGGAGAGATTTCTCAACTGCAAACCATTATTGGAGTAGAAAGGCATGATTTGAAAAACCTGAAAATGGCCCTAAAATTGTCTCCTTGAATAGTCTCAGCTGAAGCTGAGAAGGAATTAGAATGGGTAGAAAAGAGGATACTAGAAGCACATGTGGACCGTGTGGATCCAAACCTAGACTGTATTCTGGTTATATTACCATCTAGAGAATATCATACAGGGATTTTGATGCAGAGAGAAGATAACATAGTAGAATGGATATTCCTACCACATAAACAGAATAAAAAACTAAAAACATATATAGAAAAGATCTCTGATTATAAAAGTAAATTAAGACTTCCTCCGCTAATAGGAAGGGACCCAGCAGAAATTATAGTACCTTTAACTAATGAGGAAATTTCCTCCTTATGGAAAGAACGAATATTGGCAGAGAGCTTGCAGTAACTTTTTGGGAACGATTTGCAACAACTATCCCAAAACTGAGAGAATCAAATTCATAAAGAAAACTATTTGGATCCTTCCATACATTGTAAGAAAAACACCTATTTCTGGAGTTCATATATTCTCCACTGATGCAAACAAATCAGGTAAGGCAGGATATAAATCAGGAAAAATTAGCAAAGTGGTTCAAAGCCCTTACAGTTCTGTACAAAAGGCAGAATTGTATGCCATTCTCATGGTACTTATGGATTTTAAAGAACCCCTCAATATAGTTACTGACTCTCAATACACAGAGAGAGTCGTTTTACACATTGAGACTGCAGAAGTTATTCCTGACAATACAGAATTAACTTCATTGTTTATACAATTACAAGATACTATCAGAAAGAGGACTCATCCTATATATATACACACATCAGATCCCATACGGGTCTGCCAGGTCCTCTAGCACAAGGCAATGATGAAATTGATCGTTTATTGATAGGAAGTGTGCTAGAAGCCTCAGAGTTTCATAAGAAACACCATGTGAACAGCAAAGGTTTAAAAAAGGATTTTTCTATCACTTGGGAACAAGCCAAGGAAATAGTAAGGAAATATCCTACTTGCTCATTCTATAACCAAACTCCTTTACCACCAGGCAGCAACCCTAAAGGTATAAATAGGAATGAAATATGGCAACTGGATGTGTTTCATTTTGCAGAATTTGGAAAATTAAAATATGAACATCACACTATAGATACATTTTCAGGGTTTCAATGAGCCACTGCTCTGAGCTCTGAAAAGGCTGATTCTGTCATCACACACTTATTAGAGGTAATGGCCATTATGGGCATATCTGCACAAATAAAAACTGACAATGCTCCAGCATATGTCTCCAGCAAATTGAAACAGTTTTTTGAATATTATAACTTAAAGCACATAACTGGTATACCACACAATCCTACAAGACAAGCAGTGGTTGAGAGATCCAATCGTACTTTAAAAGAAATGCTCCATAAACAGGCAGGAGGAACCAAGACACCCAAACACAGATTACATGATGCTTTATTAACATTAAACTTCTTAATGCTGATGAAGAAGGAAAAACATCTGCAGAAAGACACTGGACAATAGAAAAAACTTCTGAACTAAATCAGACAGTGTACTTCAAGGGTGTACTGACCTCAGAATGGAAAGAAGGATATGTGTTATGTTGGGGTAGGGGTTTTGCATTTGTATCTACAGGAGAAGAAAAACTATGGATACCATCTAAGTTAATCAAGATCCGAGTTGAACAAGAGACACATCTTAATGAAGAGAAATGACAAGTCATCCAACAAATTAGGTCCCATGAGGTGTGCAGAGGCCTCTCAAAGGTAGGGGAAGTGTTCTGTTCTTGTTCTTACAAGAAAACAGAGAAAACCTATCATCAAACAGCCAGAAGAGAAGACAGCTCTTCAGAAACAATCACTTAATGAAGCAGAATCTGATATATGGTAAAAATATTTAAATATTTAATTCTAGTAAACTATTTCTATACAGAAATCTATTTCTCTCTACCATCTAGTATTCCTGAAGTCCCAATTCATGTAAACCAATGCTGGCTTTGGAGTTGGATTTGGCTTTCCTTCTCTAAATTCAAGCATGTTGTTAAGATTAAATTCATGGTTTCTGCCTTAAATCAAGAAGCCAATTGTTATAAGGCAGAAGAAAACAAAACCTGGGGACTCAATTCTTATACGCAATTTTCTCTCTGAAATCCTAATTTTCTCACATACGTTTTAATGCTTATTGTTGTCTTTCCCTAATGCATACCTTAAAACTTGAAAATTTTACTTTAATATTGATGTGTAACTTTTCCACAAGGAATAATAACGATTCCTAACAGCAGTCTTTGAACTCTCCGGAAAGAAGATGGGGCCCCACATCATCGTTTCCACTTGACACAACCTGATGCATCTGAACTACAAACATCACCCTAAAACCGGTTTGAGACTGTTTTGCTCAAGACAACTCATGACTAGCTAACTGTAATGATGCACCTTTTTATTATACCCTGGCCAGAGTTTCAAATAGAACTACAGTCAAGAATTTTCTGCCACACAGTGACTAGCTACATATGTCACAGCCAGTTCTGTTGAGAAATTTGGTTGCTAAAAATTTTCTTCCTACAGGATCCATTGGAGCAATCATCGTCCCATTTCAGCAGGAAGTAACCTTAAGATAACCATGCCCCCTTTCCCTACCCTTGGAATTTTGGGATAATAGTCATCGTCTTTGGGTTGGTTTTAGTTATTTAGGGTTGGGTATGGAAGGTGATACTTACACTCGGGTTTATCTTTTAGACAGTAATAGGGAATGGTTGGAAAAGGTATGGTTTAGATGGGATATAGGTAGATTAGCCTATTTTCTTGTGAATTTGAGTAAGAATGAGATAGTATTTTACAGCTTACATTGTTATGTATTCTTACATGTGGTAAGCTATGTAAAATTAAGTTTATATTTTGTTATATTATGTGAAATCTTTCCACTTACGATGTTTTATGCACATTATTTTTTACCATATTCTATGTCTGTATACTTTTCTTGTATTCAAGACATTTTGTATATTGATACAATTTGGGATATTTATCATGCTGCCCTTTATAGTTCTACCTCTTGTCTTGACATTTATACTCTACCTCTATTTTTGGGATGTATATGTATGTATATGTATATAGTTATATTGTTTAAGTATTTGTTCCTGCTTTACTCAGGGAAGTTTTAATCAGTTTTTAAGCTAAGTTCCTGAGTATTACAGATTATCTTCACTCATGTTTCCTGTACCTATGAGATTAGTCAGATATAGATGCTTAATCTTCAATCACTTCATAGACATGCAGAACATGGCATTTAAATGTTTAATATTAGTACTCCATTGACATGAGACACTGTTGCTCCTGACAGCACTGTGCACTTTCCCGAAAATATGTTGGACACTGTTGTTGCTCCTGCTGGAGTTCATTCTCGCCTCAGCTAATGGCCTGTTGGGCAAAGAATTGCCCCCACCTTGACCACTGATTTGGACATGCAGTCCTATGTGCTTGCAGGAGACAAATATAGAAGACTGCTGAACCTTGCCAAGTCAGGGTAAGACAGCCATTCTACCTCCCTGCTGTTGTTGTGGTCTGTCAAGTTCTCTTGGCCTTAGCCAAAACTGGGTGTACCAACGTTGCTGTGAGACCTAGGGTGACTGTCCAGGTGGCTTGCTGTTTCTGTCCATCTGCACTTCCTATCTACTCTAGTATCGTTATTTTCCTTCTCAGGTCTTGATGAGGTTGAAGATTAAACTATCACAACTATTATTCTCTCTTCCTAGTTAGATATATTAGGTACTAGACTTACATTTTCCAGTTTAGGACAACTCAATTGTAAACTCCATTATGTCTTCACCCTAGGACTAGATATGTAGGTCATTTTGTTCTCGATTTTCCTTTTCTTAGAGCACACTTGTTATTCACTGTTTTGTATATAGTTTTGTATTAAGCCTAAATCTTTTCTTCAGACTAAAAGGGGAATTGTAGTGAGATAGTCCTTCTGTGGCACTGACCACGTCCATTGGGGGATGGAGCCATGGGCGGAAGTGACCTGTGGAAGGAGGTTGGAGGAAGAGCCGGGAAAAGCTCTCTTGTGGGCGGGACTCAGACAGGAGAGCATGCTGGTGTTCATCTGTCTAGGCTGTAAGTTATTTCTCCCTGAATAAACATCTGTTTGTCCTATTTGTTTATCCTGATCCTTATTTAACCACAATAAGAGGGCATCCCTTGGAGTTGGCAGCATGGAGTCATGATGCTGATTTGCTCAGAGCAGCTTGAGAAAGGGATGAGGATGAGGTGGAAACCCCATTGAATTGGGCTGAAGGTCAGGTGGTAAGTGAAGGAGGGGGAGAATTTAGACCCTTTCCCTAAGCAACTTGGCTATGAATGGGGAGAGAAGTGGTAAAAATAGCAGCAGCTAAGTATATGGAGAATGAGAACATGAGAAAATGTCATTGTGACTGTGAAGATGCAAATGATTACTGATGGGATTAAAGACAGAATAGTCACAGTAGGATCTGGACAATGAGGTTCATAGGGCAGGAGCAAGTGGTGGATTAAGGAACAATGATGGCATTAGTCTTCCTTTAGAAGGGTCTGTAGAACAAACACACTGACAGTGTCTTTACAGGTCAAGTTATGGTAGCAAACAGTTAATGTCCCCACTGGATGTTCACTGTTTTCTCTCAAAACAAGAAGAAGGATTAATTCTTGGATATGATGGAAGGACAACAGAGATCAGAAGACCAGTAAGTCCATGGAAACAAGGTCGTGTTAATGATGGCTATTTCAGGGGTGTGGTTAGTCAGACTCAGAAGTTACCATGGATTAGAAGCTATTATGACCAGATCATCGGAGCCAAGCCAGGAAGGTGTTCTGATTACTCTGATCTTCATGTTTGTGTCCTTCCAAGTCACATATGGTTTTCTAAACCTTTGCTTCTCCACTTCTCCCCTCAGTGGGTTTACATGAGTGAAAAATATTCAGAAGTCTTGGTGGAAAAGAACCAGAAGGGGAGGTCCTTTCTGGGGGTCCCACAAGGGAAGCATTGCTTCTTCAAGACTGTCACATGACTGTGCCTAGAAAGCCATCTCCCAGCCACCAAGTATCAGAAAGCCAAGGAACTTCAGTGTGTTGCTGTGACCAAAATACTGAGAGAACAACTTAATGAAGGAAGGATTTATCTGGATCACAGTTTCAGAGAACCAAGTCTATGATTGGTTGGTTGTATACTCTTGACAGAGCATCATGGAGGCACAAGAGCATTGTTATAGCTAACCTTGGTTGTAAACTTGACACAGCTGGAAAGAGGTAACTTCAATTGAAGAATTCTTTCCCTCAGATTGGCCTGTAGGCATGTCTATAGATCATGTTCTAGCATAATCATCATCAGAGAGACCAGAGAGACTTCACCCTGCAACTAATGGGAAAAGATTCAGAGTCCCACAGTCAAACATTAGGCAGAACACAGGAAGTCCTGTGGAGAAGGGGAAGGAAGGATCAGAGGAACCAGTGAGGTCAGAGTCACCACAAGAATATGGCCTACAGAATTAACTGACTGGAACTCATGATGGCTTGCAGAGATCTATGACCTAGGTCCTCTGCATATACATATGGCTGAGTAGCTTGGTTCTCTTGTGTGATATCTAACAGTATGCATGGGGGCTATATCCAACTCTTATGACTGTTTGTGGGACCATATTCCTCCTACTGGGTTGCTCCATCCAGCCTTGATGTGGTGGTATGTGCCTGGTCATTGTAGTGCATTACAACATGTTTGGTTGACGTATAAGGGAGGTTGAAGGGGGTAAACCTGGGAGAAAGTGGAGGTAGGGGGTAGAGACTGGGATGATGGGAAGGAGAGGAAACTGCAGTTGGGATGTAATATATGAAAGAAGAATAAAAATGAAAAATAAGCAATAAAAGTAGCTGAATGTGAGCCTGGTAGCAAGCTAGTAAATGTATTCTTCCACTGGTTTCTGCTTCAAAGTCCTGTCTTTGGTTCCTGCCTTGGCTTCCCCTAATGATGGACTGGAACCTATAAGCTAAAATAGCAATGAGTATATCTCAACAGCAAAAAGTAACTAGAACAAGCATGTAATAGACATTATTTACCTTGTGGCTATCAGGAATTAGAGAAAGAGGGAGGGACTAGAGCCAGGTACACTTTTCAGAGTCATAATCTCCTATGACCTACTTCCTCCATGCAGGCCAAACTCTAACCCCCTAGAGTTTCTAGAACCTTTCCCCCATAATCAAACCAAAGCAGGGTGTCATTCTAGGGAACTTTTTCATGTCAATTACTTCTACTTGAAATGGCATCAGTCCTGGGCACAAGGACTAACTACAAGGCCCAGGAATGGTCCCAGTGGGAGACATGGGAGTAAAACAGCAGCCATTAGGGCTCTTCCTTCTCTGTTCACAGCCCAACAGAAGTTGCATCACTTTCTATGGTGTCTGTTTCTGAGTGTTTAGATTCATCAAGCCCTGCAAGGTGCTGGGGGTGTGGTGGGATCTCTGGAGAATTTCAAAGAGCTCTGTGTAAATGACGCAAGTCATTTGAGAGATGTCCAAAGTCAGTCAGCAGACCCAGCAAGGAGGATCACAGGAGGCAGCCAAGCAGCCAGCGGAGACTACAAGGATGTTACCTGGAGTCCAGCAACATGTCTGGGCTTGTTTGTACAATGTAATCTTTTATTTAATTGTGCTACAGCTGAGGAAGCTTTACAAACCAGAAATGTAGAATCATCAGTGTCCAGCCCTGACAGCTACCAAATGCTTATTCAGAGCTCACAAGGAAGATAAATAAAACCCTAGGCTACCTCACTCATCTGCAGATCTTCCTATCATGTTATAGAGAACTTTCTCTCCCTGTGGTTGGTAACAGACAGGAAACAATCCTTCAGAGTGTTCCTAGGGGAGCCAAAGGAGCACACACAAGCAGAAGAGACTCTGTGAAGCCATCGAGGACTCCAGGCCACACTCTAGCCTCCTGGCTGACAAGAGACTAGAGTGGCTGGTAAAGAGGAAGAAGGCTAAGTAAGATGTTCTCTGATCAGCTCACAATCAGCAGGGTTACCAAGGACCATGCTATGTGCTTGCTTTTTTTTGTGAAACAAAAATAAAACTCAGGCTAATGCTATAGCTCAGTGTCAGAGTGCCTGCCTCCCACAGGCAAGGCCCTGGATTAGATACCCAGTATCACAAAAATTTGCATATGATTTTGTGATAGTTTAACTGTCCCTTGGCACAAGCTAGAATCACCTGGGAAGAAAGTCTTAATGAGGCATTATCCAGATCTGGTTGGCCTGTGGGCATACCTTGTTGGCCTACTGGGGATTGTCTTGACTGTTAACTGGCCCAATCCACTGAGGGCAGCACCATTCCCTAAGCTAGGCCATGAACTGTATACAAGTGAACAAAGCTATCTTGATAGCAAGCAAGTAGATAGAATGGTTGCATTTGTTCTCTCTGCTATTGACTGGATATGATTTAGCTGCATGAGTTCCTGCCTTGACTTCTATCCATGATGGACTGTAACCTGGAATTGTAAGGCAAACAAACCCATACTCCCCTAAAGTTGCCTTTTAATAAGGATGTTTTATTACAGCAACAGAAATGGAACTAAAGTAGATTTCAATGTGGCCTAAATAGCTGAGACCCAGGGTATGGTCAGCACCTGTTCTGGCCAAGCTTTCTGGGCACAACAAGCCTAGGATTCACTCTGCTGAGATTTACTATGTTGTTCTGCTCTGGGTGAGAATGAGTCTGAACTCATTGATGAAGGCTTTCCAATTCATCTGTTTAAAGTGCAACAAAGAAAGAGTGATAGCTAGACCACAAGTTGGTCAGATTTTACATCTGGATTTTTAATCAACTCCCCTCCTGGCTGTTTGATAGCAGAAACCAGGATGGGGGAAGAGACAAACAGTGAGGAAAATCCAGGGTAGCTGAGACAGGCAGCCAGACTTCATGTCCACAGTAACCTTGGGCTCCTCCAGGACAGCTGCCCTGCAAACACCATTCCATCCCTAGCCCCACATAGCTCCCAAGATCACTACTCCTCATCGACTATATCTGCATTCCATGTAAGATCATTTTGTCTCCAAAGCTGATTCTTTTATTTCTCACTAATTTTTGTAACATAATTCTTTATTGATTCTTTGGGAATTTCACACCAGGCATCCTGCTCATCTCCCAGTTCCTTATATCCTCCAAAGCATCCCTAAGCATCCCCTCCAAAAGAAACCTTCCCCCAAATCAATTAAAAACAAAACAAAACAAACAAAAAACACCTTGCTTCTCCATCTTTCCAATACCTCTTCATTCATCCTAGTGGCATTGGGTGATGTGGTGTGTCACAAAGTATACTCTTTTGTCCAATCAGCCCTACTAACAAAATGTTCATTGCAATGAGTCATTGGTCTGGTTCAAGTCCCCAAGTTGTGGGATCCTGTGGTTTTCGTTCTGTAGGACCAGTCTCTTCACACACTCCAGCAGGTCATAGATGGGGTAGATGTCAGGGGTGGGTCAACCCAAGGCCCAGGATGTGGGTCTGGGTGATAGCTGAGTTGATTGGTCTGGGCCACTGGGACCACCCTCCTCAGGAAAGTGGCTGAGCCACCTCTTCTAGGCCCATGCCATCAGGGACAGTTCTCCCATGCCCATGGTGTAGTGTCCAGAGTCAATGAGGGGAGGGGCTGGCTCAGCATGGCCCTTCAATTTCAACATGCATGGTTTCTATGACTCCCCGTGACAACATGGGCCATCAACATCATCAGAGACCCAAACTGCAGTAGGAACATAGACCCAGACATGGCTCCTCAGTAGCACCTTGGGCCCAGATGTCACCATGGCCCTGGTGGCAACACAGGCCAGCCAGACCAATATGGCCCTCATGGCAGCAAGGTCCTTGCTGCCCTAGGTGGCTTCTCAGACCTCTGGCATTAGCATGACCTTCAATGGTATCAGGAACCATGAACATCACCACAGACCCTGGCTGTGGTAGTGCCATGGACCCAGACATGGCCCTCAGCAGCAGTCCAAGGCTGATTATTAAAGACCACCTCATAATACTTTGTAATTCAGAATCCATAAGGCAATTGCTAAAAGTAAAGATGCCCAAGTCCACCTATAAAAATTAATTCATGTTCTTATTGGGTTCTGGGCATGTGTATCTTCCATTTGATCCTGGAAAGAGTCTGGCTCAGTTGCCAAGCAGGACAACCACTGTTTCAGAGGATCACAGATAAATAAGTTTGAAAGGGACCAGAGCTAGCACACCATGACTACAGGTTCAATCTAGCCTGCTGCTCCTTTTGTTGTAAATAAAGCTGTGTGGACATAGCCACATCTACTCTCTTAGTTTCTTTCCATGGATGCTTTCATAGTATTGTGATTTTTATGGCTCATAAAGCCACAAATATTTATGCTATAGTATTTTCCAGAAAGAGTTGGGCACAGAGGCCCAGACTTGTCCCTGCTGAGAACAAAAAGCCCAACCTCTTTCTCTTGTCCTTTGTCTAGGGTATTACATGATCCCATTGTCTTAAAGGTATGGAAGGTACCAAATGGTTCACCTACTAAGAAATGTATTCCTAGAAATAGCTTTACTTTGAAAAACCCCTTTCCCTCACTGAAGAGAATTGTAATAAAACTGTCTATCAAAACTACCAGCTCTCTCCTTGGGTATGTGACTCAAACTGAACCAACGCATATCTTGAGGCAGTTAAGGGAGACCCACCTCTTCCCAGAGCATCAGGAAACTGTTGATCACAGTGAAACCATTGTTGAAATCCTTTTATTACAAGAGCACAATCTAGGAAGATGGCTCAGGTGGGAAAGTGTCAGCTGCACAAGTCCACACAAGCCTGAGAAACAGAGTTCAGATCCCCAGCAACTGTGTGAAATCCAGCCATAGAGGTGTGCATATGGAACCCCAGAACCAGGGTGATGGAACTACTGATTCCTGGAGTCTATATGAACCAGTGGCTCTACAGGTTCAATGAAAGACACCCCAAAATAAATAAATAAATAAATAAATAAATAAATAAATAAATAAATGTAGAGGAAAAGATGCCAAGATATCTGGAATTGACTTCCTTTTTTCATAACTTTTTCCAACATAATATTTTTATTGGTTATTTGAGAGTTTCACAAACATGCACTTCCCAGTCCTCTCATGTCCACCCCCCTATCCTTGTGACCTCTATCAAGAAAAAGAACAGAAAAACAACAAACAACAACAACAACAAAAAGTCCAATTTTGTTGCCCATATACTCCCTGGAGCATGGTCAAATTCCCAATGGCTAGCCCTTTAAAGAAAACTGAGTCCTTCCCCACCCCACCCTCACCAAATACCATCAACTGTGAAGAGCATCCCTATCACAATTGTTAAGAGTTCCCTTCAATGGCTCCCTGTCTGAACTGTTTCATTTTCTGCAGCAGGGGTTGGGGAATAATGAGGAAGAGAGATTGTCACAGAAGCCTTCTATGTCTCTCATTCTCAATGGTGAGTCCGTAGTCATCAATACCACTGCAAAAGATGCTTTCTTGCCCTTCACAGTGAGCCACAGCAAGGATATGAAATTTCACTGGCATCAGCACCAACTGTGGACTCCAGCATGGTCTCTGGTCACAGTACAGACCATGGATATCCACCCAGCCTCCTGCAGGAGCACAGACCACAGGCATCCACATGGGCCTTGGGCATCAACACAGCCAATGGGCAGAACAGACCACATCTCTGACACGGATCACTGATATCAGGATAGATGGTCTCTGGGGCAGCATGGACCTTGGAGGTCTTTTGAAGATGCCCAATCCAGAAAATGAACCATTTTCCATCTCGGACATATAAAAAGATGTGGCACCATAGAGAAGGATGAGCAGTTGAGAGTACTTGCTGCTTTTACGGAGAACTTAGGTTTGGGTCCCAGCCAAGATATCAGTGGCTTGCAACCTTCTGTAACTCCAGTTCCAGGAGATCCAACCCCTCTTCTGATGTCTTCAAACACCTGCATGCACGTGGTGCACATATGTACAACCAGGCCCACACATGTACACATAAAATAAAATAAATCTTTTTTTTTTTTGAGTGCACAAAGTAGATGGGGAGATGCTAGTATCTCACAGTCTTGACACAGCTGAGTTTGGGGGTAACTAATTACTAGCTGTAGGGGTGTCCTAAGTAGCAGTATTTGGGTCTCAGACTTATTAGATGTGAATGTCCTCCTTCTATGATAGCACAACCAAAACTGTCCCTATAGGAAACCCTGTATGCAAAACAAATTCCTCAGTTTATGCCACTAATTGAAATAGGGGTCCCAATATTTACCTGTATGTCCAACTGACAGGGTACATCCCAACACCAGAAGCCTGGAAGGGCTGAAAGAAAATAGAGAAACTTGGGATTTTTGTTATGAGAAGTGAGAATGGTCTTGGGTTGGCCTGGGGGCAGAGTGTGAAGGGACATTAACACACAGCCACAGAGCAGCAGGGAGACTCAGACCAGAGTCCAGCTAGGGACCAAAAAAAAAAAAAAAAAAAAAAAAAAAAAAGAAGCCTAAGGCATGGCAGATTGGACAACAGAAATCCCCATGTAATTCCTGGACCCTTTGACAGGTGGCCTTGCAACAACAACAGACTCTTGTTCAGCTTTGAGGCCTGCTCTGTGAAGTGTGGCCTCTCACCCAAGACGGCTGGTGGATCAAGGCAGTTTTGGCAGATCTGCTCACAGGAATTAGCCAATGACATTGGAGCCACAGGACAGCCTCATTATTACACACACACACACACACACACACACACACACACACTCGCCAGTCTTCACTTCCCCATACTAATTTGTTTATTTCGGGGGAAAAAAACAAAAAACAAAACAAACAAACAAAAAAATCTTTCCACCCAGACACTGAGGTTTGCTACAAGAGATAGGACTGACTCAACCATTTCCCTGTCTTCAGCATAAAAGGGTCTAAAAAGAATAAGTTAAGCTTCTCTGGAGTGAGCCATTTAATGAATCTTCTCAACGATAAGAGGTTTTACATGCCTTTTTAAAAAAACCTCCCCTAAGCACAGAGCTATGATACTACCTTGGAGAGCCAAGAGATGGAGTGATACATGTATACACAGCACACTGGGAGGAAGTTGGTTTCCTTGGCAACAACATCCATGTTCTGCTTTCCCTCGGCTAAATTGGAATATATTGAAATATCTGCTTTGGGCACCTCTCTCTCAGAGGAAAATGAGTGGTTTTCCTATTCCACAAGCCTGCAGCTGGGGAGAGATGTTCTCTGAATTTGATCCATCTAAATGGGAAGAAAGCAGCCTGCAGGCTGTCAAAAGTCCTTGAGTCTGTCTTTGCAAAACCCAAGCCATCTTTCCTCTCTTGAGCCAAGGGGGAAAGAAAGAAACAAGCAAAAGATGCTCACCCACCTGGCACAGCAGATAGCAGAAGACTCCATCTTAGGCTGCCTGCATCCTCACCTCTCCAGTGTGTTTCCAAGCACTCCCAGCTCCATAGGTGAGCCTCCAAAATTCTATGCACATTGTGTCTACAATGGAGAGATGCTGGGAGGAAAATAGGGATCTTCAGATCAGATTTTCTCAAATCTTGGCCAATAAGTAGGTACACAGCTATGCACCCAAAGCATGGTGCCTGGCACATGGAAGATGTTAGTATCATCATGTCTATGGACCTGAGAGTTTGCCTGGCTGCACCATTAACCTGCTGCATGATTTAGCATAAGTTATGTGAACTCAATAACCTTTGTTTCCTTTTCTATAAGATGGCTAGAAAAATTCTTCCTCCAAGGCTCCTGTGAAGGTCAGATAACGTAAGATGTGCAATCCCCAGCACCATAGTACATTCAGTTCTGTTTTCTTCTTCATGTCAAGAAACAAACAGCATTCTATGTCTTTCCAATAGTGAAGATTTACCAGAAGGAGGAGTATCTTGGGAGAGTTGTGTAGGGAGATTACCTCAAGAATCCAGGTCTTTCCATTTGCATAGCTTTGTCTCCAGGGTCCTTTTACAGAGCTAAGATGGCCCAGGCTGGAAAGGGTGTGACTAGAACAGAGGACAGAGTCAGATATAACTTGAGACCCAGCCTTAAAGGGAGGGGGTCAGGCCAGTCCAGTGGTGAGTAGTATAATGTCTGGGAACATCAGCCTCCAGCAGAGCCAAGGAGGGCTAACAATGAGAAGGCAGAGTTTGGTATGGCCTACAAATGGTTTTGTCCTCTCCAAGACTCAGGTTGGATATTTTTTAAAGTCTTTATTGTATCAGTTTTGTGTGGGAGATGGTAGTGTGGATACTCGTGGACATAAATAGGTGTGGGTGCACATGCCAGAGCGTGTATGTGGAGGTCGGAGGACAACACCAGGTAAATTGGTTCTCTCCTTCTACCATGTGGGTTCCAGGAATTGAACTCAGGTCATCAGGCTTGGTGGCAAGCACATTTACCCACAGAGCCATCTTTCTTGACCCATCAGATAGGAATTTGATTGCCAACATGGCAATGGTTAATGGTAAGACTTTTAAGAGGTAATTAGATTGTCAATGTGAAATGTCTCCAACAGGAACATGGAACCTTCAGTAGGTGAGGCCTAGTTGTGGGGAGTGGCTTATGTTTGATCCTTGGTTCAGATTCATTTCTACTTCCGGGTGAACCATAATGGGAGCTGCTGTCTTTTTCCATGGGTTCCTGTCACCATGGACTGAGCTGCCCTGCTTTCCCTAGCACGATGGGTTGAAAGTCTCCTGAACCTTCAAGCTCAGAGAAGCCTTCCAACTCTCTATGGAACATTTAGTTCTCAGCAACAAGATTGCTGACACAGAAAGATTAGTGCCTTTCTCATGGAAATGTGCTCATGCTCACAAGTGCAGGCAGTGAAAGTGAGGCTTGCACTGTGTTTTCTCTCTTCTGCATGTGCTGCCTTGACCCCTAGATTTATACTTCATTTTAATGATCTGAAGCCCTCACCAGACTCTTCTGTCTGACATATGACTTCCATTAACTCTTTTCCTTCATAAGCTGCCTGGTCCCAGGCATTCTGTCATGGCAATTGAAAATGAACTCAGATACTAGACTTTTTAAAAAACCCTAATGGCAGACTCCTCATTAGGTTTTCCCTATACTCACCTTCATTTCAGGCATAGAAAAGTCTTCCGTGAACCTCTATTAAAATGGTTTTAAATACACAAGCACCCAGGATTTCCATTTGAAATCACGATTCCAGAATTGGCTCAAAGGAGTTTATGGATCCAAAATGGCATTTTAATCCCTTTCCCAATACTAGTGTGCAAAAGCTTGGAGGAAAGCTTTCTGAACTTTGCTCGTGGTCTGCAGAATAACCATGCTTCCCTCCTGTCAGAGAAGGCTGTGGTGGTATGTGAAGACTGATGGCGGCACGTGGAGTCCTACCATCTAAGTCTATCTTGTGGCCATCCACAAAAGAAAGATTTGCTACTTAGCAGAAGGCCCAAGCACTGGACCTTGTCCCTATATCAGTGGTTTTCACCCATGGGTCATGAAACTTTAGAGCCAAAGGTCCTTTTCACAAGAACATTGGAAAACCCAGAGGAGTACATTATGATTCATAACAGTAGCAAAATTACAGTTATGATGTAGCAACAAAAATAATTTTATTGTTGGGGGACACTACAACATGAAGAACTGTATTAAAGGGTCACAGCATTACAAAGGTTGAGAACACTGCTCTAGATAAAGTTAAAAGACACATAGTAATATCCCTAAGTTCCTCTACCAAAATAAGCTACTTGTAAATCTCCAGAAAGAGGCATGATGGCTGAAGAGATATTTGCTCTGTATGTATGCAAATGCATTGGAAATCTTAAATAATCAAAATATAAGACCCACAAAGAAAGTTAGAGGAGAAAGATGAAACAAACTCAGCATACTTGAAATGTTAATATACTTTTAAGATGAGTTATAAAAAAAAAACATGAAGTTGGGAGGGATGTGTTAGGGTCTGGTGCCTGTAAGTGGAGGGAATGGATGTCATTGAGATAAACTGTATACATGTATGAGATTTTCTAAGATGAAAATAAAAGAACTCCATGTCATTATGGAACAATGTAGATAGAATGGAAAAACCACTCTACCAAGAAAAAAATATGTTATATTCCCTACCTCACACCATACTTCAGAAGAAATGCTGCATAGGTTAAATATTAAAATGAAAAATAGGCAGTGTTAAATAAGAAAAGACAATATAATATGGACATTTTCTTTGAGTTAATGTCAAGCTTCTTGTATGGGCCATCTCACATCCCCTCAGGTTGTAATTATTGTGGCAACCTGTTTACCAGTGGCTATCTGCCAGCAAACATCTCAACTGTATGATTTTTCTGTGTATGTGTCTCTCTGTCTATCTCTGTCTCTGTGTCTCTCTGTCTATTTCTGTCTCTATCTTTCTCTCTCTTCACCCTTTCCACCTTGACTCTTCTTCCTCCCCTCCCTCCTTTCCCTCTCAGCATTCCTGGCCTCTAACACAGCTCTGAAGGAATCCTGTAGCAGGCCATTCACCCACCCCAGCAATGTGCACAAATCCAGCAGTGCAGCAGTTCGCACACCCAAGAAAACCTCTGAGATGGGAAAGACTAAAGCCCAAGAGAGAGTGTCCCCTGTCCCAGCTGCCAGAAACACACCTTCAGGCAGTTTTTGTGGAGTCTGGGAGGACTCTAGCACTCCCCTGTGACAACTTTCCCTTCCTCTCCATTTTGTTCTTTCCAGCCCTCCTGTTCCACACTCCAAAATTTGTTACACCCAAGTCTTGGTCTGCTGTGGGAGATGCCTAAGCAACTATGAGGGATTAAGATCAAAATACAAAACTAAATTGAGCAACAAAAGGGTTTGACATATACATTTCCCTTTAAATGTAAAGTTTCTATACACCAAAATATTCTCTATTTACTGTCCCCACCTCTTCTTAAACAATCTAGCCTAGAGGCATTATGTGGAGGTTTGTCTCCAGATAAGACAGTGCAGGAGCCAGGTAGAAGCTGGGTACACTGCAGGGGGTGGGGGGGGGCTCAAAGCCTGAACAGAGCAAGGAAGCCACAGAAAGAGGGAGGTGGCCCAAGATAGCTTCAGTCAGCTTTCCATTACTGTGACAAAATACCTGAGGAATTCAGCTGAAGAGGAGAGGTATATTTTGTCTCCTGGCCTCAGAGGCTTTGAGCTGGCAGCAAGGTAATGAAACAAAGCTGATTACTCCATGCCAACCAGAAAGGGGAATGGGGAGGCAGGTGAGGTCCCACTCTTCCCTGCAGGGACATGCTTCCAATGACCTAACTTCTTTCCACCATGCCTCACCTCCTAAAGGGTCCACTATTTTCTGATAGGGTGACCAGCTGGTTAACAAGCCCATAACCCATGACCCCTTGGGAACATTTCAGATCCAAATTATGAAAGTGTGAGGATCCAAAGGAATGAGGGGGGCTGAGGGGTATGGGACAGCCCAGCATGTGCTATTGCAGTCTGCATAGATGAGAGAACTGTCCATGAAAAGATGTTGAAATCTGTCGGGATACAGAGGAGGCCATCTGCATAGCAAAGACAATGGTAGGGAGATTTTGATCTCAGTGTTTTAAAGGTGATGTGAGGGGAGCCAGCTTTCACACTGGTACAGAACCCATGGCAATGGAGAAAGCTGCCTTGCAGGGTGTTTGAATATGGTTTGGCCCTCCAGAACTCATACAGGAATTCTGCTGCTGTGGAGATGGAGGATGTGCTGGAAGGACATTAGGTCATCAAGCATTAATGAAGCTCATTAATAAAGTGGTTAAGAGCACTGGATGCTCTTCCAGAGGATACAGGTTCAATTCCCAGGACCCACAGCAGCTCACACCTATCTGTAACTCAAGTTCCAGGGGATCCAACAACCTCACACAGACACACACACACAGACAAAACACCAATGCACATAAAATAAAATAAAATAAAAATAAATTATATATTTTAAAAATGTCTCCAGAAGATCAGGTTGTAGACAAGCCTATAGGACATTTTCTTAATTAATTGATAGGGGAAGGTTCAGAGCGTTGTGGGTGGAGCCATCCCTGAGTTGGTGGTTCTAGGTTCTATAAGAAAGCAGGCTGAACAAGACATGGAAATCAAGCCAGTAAGCAGCACCTCTCCACAGCTCTGTGTCAGCTCCTGCCTCCAGGTTCCTGCCTTGTTTGAGTTCCTGTCCTGATTACCTCTAATGATGAACAGTGGTGTGGAAGTGGAAGACAAATAACCCTCTCCTTCCCAAGTTATCTTGATCATAGTGTTTCATCATAACAATAGAAACCCTGACTAAGGCAATCACCAACGAAGTTAGGGAAGGAACTCAAGGCAGGACCTGAAGCAGCAGCCATAGAGGATGCTGTTACTGGCTTGCTAAGTGTGTGTTTTTATACCATCTGGGACCACTAGCCCAGTGTGGTGGTGCCAATAGGTAGCGCTCTTCCCATTACCTGCATGTCAGCTCCAGCCTCCAGGTTTCTGCCTTGCTCAAATTCTTTCCCTCCTCAAGTTCTTTCCTTGACTTCCTTTGATGATGAACAGTGCTGTGGAACTGTAAGCCAAATAAACCCTTTCCTCCCCAAGCTGCTTTTGGTTTGTTTCATCATAGCAACAGTGACACTAAGAGTCGGCATCAATTTTCTGTAGATACATGAATATGGCAGCCCTTAAGCATGTCTTATTTTCCTCTTCACTGTGGCAGCCATTACTAGTTAATCAAATATGACTTACATATGCAATATAGAGAATGAATGTAGGTATAAATGTGCAAATTTGTGCCTATGTGGATGTGCCCACTGACAGAACTAGAGGTCATGACTACAGTAGAAATGAGCATGCCTAGGACCCAGGTATTGCCTCCTGTACTAGTTACTTCTCTCTTGCTGTAGAGAACATCATGGCCAATGCAACTTACAGAAGGAAGATGTTTTCTTGGCTTATAGTTCCAGAGGGAGAACCCATCATGGTAGGAAGCATGGTGACAAGGGACAGTAATGGTAGAAGGAACAACCCACATCTCCAAGACACAAACATGAAGCAGAGAGAGAGAGAACTGACAAGAGCCAAGATCTTAAACACCCAAAATCCCATCCCTAATGACACACATACTCCAGAAAGGCCACTCCTAGTAAGTCTCTCCAAATAATGCCACTAACTGGGAACCCAGTATTCAAATGCCTGAGCCAATGGGGACATTTTAATTCAAGTTGAAACAGCTCATAAATGCCATCTCTCTTCAAAAGAGCCAAGACTTCTTAAAAATGGATGCTGTTCCCAGGGCTTGCCAAAACTGACAGGAGTGTTCAAGGAGTTATAGGGAAAGGATCAAAAAGGACACAGAGGCCACAGGAAAGGACTTCTTCCAGCCCAATCTACAGAAGCTGAACACAAAAATAGGTAACAAGGTTAACATGTTAAAATCAACTGTAGCAAATAGAAATCCATTATTGCATGGATTAAAAATTATACAAATGAATAAATTGAATAGAATTGAAATACGTAGTATCAAAATTTCCCCATAAAGTATGTATTAGTTACAAAAGAAAGAAAGTAACTTTACAGTGGAGAAACTCCTTCATCAAGAAATCAAAGTTTTGTCCTCCAATACTGAGAAAAATCAAAAATGACCTGTGGCCTGATGGAATACAGTAGGAAGAACCAGGAGCTACTTCTGATGGCCCTGCCAAATTCAGAAAAGCTGAAGCAGCTCATGGGAAACATCTAAAAACCAAAACAAAACAAAGTGAACAAAATGAAAAATCATGAGTGCATAAACCAACATGGATCCTCCAAAAACTTAATGTCATCAAAGCCAAAGAAAGACCTGAATCATAGAGATGAAGGAGTCTGAAGAGTAAAGGCTACCAAATGCAAACTATGCCACTGTCTTGGATCTCTCCTCTAACTGGGACATTGTTGAGATGGTTGTCAAAGGCTTCGTGTTTGGCCAAAGCCCAGGGACCTCTGAGAAAGACTGAGACCTATATGCAAAGTACTTGAAGTTGACATTGTGGTTAGGATAGAGACAGCACACATTATAGCATCAGGAGATGGCAGAATACCAGGTCAGCTGCTTGCTCTCAAGTGAGTCAGGAAAACAGAGAGAGAGAAAGTCTTTGTACTGTATTTGCAACTTTTTTATAAAAAAGTTATTTCAAAGTAAAAGAGCATGTTAGTCAGGGTTTTTATTGATGTGAAAAGAAACCATGACCATGGCAACTCTTACAAGGAAAACATTTAACTGGGATGGTTCCCTTAGAGTTTCAGAGGTTCAGTCCATTATCATCATGGTGGGAGCATGACAGCATGCAGGAAGATGTGGTGCCTGAGTAGCTGAGAGTCCTATATCTTGCAGGCAACATGAAGCCAACTGACTGTCATACTGAGGGAAACTTGAGGAAGAGATCTCAAAGCCTGCCCCACAGGGACACATTTCCTTTAACAAGGCCACACCTCCTAATAGTGCCATTCCCTTTAAGGACTATTTTCTTTCAAATCACCACAAGGGGAAAAGCAAAAAATTGTGCCAAACATTAAAAATACAAGCTGAATGGTTTAAAAAAAAAAAAAAAGGAGAGGTGGTCCCCTCAACATATAAATACCACTGTTGTCAGAAAAATAGCAATACACAAACAAAAATGGCTAAAGGCTTCAACAATATAAACATTGTTCTATTAGCACCAATACCCAAATCATGGGGCCTCTAAGCTCCCACCTGCCAAACTTCTCTCCAAAAGTCTTCCCTAGTTGTCACTGGGAGATGCGACAGGTGTCTTGAGCCCTCCTCAAAGCAAGCCTAGCACTGCCCCTGTGGGGCCCAGGAACTCTTCTTGGAGGCAACTTGAGGATCAGGGCCTTGCTCTGGTGTCCCCTCCAAGACCTGCTTCTTGGCTCTCATTCCACTGCCCCATGTGAGCCTTGTACTGACATGAGCCTGTTTGGAGCTGGACCCTGATGTGGGCCTTCCAGAGCTCAGAGTCTTACTGTGTCCTTTGCTGACTAAAGCATTCAGGCCTTGTGCCTTCTTGCCTCCACTGGGTCCCAAATCTAATTCTTTAGACCAGATGGAAGTCTCTCTTCTTACCTTCCCTGTGTGCCCCCAAAAAACAAAAAGTCTCTAAAACGTTTTCCTTCCATTTCGAGCACAAAAAAGGAAGTTTCCCTGATGCAAAATACCTACTGGAGGTAGAGAAGGGGAAGGGGAAGAGAAAAAAAAAAAAAAGGGAGGCAGGTCCTCCTCTTGAAACATAACCCAGTTCTGGCCTTTTCTGTCCTGTGTATCTGTATACATGAGGGGAGACAGACACAAATAAATGAACAGCTCCAAGGAATACAATAGGAAGTGACCTGTTTTCATCTGTATTTTATTAAAATGCTTTGCTTTTATACTGCTCTATAGCTATTAGAAGGCAAAATACCCTCCATAAAATATTTATAATATAAAATAAAAAACACTTACAGCCTACCCATATACCCACATGCCCTAGACTGACCTTGGCCATTCTTCTAGGGCCCTCTGTAAGCTCTCTCTCTCTCTCTCTCTCTCTCTCTCTCTCTCTCTCTCTCTCTCTCTCTTTCTCTCTCTCTCTCTCTCTCTCACACACACACACACACACACACACACACCACACTTTCCAGCTTTTTTCCTACCTGAGAACTATATCCACAAATACAACCATCCTGAACTTTGATTTTCCATAAGTCAAGGCCATGCTCTGTGCATCATGAGACTAACTCTTCCCTTCAGCATGATGGTCCTAAAGCAATTCACTTGCTCTCTGAGGCATGACATGAACAGTTCACTCGTCCATTCTGCTGTGATGAACATGTGGAATGAATTCTTCTGCTTCCCTTCCAGCAGGGATGCTACAGAAACATTCTTGTCCAAGTGCCCCCAGACCCCCAGAGCACTTCCAGTAACTTTCTGAATGTTTTCAGAAGGATCTGCTGAATTACACAGTGTGAGATCACCCCTAGATTCTAGACAAAGAAGGCATATTCAGTGCACCTTCTGCAGTGTTTAAGGTTCAAGATGTAGGTCCATCTAGAAGGGTTCAAATGAATGCTGTATCTACCTGCAAAAGCCTCCCAGGACACAGCTGCCTAGCCTGCTGTAGCTGCTATGAGGCGTGTGACATGGTAGAAAAGCATTGTGTTCCTGAAGCCCAAGAGCATTTGGGAGTAGCCTAAAGCAGTTCCTGTGGTCCCATACACTGCTCATGAGCTCTGGAATCTCTGAGAGTGGTGTTTGAGTCTTAGGCCCTCTGGGGCCAAAGAGGCTGCTCAAAAGCCCACAAGAATCCCTGTAGATGCAGGAGAGTTATGTCATGGCTCAGTCCCTTTCCTTACATACTGTGTGACACAGGGAGACAACACTTTTATTCACCTCAGGGATTCCTTCCATCATTGAACTAACTGTATGGCCTGAGGGTCATTCTGACCACTTCCTGGCTCCTCATCAAAATTCCACCCCCAACACCTGGCAAAATCTGTCGATTGAGATGGGACCACATCTCCAGTCCAGTGAAGAACAGTGGGCCTCTACAGCCTGCAGGCCCCTCTGAATCCTATGAGCTGCTTCCTGCCAGGTGCTCAATGATCAGGGCTCCCAGTGAGAACCTCCAGGGCCCCTTCCATTCTTGTTTTTCCTTCCTTATCATACAGAAAAATAAAATCATCAGGCTTACATCCAAATCCTGGTTTATCTGTCTTTTCAGACTGAGGGACTGAGTTCCTCGCTTAACCTCTCTGAGGTTCCATTTGCAAAACTGCTACTACTCTGACCTGTTGTTAAGTCTCAGATGTCACACCAATGCCAGCTCACAGGCCATGCTCAGTAAATAGAAGCTGCTATGAAATCAGTCTCCTTTTGGATGGAGCAGAGACCCCCAGCTGGTGTCTAGGTTAATTAAGCTTGGAGAATTCAGCTCCTTCCGTTTTACAACTTTTCTAAGAGAAAGGATTTTCTGAAACTAGCAGTGAAGGGAGGTGGAAACCCAGACAGGAAGTACCTGCACACACATACACCACCACCAGGTAATAGTGGCATATGCTTTTAATTCCAGCACTTGGGAGGCAGAATCTCTTTGAGTTCAAGGCCAGCCTGGTTTATAGACTGAGTTCCAGGACAGCTAGGGCTACACAGAGAAATCTTGTCTCAAAAGCAAACAAACAACAAAAGGAGAGAACAAGAAAGAAGAAGGAAAGAAGAAAAAAAGAAAGAAATAGAAAGAAGAAAGACAGATAGTACCCTAACCCTCTCTCACAATGCCCCTTGATGTTCAACCAGACTAGATGATGTTAACCTTGTCTGTTTCTGTTTTAATGTACTTATCACAGTCAACTATGTACTGATTTGGTACATGTGCTGGGGAATGCATGATTATAGATACACCTGGCAGACATTTGTCCATCCTTTGTGACCATCTGAACACAGCAGTTGAGTTAGGTTTATACCTCACTCTGCCAGGAAACTCATCCAGAAATTTACAGATAATCACACTCAACAAACACAAGGTGTTCACATCTGTCATCAACTCTAATTAAATACCTCTTTCTTACAAGACAGGAACTTGGCAGGGCCTCCAGCTACCCAAAGGTGCTGCCCTTGGGGACATCATAGTCAGCAGGGAAGGCAATGGCAAAGTCAGCCATGGAAACAGCCAGACTGTGTGGATTCTAGGAAAGCACACCAGTCTGAACAAAATAGGGAGGTGAGAAGTTACATCCTGGGATCACTGTGGTGAACTTGCTGGAACAGCTTAGCTGCACATTGGCTTCATGGAGAGGCTTCAGCAATGAGACTAGAGAAGTGTTTCGAGTCTCACAGACCATACCGAAAACACGAGCTTTGCCAAGCAATGAAAGCAGGGGAGTCTGTGCTTGAGAAGAATCCCTCTAGAAGGTTAAAAGATAAAGCTAGAAGATTAGATAGCCAAACTAGGAAGTCTAATAATGTATTAATTACAGGATTTCTCAAAAGAATAAAGTAAAAATACACACACGGAAGTCATCTAAGACATCATTTAGGAAAATGTTCCTAAATCGCAGGACACAAGTTTCTAAACTGAAAGTTTCACCAGGTGGCCAGGTCCCCAGTCCAGCAAAGCAAGGTTGTGCTTAGAGCTATGGCTAGAAGCACCAAGAAAATAAGCAATATATAAAGAATTCAGAAGCATAATGGCATTGGCTTCTTTACTAATTAGTACCTCTGAGGGAAAAAAATCAAGACAAAAGATGACAGTGAAAACCCTTCATATTATCATTATTAATCATTATTAACCTTGTCTGTTTCTGTTTTAATGTACTTATCACAGTCAACTATGTACTGATTTGGTACATGTGCTGGGGAATGCATGATTATAGATACACCTGGCAGACATTTGTCCATCCTTTGTGACCATCTGAATAATAATAAAACAACTCAACTTTGAATTCTACACTCAGGCAAATTGTTAAGGGTTGTTTTTCCCTGACGGTCTGGTCCCAGAGCTGCACCAGCCCCATATCACAGAGATTCTGTATTTGATATAAATGCTGTTGGTCAGTTACTTGTTTCTTATCAGCTAGCTCTGTGTTAATTATTAACTCGTTTCTATTAATCTAAGTACTTCTACGTGGTCTCATCTTCCTGGAGAGAGGACCCGGACCTCTGTTCTCTCCAGTCTCTACATCTTGACCCCTCCCTACTACCTCCTCCAATCCTTCTTGTCTCCTAGTCCTGCCTATCTTGCTTTCCTATTGGCCAATAGTGCTTTATTCATTAGCCAATAAGAGAAACATATTTACAGAATGGTCTCCCATTATCTCCTCTTTTCTGTCTGAAATAAAAAGAAGGGTTTTAACATTAACATATCAAAATATATAAGAAAACAGTTATCAAATAAGAACCACAGTTAACAATATTTAGTCCATTAACATTTAGCAAGATTTAAATAAAATATTTCATCATCTATCCTATTTTTGTGAGCTTAAAGTCCTATATGTAACTTATCTTTAATCCTAACTAAGGAAAACTATAACCATAACCATCTGTCTTCAACTCCTTCAAAGGCCACAGAAGGCTAATATATAATCTCTAGAATGACAGAGACAACTACCCTGTTCAGTCACCCGAAGTTCTTCTGTACTGCTCCATCTTCAGCCCATAGGCCATAGTGTGTCTGGCAGACTCTTCAGCAAAGCAGGAAACTTTAAACTGTCCATCTGTAGTGGCAATTTGTCAGTCATTTTTCTCTGTGCCCTGCAGACTGTCTGGCAGACTCTTCCATGAAGCAGAAATCCTGTGGCAATGTCCATCTTATATCAGCAGTCACTTTCCTGTAGGTCCTGCATGTCCAGTTTATACAGCATAAAGTCAAACAGTCCAGACAAAAGCAGTATCTTGCCCAAATGGCTAGTCTTGCCATATTAAAAGTAAACTCCATAACGCGTTTCTTCGATGTCCATCTTTCTTTCTGATGCAAGGGGTGTTGCCAGGAGCAGTTATGCCTTACTGTTAAGAAAAATCCTAAACCATTTTAAATGCCATATTCTGTAGGTCTTTGAAAGGATTGAAGAATGCCTATTTAGCTCAAATACATCTCTATATATCTAGAAATCCTAACTAACTTAACTATAAGTTTTGGCTATTATAGGTAACTATAATCTGTATTAAATTATACATTACATTTCTAAATGAGCTGTATAAACACAATACCTAAACAAGAGGAGAAATATACTTAATCACAAAATTGACCTTAAATTGTATCAATAAATGAAAATCCATTTTAAAACAAAGTATTCATATCTATGCCATAATTCCCTTTTTACCTTTAAAAAGAGATTGGTTGTAATTATTAACCATTTATAGCCAAGTCTATTTAAATGAAAACCAATATTTATAGACAATCTTGTACAGAAAGCAGTCCCACCTAATGCACCCTTTTTGAGAAGGCATGGTAGGATGTGTCCTACCAAAACAAAGCTGCAAACTAAAAATAAAAGGAGACAGAAAAGGGTATATCAGTTACTTTTCTATTGTTGTGAAGACACAGTCGTAATTACAGCAGCTTATAGAAGAAAGTCAATAGGACTTACGGTTGCAGGTGGCTTAGAGAGCATGACCATCAGAATGGGGAGCATGGCAGCAGGCAGGAAGGCCTGGCACTGGAGCAGTAGCTGAGAATTTGCATCTGATCCATAGCAGAAGGCAGAGAGAGGGGCAGAAAAAGCAAACTTGGAATGATGCAGGGTTTTTAAACTTACAAGACAGAGACACACTTCCTCCAAGGAGGATACACCTCTAATCTTCCCAAACAGTCCATCTGGGAACCGACTATTCACATGTGTGAGCTTATGGAGGTCACTCTCATTCAAACCATTACAGGTTTGTATGGTAATTCCAGAATGAGATTATCAGGGATCCAGAAAACCTGTCCCTGGGATCATAGTGTGGAAAGTTCTGGGAAGACCCTTCAGATAGCATAGCTAATATAGCAGCATCGAAAGCAACCACCAAGGACTTTGGTGAAGATGGACAAGCAAGCAAAGAACAGAGGCCCTGGATGGGACAAAATGTCAAAAAGAAAGGAAAAATAACTCAGTCTTGTTTGTCTCTCAAACTGTACACCTGGGTAACTTTGAAACGCAAAGAGCAAAATTTATTATTGTAAATACACTGGAGCCCTCTTCACCCCAACACTGCCATTGAAAGTGCCCAGAGAAGAAGCCAAAGCCCAATACCCATCCCAGGTACTCCATCTACTCAAAGCTGACCCTGCCTTTGATGGGGAGTTACTGGGACCAGAGGTGGGGCTGGGAGAGAAAATAGATTTGCAAAGAGACTTTTGAGACTGAAATAGAGAAACATGGTAATTGGCACTTTGGACAGAGACTAAATTCAGCTTCTCTCCCGTGCAGCCTTAGGAACAGAGTATGTAGAGTGGGTATGGTAGCCTGGAGAGCCTATCAGCTCACCTTAACCTTGCTTTTTGTCTTGTGTGATTTAAATTATTCAGTACCTTTGAAAACCAGCAGTACCAACTTTGTAAGATCAGACAGTCCACTTCATAGGGTGCCAATTTAAATTCTTCTCTGTGGGTTCTGACAAGAGCCTCTGGGTTCCTGTGTCTTGAAATCTAGAGATTTGTACTGGTCATATCATTGCTGAGCCCCAGTTCCAGCCCACTCCTTTCCCTCCTCACTCCACTGCCTGAGAACAAGCACCCCCTGCCCCCCCCACCCCTTACCCCCGCCCCCGGGCATGGCTGAAATACTAACACAAGCTGAACTCACAGTACAGGGGAAACAGCTGAAGTGAGGTAGGGGAGGGCAGAAAGCAGCAAGGGCAGGTACTGATTTAACAAGGTTCGAAAAACTTGCTGAAGCCCAGGTGCCAGTGTTTGTACTCCGCAATCATAAGTCCTCATGAGGTAGGGACTACCATTACACCCATTTCACAGATGAAACATTAGAAGCACAATGACACAAGGAAGCCTAAGGCCCTTGAGCTCTTGAAACTGAATTAGTCTCTCTAACTGCAAAGTCACTTTACTCCACTGTTTTAAGAACCCCATATGAGTGGACCTAGGGCTGAATCAAGAGATTTGAGTAGGTGAAATGAAGGATACTCCCTTCAAAGAGATCTGGAGAGCAGTCAGGCCCAGGACACGGTGTTCCTTCACACCAAAGGGAGCTCTCAAAGAGGATTGGTGAGTGTAGGTTTTGGCAAGATGGACTGGTGCCAGTGGCTGCTCCATCCCTCTATGTTGGGATCAATTGGGTGGGACCAACAGATGTGAGGGTTCAGGAAGCCACGGTCAAATCCCAGTAGGCATAGCCATTCCGAGTTGTACCAGGGGACAGAGATTACAGAAAGGGAGTGGGCCATGTGGGAATCATGTACCATGGGTGCTGGAATGTAGTTTTATGCAACAGTGTGTGACTCTTGACATGAAAAACTGACAAAAAGACACCTTGCCAGCAACACAGCTCAGAGATGGATCTGGTGTCAGTGCTGAAGCCATACACTGCTCCTGCTTCCCTTCCTCAAGCATTCATTACCATCCTAGGCTCCCCATAGGTTCCCACATTTGAACACTTGGTCCCCAGCTGGAGGCGCCTCCGAGAAAGCTTGGGAACCTTTAGGAAATGGAGCCTTATTAGAGGAAGTGAATCACGGGGTGTAGACCTTGGAGTTTTTTAGCCCAACTCTACTTCTCTGTCACTTTTTGCTTCATATATATATGCGCAATGCACCAACTGCTTCCTGCTCCTGCTACAATGCCTTTCCCGCCATGATGAGCTATGTCCCTTATAACTGTAAGCCAAAGTGAATGCTTCCTCCCTTAAGTTGCTTCTCATCAAGTAATGAATACAGGAGGACCACATGGGGAAACCAGGACTCAGAAAGATCAATAATTTTCCCAAGGTTGTCTAGTCTGCTACCTGAAATCATGTTGGTGTCTGAGGGCCATGCTGCCACCAGAGTCATGATGACATGTGGCCCCAAGCTGCTGTCACCAAGGGCCATGACTGTGTCCGTGGTTCTGCTGCAGCTAGGGTCTTCGTTGATGTCCATGGCCTGTGTCACCACAGCAGGTCATGGGAACTGTGCATGTTGGAATCTAAGGGCTATGCTGAACTGGTCCTGCCCCTCATTAGCTCTGGGATAGCTGGTCCTGCCCTTCTCTGGACACTACAGCAGGAAAGCTGACACTTTCCCTCATGGGAGAGCTGGTAGTTGCACCCACCCCTCACCATGGTGGAAGGGATGGTCCCTATGGCATGGTCCTAGGAGAACTGGCTACATACCTCACCTGTGGGGTTTGGCCTCAGCAGCTCAGACTGACCAGTTCAACTACCATCTAGACTATCATGGAAGGCCTACCCTAACATCTATGACCTGCTGGAGTCTTTCTTTTAAGCCAGTTGGTTTCTCCTTCTCCCACAGTAGTACCATCATGATTGCCAACTATGTTTGTATTTCTGGTGAGGGAGAAGAACTGGGTATTCCAGGAAGTATTGATGTTTAATAAGGATCAGGAGAAACAAATAGGCTCAGTAGATGTTTATTCAGGGAGAAATAACTCACAACATAGACAGATGAACACCAGTAGGTTCCTGGTCCCAAGGATGCCTCCGGATGTACTCCTGTCCCCGTGCTGCAAGCAAGAGAGCTCTCCGAGTCCCATCTTCAGCATTAGTTCCCTCAGGTCACATCCAGCCCTGTCTCCACCCCCAATGGGGTGGTCTATGCCACAGGTGTGGACAAGGTGAATATCTCACTACAAGGAAGAGTGGAGTCTGAATTTTGGGCCCAACAACTTATCTGAAACCCTTGACAATAAGGAACATTCAGCCAGCAGCCTTTAGGTGCATGTGATTATATCTGTGAATGAGACCCAACCTAAAACAGTCAGCTTACTTCAACATTATGGGGTACTCTATGCTTTTGCTTGTTCTTGTTAACTGTATTTCAGGGTTTTCAACCAGGAGCTTTGTAAGCAATTACATCATTTTGCAACTCTAAAGGATGAACACACTTGAACATTAGCCCAAGCTTGGGCCAGCCTAGGATACTGCAGCCTGGTACAGCAGAAAGGGAGCTGATCTTCAGTTTGTAGGTCATGCTTCCTTCCCACCTTTTACCTTGTATATTGGGTTCAGCTTTAAACCAGCAAAAAGGCTATGAAAGTATTGAGAGGGTAGTGGTGGTAAGAGCAGTAGGGAGATGGTGGTAGAGAAGATACTGGTGTTGGTTCAGTAGAGTTAGTAATAGTGGAGGCAGAGGTAGCAGAGGTATTGGTGATAGTGGTACTGGCAGCCATGGAGAGGGGTGACATTCATGGTAGGAATAATTGTGGAGAGAGCACCAATGGAGAAGGTAACAGTGGAAATAGCTGTAACCTAGGTACTGTTGGCATGGTAAAGGCGGTAGAGGTGATAGTATTGATGATTATGGTGGCAGTAGTGATGAAACTGATGATGGTGGTGGTCTAGTGGAGAAATCAGTGGTGATGGCTGAGGTACTGATGAAGGTGATACTGTGATGATGGCAATAATGGTTCTATCCATGGTAGTATCAGTTTGGTAGATATTGTAAAGGTGATGATGATGATGATAATGATGGTGATGGAGGTGATGAAACATGACAGTAATGGTGATAGCAGAGGTGGAGGTAATGTAATGGTGATGGGATAGTGGTAACGGAGATGATAGTGGTGGTAGAATATAGTGAAGGAGGTAGGACTAGAAATGGTGATGACCATGTGATGGTGATGGTGGTATGGTGAAGGTTGTAAAGCTAGAAAAAATGTTTACCATGATGTTGGTGGTGGTGATATAGTGGGAATAGAGATGATAGGACTGGTGAAGGTGATAACAATGGTGGTGTTGGTGGCAATGGCAAGGTAGTCACAGCATTATGTTGAGCATGGTGATGGTGTTGGTAGTTTTGTGGAGTGGAAATAGTAAGACTGGTGAAGGTGATAATAGTGGTGGTGGTGATGATGATGGTGGTGGTGGTGATGGTAATAGCAAGGAAGCATGTGATGCTGGAAATGCTGTTTAGCAGTGATAACACTGTTGTCATCAATGATGAATGACAGTGACTTGCCCAGAAGACAGCAGCAGTCATCCTGTCTCCTAGAAACATCACAAAGGCAAGCCTTCTGAAAGACTGGTCTGGAGTGAGAACACAGCCTGTCATGTCAGGTCCAACTCTGCACAGACACCCATCCATGTTGAAGATTCGGACGGCAGAGTGAGCAGACAGCAAGCAAGCAAGTCAGTCACACCATGTTTCAGGAACAGCATGGAACTGCTTGTTAGCAGAAATCTGCTTTCCAATAGCAAATAATAAAATTGTGCTTTTTGTACAGCTAATGAAATGCAAATTGAAACTGGATGCACATTAATGCAAAGAGTTGAATATCCATTTAATCAGCTCCTCCCTGCAGGGGCCCATGATAAAAAACGACGGAAGAATTGCATTGCTAATTCCGGGCCTGTCATTTCTTATACGTCCTTACCTTGTAAACCCACCACTCCTGTGGCTGACACCTGCCTGAAGGGTCCAAAGGTTTACATTGTTCAGGGAGTCTGGGAATTCCTTTGGGAGAGAGATAGGGGTCTGGCATGAGAGAAGGAGGCCTGGAGGGAGAAAATGAATAGATAGAATCTTTCCTGTAGTGCCAAAATAAATTGTCCCTACCCCTCCTCTACCCTCACCAGGTAGTCTGTGTCCTCTGGGACTGGTGGTATGACCCTCATTCCAGTGGTAGAAATCAAAAGTCAATGGCATGACACTAAGAACTCACATATTCCAGCTTTGTTCTATGCCAGGTGCTAAACTGGGTGACCCTGCCTGCATTCATCATTCATTCAGCATCCACAAGCTAGATATCATTACCCCCCCCCAGACAACGAAACCGGGGTTCAGATAGAAGGGCCTCACCAAGGGACACACAACCAGGAAAAGACTTAAACTGAGATAGTGTGACTGCCAACCATATTCTTAACTATATTAGCATTCTGATTCCATGGAAGGAAGTAAGGAAGATGAAATTAATCCACCACTGGGCAACCACTGTGTAGCATCCAGCAGAAGGGAGGAACTAGAAGGAGGGAGAGGTAATGAGGAGCTCAGGAAGAAGTGAAACCAATCTGGAAGATACTGGTTGGAAAAAGAGGTCAGCATTCAGCTATTTGTGGTTCCTAATTCAACCAAAACAAAGACTGCAGGGCAGAGTCTGGGGGAGGAGAGGGGACTCAGGGCAGGAGCTGAAGCCATCAGATTAGAACAGATGACTTTTGAATGCCAAGCTCAGGTGGAAGGACTTCATTAATGCAGTATGACCAACTGTACATTTGGTCAGTCCAGGAGAAAAGACAATATTGATTTGTGAGTCCTGGATGTCAGGGACGGCAAAGAAGACAGGTTAAGATATGTGAGCATCAGTGCAGAGAAAGAGGCCTGCTGCATAGCAGTGGGGGAGGTGAAAAACTGAAGGCAGCCCATCTGGGCACTTTGTCTGAGCCACTGTCACATAGGCAGAAGCACCAGGGCACAGCACACAAGTACTCGGGCCCCTAGAGTCCTCTCCTCGTCTACCTCCCAACCCCAAGAACAGCCAGCCCTGTTAGACTCTGATGAACCCTAGCCCCCTTGTGTAAGCACACCCAAGTGACAGTGGTGATCAGCAGGTCTTGTGCCTTTCTTTAGTGTGGGGGACAGGTATCCTAATGAGCAGCATGTGCCACCTTTGCAGAGCCTCGGCTGTGACAGCCTGTCTCTGGATTCTGATGTAGCCTGTCAGATTCCTACCAGTCTCCACAGACAACACTGACTTCTTGCTTAGATGGAACATAACTGAGGATGTACTGGCTCAGAGCTCTGCTGTAGACAGAGCTCTAATACCCATGTAAAAGACTTGAGAGCCCACATATATAATCACTAGGGAGGCAGAGACAGGAAGATTCCATGACTGGCCCAGCCAGTCTAGCTGAAGCAGTGAACTCCAGGTTCAGTGAGAGACCCTGACTCAAATAATAAAATGAAGAATACATGTGCTGGCTAGATTTTGTGTCATCTTGACACAGCTAGAGTCATCTGAGAGGATGGAACATCATTTGAGAAAATGCCTTCATAAAATCAGGCTGTAGACAAACCTGTAGGGTGCTTTCTTAATTAGTGACTGGTGCAGGTGGGCTCAGCCAGTGGTGGGTGGTGACATCCCTGAGCTTGTGGTCTTGGGTACTATAAAAAGGCAGACTGAGATAGACATAGAGAGCAAGCCAGTATGCAACATTCCTTTATCACCTTGGCATCAGCTCTTGCCTCCAGTTTCCTGCTCTGAGTTCTTGCCCTGACTGCCTTCTGTGATGAACTATGTGGTGGTTTGAATGAACAAGGCCCCATAGACACATAATCTTGAATATTTGGTCTTCAGTTGTTGAAACCATTTGGGAAAGATTAGGAGGTGTGACCTCATTGGAGGAGATATGTCACTAGGGGGTATTCCAAGTTACTCTTTCTCTGCCTCCTGCTTATGGATCTGATGTAAGCTCTCAGTTAATTGCTACATGCTTAATTGTGAAAACATACACACACACACAAACACACACACACACACACACACACAAAATAAAAGGGGAAAATAAATTCCAGCATTTACCTTAGGATTCCTTTGGTGGAAAAGGCTGGAGTAGGCATAGGGATGTGGCCACCTTGAGCTTTGCCTTTGAAGAAGAGTGGTCCCTGCTTCACTCCCCACTATCACTCAGATGCCATTTAGGATGCCAACCCCCACACTAGCAATCTCACCTCACCCAGGAACATTTAAACTGTCTTTTTAGAAATTCTACTGTGAGACAGGGGAAACTGAGGCCAAAAAAAGTTCTAAGTAGAGGTTCCAGCCCACACATGAGGGCACTTTGGCAATACTCAGGTTCTTTTCCTCACCTCAAAACACCCATATGGAGGCGCCAACCCCACACTCACCCCAGAATCTGCCTCTGGTGCCTTGATGACTATCAAGGTCCAGCCTTAATACATACTGATTCTTGGATTCCAAATCAGGATTCCTGGTCCTGATCCAAGAGGGAAGCTTCAGACATAAGCCTGTACCCCACAGCCTGCTCCCTTACAGTGAACCTTGCCCTCAAAGATCTCTGTTCGTCACATCTTAGTGTCAGAAAGAGCTGGTACCAGTTTATGAGAGTCACTGCTGGGAAGTATGGGAGAGCCAGTCAGTTACTTCCAGAAGACTTTACATTTAAATTTGTCCTTTATGTGCTGAATGGTGGGATCAAAATGGTATCAACAAAGGCAGATGAAAAATGAAGAAATTTTTTCACTAATATTTTGAACTTAGAGGTTCATCAACTTTCCATCATGATAAATAAACATGGGATAATTAACTGTTAGAGAGAATAGTTTCATGGTTCAAAATTGTGAATACTCCTATCTGAGGTCAGTTGGTGGATGGAGTAGCTTTGGGCCTGTGATGAGGCAGTGCCCCAAAGTGGGAACACACGGTGGGGTGAAATCATTTATCTCATCAGCTAAGAATCAAAAGAAGGAGAAGGGAGTAATGCAAGCAGACTTAAGTGAGTCCCTATGTCTGAAAGATATGCTGGGCAGCCATATTTTAGTTCCTGTGCCTTTGAGACACTCAGACTGCAGCTCAGGGCTTCTTTCCCAGCATATTTTATCCTAAAGCCTGACCTGGAACAGGTTCTTATAAAAATAAGCCAGCTTGGAGAAGCTGAAGTTAAAACACTAAGTGTAAAAGAAGGATGAGGTGGGGGGGCTTGACCAGGTAAGCTAAGGATAGGTCTATATCACCAAAGCAATGAGTTTCCTGTTAAGAACAAAACAATGCCCTGTGATCAACAGGTTCTACAGCCTTGTTTGCACTGCAGTCTTCACAGATGAAGCAAAGTCACATGCATCTGACTGCCAAGTAAACAGCTCACTTCAACATGTGACCACAGGGCACCTGACATAACAGTTGGTGTCACTGAGGACTTGGGTATTTTATATGTAAGCTTTTGTTAATTGAATTGGTGATGTATCTCAAGGCAAGCAAAGCTGTTGGCACACAGAAGTCACTTGGTTAAATCTATGATCTTTGATGATTAAGGTTGTCATGGACCAGGTTTGTGAAGGAGGGAACTATAGTCTTGGGGAGCTTCCAGACAGTTTGGAACTTCCAGGTCAAACTAATATCACTCACCCAGGTTGAACCTTGGCTGTCTAATTTCTCCAAAACCCAGGACACTGGAACCCCAATATAATACTTGAGCTGAGTTTGGGGTGACCTTGATTATCTTTGTTTGGGCTGTTTGTTTTGAGTTGTATCATTATTTTATTTTTAAATTATCTATAATGCACTCTTTAAAAATTCCTTAATTATGGATAGGATAAATACATAATTCATACTTTTAAAAAGACACATTATCTACTCAATACTCCATAATTGTGGTCTTTTCCATGAAATGTATTATTTCCTAGATGGTCCGTAATCACTCCTTTGAAGCCAGCTGGGGAAGGCAAAGTTTCTTCTTAGGTTTAGTTCACAGGTCACAGGATATGACCAGTGAGGCAGCTTAGAGTTACCACTAAGGGCTGTTGGAGTCCAGAGCTCAGTTGCTGAGTGGTCAGATCAATGTCTCTTGGACACTGGGACAGCTAAAGATGGGTGGAGTTTGGTACAGAAGCTGGGGTCTCCTGTTTGCTTAGTTCTCCCAGTAACTCACCCAGTGGTTCATAGATCATGGGTTCAGGCTTAGGATTGTATCACCTGCACCTTGCACTTGGACAAGTATCTTACATTGGGTTCTACCAAAATCAGCTTCTGAAGGTAGGAAGGTAGGAGTAGGGATAGGTGGTCTTAGAAAATGCAGAGTATGGGAAATCAAGATAGAGAGGGGTAACAGCTGTGCAAGTGTGCTTTTGTGGGCAGGACTAGAGATGGTGATATACGCCTAGGGATCATGCCCTGGCAGCCAAGCAATGCAGTGAGTAGTAGTCCCTAACTCTTGTGCTTGTTGCTATGGGAAATGTGCTTTCAGGCTGCACTGTGCACAGGCCACCTGATGCAGGACTCTACTAGAGCCTCATCTACTAGAGCAAAGACATCTTAAAGGGCCACCACATTTGCTCATGACCACTGCCCTCTCTCTGCGGCTTCAACTTTCTTCTATGAAGAGGAAGATAAAAATAAACTCAAGGAGGAAAGAGGGGAAATTGGTAAGTAATCTTCCCTTCAAATCAACAGAGCTGTTGTTACTGTGGGGACAGTGGACAGGGATATAGCTCTACCCTGGACTGCTCTCTTCCAGGTATCCATCAAAGCATCCTTTGGAAATGAGATGATAGTAGCACCAACTCACAGAAGTTTCCAGACAGCAAACCATTCTCTAAGCACCACAGAACCTGACCTGGCATGATAGCTGATCATTTGTCACATGGCTGTGACCTCCCACCAGCTCATCCTTATACCCACTCCTCTTGTGCCTCACTGTGGATTGCCATGTTGGTTCATGTATAAGTGGCTTCAAGAGGAGCGAGGTGACCACAGCAATCCCATCTGCTTACCAGAAGTTAATTTGAGCAGTTGGCCCATTTTTTTTTCAATCAAATTATAAGAATGTCATTTCAGAGTAATGTTCTCTCCACAGTTGAGTACATGCTTAGCATGCAAGAGGCTCTTGATTCAATTCCTACCAAAAAAAATAACAAAGAAAAGAAAAATTTTCTCTCTCTAAAAAAAGGAATGCTTGTTGCTTGCTTCAGGTTTTGGGCAGTGCTGTTTGAGGAGTGATGCTTGGTGAAGCAGCAAACTTCATACACCATGAGGGTACAAGTCTAAGGATGAAGTCAATATATTGACAGTAGCAGGACATGCCATGGGGGTATGGGGGATGTCAATGTTTTTCTTAACTTACAGAGACACTAAATTAATGATTTCCAGAAACATCAGGGCCTGGGAATAAATAAAAGTTAATGCTAATGTAGCATTCTCCCTCAGACAGTCTGGTTTCAGCTCTGAACTCTAATCATTAGACTCAGTGAGTACCTTCCTGTAAAATATTCTTAGGCATGAATTCATGTGACTTGTTCCTTGTGTTGCATGCAGCTTGGAATATCCCAGTCAACGCACATAACAGGAATGAGCAAAAGAAAAGTTTAATAAGGAGCTCTAATGGGTGTCAGATGAACCTCAGGGAGGTGGTACTCAGAGGCTGGCTTCTTATGTCCTCTGCTGGCCACAGCTTTCCAAGGGTTTGCTAATGTGACCAGCCAAGTACTGCTGTCATGATTAGGCCAGCCTTACTTTGAGCCAAAACCTGAGCTCAGGATTTCTGTAGGACATACTACTTAGTCCAGGAGCCCACTCTACAGGGAAAATACTGGCTCACCTATTAGGGTATCATAATAATTCTATGTGTCATGTGTTAAGCTCTGCTCCATGTAATCTCCAAGCCCCACACCATTTCCAGTCTTCACTATCTTTGCACAAATGAGAAAAGCATTAAGGTTAAGAGTCTTCATGATAACTAAGTATCAAACCTAAGGCTACAAGATCATAGGAGAAATCAATCTTCAGATTTGAGTTGTGACTCCCAGCTGGGGTGGGGCTCTGTAAGAGAAAACACATGTTACCCAGAGAATCAACTGTGACTAATCAAGAAGTGGTCAGGGACCACAGAACCCTGAGCCCAAACTGATGACCTTTTCAATAGGAAGGAAAGATGAGCTGCTCCACCAGGAGTAGCTGCCTGCTGGAGGCTGGCCTCCTCAGAAGAATGAGCAACCAAGACAAAGGTGGAATTATAGGTAGATTGGTCACCCAGGTCTCAATTCAGGAAAAAAAAAAAAAAAAGAAAAGAAAAGAAAAAACAACTTAGGGATCAAGGGCTTTTGCATCCTATGGCAATTGTCTAAATTCTCCCTCAAGTCACATGTTGCCTGTTCACTCAAAGAGCAGTTCTGGGCCAAGAGTTCATAAGCCTAGGATTTGTTACTCTGCCATTAGCCAGGCTTGGGTAGAGCCAGGGTCTAGACCAGCCCATGTTGCCTTGGCAAATGCCAGTCTAGGACACTGTATCAGGTGTGGGTCTCTCAATGAAGTAACAGTACATGTGCAATGTAAAGGGGGGTCATCATTTAAATACCAGCCAGTTTGTAGGACTTTTCAGAGGATGGCCTGGCAAGGAGATCTTTCCCATGCTGTCTGGGCCTTCAGACTCCCACAACTTCTTACAGCATAGCAGCCATCTTAGGTGTAGTAATTCCTCAGGAAATATCTAAGCAGTTCTCTTTTCCAGCTATAGCCCTGCATGCTGTAAAATGGGGATATAAATAAGCTCCTGGAGCTCCAGGTCTGGAGCAGAAAATTCCACAGCCTTATGCCTCCACCCAGGGGTAGATATCCCACAGGATAGCACTCTGGCCATAAGCATGTCTAACCAAGGTTTCCAGCCCTTGGGGAGGGTGAATTCTAAGATCTTGCAATGGGAAATGTCTCTCTCTCTCTCTCTCACACACACACACACACACACACACACACACACACACACACACACACACATACACACACACACCTTCACCCTGCTTCACCCCGTCCTTCTCCATCCTTTGGGCCCACATACGATCTTCAAGATCCACCCAGGAAAATGAGCTTCAGGGTGTTCTGGCTTGCCCTTCAGCTACCACCAGAGCCCCTCAGAAAGGTAACATGGATACAAAATGGCCCAGATGGCCTTCCTTCCTTTTGCTTTTCTGAAAGGGAATTTTTGTATTCTATGAGCATGCCACTGTGTGGTTGAAATGAAATAAGTGCATACAGGCTCCAGCAGATCTCACAAAGCACACAACTGGTACTCAATAAATGCCCAGTAATTTTCCACAGGCAATGGCCCCAGGCCCACCTGTTCCCATGGAGAAAGGCAACTGCAAAGCTTGCTTTAACACTGACCAAGACAGTAGTAACTTCCTGTGCCCAGCGACATGATTTTTGCAGCCACAGGAGCCAACTGGGATGTGGACCTGCTCTCATGCCAGATAAAGGACAAAGGAGGGTCTGAAGAAGAGCTGTGTCATCATCTAAGGAAGGGCAGTGCCAACAGGGACTGAGGGCCCAGCCCACTCTTCTGATTCAATGCCTGGCAATCAATACACTGCCTGTTCCTATCTGTCTTCCACCTTGCTTCCCTGCTGCCTTTAGCTTCTCCTGAATATATCAGCTCCCCACTTCAGACCATCTACCCTGTCCCAGCCTGCATGGACACCTTGCAGTCTGAGCTTCAAGTGAGTAATGGGTTTGCTGCACCCAGTGTGTGTGAACTTGGGGACTGAAGGCTGCCTCAAATCAGTGCTTATAGAAACAAAGAAAAACAAGCTCTGTGTACTCTACTTCCATAGTCTTGTCATGGAGGAGCTGCCTGTAGACAGTGACTTGCTGCCAGCACCCAGGAGGTGCATAGAATGAAGCCCTGTCCCTAAGGTTCTTACATCTCTTGACCAGCCATAGGTTCTATGAGCCCTGCGCAAGACCTGCTAACCAGAGTCTCAAAAAGACCATTTCTTTTTGTGAGGAGTTGTCATAATCATGGCATCAAATGTCCCTCAGGGGTCAGGGGATGCTCACTTCCTCAGCTGCATAGTTGGGATGGGCTAATACCCATCCCAAAGTAACTATCTGCAAGCCTATGAGTCCTTACCAGGCCCAATAAACCTGTTTCTTATTTCCAAATACACATCATTATCCAAGGCCCTTGCCTGAGGGTGAGTTCCTACAAAGAGGCATGTCAGCAAGGGGGTGGCCTGAGGTAACTTTCCTAGGAAACCTTCCCAAATACCTGTCCCCAAGATCGTTACATGTATAGGGAAGTCTTGGCTGGATGTAGCAGGCTAGGTGGCAGGGGCCCCATCCCATACCACAATGTCACCTTTGCCTATTCCCAAGATTCCCTGAGACATTTTTCTGCAGTGCAGAGATTCTTTAAGTGCTTTGCACATGCTAGGCAGGCAACCTGCCACTGAGCTACATCCTTGGCCCTTACCTTCTTGTGGGACTTGGAATGCATGGTCTTGCCATCTAGTTCAGAATGCTCTTGGATTCTCTATGTAAACTAGGCTGACCTGGAACTGAAGATCCTCCTCAGTCTCCCAAACAGTGGGCTTAAAGGCATGAGCCACTACAAGAGTGTCTCCCAGAGACACCTCTGTCTTCCACATGTAGGGGTAATCTGACCTGAACACACATCAGATCAGGCTATCAAGGAATTAACACACCCCAGAAACAACCTCTACCTGTCAGCTAGGGGAGCTCCTGAGCCCCACCCCACAGCTGACAATGGAGAAATGTGTTTTCTACATCCTATCAGGTACTCACAGTGGGGCTGAGCCCCAGCTGCCCTCAAGCATATGCACAAACATTCCCAGCAACTATAGCATCTGGGGTGACCTGGCTCAGCTGGTTAGAGGCAACTGCTGGGATTTTTAATCAGAAATGAGGACACATGAAAAATAATAAGCAAAGCAGAGGGCTGGAGATAGGATTCAGTGTGTAAGAGCACTAGCTACCCATGCATGAGGAATAAAGTCTGAATCCTTATCACCCACATAAAAAGCCAAGCATGGTCACAGTCTTGTAACTATGATGATGAGTAGGGAAAGACAGAAGAGTCACTTGCTACTTGCAGGGCTAACCAGCTCCAGGTTCAGTGAGAGACCCTGTCTCAAGAGAATAAGTCAGCCAGTGATAGGATAGGAATTCTGTAGGAACAAATTCATATAGACATATATGCATAACACACACACACACACACACACACACACACACACACACACACACACTCACACAGCAGTAAAGGTTCCACACTGGTGAAGCTGCACCCAGTACATAAACACATTTCCCACAGACACTGTGCCTCAAAGGCCTCAAAGACACAGGGCTGCACAGCGCCCAGCCTACCAGTGTCCTCCCTAAAGGCTTTGGTGGTGTGTCTGAGGCTGTGGTTCTAGCTGCCCTTGGTGTCTCTGCTCTACACTTAGTTCTCCAGGCTTCTTGCTACTAAACATAGACATACTCCCTGCCCTTATACACATCACTTGGTCTCTTTACAGCCAACCTCAGCTTCTTTGATTCAGAACCAAAACTCCAGTTGCTGTGTACCTGGGGACCAGGGCCTGACACGTCTGTCACAGGAAGAAGGTGCTGACTCTGAAGAGATGCTGGGAGCTCAGAATAGGTGTCAAGGTTGATGCCTACATGAAGCAGAGTCAGCTGCAGGAAGCCTGAGCCTCCGTACAAGGAACTTTAGGTCCAGAGCAGGTGGACATGAAAGCCAATGTGAGCTTTGAAGACACTACATGGCTGCCTTACAAACTGAAGCTACTGGCAATTATGATGAACCAGTTCTCAGTGCTGTCTCCAGTAGCTCAGATGATCATTAGCATATTTTAGCAATAAACTACTTTTTAATTAAGGAATTAAATTAATAGATTGTTTTTTTTTTTACACAACACAACAATGACACACCAAATAGGATATAGTATAGCACAGAGATAACTTCACTGAGAGAACAAAAATTCAGATAACTTGTTTTATTGTGAAGTTTCCTTTATTACCCAGAGAGGGGAGGAAATTCTCCTAAAATGATGAGACCTGATGGCTTGCCTCCAAAAACAGCACCCTCCTCCACTTCAACCCTGTCATCTCTCCCTTTGAGAGTAGCAACAAAGGAAAGGCATCTGATTCTAAGAGAGAAAGGCATGGATGTCTGAGGCCTGCCTGTAAGATGGCCAACTCAAGGATGAGAGTAAAGAATAGAAGGATAGAAGGGACAGGGCTCAGGCTCAGAGACCAGTGAGGATGCTTTGAGCATAGGCAACTGAAAAATAAAAAGAAATCATACAGGAAAGAGCAAGATGTTTGAAGACAGCTCTGACAGGCTGGCCCAAAGCCTGGCTCTAGGTAAACCATAGTATTGTGCTGGCTCTGTAAATCTGGGACATTGGTAAATAGTTCCCTGGAGGAACTGCAGCTCCCAGAGATCCTCAACTTTGTCACCAGATAATTGGAAGTAAAAGCACATCTGTTTGTGTATAGGGATGTATGCTTCTGCAGACACATACCCCTGTGAGCATACACACACACACACACACACACACACACACACACACACACACACACACACACACACCTCTACATGCATATATAGTGCAAGAGACAGCTTGATCATGACAAGATTCTCCCTGTCTTCAAAAATGAGAAATGCCAGCCTCTACCTGGCTTTCCCTCTTAGAAGCTTGTCCTTGTCACTGCTTTCAAAAGGAGAAATGACAGTATGGAAGTGGAGGAGAGCACTTTTGGAGGCAAGCCATCACGGCTGTCTTTTCATGAGAAATCTTCCTCTCTGGGCCTCAGTTTCCCTACCCACTGGCTTTTGAGGAAATTAGTCTAGAATAGCCAATGGGAAAGAGTTGGCATATTACATGCTGGCTTTATAATTAATCCACAATATCTTCCAATAATACTTGGATTAGAAGAGTCCTTAGCTTAACAAAAACATAATTGATTAGTGATGCCTACCATAGGTACAAGTGGGGGGTAGAAGAGGCTGTGTGCTACTCCATCCTCTTGGTTCCTGGTGCCTTGGAAGCCACTGATTTGATTCCTTGTGTCCACATAGAACTCCAACTCATGCTGTGCTGGTGTTTACATTCAATTGCAAGAGCCACCTATGTTCATTGCCACCCTCGTCCACCTTCAGTGGCATCATACGGGAATCTCCAAGTTGGCCATGGTGGGAATGTTTACACCATGGAAATTGGTATAATGCTACAAATGAGTATTTTCCAAAGTATCTTTTCAACCTTTAGGAACCTACCACTTGCACAGCAGGCAGGGGCTGTGGAAGGTAGGGACTCCAAGAAGTCACTTCAGTCTGAGCTCTGTGGAAATCCTTGTCCCTAGAAACCACCAACCAGTACCTATAGACACTATAGTCCATACTCAAAGCCCTACCTAATACCTTTCTTACACAGTCTTTACCATTGCTCATCCACATGGACACCCCTCAAGCCCTCTTCCAGGAAGCCTCCTCAGCCTGCTTTCATTCCCAAAGGCCCCCTGAACTCTCCTTCCACCTTCTGTGTGTGTTGCCTTAGAGAAGAAAACTGTCTCCCCATGAGGCCAGTGTCTCATCCTCCTTCAGCCTCCATGGTTCAAGGTCTCACACAACTCTGCCCACATCCTCTGCCTAAAATGACCATTTTCATAACCCACAACCCTTCAACTTCCTGGATGGGGAAACTGAGGCTAGACAACATGCTCACTCTAGAGTCAAGGAGTCTACACTCCTATGACAGTCTCAGAAGGAGAACCTATGCCTCAGAAGGCAATAGCTTCAGTGAAGGTCATAGAACTTCTACCAGCCCTGACAGCAGACCTTATGGTCCCAGGATCTCAGGGCTACACCATATCCAGAAGAACTCGCTGTGTATCCTTCCTTCCAACTTCACCACTGGCCACCTCAGCTAGGCCAGGCTTTAGGGCTAGCCTCTTGCCTTTATCTCTATCCCCAGGATTGGCCAAGACCAAACATCAGGTGGCTCTTCTCAGCTCTATACTCCTGCCACTGCTTAACATGCACACAAGAGCTGGAAGCGGTGCATATAGATTTCTCTTTGTCTTTGGTGGTAATTATTAGCTGTCTCGGCTGGTGAATGCAGGCAGAAACAAAGGCAGCCAGGGTTGTAAAACCTTTTATCTCGATCAAGCCGCATTATTTGATAAGGTGCTAAGCTAATAGCAATCCATGTCAAATTGTGTTTAGACAGATTGAGGGGCTGGTACAGAGGGTATATTTGTCTCCAGAAACCTGCACCTGGAAGGATGAAAGGAAAGGCACAGAAATACCCACATCCCCGTGCAGAATGCAAACAGCCTAGCCTCCACAGTGACAGAGTGGCTCCCTGTAAAGCTGGTGAAAGTGGAGGTAAGATGGGAGACAGGTGGTCCCTGACATACTCAGCCCCATTCATGCCCACCTCAGGGCTTTGCCCTGAGCCCCATGGATTCCCACAGGGCTCATATGAAGAGGTGGAGCCCAGGTCCAGTCTCTCCTAGCCTGTTAGTTAATTAATTAATGAATTTGTTTGTTTATTAAGCCCTATGCGTGCCATCTGTCCTATGAGTGACGTTGACTTTTACAGACAATCACTACCCACAGGAGGCAGCATAGAGCAGACAAAATTAGTGCTGAATCTGACAATGCTGTGAGACCATGCCCAGAAAGGTAGAAGGTGAGGAGTAAGTGGGCTTCCACAAGGCCTTGTAGGATAAGAACCTGGAAAGAAGCATCCCCCAACACACACATACACACACACACACCACCACCACCACTACCACCACCACCACTGTAAGCTTACAGATACACCCTGGGTTCTGCTCAGTGCCTCCCCAAAACTGCTTTTCTAGGTGACTTCCAAGTCCTCAGAACATCATAGCTGGTCCCTCTGTGAGTCCTATGGGATACAAGGTGGCATTAGATGTAGATAAGAAGGGCAGATCTGGATACCAAGAATGCCCATCTTAGAAAAAGACACTCCTTCTAGACAAGTGGCTCTGGATATAGGAATGGTTCCCAAGGCAGTGAGATGGCTCAGTATGCAAAGTGCTTGCTACACAAGCATAAGAAGATGAGTTCGATACCCTGAACCCAAGTAAAAACATCAGGTGTCAAAGCACACTTGTAATCTCAGCATTGCAGAAATGGGCTGATCCTTAGGGTTCACTGGCCAGCCCAGGGACCCACCACACACACACACACACACACACACACAGAGAGAGAGAGAGAGAGAGAGAGAGAGAGAGAGAGAGAGAGAGAGAGAGAGATACACAAGAATGTCCTCCACAGGAATGTTTGAGATACAGGTGGGGGCTGGGTGGTGGTGGTGGTGGTGGTGGTGGTGGTGATTGGTACACAGACTAGGAAGCAATCTGAATTCATGAACAATTGGCTGAGATACTCTTATTGAGTCACTAAAATGTGACCATTGTGGGCCAATGAATTGACTCAGTAGGTAAAGGTGCTTGCTTACCAAGATTAATGTCTTGTGCTTGATTCCTGGAACCCATATGGTAAAAGGAGAAAACCAACTCCTGCTAACTGTCCTCTGACCTTTGCATGCAGGCAAGAGCATGCATGTGCATGTACATACACACACACCAACACACACACACACACACACACACACACACACAAATGTTTAATAAAATACAGTTTTCAAACAAAGTGACCACTGATTGGTTCTGAGTCCAGCAGATCCAGCCTTCAAAGGCAGGCTGGCCTTAATGGAGGGAGGTAAGTGAGAGTGGGCAAGTGAGATTAGGAAGGAAGGTTGCCATACCAGGTGTATTTGCAAGTCAGTACTTCAGTGAGGAAGGGGCTTCTTCTTCTGGGAACTCAGGATCTGCATAAAGGCATTAGCCTCAAAGCCATACCACTGGAGGGGTTTGGGAAGCTGGGGACCCTCACACAGAACCTTTGGGTTAGTACTTGAAGGCTGTTGGGGACTTCGGACAGGGGACAGCTTCTGCACCCTAACCTGCCCTGGGCCCCTACACCAAGAGGAAGCCCTTGGTCAACACACTAAAGAAGAAAGAAATAGAACTGGGCTGGCAGTGCCTGGGAAAGGGGGAAGCAGAAAGGCAGGCACTGTCTTCACTATGCACCCTATGCTTCCAGCATGGCAGCTCTCTTATGGGTACCCTGGGCCCAATGATGACAAACTTTTTCCTTTCTTGAGGACACTTCCTGACACACTAAGGGGGGGCCCAGTGACTTTCCAAGAACATCTCCTGAATGCACTCTTCTATATGCCCATTTCATGCCTTTTCTTCCTCAGACACTTGCCAAGGTCTCACTGAATACAGCACTGGTGGCTACAGTCTGGCCAGTGCTGTTGTGGCTACCTTATTATTAACTTGAATGTCTGGAGAAGGCCTGTTCCCACAATAGCAGTCCAAGCTGCTCCCATTTTTGCTAATGTGTGAAAGGAGAGTGACCAGTAGCAATTTCTTGTTTCCATTGACCTAGAGAAGCTGAGTAACAAGGAGGCCTTTGACCTAGAATGGGGGCAATAGAAAAGCAATAGAACACAGTAGAAGCAAGCAGAGTGTCCATCCAAAGGAGATGGCTAAATAAACTGTGCATGCTAGAGAGATCCATTCAATGGCTTTGACAGATGGGTGAATGTTCTGAACATTGTCACCCACTGAGAACCTGGAAACCAGTAATCAAGAGCCAAGATCAAAATGAAAAACAATGCACATAGTATAATACCATTCAAATTGGGAAAAAATCCAAACACAAAAGTTAAAGCCACCATCTTAGGCTGAGGATGATAGAGCCAGTGCTTGCCTAGCATGTGAGAACTCCGCTCCCCAGTACTGCATACATTGAGCATAGTGGTGGTGCCTGTAATCCTTGCACTTGGGCCATGAAGGCAGGAGGATCAGAAGTTCAACATCATCTTGAGCTACACAGGGAGTTCAAGCCAGCCTGAACTACATGAGTTGCATTTCCCTGTGAGCATATCCAAAGATGTGTGGTCTTTATTTTTTACACCTTTTAATCATCCTTTGCCAATTTCATACATGCATACAATGTATCTTGAACCTAGGCACTCCCAAATCCCCTTTCTAACTCTTCCCCAGACACCTCCCCCAACAGTTTTCTCTCTCACTTTCACATGTGGCCCTCCTCTCTGTAGCCTCACTGAAACAGCTGGTCTTGCTGGCTTAATTAATCCCATGCACCTAACTGCAGCTGCAGTAAGTTTGTGAGCACAGTGGCCATATTATATCCTGTAGGCAGCATTTCATGGCCCAGCTAACATTCTTTCCAACTCCTTTTCTGAGATGTTCCCTGAGCCTTGGGTGGTTGATATAGAAGTCCCATTTAAGGCCAAGCGCTTGAACCTCTTTCTCCACCCTTTGACCAGTCTGCATTAACTGCTGCCCACTGCAGAAGACTACTTCCTTGACCAAGGTAGAGGCAGCACTGAGCTGGAGATAGAACATTAATAAATATACAGAGAGCAGTTTGACAATGTGTTCATCTTTTAGAGTCCACGCCCCCCAAACCTCTTGACTCATGGGATTTTGACCAGTACAGTGCTGTGTATGAACTTTAAAAGATGAGGAATAAATAACACACATCAAGATTCCCTTCAGCAAGAAAAAGCCAAGGCTATGAGAGGGAAGGGAGATTCCAGCATGATCAGAATTTTTGGGATTTTTCTAACAAGAATGTATTACAGTATTCCATGTGTAATTAAAAATAAAATGTTTTTTATTTTTAAAGGAAAAGATAAAGCCTGGTGGTATGCCCACACATAGCTTGTGTCTCTGTGTGTCAGAATTCTGGGTGTCTAATTTTATTCTGTTATCAGTGTTTTTCTGTTTTCTACAAAGAGTAGAAAGATGAAAAAGATGTAAAAAGATGAAGGGAACCATGAAGTAATTTTTAAGTTGTCACCCCCACCCTAGCCCAAGCCAGAAGCCATCTTCCTTCCAGGACTCCTTCTGACACTTTGGACTGCTACTCCAGGCTTCTTAGACAGGCCTCAAGGACAGAGGAACTAATCCTTGGTCCCTCCTGAGTACTAGTTGTGATTCTCTTGTGTGACCTCATGGCCTCTCAGCACTTTCTTGGGCTTCTCCTACTCCATAGCAATCCTAAGATCTACCTTTCCTTTTCCCATTGCAACTGAGTAGCCAGGATGGGTCATGGGTTTTACTGTGTGTAACCCTGTAATTACATTCACGCTGAAGCTCCAATGATCAGTGGGAGCAAGGCAAGTCCAACAAAGAACCACTGCTACCATTGTTATAACACTGCTCTGGGGTGCTTGCCCCAGGAAAAGCTGGAGAGCAGATGAGAAAGTTATCAAGGGTTTTAGCAAAGCCAGGAGTATTGTGGGGTAGGGGTGTTGGGACCCATGTTCAGAAGCTTACTCTAATCCCTAGAAAGAATCCTGGCCTGCTAGAGGTAGTATCAGCAATGTGGGTATAAGGAGAGAGCCCCCAATCCAGCAGTGGTAACTAGGAGTGAACATATCTTTCATGGGAACACTCATGTGGTGCTTGTGACTTCACACACACACACACACACACACACCAGTCCCCCAGATCCTCATATAGACACAGGCACTCACAACTCATACATCCTTAGCACACATAATACACACAAACACTGATCTTGCTTAGTGATGACAGGGAAATAGAGTCATGATTTTTATTTAAAACAAAAAACCTCAAATGCCAGTAGATTCTATTGTGGTGTTGGGTGGTTGTTTTCCCCCACAGTGTTAAAAGCAAAAGTCACCCAACAGTGCCACCTGCTGAAGGCTGGCTTTTCCTGGTCCCCTCCCCTCCTGCCCTTCTATCCTCAGCAAGGCTGAAACTCTCCCTTAATTTTCCTGGGCATGCCTAGGGCCTGGGATCTTGATGAAGAAGGTGAGGAGGTGGGCAAAGAGAAAGCTGGGAAAATCGGTTTCCAACCCAGACACAGTACATATCTGGGGTGGAGATCAGGTGTGAAACAGAGATTGAAAGAAAGGGATGGAGACACTAGAAAAGCCAACAGAAGAAGGGGCTGAGGAGAACCAGGCCTGCTACCCGCTACCTGCTGGGAAGCAAATAGTGGAAGAGCAGATAGCAAGGTGAGGGTAGAGGGCAACAAAACACTCAGAAGCCCCTTTCTTCTGACCCCCACACCATACATGGAGCAAGCCTGGACAGCCAGTCATGCCCACCCTTGCTCCAGGAGCCACTCTGTGCAGGGACCTGAGGCCATGATACTGGCTTGCGTATGGTATGTCCCTGTGCCACTTCAGCCCTCCAAACTGCTTGTTATTCAGTCCCTGCCCCTTGGGATCTCTGTCTCTCTCTCTCTCTCTCTCTCTCTCTCTCTCTCTCTGTGCCTTGTCTCTGTCTCTCTCTCTCTCTCTCTCTCTCACACACACACACACACACACACAGAGAGAGAGAGAGAGAGAGAGAGAGAGAGAGAGAGAGAGAGGTGTGTGGGGGATAGATGAAGTCCTGAGTGAATATGTACTGATGTCATGAGCCCAGTTGTGTCAAGGATGCCAATATATTCCGGACAACTACAGCCCAAGACTGCTCCTACATAGAGATTCACTCCTACCAATATCAGCTATTCTGACTTCTCATTTGTGTTGCCTGCCATAAATACACTAAGTAAACTTCAGAGCAGTAGCTCTGGTCTCCAACCAAGTGCATGACCCACCTGATCTCAGCTCTGGGCAGCCCATGGAGTCTGTGATTTCTTCATCCCTTATGCCCCAGTCAGGTCAAGTCCAAGGTCACACAGGTCATGGCAGGTATGCAAGTGCCTGTCAGCTAGGTGAGAGGAGCTCCTATGAACTGTCTAGTCAACTGCTGAGGTTCAGTGACTGCCAGAGAGGGAAGTTGTCCAAGGCCACACAGCCAGTTAGACAGAGTTGGCTCTGGAAACATCTTGAAGCCAAGCATGGTGTCCCCATGTCCGCTTGGGTGGGGGGGTCCTCACTTCCTGTCTAGGGGTGGTGGTGGTGGTACACATACACACCAGCATGCACATGCTAGAGGCTAGATGTGAACTTTGGATAACTTTTCCTTGTCCTGTAGACTTCTAGATGATTGCTGTTTCAGCTAAACTGGCTGGCCAGACAATCCCCTAGGAGCAGTCTCAGCCCTGAGGTTCCAGACACATGTCAGATGCCTGTCTTATTACATCTGGGCTGGGGATTTGAACTTGGGTCCTCATGTTTGTGCAGAGAGCACTTTTTATTCTTTGAGATATCTCAGCACGCTGCCTTCTTGGTGTTTGATAGAAGTCCCAAGGAGAGAGGGATCTGAGTAGAAAAATTTTTCCTGTGCCCTGGGTCTGCTTTCCTATTCTCAGGAGTTCAGTGAGCCTTGGTTCATAACAACTGCTGGGCACATCTTCCAGGTGGGCAGGGAAAGGAGTGAGGACAGGGTCCCCTGGGAGGGGCCCAGGACATTATATCATCACCAGCACTGTGTCAGGAACCAGCAGCTGAGGCACAGAGGAAGACTAACCTGGACAGAAATCAGGTCAAGAGGAAACAGTCCCCCTGTACTCCAGCATTAGTTCCAGGAGACCCTTTGAAGGGCACAGAGGACTGGGGTCTGGGCAGAGGCATAAGCATGCTGAGTCTCTCACTCAGGCCACTTAAGAATAGCCAGTCACCTTAGAGCCAGCAGTAATAGCTGGTGCCTTTAATCCTCCAGCACTGCCCAGAGGCAAGCAAATCTCTGAGTTCAAGACCAGCCTGGTCCCTGTCTACAGTTCCAGGACGGCCAGGACTACACAGAGTTAAGGACTACTCAAAATTAAAAAAAAAAAAAAAAAAAAAAAAAGACTAGCCACCTTGAGCTTCACCCTCCCTCTCCCTTCCAGAGCCTACACTCTGGTAGTCCTTCTCTCTCAGAGGAGTCTTTCTCACAGCCCCATAATAGCTGGTACATCTAGAGGGAGCTCTGAAGACTGGCCAGCCTACCTTGCTGCATAGAGTGCCTGAGTACACAAAACACACAGCAGGTGATGGCTTACATTCATTTGCATATGTTTTGCATGTGCTTTCTGACTTCTCACAATACCCAGGGTCCAGCCTCCAATCTACAACTTAGAACTTCCTAGCTTTTACAGTCCCTGCCAACTGGCACCAAGAACCTCCAATGGTCTGGCCTTTTATTTTCTTAGTTAGACAATGTTTTCAACAGTATATTAGCCCCAAATAAAACTTCTCAATAGAGGAATTCTGACTTCAGGGATCTCCTGGGCTCCTGCTGGACCAGAGTAGCTCTCTCTCCCTGAAAATTCCCTGCTGAAATGAGTTTGCTAGTGTCTGTTCCTGAGAGACCCTTCTTTCTCCTTCTCTAGCTGAAAAACTCCTATTCAACCTTCAAGACCCCACTCAAACAAAACTTCTGCAAAAACCTCTCTACATTAACTCCCCTCCCCAGCATTCTGAGCATAATCATAGCCTCTCTGCCATGTCAGTGGATAATGTCCTTGTTGTGCAAGCATGTAGACCTGAGTTTGGGTTCCAACCCGTATAAAAAAAGCTGGATTCAGTAGAACACATCTGTGATTGAGGTGCTGGGAGGGGAGACAGGAGGGTCCCAGGAGCTTGATGACCAGCCTGTCAGTTCAGTAAAAGACTGTTGAAAAAATAAGGTGGAGAGGGACTGAGGAGGACACCTGACTTCATCTTCTAGCCTCCAAATGTACATACACAGGTGTGTGCACATCTCCAGACCCAACAGAGAAAGAGAGAGAGAGAGAGAGAGAGAGAGAGAGAGAGAGGAAGGAGGAGGGAGGAAGAGGAGAAAGAGGAGGAGGAGGGAGAGTTATCAAACCATGAATGACATTGTCTGGCACCTGTCTCTCCCTGTAGTGAGTTCGCTGAGGGACCAAGGGATGAACCCATCATGTCAGGGTTTCCCATCCTCATTCTGGAGAGATGGCTACCAAAGCAATGTTTGATGAATGAATTCATGATCTTCACGGTCTTTCTGTCCAAACATTCAGACTCCCCCTCTCTAACAGCTGGCTCTGGTTGGGTTAAATTCTACTGATATTCCATTTATGTTTCTACAATTTAAAGTGATAACCTACAGTAGAGGATCCCCAGCACTCAGCTCCAAATGGACAGTCACTTGCTTTGAAATGCCCTCCTCTTCTTAAGGAAAGCTCCAGCCCTGGGCCCACAGGTATTGGAGGCTCTGGGGGTGAGCTGCTGTCTGGGAAGCAAATCAACACTACTACCATCTAATTGGCAGCTCTGGGTACAGTCAAGGGCAGTAGATTAAGTGTTTTTCTGTAAATCACATCTATGATTTTCACTGGAGATGTAATTGTTAAAACTGTTCGTTTTTACCTGCAAATAACAGTTGAAAGAAACCAATTTAGGAGTGACAGATTGGTTTTGATTCTAAATATAGTGCTTAAACAGTTAATTTTAATAGCATCCATTGGACAGGAGTCTGCCTGTTACTTAATATCATAGTCAACAATTTGAAAACTACACATTCAGCCACCACAAATTAATCCCAACCTCCACCTGGCCCCATGGGGGCATCTCTCAGCAGGATGCTGCAGATCCTGCAAAAGGGTTTGTCCCCTTTCCAACTTCACTAACCTTGCTGGGGCAGGAGGCTACTACAGCAGAAGGTCAGCTGTAGGCAAAACAAACAGGACCTAGAATGTTGGGACCACAGGGGTCCTTTACCAATATGGAACAGCATCCATGGCAAATGGGATCATAAGTGGAGTTTCTGCCTGCACTGTCTCTCACATTTATCGCTTTAGTGGACAGCTGCCCAGTTCTACACTCTATGATGATATACATATTCTCTCTAATACCTATGGTCAGCCCTCCTGTGACTGCAAGAGTTTCTAGGTTTCTATCTCTCCAGGGGTATCCTTTCATATACGAGGCTGAGCACACACATGCCTTTGCCCAACACACACACTCCAGAGTGCACAGGGCTCTCCAACATGAATGGATTCCCATTAGTCTTCCACTGTCACCCTCCTCTCCATCTCAGGACACACACCTATGTTTTTCAGCATTTAGCTCAAGTCAGGACTGGACCTGCTAATTGGCCAGCTTGAAACCTAAGAATTGGTGGGCAGGTGGGTTTCCAGCTCCCAAGACCAGAATCCAATGGGTTAAGGTACTCTGTGAACTCTGAACATCTCTCTCTGTCCTTGCCCTGCTCCCAGCATGTGTACATCAAATTTCTCTTCATGATTCATAGCACAGAGTATCCTTCTCCTGCCAATCTGACTTCATAGCCTGCACAGGTCAAAGTCTGGGCATCTCTAGCAAGCTCTAGGTCTCCCAAGTCTGAGCAAACCTGTTACTATGGCCACTTCAGCTGTAGCTAAGCTGGAAAGGTGGGAGAGACAGACTGCCCTGAATGTCCTCAAAGTGATATCCTGGCAATTCAAGATCCTCACTGCCTGGAGCCCACCCTTTTCCAACATCCCCAGAGGGCAGGGAATCCAGCCTCCTTCACAACTCAGCCCATTCCCTCAGTTAACACTGAATTAACTTCAGGAAAGAGGAAAAAGAGAAAATTCTAGCTTTGCCCTTTGCTGCAGAACTGAATTCCAGCTGCTTGGGAGTCTGAGCAGGTTACAAGCTCAAGGCCCATATGGACTGTAGAACCAGCTCAAAGCCAGCATGAAGAAATCAAAGAAAGTCTCAGAATGTCAGAAAAGGGCTAGAGCCATATAGCTCAGCAGTAGAGATGAGGAGGGGAGGGAAAGAAGAGGGAAGGGAGAGAAGGAGGGAGGGGACAAGGGAGGGAGGGAGAGGAAAGGCTTGTAGAAAGGGAAGAAGGGAAGGAAGAGAAGAGAGAGGGAGGAAAGAAGGAAGAGAAGTGAGGAAAGAAGGGAGGGAGGAAGGGAAGGAAAGGGAGGGAGGGAGGATGGGAAGAGAGAAGGAAGGAAGGGGAAGGGAGGGATAGATGGAGAATGGAAAGGGACAGAGGAAGGGAGCAAGGAAAGAAAAGAGGGAGAGGGGAGGAAAGAAGGGGAGAGAGGATGGGAAGGAGGGAGGCAGGGCAGACTTTTGTAAAAGAGGGAGTTGCTCACATTCACGGCCCCCACCTTCAGGAAGGCTTCTGGAGCCTGTGGAGTCTGTTATAAAAAGAAGCCTAAATCACATTTATGGCTCATACTGCACAGCAAATGTAGGTATTAAAATTGTTCCTTTTAAATGATAAATGTCCCCTGAAATGGCCCAATAGAGCCCCATCAGAGGCTGTTTCCACCCAAAACAAACTGACTCGGGAAAAGGCAGTAAATAGAGAACTGCCTTAGATTCTCATAACTGCTGCTCCCCATCAGGGTGGGGTGGGAGGGGCAAGGCAGGAGACTCAACCCAGGACGCCGACAGTGTCTTCAGCAACCTCCATCTTACTTCTGTCATGGAGAGGACCACACCCCTCAGGTAGGTCTATGCTCTCCTCCAGCTTCCTGGAATGAGACCTCCATTTTTTCTGTGCCTATCACAATCATTGTGAGTTTGCTTCTGAGAGAGAAGTAATGGAAAACATACCTAATCACCCATTCCTAATCTCTTAAACATTATTTTTAAGCTGATAGTTGCAGAACAAAAGGCAATCTTTCTCTGTCAAGCACTTACTCGCCATTTTTTTCTGGGGTTTGCAATAAAAGTAAATGAGGTTGCCAGTTGAGAAGAGGGAACACACTCCTGACTCTGAGTCTGGGGAAGATAAAGGACAAACAAAAAAGAGCACTTGCATGTGTTATGGCAGCAAAAGGAAGCTAAGGCAGCACAAATAATGGAATTGGGGGTGGGACTTCTCCTGGCCCTGCCTATATTACTCCAAGTATAAGGAGAGATGGAGTCTAATTACATAAGCTTGACTAAGCAAACCTGCTTCTGACCACCTCATAAAGGAAACAGAGTATGTGATGGATGGATAGATAAAAGACTAGATGAATTGATGATGGACAGATTAGTGGATGTATGGATGCATGGATGGATGCATGGATGGATGCATGGATGGATAGATGGATAAATAATTGGATTGGTAAGTTAGTGGATGGATGGATGGATGAAAGACTAGACAAATCGGTGATAGATACATGGATGGATAAGTGAGTGGATGATGGATGAGAGGTCAATGGAGATAACTATTGTTTGATACATCGTCCATGCTGAGACAAGATTTCTTACACTCTCAAAGTAGAAGGAATAGCGAGGTACCAAGTTCCAATAGCAATGCCCACCGAGCTAAGATTTCACCCCAGATCTCCTGTATTCCAAACCCATACATTTTCTGACCCTGATTTCTAGATGAAATCTTTTAAGATAGAGTGAAAAGACTGATGCCCTCTGTATTTGGTTCAGTTTCTGTCACTATAATAACATACCTGTGGCTAGATGCTTTACGAAGTAAAAGTGCTTATTTATCTCATAGCTTGGAGTTTTGGTGCATGGTTCTATACCATGCTTGGTTCTGGTGAGGTTCTCTTTGACCACATCACATAGTAAATGGAATCCAGATCTAAAAATATACAAGGAGAGACTGAGTAGAAAGCAGACAGAAGATAAGGAGGGCTAGTTTTGAGAGAGATAACTAGGGAACCATGAAAACTGTCTTATTCCTTCTTCAAACAGTAACCTAACCATGTTTCACTGGGCCTTACCTCCTTCAGATCCCATGGTCACTCACCATTGTTTCACTGGCAAGCAGGCTTCTAAAACCCTTTAGGGGAAATGGCTAACACTGTATCCAAATCTTGGCACTCCCCTCCCTAGTTAGAACACTAGGAAGACCTTCTGTAAGGACTCAGGCCAGAAGTTGAGAGGCAAGGATACTCTCTGTAAAGTGTGGGAGCCATAAAAAAAAACAGACTGGCTGGGGACAAGATGGAGGGCCTGACTGACAAGACTGTCCTATTGCTCTTCTTGGAAGGTGATCAGGCAACAGCCCTGGGACCATAGTGGAGCAATGATAGGACTGAACCCACAAATCTCTCTGTGCTTTGTTCAATGTTTGCCTTGATCCTGGATTTCCCATTTTGAAACCATAGAGCAGAAGTTGGCATTAAAAATGTATATGGAGACCTGAGCATTTCACTCTGTCGTTAGATTGCCTGCCCAGCATGCACAAAACCTTGGGTTAAACCCCCCCAGTGCCACTAATCTGGGAGAGGTGGAGGCACGAGGATCTGAAGTTTAATACCATTATCAGCTATATTAAAAAGTTCAAGGCTAGCCTGGAGTACATAGAAAGCTGTGGCCACACCAAATAAATAAATAAATAAATAAATAAATAAATAAATAGGGAAAAAAACCCACTCCCACTGGGATATTTCCTCTTTGAAAGCATTAGAAAGACAGCAAAACCCAGGGGTCTCCAGGTTTCTTTCCTCAGAGCACCAAGGCCAAGATTAGATGATCAGAGACCAAATGAATGAGAAAATCAGAGGTCTGCCAGCTGCCCTGCACCCTGGGGTGAAATGAGGCCCACTTTGTCCAGAGCCTCTGACTAGACCTAGACCTTAGAGCAAGCTTTCCCAGAAACTTCTGGGAACTGCTCTATTTTGTCATTCAGACTCTTCAGGAAGGGGGAACCAGGCTGTCACATCCCAGAAGTTCTGTCTCACCTAAAGGCCTGGCAGTCATCTGGTTAACCCACTGTGTTCAGATTCTGTGCTAAGGTGAGAAGATAATGTTTAGGTAGAGGGAGGTCTGGGGTCATAGGGACCAAGAGGGAGCCTATTGAGCCAAGAAAAAATTCAGAGAAGGCTGCCTGGAGAAAAAAGGGCCTACCTGACAGGAGCCTGGTAGAAGGGTAAACAAAGGAGGAAGATTGTGCCATATACACATAGCATTACTTCAAGCGTATGTGCTCACACACATGCACACACACCATTTCCACATGAATAACGGTGCCCTAATCTTTTACTTCCCAGATAAAGAAACCAAGACTCAGAAAGTGTTGTACCTAAGTGAGTGTGGGGACTAGAAGTTCCTCTAGTTCTAAGCCCAGCTCCCCTCTGCTACTCAGATAGGATTCAGCTGTGCACTTGCAGGCATGTACATGAAGACAGAAAAACTGCTGAGGAAGCTGCCAGGGAATCCCCAGTGGGTCAGAGCTAGAAGACAGTCCCTATATGACAGTCCACCTGGGACCCCTGCTCTGTGGCTGACCCTGAGAGGCTGACCTCTGCAACAGCAACAGCTCCATCCTTGCATCCTATCTCCCTGCAGATGGTGGAAGCCAACTTTTCCCCAAGCAACAGAGCCAGGGAATGGCAGGGCTGGGAGTTTGATCTGGATATTTTTTCTATTGCAGCTTCAGTGTTTGTCCCCATGGAACAGAGTGACAATTCAAGGCTTCTGTGGTGGGGAGAGAATGGACAGATAACTGGTTGGTGAGTTGACTCATTCAGTAAAGTGGTTGTTGTACAAACATAAAGATGTGAGTTTGCATCCCCATCATCATAGAAAAATGCAAGCAGAGTGGTGCATGCCCATAAGCTCAGCATGAGACGAGGGGATGGAGACAGGAGACGGAAGATCCAGTCAAACAGTCTAGCCAAAATAGAGGCTTCTAGATTCAGTAAGAGACCCTGCCTAGATAAATGGATGAATGGATGGATGGATGGACAGGTGGGTAAATGGATGGATAGACAGACAGACAGACAGACAGACATAGAGTCTGTGAAGGGGCCCAGTGGATGAAGTGTAAAGTCACCTGCTGCCAAGCCTGATAACCTGAGCTCAATTCTGGGGCCCACGTGGTTGAGGGAGAGAACCTACTCCCACAAATTGCCTTCTGACCTCCACAAACACACCATGACACCTGCATGTGAGCACATGCATGCATACACACTAAATAAATAAGTAAATAAATTTTAGATAAATTGACAGATGATAGACAGATAGATGAGAGAGAAACACAGCAAGTTCCATTTCTTTCTGTCACACACTCTCCCATCCCACTTGCTGCCACAGAAGGATGCTACTTGAAGTTCTTGCCATATGCCCACCATTCATCTTGGTTGACTTTACCACCAAACCTACAAAACTGAGATGGACATTACTTTCCTCTTTTAGTCAGTTGCTGCTGCTGTTCTGAGATAGCAACACAGGGCAGACTTATGGCACTGGGCTAAAGAACTCTGAAATCAATTCCATTGAGTTTGGCAAGCCCTTCCCTGAGCTCCCACCTGCCTGCAGCTGTGAAGGAGGTCAGAGCACAGTTTTGAGTGAGGAGAAACAACCATCCCATACCTTCCTCAAATTCCATACAGATATTCAAAGTTAACTAGCAGTATGAATAGATGTGATGAATGTTCCTTGGGGATGGGGGTTGACTGGTTGTTGGGATGAGTGAGGGGAGGCTGTGATCAGATCATGGGTCTATAGGTCCTTCCTCATGTACCATCAGCCCCAGGAAGCCAGGGAAGAATATGGAAAGCCCTCAGGATGAGAAGGCCATGGAACTGGGGACAGGAGAGGAGGCAGAGATGGAGAGATGTGCAGACAAGAAGGAAGAAGATGAGAGAGAGAGAGAGAGAAGAGCAGCAGGAGGGCCTGGGGCTCAAACCTCATGGAGCTCAGTGTTCCTAGGCCATGTTCCTGGGTTCATAAACCTCAGTTTCCCTGTGTCAAACCACACAGTGTATCACACAGATCAGGAAACTTTGTCATATTAAAACCCTATGAAATTAAGATTTGTTCTATGAGAAGCATTTAAATCTTGGCCATGCCAATTGATTGTACCTCAGAATAATCATCCAGGACACTGAGCAATGATTGAGACTGTTGTACAAACCAAGATGGGTCATCACCTTGGCTCATGACAATGCCTCTTGACCCTCTTGCTGACTTCCTATCTGAAGCCCCAGCCCATCATTCCACAGTCCCTCTGTCATTAAGCTGAGGTATAAAGGTTAAGTTAATGGTGGGCAAAGAAAATCAGCTTTGTTGGCAAATTGTCTCTGATATTTATTTTGAACATTAAAACGAATCATTCCAACTAAAGATGGCCATAGCGTGTGGCCCATTAAAACATATGCATTATGTATAAACCCCCTCCTAGCTTCATTTCCCAAGTATTATCACCCTAAAAAGCAAACATGGTTTTTAAAGTCCCTTGTTTACGACATCCCCTGGCAATTGATGAATGGCCACAGTTCCGAGATCTGAAAGTTTAGTAACCCAAGCTAGAAAATTCAATCTTATTCTAATATAGATTGGAGAGGGAGTGGTGGGCACAACTAGATGGGAACAGAGTCAAGCTTTGCAAAGAGTGCCAGGGCAGAGTGTGGACTTCAGCAGGAATGTACTCTCACAATTCCAGAAACTTCCAGACATCTGAAGTTTAGGTGTCAACAGAGCTACATGCTTTCCAAGAGTGGCAGGGGAGACCCTGATCCTGACCTCGTCTAACTTCTGATGCTCCCCAGGTGTCTTGACTTATGGACACATCACACAGTCCCTGCTGCTGTCTTCTCAATACCTGCATCCCTGAGTCTCAGGTCTGTAGTATGAATAATGTAAGCCCAGAGACAGATATTGGGGTTCAAGCTGAAGATCAGAAAATCAAAGCAGCCAAGCCACCAGAAAAGTTCTTATCTCTATCAAGGCTGGGGCAATCCTGTGTTCAATGTAGCTGGAGACTAATTGTCAGATCTGACACATTGTTCCTATTTTATATACCTCTCTAGTCATATTAAAACCCTAGTGCTGGGATTAAAGATGTGAACCACTGTGGTGGTATCTTACTTGTACATTTAAAGCCTGTCTGAAGATCAGAGACTGAAGCTTACAACTAGCTAACCATAAAGGTCTGGAGGTCTTTACAGTCAGACAGGAAGTGAGATGGCTGGGTGGAGAGAGGATATAAGCAGGAAGAAACAGGAACTCGCCCTCTTGTCTGCTAAAACACTAGGGAGGTAAAGGTGGCTTTGGCTTGCTCCTTCTCTCTGGTCTCTCAACATTTTCCTCTATATCTGACCAACTAAGAACTCAAGCAAGATATCACCACAAATCACCACCCAGCTTCTATGGCTAACTAGTGTGGCTACTGGGATTAAAGATATGTACTATCACTGCCTGACCTCTATGGCTGTGGCTGATTTTGCATTCTGATCTCTAGGCAAACTTTATTAGATCATAAACAATGTATCACCACAATTCTCTTTTTTGTCTAATAAAAATGGTTATAACTAATATAAGAAAACCATGTACAATAAGTACAATAACTATATACAATATATACAGGAAATAAGTACATCAACAATGTCTAGTCCATTTGTATTTGACAATTTGAGAAAATACTCCATTATCTATCCTATGTCCAAAGCCTTGTACCTAATTTACTTTCTATTCTAATTTGCATTATAAAATTATCGTTTAATATTTCTTAATACTTTATATACTTTATATTTCTTCAGTAAATTTCTTTTCTGAGTCTAGTAAACAAGGAAAACTACAACTATCTAGTATTCCTCTGCCTCAGAGACCCAAGATGGAAATAGTATTAATTGAGTAAGCAGAAAGTGTAAGCAAGCAACTTCCAAAAAATGTGAGAAATGACAGAAACATCTGACTGCCTGAACAGTCATCCAAGGGTCCTGTGCAACATTTGGGCATCCATCTTCATCCTATAGGCCTAGCATATCTGACAGACTTTTCTGTGAAGCAAGATTTTTGAAGGACTGTCCCACTTTGTCTTGGCAAGGTTTTTCAGTCACTCTCTTTCGTATCCTGTTTGTCCATTTTGGACAGCATACCATCAGCAGTCAAGGCAAGGGCACTTCCCTGTCCAGTGTCTTACTTTTGCCACAAAGTAAACTCCATGTGGAGTTTCTTTGATGCCCATCATCTTTTCTGAAGTAACCTGCTAGTAGCAAACATGTCTTGTTGTCATAAAAAAACAAAACAAAACAAAAAACTTGTTATTAGAACTAAATGCCACATTCTGTAGATCTCTGAAGTGTTTGAAGATGACCTGTTTATTTAAAACATATCTCTATTTGACCTTGTAAACATACCTAATATGACTACAAGCTTAATTGTAATAGGTGACTAACCTTCATTTCCTTATTATCCTTTATAGTTGGTAATAATCACTTTCAAGAACTATACATTTGCATTACATTGTTAATGAACTGTATAGATACAATTAACTTGAACAAGATTTAAAATGTATGGACAATATTTTTTAACCAAATTAATCTCAAATGTATATCAATATATAATATTTGTATACTATATACAAAAGTCTAATCCAATATAAAATATTTAAAACCAGTAGTGCTTTTTAAAAGTATATTCAATAATCTATCTTTTTACCTTATCATATCTACAGATATTCTAAACCTATGTCTTTGGGTTTATGACATAGTCTAACACAGAATTATCTCATCTTTGATTCTCATTCTAATTGCATTGGCAATGACCTTTGTTGCAAGTAAGGTCATGATGGGACCCAGCAATAGACACACTGTTCAACCTCCCAGTAAACAACTTTTTCCAGCTCTTGTCCCTGCCAATCCTGTAGATCCTACCTTGTCATGTCTGGACACCTTCATCTCTTTGATACCACTTCCCTGGCTTTGGACTCTAGCCAGGCTCCTGGCTAGCCTCCCACATTGACATCCACCCATGCAGGATATCAGCTCCAGAGAGGTCAGGGGACGCTGCTGCACTCTCTCTCTCTCTGTGTCTGTCTGTCTCTCTCTCTCTCTGTGTGTGTGTGTCTCTCTCTCTCTCTCTCTCTCCTTCCCTCACTTTATGACCCATACTCCTACCTTTCTCCTTTAGGGCTTCTATCATGCTTGTATTCTGTCAAGCTTGTAACATACAATCTGAGAGCTTCTTTATCTGTTAACACATTGGAAGTGGAATCTTGTGGCCTGTCCCAAATTTCCTGTAACATATACAGAAGCTCCAAACACCTGGTCCTTGCCAAGCACAGTCCTGTATCACAGACCTCATCTCTCCCATCTCAGTCTCCTCTTCTTCATGACACACTGGGACCCAGCCACAGTAGCCTCCTTCTACTTCTCACAGAATGCAAAACCCACCCCTACTTGGGGCCTTTGCATATCAGTTTGTTCTGCTTGAAATGAGCCTCTTCTCAATGTTCAGATTTGCACTGGTGCAAATCTTAAGGTGGTATACCCTGACTGGCACTTGTCCTCTCCTATGCTTTCTAGAAATTATTCCCATAAAATCATTGCTGATTGCTTTTGTGTTTTATTTCTGGTCTGTGCTTTTCTTTTTAGGATTACCTTCTTCCCTCTTTGACTAGGGAAGAAGCATCCCAGGAGAGATGTAACTATCTTTCTTAGTCACTGCTGTGTCCCACGAGCCTAGAATGGACCACCCCCACAGTCTGGGGGTGGGGATGAACATGCTTTTATCTTTTACATGTTAGCAAGTCTGGGCCCCGGGCCAGGCCCAGTTCCCAGGACAGAGAGCCTGGAACAAATTCTCTCCTGTGGTTCTATATATTATAGAGAAGAAAGTGCCCTCTTAGGGCATCTGCAGGCTGCAAGTCTACATCTACAGTAATCACTACCAGCTTGACACACACAATCACAATCATGCACAACCACACACACACACACACACAAGTACACACATGAAAGCATACACTCCTGCATATACACAAAGACACACTCGCATATATTTACAAACGCATACATGTTCACACATAAACACACACACTCCTGTACACTCATGCACATTCACACATAAACACAGATGTATATGTGCCTGAACTCTCATGTACAAACACATACAAACACACATGGACATACAGATGCACATACACACAAATGCAGGTACATGCTCACATGCTGTGAATCCCACATCTAGCCTGGCACATACACTGTTGTGTGGTCTCATATACTACCTGTACACAGCTGGAGAAGCTAGGTGTTACCCTAGCTAGCCTAGAGTCTCACAGGGATGCCTCTCGGGGATCTGGCATTTTCCAACTCCAGCCTGGCTTTCAGCAACAGTCTAGGCCTCATTATTCCCCTTGTTCAGAATGCTTCCCTAGCCAAGCTCTCTGTCAAATTCCATCCCAAGAATATTCCTCCTACAGGAAACCTTTCCTGAATACCACCAGCCACCAACAGGCCTCATCTCTTGCACAGACATAAGCTGTATGTGTCTTCTCTTGCTCTCATTAGTTTTCTTGTATGTGGGACCACCATCTGCTTACCTGGGCTGTAAGCTCTCAGGGACTCATCTCTTGGTCCCAAGGGGTAGCATATTGCCAGTCACAAAGTGGTACTCAATACACAGTTGTTGTTTGCCTCTAATTGGGCAGTCAGACCTTGCCAGTTTAGACTCAAGGGAAGAAGCTGTTTGAATAAGTGCCATGACTGAATTCAGAGATGTCCAAAGAAATACATATCACTCCCTTTGTGCATGTGACAATCTGCAAGCAAGAACCTTGTCCCGTGCCTCCTGCATCTAGAGACTCCTGATATGTTCCAAATCCCAGGATTTGGAAGTTTTTAGCAGGCTGCAAATAAACCACTACCTCCAGCCTTGGTCCCACACCCTGCCTATGTCCTACACCTGGAGGCCAGAAATCGCCAAGCTAAACCCTCCAAGGTTGCTATGGGAGACACAAGACCCCATGACAGAGAGTGCATGCTACCTTCCACTCCAGTTTGTACATATCTGGTACCTGGGACCCTCTTCTTTTATATTCCTGCTGCTCATGGGCCTTATATCCCTCCTCTTTCACCCCCACAAGCATCACTGTCACTAGGGTGGCATTAGATGGATATTCAGAGCAGGAAGCGTCCTGGGAACTCCCCCTGTTGACCACAGCTACCCTGAGACTAGAGATCCGGGATTTGCAGTCGGATTTCAAGAATGGGGATATATAGGATAGCAGAGCCTCGACCTCAGAGATTCTGTTTCATAATGGCATCAGAAGATGGCAGGGCAGAGCAAGAATGCATCTCTGATGGCAGAGTGCTTAGTTAATATGCACAAAGCCATGGGTACAACACCCACCTTTGCATAAAGTGGTCATGATAGTGCACACCTATTATCTCAGAACTTGGGAGGTGGAGGCAGGAGGATCAGAATCTCAAGGCCATCCTTAACTACATAACAACTTCAAGGAAAATATTGGCTATACAGAACCCTGTTCCAAATGGATGGATGGAAGGAAGGATGGATGGATAGATGGGTGGACAATTGAATGAATATATAAGAGATGTGTCAGGCTAGGTGGCACCCATGTCTTCCTGACAGAACATCTTCTATAGGAAGCCAGTTATACTCACTCCATGTTGACTATTGGGATCTGGATTAAGACTGACATCCCTCCACCAAGAATGTCAGTGAGAGGTTAAAGCTCCACCCATGCTTTGGGTGGAGAATTCTTTTGTCACATCACACAGATGTGTCACTAGTAACTATGCAATTAACTCCAACATCTTGTTAAGTGATCAACAACTCTTGTAACTGCTGCTTTCCTTTCTGTCCTAATATGCTCCCCTCAACAGGAGCAAAGGGACAGGTGGCATACTTTTTCAGCATTCCTAGACCATTCCACAGGACCCAGTCAGACTCAAGTTCATAAAGCCAAGAGTCTCCTGGGCTCAGGGAGATTCTAACTGGCCCTGCAGGCAAGAGACATGGTGGACTGGAGGGTGTTCATCTGCCCAAAGGGCGATGCAGAGCTCTAGCTACTATTTGTAGAACTTCCAATTTGTCTAAAGAAGGCGACAAATCTGGACTTCTAATGTTCAGTCTTCTGACTTTTAAACTATTGCTATACATATCAAATCGTTTTAGATTCCATGAGCTGCAGGTAGAGGCTGACTGAACCTGCCTTCACAGCTTCTAATGAGACCTAGAAACCACAATGTACAGGTAAGCATCAAAGACCTGGACCAGGGTGTAGGGTGATGCTGTGCATGTATGTGGGTATGTGCAAGTGTGTTGGGGGCATAAGGAGTATGAGGGTAGGGGAAAATGCACTGAGGTGCTGAACCAAGGCTCCCTCCCCTGGAAGCTTCCTGTAGTCCCACCTCATGTTCAGGCACAGGAATGCCCTGTTTTGTGCTACCTGTCTACCAGTGTCACATGAATATGTATATAGATAAACATGACCTAGGGACAAAGATGGTGACACACACAGTCATTTCTTACCACAGGTCAGTGAGCCTGTTGGGGGTTGTAAGAATGAATGAATGCTGAGTGAATTCCTTCCAGATGAAGGTAAGAGTCTTGCTTGTCATTCTATATTGCTGTTATGATTCGATTCAGGTGTGTCCTCTGAAGATCCGTGTGTGGAAACTTGCTGGTGTTTGGGGTTGGATGAGTTTATGAGGGTGTGGCCTCCATGATGGTATTGTACTTTGATAGGAGAAGATGCCCAAGTTAGCAAGCTTACTCTATCTTGTCACATGTGGTTCCCTGAAGCATCTTGGAATCCTGCAGAGTTCCCACCAGCAAGAAGGCCACCATCAAACACAACTCTCTACCTTAGAGTGCCTGGCCTTCAGAACAACAGATACACATCTTTTCTTTATATAGTATCCCATATATACATTCAGTAGCAATAGAACACAGACTAACACAGACTAACACTAAGGCAAGCATATACACATGAGAGCCAGGTGGCCTGTATACAGCAATATGCCAGGGGTACCAGAATGGGACACTTCCCACTTCCCACACAGATGTCACCCTATGTTACTTAGCAAGCAACATCCTACAAGGCTTGTCAAGTCAAAGAGTGCATACAACCAAAGCTCATGCAGTGGCTCTTCTTGTAGTCCTGGCTGACTGTGCCAGTGTGGGGTGGGAGAGTAGGCTATGTCAGAACAAGAAACTTCCCAGCATCTTGCAGAGCAAGAACATCCATGTTCCCTTTTCTCTACCAAGCCCAGTCAGCTGCTGCTTTGAGGTCACAAGAGTCCCATGCCAGCTTTCTCACCTGTCAGTCAGGTATGATCTAGATTTCATATCAAAGAGATGTCATAAAGATGAAGTCACTTGAGGCTTGTACAGTGCCCAGCCAGGCCTGTCACAGAGCAGATGCACAACATCTGATCACACTTATCAGTCACTCACCCACACCACCCTGAAGGGCTGTGAAACACCACTGTCACCACTGTAAAGGTTGAGGTCATCTGTCAGGGCATCGGCTCTTCCCTCCATTATGCATACCATACTTTTATCATCTTGCAACTGCCATTCTGAAGTGAGTTCTCTAATGTGGATTCCAACTCTGTGGGCTCCCTGCAAAACTGATCAGCTCACATCTATTCCTCATTCACACTTTCCCCCACTCATTCTATCCATGTGGCTCCCCATGGAGCAGGCTGCAAGGGGTGCAGCTGTACCCCAGATAGATTCTCTTTGGTATCCACAGGCCCAAGAGACCAAGACACACAGAGTCTATCCTCAGGTAGAATGTGTGTGTAGTACTGAGAATCCAACCCAGGGCTTTACACATAGGAAGCAAGGATTCTATCACTAAGCCATATTCCCAGCTTGCTCTTTACTTTTTGTTTGGGAAAAGTTTCACTTTGTGATCCACACATGCCTTGAATTTGCAACCCCCCTGCCTGGCTAGGAGCACTGGCCTGTGCCAGCTCAAATATCTTTCTTTATTCCAACAATGGCTGAAAGCCATTTGGAGGGCTTTTCAAGCTCCCTTTGATGGGTTCCACTGCACATTCTCTGTTTCAGTAGATCTGGAATGGAGCTAGATAATTTGTACTTTGAACAAGATCCTTGATGACACTGAAGCTGAAGCATATGCTGAAGCTTGATGATGTTGATGCTGAAGCTGATGCTGATGTTGATGCTGGTGGTCTGAGTTCAGATCCAGAGGTATAAACAGACTGAAGAACTGCTTAGTCATCAAAGATTTGAAGGCAGGTTACATCAATGAGAGGGAAACAAGCTTGTGGCAGAGGAAGAAGAGCAGGGACAGCCCTGATAGCTGCTTGAGTGAATAGTGTGGTGACAAGAGAAAACACAGCTTTCAGACAGAAGGAACATCTGCAAAAGCTGAGATAGGAAGAACCAGAGAAAATCAGAGGCTGGAACAGTAAAGTCATCATAGGCAAGAAGGTAGTAGGGTTCAGGCTATCTGGCTATGTCTATTTCCCAGCCTGCCTTGCATTGGACCAAGTTCTAGAATGTAGGTAGGAGGAAAGTCTACTACTTGCAATCTGACACTTCTGTAGCATTAAGAACATCCTGGTGTTTTGTTTTTGCTTTTGTTTTTACTCAGTGTCAATCAGATAGACAAGGACATGTCCTGTGAGACAAGGGAGAACACTGTGACTCACAGAGATCCTGTTTATGGCATCAAAAGTCTTGTTTGCATGAGACAAAGCTCCTGAAGGGACAGACCTGCCTGGATCATCCAGTTCCTCTCACACCTGGAACCCCTAAAATTTTTCCTTGCAGCTAAGGATTTGGAGTCACTTTGTTCCACTACAGAGGTCAACATCACATCTTGGGATTCCTGCTCCTTCTTGGATCAGACCAACTGCAGCCTCTGTGGTTCACAATAGCCCTCTTGCCAGGAGTATACAAAGATATCTACAGATCACAGGCATAACTTCAGAGAGCAGTCTCAGAACCTCCTGGAGACCAATTAAGGCACATACTATACTAGGCAGTTTAGTTGTGCACTTCTCCAAGCTCACAGAAAACTGAGGCTTTAAGAATTCATGGGATTGATAGCAAAATTTACCTCAAGAAAAAAAATTTTTAGTAGTAGTAAAAATAACCAACGTGTGTGTGTGTGTGTGTGTGTGTGTGTGTGTGTGTGTGTGTGTAACATGGTGATTGGCACCCTGACCTCTCTGGGCCAGGTGTCAGCAGCACCTCCTTGAATGTAACAATTGGGAGTGTCCCTAGGCGCTTCTCCCTAGAGCTGTACAGCAAAACACAGGGACACTGGAAAAAAAATACCCACAAGTACCTAGGACAACTCTTAGCCACTCACTTGATTGTTCAGGGTGTGGCCAGTACATGGGAATGTGTTAAGATTCCCTGGGGGATTTTAAGAAGCAGCAAGGCCACAATCATGGCAACACTACTCTTTGACCCTCTTGGCATGGCAATAGGAGAGGCAGGAACATAGGACTGTGATATGCCACACCCAGCAAAGAATGACTTTCTGACTATCTCAGGTCTGAAGATACAGCATCGATGAAGGGACAGACTGTGGCTGTTTCCAGGATTCTGGCCTACATTATAACACATGCTGTCTTCTGGGTGCCCGATAAAGCTATGCCTTCTGTGAGAGGCTCAGACCCTAGGTAACCAATGATGACCCAGTAGGACATAGGGTTTGGTGAAAGTTACCACCCAGCTTGGCCTTTCAAAGACCATGTTTGATCCCTGAAACCACAGACAGAGTTGGATGATATTTTGTGGCCTCCCTGTTAACTGCAGCATGGTAACAAATCACAAGTAAGTTAACCGAGGCCAGTGGAACAAAGCCCACAGATCAGCCATCCCAGTTCATCTCTAGGAAGTCTAAGAGCCAGTGACATGACAAGAAGTCAAGGAGAGCCTGGTCTGCAAGACAGATCCTCAGACAGATCTGTTCCAAAGTTGGAGCATGGCAACCACTTTCATAGCTCATGGACAAAAGACTCCTCCTGGCCTAGAAACCCACAGAGAAATAATATGCACCATGTATGTGTCCTGACTGTCTCCATGGACAAGTCAAACCAGATCCCACTCCACAGATCCACAGATGCGGGAGTGCAGAACAGTCCTGAGTCACCCACATTCATGTCCCCTGGGGGGTTGCTGAGGAAGATCCCAGGCCTATGCTAAAGATCTGACTCTAGGCCTGGAGTAGTGCTGGTAAGCTGATTTTCCAGATGGTTCTGGGGTAAAATCTACTCAAATCCTAGTGCATCTTCCAGACAGATGAGTCCTTAGCAACATCACACCAGGGGTCAGCATCCTATGCTTGGAAGCATCAAGTCACATAAGCATCTTAATTTTCCTGCTCATAAAAGCCCTCATCATTAGTAGGAACCATGTTGTCTTTCTTGGCTCAGAGAAATCAAGTGACTAGCCACTGGTTGCCCAGCAAAGAGATACAGTGTAGGGAGAGGAAGCAAGCCCTCCTACCCCCACAGGTCTATACCACTGACACTCAACCAGCAAGGCTGAAACAGGCTTGGAGCTCCTGTACTCGACCCAAATCTGTAGTACCTGGCCAGCTAGGCACACAAGGAGCTGTTTATGCAGGAGGACAGTTTCTGATACACAAAGACTCAGATTTTAATGCAGCTCTGCCTCAGAATTCCTCCACTCTGGCGGGTATGGAATATTTAGACATATCAAAGACTCTCTCCCCTTTTTTCATGTAGCCCACAGTGGCATAAAAGGAATGCAAAGAAAAGGCAGGTCAATGACAAGCTTCAGAGATCAGTGATTTTTCCCAACAGCCTTCAGGACTCCAACTGACTCTTTGCCTCTCTCTGATGGAAGTCTGGGTAATTCCAGGGTCAACACCTGCCATCTCCTCAGTGGGGCTTTCACTGGACCAAGCAGTTGCTTCGTTGAGCCCACAAAGCTTTGGGGAAGAGGAGAGATAGGCAGGATAAATATCCCTCATCCTATTTTACAAACTGTTAGGAACTAGCAGCCAGCTGATCCCTGCCCCCGACGATGGGCAAGACACTCATGGCCCTATCATTGCTATGTTAGCCTTACCTGGTGGCTCAAGCTTTACCTGGCTGCCAGAAGACTCAGTAACGCATGCGCATGCACAAGCCCCCCTTTTAAAGCAAGTGCACCAAGTGCGCCTCTCTCTCTTGCTCTCTCTTGCCCCCTCTTGCTCTCTCTGGTCTCTCTCTTGCTCCCTCTTGCTCCCCCCTCTCCTGCTTTCGGTTGGCCACCAGCTACCCCCTCTTTCTCTCCCTTCTCTCAATAAACTCCACGTGGGCACTGAGTCTCCTGTTTGTGTTTCTTAGGCATAAGTTGCATCAAAAGAACAACATTGGTGCCATGACTTGGATCAGGCCCTCCTCGAGTACTCGGCAGCCGCCTATTGTTGGATGGCCAGCATGAGGTATATGGGGACCCTGATTATGAACCACTTCCATTCACCCATTTTGCTGGAAAATACCATCCCACACCGGCTACAATTCGGTAAGGTACACTTTTCCATTATTACTTGTTTCCTTAGGGTCTGGTGCATTTCCCACTGGTGAGTTAAGATTCTGGCTTGAAGCCTTCCTGCCTTTGGACTGCTGAGTCCTTATCAGGCACTTTGCCCTTGGCCACATTCTTGGGCTGATGAGTTCCAAAAATGATTGGCCTGTTTTTACTTCACCCATGGGAAATAAACCAGCCTATATATCCCCTACAAAATAAGTCAAATTGGCCAAAATTACTACCAGAGAACAGGTAGATGGAAGGAGTTTTTTCTACCTCTCTTGCTAAACAATCTCCCCCTAAACTTGTTTCTGTTCTCTTCCTGCCATGATAAAACTCTCCTGCCTGCCCCAGCTGCAGCCTGTCTCAGGGCAAATGCAGCCTGGACTGAGGCAGCATCTGCTCAAGTTTTTCATTCTTCCCCATGAATGAGGTTTTCGGGTTTTGTGCCCTAGCACCACTCATGCTGACTGGTGCATTCGTTTCTCAGACCCACGAGGGGTCTCTCGGGTTTTATACCCTAGCACTGCCCTTAGACTGGTACATACATTGCTTAGGCCTACGGTGGTCTTTTTGGATGTAGTACCCTTTGGACTCCGGTGTCCTGTTACAAATCCTTCTGCCTCACTGGTAGAGAGAAAAAAAGCCGACAAAATTTTATCTCAAAACTTTATGATTTCTGCCAGCTGTTGGGGATGTTTATGGCAGCCCGCCATCTTGACCACATGGCCTAGCCTCACCCCCCATGGTTGTTCCCTCTGCTACACCAGCTACCTAGGCAGAGGGAGTCTAGCCAGCTTCTGCCACCAACAGAACCTGTAATTCATTTACCTTTTGCCTTTTATTCTTTGTCTCTAATTTCTTTTTCACTATGTTGCACATAGCTTCACACTCTGGTCCTTCTTATTTTTACCCAGTCCTGTTTAATATATCTCTACATTTGATTTAAATTTAACTTTATGTAAATGTAAGCTAACTTTGTACAACTTAAATTCAACTGTACTAAGTCTCAAATGTTTCTAAATTATTATGTGCCTTTAAATGGTGGTAAACATTTAAGGTTATAAATGTCTATTTCAAGCTAACAAAATATTTATGCCACCCAGTCTTTCCTGTAAGCTGTTTATTAAGGTTAAGCCTCTATTATCAAAGGGAGTTTTTCTCTACCTCTTTGTCCTTTACAAGTATAAGTCTAACCTACTAAGTTAAAACCAGTTACAGTCAGGCTGCAGGGCTCTGAGTAAAACATCCCTCCACAGCCTCTCAGCTTGGATCCAGTTTTCCAAACAGATTAATTAATTACAGGGATAAAGCCTTACCTAGCCACCTATGTGCTTAAGGCAGGTAACTAAAGACATATTTTTGTATACTAAGGTATGCTAAACAGTCAGACAGCCCTCAAATGCTCAGAGATCTAGAGAATATGGCATTTAAAATGTTTCATTAAAAAGCTTTTATAAGAGAGAGACAGGCCAGCTGCTGGCACCACCCATTTCCTCCAAGAATACTGATGGACACTGAAGAAGCTCCACCCACAAAAGTGGCAACGTTAGCCACTGAACAATCCTGCCTTTCATCTCAACTGCTGCAAAGGGCTCTAAGGACCGAGGACAAGAGGGCAGTGGAATTGACTTTCTCCACGTTGCTTGGGCCAACGGTAGGTAAGTCTACCAAAAGCCCCTAATCCATAGGTCTCCTGCCATCAGCAGAAGGCAGACATCCTTAAAGCCTCTGACTTCAACAACTGTGGAGGACCTGGGGTGGCTGTCCATGCTGCCAGCTAGTAAATCTCTGTTACTCTAATCATTCAGGTAAAATTTTATCCTTCTCAAGAACTCTGATGCTTTTGAGGACTGGTAGCTTTGTCAGCTTAAAGCAGCAACCAAGGCTCCAATTGTTACAAAACAGATTTCAAAAATGGGTATTTTAAGGTTGCTACTGTTTATAGTCTTAACATTAATCAATAAAGTTTTAAGAAGCTACTAATCCAATTCTGACAGTATTAAACACCATACTATGCCCCTATATGATCATAACTGTAACTATAAGCTTACAATTAAGGTGCTTTTCATTGTGCTAAAAATCTGCCAGTTGTATGTGTTAATTCTTTCAGTCAAATCATTTCTAACATGAGTATGCTGCTAATGTGTCTTAATATTTATGTTTTCACAAACTCAAAGGATTCTTTTAAGTTCCAGGGAGCTGAATTGGATCCATTTACAGGTCAGATTCACTCCAAATAAATATTACTCAACTTTTTCCTGGCCTTGGGACTTCCTAACTTGTCCTGGGACTCCCTTGGGAGCCCCTCCCCCACCTTACTTCTCCCATTAAGTACTTAGACCTAAGATACAAAAACTTAACCTTGTCCTCTGCTCTGCTAACATCTTACCAGGTCTCAAAGAGATGCCAGAACTCCATACTGTCAGAACTGCGATGAAATAACCAGCTACCAGGATGTGGCAGCACCCCAGCTTTCTCGGATCCCCCAAAGACGATCTACACCCCCAAGTCAGCAGGAAATAGTCTCGAGAACTCAACGTCCTTATTCCCTAATCTGCCATGCCCAACCCCCACCTTTTTAATAACAGTAAGAGGTGGGAATGTTAGAAACTAGCAGCCAGCTGACCCCCACCCCACCCCCAACGATGGGTGGGATGCTCATGGCCCTGTCATCGCTATGTCAGCCTTACCTGGTGGCTCAAGCTTTACCTGGCTGCCAGAAGACTCAGTAACGCATGCGCATGCACAAGCCCCCCTTTTAAAGCAAGTGCACCAAGTGTGCCTCTCTCTTGTCCCTCTCTTGCTCCCCCTCTTGCTCTCTCTGGTCTCTCTCTTGCTCCCTCTTGCTCCGCCCCCCTCTCTCCTGCTTTCGGTTGGCCACCAGCTACCCCCTCTTTCTCTCCCTTCTCTCAATAAACTCCACGTGGGTCTGAGTCTCGTGTTTGTGTTTCTTAGGCATAAGTTGCCTAAGAACACAAATGACAGAACCATGGGCATGTAGTAGTTTCTAGTCATAAAGAGAGTCCACTAGGAGGTGGGAGTATCTAAACAGCCCTTGAAGATACAGGAAGATCAAATCTTACCAGTGAACATACCCCTAGCCTTTTTCCATTCATATTCCTTTCCTTCCCTGTCCTCTCAACATGTAGAATTCTGTCCAATGCCCCCAAGTCCATCATCTCTTAACACTCTTTGTTACAGACCATTCTTTCACATTCTTCCCTCCTCCTAAAGAGATCCTCATTCTTCTGCCACTTGCCCATGCAACCACTTCCCCCAAGGGTCCTGAGCTCATGCCTATCTGCCAGTGATTAAGATGACTGGGGAAGGGGAAAAGTTAGTTTCAAAGGAGATATTCCCAGTTTGTAGATAGTTGCTTTGTTGTGTTTTCAACTAGCCTTTCTTTACAGTTCTGCTCTCTCCTCTTCTTGCAAGGACACCACTAATCTCCATCTTTATGACCTCACTTGACCTCAGGAACCAAGTATAGATGTGATGCACCATGGGTGGGGGCTTTAGTTTGTGTCCTGGGGCAGGGAGCACATTCAACCCACAGCATCCCTGAATGCCCATGCCCAAGGAGGGACTGTCTGGCCCACAATAAGGCTGAGTTATGTTCCACACAGTAGTCCCTTCACACAAGGTCCTGACACACCTGTCACCCAGCATCTACTCAGCACCCCAGTGATGGGAAGGCCACCACCCCCAAGGCTGACACACAAAGAAAAGACTGGGTAGGAAAGCACAGGCAGAAAGCTCCATCAAGGTGCAGTATCCATCCACAGAGCCCAGTTCTCCCACTGAGGCCTCAGGAAAAACCACTCCAGCATTAGCAACAGTCTCATTCTTCTGAGTCTTTTATCTGGTAAACAACAACATTGCTAAAATGAAAGTCATAGTTGTTTCGGCCAGAACTGAGAACTGTGCTCACTGCCTTGGTCTACACTGCCATCCAGCAGCATGTTGCCGGCTTGGAGAGGTGGTCACTGCCATTGCCAGCTCTGATACACACCAATAAATTGTTAGCAGAGTTTCTTAAAAGCCGTGCAGTTTTTTTTTGCCACTTATGCTGAGTCAGGAAACCTCCCTTAAAGGAGCTGCACAAATATCTGCTCGTCTCTAGCAAAACAGAGTCCAACCCAGGAAAAATGCTGTTAGCAAGAAGCCTTGCTTGTCTTTGTTCTTTTATTTCTAAAACCATTTTTTAAGCTTTTGTTAAATTTTAAGTGGACGTTCTTATTAGCCACATTGGGTGCCATATGTTACAAGTAGTTTTTTCCACCGGTCTGGACTCACCGAGGCGCCAGCCCCAATTAACACACTGAGACTCTGTATTTGATATTACGCTGTTGGACAGTTACTTGTTTCTTATCAGCTAGCTCTGTCCTAATTATTAATCCATTTCTATTCATCTAAGTGTTTTCACGTGGTCTCATCTTACCAGAGAGTAGGGCTGGTGTTCTGCTTTCTCCAGTCTCCACATGCTGACCACTCCTGACTACTTCCTCGAATCTTCCTTGTCTCCTAGTCCCACCTATCTTGCTTTCCTATTGGCCAACAGTGCTTTATTCATTAACCAGTATGAGAAACATATTTACAGAATGACATCTCCCATCACTGGGTGATTCCCCTGTACACTGTTACACTCTCTATGGAAGCCAAGGGAGGTATTACTTATGGTCATTCAACCAGAAATTGGAGATGGCTTGCCACACCAGAGCTGGTACTCATGGACTCAAGAAAAGTGAGTGTATCTGACCCACTCTAGCAGTTCATCAATAAAAGGGGTGGGCTTCCTCCATCTCACTTCAGCCTTCCCACCCACAGTCCAGCCCTACCCTGAGCCTGTGTCCCCACACTATAAAATGTCAATGTTACCTCTGATTTTGACTGTGAACAAGGATGAGCAAGAGGTTAGCCTCTGCATGCTTGGTTTCATTCAGCCATGGCCACAAGCACAGGAGACTGACTGTCTTGAATTCTTTTGCTCTCCCTGAGATTCCTCACATCATAGCCCTGTGATTCAGAATCCAGTTCCAACCTTACCTTCTGATCTCATAGAAGCTTCCAGCCAGGCCTCTGTACCTAGCCTGGTCTAGGTACTACTGTATTGGCTGTATTCACATCCATCACCTCCAGAACCCCTCCCACAAAGTCATGATAAAGGAATTAATGTCATCCTGAATCCTGGAGGCTGAACCTAATGATGGAGGGTATATGGCTTATAAGCACTGGGGTGTAATTTAAGCCCAGATGTTCAGGCCTCTGGTATGGGTGTCCATCTGTATGCTGCAAATATGTGTTGTTTTTATTGGTTGATGAATAAAGCTGTTTTGATCAATTGCCAGAAAAAAGTATAGCTAGGCACAAAATCCAAACACAGTTACAGGGAAAGGAGGCGGAGCCAGGGAGACACTATGAAGCCACTGAAGGAGTAACATGCTAGAGCATTATGGGTAAGCCAAAGCTTCGTGGCAATACATAGACAACTAATAGAAATGTGTTAATTTATAAGAGAGAGCTAGCCAGTAATATGTGTTAGTCATTGACCAAATAACTGTAACTGACATTAAGCCTCAGTGTGTTGTTTCATAAGTAGATGCAGGGACTCAGTGGGAGGGAAACTGGTCCAGTGGTACCAGTGAGACAGAGAAACTTCCAATCATAGGCTTCACATGACCACTCATGGGTGTACATGCACATACGCACACACACACACACACACACACACACACACACACACATGCACACACACATGCACACATACATATACACACGCACTTGAGCACATATATACACATGAACACACACACACACATGCACACACACATGCACACACACATGCACACATACATATACACACGCACTTGAGCACACATATACACATGAACACACACACACGTGAACACAGACACAATCCAAGCTGTACAGAACAGGTGACGTCCTGGGTGAATGTGTATTATTGACTTGGGTCCTGCCTTGTCAAGAACCCCCAGGGCCTCAGACCAACGAGAATGGCAAAGCCTTCCTCTGCCTGAGGTTCAGCGGGATGACAAAGCCTTCTTCTGGTCTAAATGAAAGTATCTGTGATCAAGTTTCCTCCTCTCAGATGACTACAACGTGAGATATAGCTCTTCTACTAAGACCCACCAAGACCAGATAACCCCTCCTCCTATACATAATAAACATGTTGAGGCTCCAGGATGTTCCAAAAATGGTGCTGGCCTATCAGAGCAAGAAAGGCCCTCCCAATTCCAGCTTTTCTGTACATGTACCTGTATGTCTGTCCTTTTTTCATTTCCTCATTAACCCAGTCATGTTTCCAGGACCAAGCTATTCAGACTCCAGTGTCCAAGCAAGATCTACTTAGGCTGAATCTGTACAAGGAGCCAGGAATCACCAGGCAGCAAGACCAGGATAGCATTGCTGCTCAGTGAGGTAAGGCCACGGTGTGAGAATGAGAGCCAATGGGAGCATGAACTGTGCTTTAAGGGAGATATGGCCAAGATCACTGAGGAGCAGCCAATAGCAGATTGAGTCTTCTCTGGTAACATCTCTGATCCCTGGAGAGAAGAACCCTGTAGGATGAGGCCAGACACAAGCAGGAGACAGGTCTCCCAGAAGGACAATAGCATGGGTAGGAGGCTTGGATTCTGGATTCAAAAACGATTCACAGGGAGAAAACATGAAGCAGCCATTGAAAGCATGGGTGGGGTGAGAGAGGACAGTGTCCCCAGCAGCCTGGGGTAGCTCATATACCAGTGGGAGGCCCAATGTCCTTCCATCTAGTGACAGCTGTCCAGCTGCTCACTTTGTGCTGAGGTCCTCAGATGGTTTTGGCCAGGGCTGTCCTCTCTTGAGCAAAGGCCGCAGATGTACTCTAGCACTGCAAGCACCTGCTCAATACCAATTACCTGCCCTGCCCACCCACAGCCTAAACAGGGAAAAGCTGGGAGAAATCTGGATTTGTTGCAGCTATAATCTTCAAAGTGCCTGAAAACTGCGGTGAGTGAACAAACTTCCTTGGGTGTCAGGTTCCATGTCTACTGATATCAAAGTCTGTGGGCTGTTGTGGAGGTTCGGTTCAATGAGGCAAAATCCATGAAATGTGTGGTTGTCACCACTGTGGACATAGCTAATGACTGTCCTCTATAGCCCCCTCAGTTCCTGTAGCTGAAGGACACAGTAGCTGTGGAGGGGCCCAAAGAGCCTCTCATTGGTGGCATAGTGGGACACAGGGCTGAGACACTCCCCTCCCACCTCCTGACTCTCTGTGACATGGGCACACAGGCAACTTTGGTTCTTGGTTGGGAGGGAGAAAATAATAAATGAAGGCAAAGCTTCTTGCCTGGAGGTGTGACAAGGGAGTAGACTAGGAGAGAGATGGGCTCCACTCTCCTGAGGTAAGATGACAAAAAAAAAAAAAAAACACACACACACACACACACACACACACACACACAAGAATCCTCCACCTGTGCTTGCCCTGCCTTGCCCTGAATAGAAGATACCAGCCACATTTAGAGTATGCCTGATCTCACCCTCTCCATCTGTGAAATGGACATAATGAGAAACTTGTGATGTGGGTAGTGTGGAATACAGCCAAGGAATGAGGACAGTGACTAGTGTGGGAAGAGCTCCCTGACTGTAACCTAGGAGACTGGTAAAGAAGCAGGGTACCTGCCACCTGCTCTTCTTTGGACCAAAGAGGCTGGTCTTTACTATGCTTCTGGAACTTTGAGGTTCCAGGATGTACCTGCTTCAATCCTGCCTCTCCCTCCAAAGATCAGTGACCCAAAGCCACCAAGGAGATCTGTGTGCCCCCCCCACTCTGCTCTGGCAACCTAGAAGTGTGTCTCCCACCTCTATAATCTAGCCTCCCAACCTCCTCTCTTTTCAATTTGTTCCCCACCTCTCTCCTCTTCACAGCTTTCCCATCCCTTAGACACCTCTTCCAGGCAGCCTTCCAGTTCACATTGTCACCCTAATTCTCACTCATCTCAGGACACACATCAGCATCTTGGATTTTGACTGATGTGTGTGACTGAGCAGAACAGGGTGAGGCAAGATAAGACAGAGCTGGTGGCCAGAAAGGACAGCCAGAACTAGAGCAAGGGGTTATGAGTGAGATAGGGCCACTCCTTCTCCATGGTAGAAATATCCCTCATGGGGCAGAGCCTGCCTGCCTGGCATAGTCTGTTCTTCATTTCTTCTGGCCTTGTGCAGATGGGGAAACTGAGGCACATGGATTAAAATAGCAAGAGAAATTTCCTCAGGACACCTACTGTGACTATAGGCTCCTGGTTTGCTCCGTTAACCCCCAAAGGCATGCCCATAATCACAGGCACTTGTATCCCCCTCTCCAGACAAGGCTGTCACCATAGTTCCCAAAGGCAGACAAGGCAGGGCCTGGAGGAGGGTACTGAACCCAAGTAGAAAAGGTTCAATCTAGTCCAGCACACACCCCTCTGCTTGCAGCCCCCACCCCCCAGTCTTGGTCCTCTGAGCCTTTCCAGTCACTTGGCCTCAAAACAACAAAAGGCTATAGAAGAAGATTACAGGTACTCAAGATGATGTCCCCCAGGGGGTGACAGAAAAGACTTTGTCCACAGTCACAGTGACTCTCAGAGAGTCTCTTGGCTTGAGATCTCACCCACATCCTTTTTATAAAAGGCAAGCAGCTCTCTCTCCCCCCACCCCCACTACCCCCTGGCCAAAGCTGATGGCAGCCTGGATTCCTAAGAGCCACTTCAGCTCTCCTTTCTCTTCCCCAGCATCTCTCTTGCAGGGAAATAGTCCAAAGCTGGCTTTTCTGATAACTAGAGGCTTGGGGAATTTCTTCAAGAGCCTTGTAAATGGAAACGTCTCCAAGCAACAGTTCTTGGTGTTCAATGAGATTATATTTCTTATTTAAATCACTGATTGGAGGCTTGGATTCAAAGTTAGATGCTTTGTACCCCTGGCCTGCTCTGGGCTCCTAGGGAGAGGCAATATAGTGCTGCATTGTGTAGCATCCTCCCAAACTCTCATGCCCATTCAGATGCCTCCAGGACAGATAGCCTTATAGCAGGGGATGAAAGCCACCTCCCCTCCTGGTTTGGGGAGGAGAGATTATGCTTTTCATTCCAGAGTGCCTTCTCTATGGCTCCCCACCATGCTCTGCACCAGCCAGCTCCCCTCTCAAAGTGAAGGGGGGGATAAAAGGCAATGTGTGCTTCATCCTACCTCTGGGGAGAGCTCCAGTCAGTCCTTTGTCAGCAGAGGATAAGCACCACCATTTTTTGAAGGATTGTTGTTTGGGAGTGCTCTGCTGGGAGGTTTTGTGAAGCTCCATGCCCAACCCCCACATAAACACACCTTGTCCTACTGATCCTGAGCTGGGCCCTGGCTAGGCAGAAGCATAATCATAATAGGTGCCATCCACAAGTACCAAGCACATTGGTATCATGGTGGGGAACCTGATATCCCTAGGTCTTCAAGGAGGTTTACACAGGAAACATGCAGACCCTCCAAAGGACTAGGCTCTTCCTTTCAAGGAAATGTTGTAGTTCATTGTGTGTCAGAATAATATATTAGTAACAGCAGCCTCTAGACTGTGTGTAATTCATCCCCTTTCAAGCCTTTGTCTGCAAGGAAAAGGAGAGGCTTATCAGGGCATCTTTGAGACAGACTAGAGTCCTATCAAAAGCAGCCCTATGATTTCTGGACTGTCCTAGAGACTCAGACAAGACAAAGGCCAAAGCTGGCCTTGAAGGATGCCCTGCTCTACCTGGAGCTGCAGGGCTAGAATGGTGGTTTGGTATGCCAGGCACATCCTGTGCTTCACACATCCAGGGACTGCAATCCAGGTAGCTGATAGGAATGCAAGTCACATCGCCTGGACCATTGCCGCAGTGAACTGATTCATGCTGCTACTTTGAGGTGGGAGAAGGGACAACGGGGCCCAGAGACACACCAGCCTGGCTCTATTGTACAGCTGCTGTTTTCAAGCTGAAATATGCCATCCTTTCCCTCTCTTGCTGCCGAGCTGGCTCTGGCTGCTACCTGCAAAGACGGCCCCGGGTTCTGGCTGAACAATAGTATTATGTGATGCATAAAGAGTACCCGGGCAACCGAGACAGGTATGGCTTAATTTGCTCAGTGCCCAGTGGCTTTTGAACACCCCTGCATTCAGCCTTTATCCTGAGCAGCCCTGGCCTCTCCCCTCTGCTTTATTCCCCAGCCCTCCTCATCACAATCTCTCCCCAGTCTTCAAGGGAGCTGATGGCCACAAATAAGAGATACAAAAGGAAGTTGGGGCAGAAAGAAACACTCTCAGAACCAGAAAGATTCCTGATCGTGGGTGAAGAGATCTGGGGTTTGATCTCTGATGCCATCAACTCATGAGAGCATCATGCGGGTCTCTTGGGTATATATCTATTCATCTCCAGGTTCCCAATTTAAATCTTCTGTTAAGAGATATGGGAAGAAAGTCTGACATGAATCCTTCCAACTCTGACATGCTACTGCACGGATACACACAGTAGTACTGACGCATTCTGGCCTCACTTCATAGCCATAAAATTTCTCCACTGGAGCAGGCATTTTCCTTGGCTGTGATGTAAGGCCAGGCCATGAGTCAGGACAGAAGATAGTGACACTATCCAAGTGATTCCCATGATCCAGTGGCGACACCCACTCTGTCCATGGCAGCAGTCACTGTGGACCCAGCTTCCCGTTTGTTGTCTTACAAGAACAAGAAGCCTAGTTCCTCCTCCTCCTCTTCCTTCTTATCCCCCCCCCACTCCTATTTCTCTTAAAAAGAAAGCAGATATGTAAACTTGCCTGCAAAGTGGCCATTTTAAAATATTAGCTTCATTTCTTAAACACTGGCAGACTAAACAAAACTGAGCAGAAGGTGCATCTGACATGGGGCCTTTATCTTAAGCCCAAAGCTGATATCACAAGAACCTCAATTCCAGGAGCTCTGTCCTATGCAATCTTGGCATTAGGCAAATCAGTGTTCCTAACTCTTGGAAGATAAGGATACCTCATATTGTGGTCTCTTTGAGAGAGAGAAAAGAAGAAACCCAAAGTGAACCCAGTGCTATCAGCTGTCCTGCTGCCTAACATCTGGTTAGCACCACAGTGGCCCCCTTCCCATGTGCTCCTGTACAGCCTACTGTAGCTATCCTTCTCACTGCCCCTACCACCTAACCCAGCAGGGCTTTAGATCCCCAAATCTCAAAGCCCCAAATAGCCAAGAAAATGTCCCCTGTCTGAATTCCTATTTATCCAAATGGAACTTCAGTCTCCACATCCTGCCTTCCTGGCCAAGCTTCAGAACAGCTGCCACCTGGAGAGCCAAACATAGGGAGAGACTTGGGGAATGTCAAGTGGACATTGATTCCACAGAATCCCACACTGGCTATGGCATCCTATGAACCTAGCTTAAAAATCACAGCCCACCCCTGCCGGCAAGATCCTTGACCCCCAAAGCAGGGCCTCTGCTAAAGAAAGAGGCCTCAACTGGAGAGTCCAAGTTTCCAGCCAGATCCCACTATCATGCAGAAACTTCCCAAGTATCAGCTCAGCCTTTATTTTCTTCCCCTAGCCATTGGCAAGAGGTGAGTCAGGGCCCAATTGGGGCTGCCTCTCCTCTACAAACTCCTCCCCCCACCCCGAACTCCCTAGGTTGGCCCCTGATCCCTTTGCTCCTGTGTCCTGTCCCCATCGTACCCCCACCCATCCCCACCCCAAGCCTACCACCCCCCACCCTGTGTCCTACCCTGCCCACTGTCTGGCTACTCTGATTGAGCATTGGGACAGAGGGTGGAGCCAACATTCCCCCCCCCCTACTTCGGGACTTCTCAGAGCAACTCTGAACAAAGGAGACCTGGCTATCCATGCGGGACCACCTGTAATTTCTACCTGCTTGGTCTCTGACCCCACCTCCAGTCCCCTGCTGGAGCCCCGGACCACTCCCAGAGACCCGCCTATCTCTGCAGGGCCACTCTGAGTTTCTGAACACATCTTCTACTGGATCCTCATCCTTGACCCCATCCCTGGGTCACTGTCTGCAGAGAGACCTCCTAGAGAGCTTGGACCACACAGAGGTACAGATATTGAACCTCAGACCCACATAAGCCCACCGGGGAAGTACCGTAGAGAGAGGGGAAGACCCCACAAACACCTACTGGAAGAAGCTATGGGAAGATGGCAATACAAGAAAACACCTAACAACAGAAAGACAAGCATGACAACACCAGAATCTAGGGAAATTACACCAACTAGAATGGAACACAACAAAAAAGCAGAGGAAGCAGAAGGGAACGACTTAAAAATTACCATCATAAAAATGATAGAGGCCCTCAAAGAAGATGTGAGAAAATCCCTTAAAGAAATGGAGGAAAAAACAAACAAAAAAGTGGAAGAAATGAACAAATTCCTTAAGGAAAGTAAAGAAAACCAAGAAAAAACAATTAAGCAGGTGAAGGAAACAGTTCAAGACTTGAAAACTGAAATAGAGAAAATAAAGGCAACACAAACCAAAGGAAGGCAGGAAATAAAAAAAAAAAAAAAAACTGGGCAAAAAATCGGGAACTACAGACACAAGCATAACCAACAGAATTCAAGAGATGGAAGAGAGAATCTCAGGCGCAGAAGATAAACTAGAAGAAATAGATTCATCAACTAAAGAAAATCATAAATCCAACAAATCCTTAACAAAAAACATCCAGGAAATGTGGGACACCGTGAAAAGGCCAAACCTAAGAATAATAGGCATAGAAGAAGGTGAAGAAGCCCAGCTCAAAGGTGCCAAAAACATATTCAACAAAATCATCAAGGAAAACTTTCCAAATCTGAAGAAGAATATGCCCATGAAAGTACAAGAAGCATACCAAACCCCAAATAGGCTGGAACAAAGAAAAGAGACCCCTTGACATATAATAATCAAAACACCTAGCATACAGAATAAAGAAAGAATATTAAGAGCAATGAAAGAAAAATGACAGGTAACATGTAAAGGCAGACCTATCAAAATTACACCTGACTTCTCCATGGAAACCCTCAAGGCCAGAAGGTCCTGGATAGATGTTCTACAAGTATTAAGAGACCACGGATGGCAGCTTAGGCTACTATATCCAGCAAAACTCTCAATCACTATAGATGGAGAAAACAAGATATATAATGACAAAACCAGATTTTCCCAATACGTATCTACAAATCCAGCCCTACAGAAAGTATTGGAAGAAAAACTCCAACCCAAGGAAGGGAACTATGCCCACAAAAATGTAGGCAACGGATAATCTAACTACACCAGAAATCAAGGGTAAAGCAGAACTAATATATTCACAATACCACTGCCAACAACAAACCTAAAACAAACAAGCATCAACAATCAATGGTCCTTACTCACCCTCAACATTAATAGTCTTAACTCACCTATAAAAAGACACAGGCTAACAGAATGCATACAAAGACAGAATCCATCCTTCTGCTGCATACAAGAAACACATCTAAGCTTCAAAGATAGACATTACCTCAGGGTAAAGGGTTGGGAAAAGATTTTCCAATCAAATGGAACCAAGAAGCAAGCAGGTGTGGCTATAACAAGTTAGACGTCAAACCAAAATTAATCAAAAGAGATGAAGACGGTCATTTCGTATTCATTGTAGGAGAAATCCATCAACACAAAGTCTCAGTTCTGAACATCTATGCCCCTAATACAAAGGCACCCACATTTGTAAAAGAAACACTACTAAAACTCAAAGCTCATATAAAACCTCACACACTTACAGTGGGAGACTTCAATACACCACTCTCAACACTAGACAGGACCACCAATCAGAAAATCAACAAAGAAACAAAAGAACTAACAGAAGTTATGTCTCAAATGGGGTTAACAGACATCTATAGAACATTGATCCAAACACAAAAAGAAGGTATATTTACCTTCTTCTCTGCTCCACATGGAACCTTCTCTAAAATCGACCACATACTAGGTGGCATAACAAACCTCAACAGATAAAAGAGAATAGGACTAGTCCCCTGTATCTTATCAGACAACCATGCTTTAAAATTGGAATTCAACAACAACACAAATAGCAAAAAACCTGCAAACTCATGGAAACTGAACAATGTGCAATTGCACCACACCTGGGTCAAAGAAGAAATAAAGAAATTAAGGACTTTCTAATATTCAACGAGAATGAGGATACAACATATCCAAACTTATGGGACACCTTGAAAGCAGTGCTACCAGGGAAGTTCATTGCACTAAGTGCCCATATGAAGAAAACAGAGGATAGTCACATAAGAGAATTAACATCACAACTGAAAACCTTAAACAGAGAGAAGCGAACTCACCCCTTAGGAGTAGACGCCAGGAAATAATCAACTTGAAGGCTGAAATCAACAAAATAGAAACCAGGAAAACAATACAAAAAAAAAAAAATCAATGCAATGAAGAGTTGGTTTTTTGAGAAAATCAACAAGATAGACAAACCTTTATCCAAATTAACGAAAAAGCACAGAGAGATAATACAAATTAACAAAATCAGAAACGAAAAGGGGAACATAACAATGGACACAGAGGAAATCCAGACAATTTTCAGGTCATACTTTGAAAATCTGTATTCCACAAAAATTGAAAATTCAAAGGAAATGGAAAAATTTCTGGATAACTATCACTTACCAAAATTAAATCAAGAACAGACAAACAACTTAAATAGACCTATAACCCGCAATGAAATAGAAGCAGTCATCAAAAGTCACCAAAAAAAGTCCAGGGCCAGATGGATTCAGTGCAGAATTCTACCAGCCATTCAAGGAAGAACTAATACCACTACTCCTCAATCTGTTCCACAAAATAGAAACAGAAGGTTCATTGCCAAACTCTTTTTATAAGGCCACAATAACCTTGGTACCCAAGCCTCACAAAGACACAACTAAGAAAGAAAACTACAGACCATATCCCTGATGAACATCAATGCAAAAATACTCAATAAAATACTGGCAAACCGAATTCAAGAATACATCAGAGAAATCATCCGCCATGACCAAGTAGGTTTCACCCCTGGAATGCAGGGATGGTTTAGCATATGAAAATCTATCAACGTGATTCACCATATAAACAAACAGAAAAAGAAAAACCATATGACTATCTCCCTAGATGCTGAAAAAGCCTTTGACAAAATTCAACACCCTTTCATGATAAAGGTCTTGGAGAGATCAGGGATAACAGGAATATACTTAAACATACAGCAAACCAACTGCCAACACCAAACTGAATGAAGAGAAAATTAAGCCAATTTCTCTAAAATCAGGAACAAGACAAGGGTGCCCTCTCTTTCCATATCTCTTCCATACCATACTGGAAGTTCTAGCTAAAGCTATAGGACAACAAAGAGATCAAGGGGATCCAAATTGGAAAGGAAGAAGTCAGACTCTCTCTATTTGCAGATGATATGATAGTTTACATAAGCGACCCAATAAACTCTACCAGGGAACTCCTACAGCTGATAAACACCTTCAGCAAACTAGCAGGATACAAGATAAACTCAAAAAAAAAAAAAAAAAAAATCAGTAGCCCTACTTTTTTCAGATGACAAAGAGACAGAGAAAACAATCAGAGAAACATTACCCTTTACAATAGCCACAAGCAACATAAAGTATCTTGGTGTAACTCTTACCAAACAAGTAAAAGACCTATATAATAAAAACTTTGTGGCTCTAAAGAAAGAAATTAAAGAAGATAACAGAAAACGGAAAGATCTCCCATGCTCTTGGATAGGTAGGATAAACATAGTAAAAATGGCAATCTTGCCAAAAGCAATCTACAGATTCAATGCAATCCCCATTAAAATCCCACCACATTTCTTCACCAACCTTGAAAGGATAATAATCAACTTTATATGGAAAAAAAAAAAAGACCCAGGATAGCCAAAACAACCCTGTACAATAAAAGAACTTCAGGAGGCTTCACCATTCCTGACTTTAAGCTCTACTACAGAGCTATAGTTCTGAAAACAGCCTGGTATTGGCATAAAAATAGGTAGACCAATGGAGTCAAATTGAAAATCCTGATATTAACCCACACACCTATGAACACCTGATTTTCGACAAAACAGCTAATGCAAGGACTGCATCTTCATCAAATCATCAAATCGTGCTGGCACAATTGGATGAGGGTGTGTAGAAGACTGCAGATAGACCCATGTCTGTGGCCATGCACAAAACTCAAGTCCAAATGGATCAAAGACCTCAACATCAATCCAGCCACATTGAACCTCTTAGAAGAGAAAGTAGGAGGTACCCTTGAATAAATTGGTATTCCTGAACATAACTCCATGGACACAGATACTGAGAGCAACAATTAATAAATGGGACCTCTTCAAACTTAGAAGCTTCTGTAAAGCTTCTGTAAAGCACCTTACACAGTCGACAAGACCAAACGGCAGCCCACAGACTGGGAAAAGATTTTCACCAATCCTATAGCCGACAAAGGGCTGATCTCCAAAATATACAAAGAACTCAAGAAACTAATCAACAAAACACCAAATAACCCTATTAAAAATGGGGTACAGAACTGAAGAAAGAATTCTCAATAGAGGAAATCAAAAAGGCTGAAAGACACTTAAGAAAGTGCTCAACATCCCTAGCTATCAGGGAAATGCAAATCAAAACAACTTTGAGATACCATCTTACCCCTGCCAGAATGGCTAAAATTAGAAACACCAATGAGGACTCATGCTGGAGAGGATGTGGAGAAAGGGGAACTCTCCTCCACTGCTGGTGGGAGTGCAAACTCATACAGCCATTTTGGAGATCAGTATGTCAATTCCTCAGGAAAATGGGAATCAGTCTACCACAGGACCCGGCAATCCCCCTCTTAGGCATATACCCAAATGATCCACATCCATGCAACAAAGACATCTGTTCAACTATGTGAATAGCAGCCCTATTTGTAATATCAAGAACCTGGAAGCAACCTAGATGCCCCTCAATTGAAGAATGGTTAATGAAGATGTGGCACATCTATACAATTGGAATACTACTCTGCAGAAAAAAAATAATGGTATCTTGAAATTCCCAGGCAAGTGGATGACACTTGAAGAAACTGTCCTGAATGAGGTAACCCAGTCACAAAAAGAGGAACCCAGTATGTACTCATTCATATATGGATTTTAGACCTAGAGCAAAGGATCACCAGCCTATAATTCACACCACCAGAGGAACTAGGATACAAGGTGTATTCTAAGAGATTCATATAAAGTCCCTCACAGAACCAGGAAGGGACAAGTCCCCCAGAGCACAGGGGAAGGTGGGGGGGGCAGCGAATGGAGAGAGAAATAGGAGAAAACGAGGGGGAGGAAAGAAAAATATGTGCGACTAGGAAGATTTAGCCTGGTTAGGAATAGAAGACAGGAGAGAGAGAGAGAGAGAGAGAGAGAGAGAGAGAGAACATAAAAGAGGGAGCCAATATTGGTTTGAAGATAAAATTGAACACAAAGAAAGGTCTAGAGAACTACAAGACTGCTCCCAACTAACAATTTGAGCATCCGCAGAAAGGCTACCATAAATGCCCTTCCCGGATAGTGAGATCAACAACTAACTTATCCATGGAGCCCTCATTTAATACCTGTTAGAAACAGGAGCAAACACCTATACATAAACACTGAGTCGAACTAGAACCCAGATGTAGATGGAGAGGACAAGGCCAGGCTGCAGAAACACATGGAGACAGCTTACCTGAACAAGGAGGAGCTAACGGGCCACCAGACTGATAGCTGGGAAGCCAGCATGGGACTGACTCAGGCCCCCCTGAATATGGGTCTCAGCCAGAAGGACTGAGCAGTCTAAGGGACCCCAGACAGTGGAGCCAGGAATTATCCCTGGTGCACAAAAGGACCTTGTAAACACATCCCCCATGGAGGGATAACTGCCTTAACCTAGAGACAGGAGAGAAGCCCTAGTCCCTACTTCACATGGACTATCAGATCTACATGACCCCAACTGTTTGGCATTCCCCTACATATGGAATTGGGGTGGGGGGATGGGATGGGAGGGTGGTTAGGGTGCATGTGAGAGGGCAGAGAGGGTAAAAGTGAGGGAGGGAGGGAGGAAGGAAGGGAGGGAAGGAGGAAGGGAGGGAAGGAGGGAGGGAGTGAGAGGGAACAGGGATTGACATGTAAAATAATAATAATTTAAAAAAAGTGCCTTGACTCCAAAATTTAAGTTCAAGGACAAGTTACTGGGGAAAAGGATTTCTATTTTTGTTTCCACAGAAAATGAAAAGATGTGGATTCCTTCCAGACTAATGTGGTTTGATCAAGCCAGGCCTCCTGAAACAGAGTACCAGGTGATCCTACATTCAAAACAGCTGGACAGAGCAGCCTTGCAGACTACAGCCAGGATTTCTGCATCTTCTTAGAATCCCCCATGACAGTGCCCCTTACCAGCAGGTAGTAGTTTGGAAAGAACGACGCCCAATATAAATGTTTGTTTTCCTTTAAATGGACTTGGTTATAAAAAAAAAAAAATCACAGCCCTCCTTCATAGCATACATAGCCATCTCAGAAGTTGTAAGTTTATGTTACTTTAGCAAGTACTGAACAGCTAATATTTGCTGACACTGGGAGAAAAATATTGGGTGCAAGGAGCTCTGTAAAGGATTCAAGAAAAGGCAAATTCTAATACCCATTCTTAGTTACATTAACAGCCAGACCGCAGGCAACCCTGGGGCTCTATGTAAGCCTGTCTTATGCTGCTGTGGGAAAGCTGTATTATGGTCCCACTCAGCTGTCTGAAGTATCTCTGCCACAGACAGTAACAACACAGGAGGCAGGAGGCCAGCTCTTTGTTCATCATCAAACCCAAGCACAACATGGATCATCTTGCTATGGAGAGCAAAACAAGAATTTTCCATTTTCTAAACATAGACGTGGAGGTAGAAGGTGTGAAAGAAAGGGAGTGAACTAGTTCAGTGAGCTAGGATGACCCATAGTGACAGTAGTCTGATCATGCAGTCAGTTCAAGCTGCTGAAGCATTGCGAACATAGAAGGAGAGATAGAAATAAGATGAAAAAGGTCAGTTAGGACCAAGTCATAGTGAGTTTTGGGAAGAGAAAGTTTGAGTTCTATTCTGTAAGCCATAGGCAGCTAATGGAATGGATGCTTGTTAAGGGAAAAGATTCTGCAACTGGATTTCAGAATAAGCTTCCACAGTCTGTGAGAAGGGCGCACTAGAGGCTAGGAGAGTGGTCCAGGAGATAAAAGCAAGAGATCATAGAGTGGTCAGCAACCTGAGCCAGGGCAGTAGCAATGGAATGGAAAAGAGAAGGACATGAACATCAGAATGAGTACAGCTTGGAAGGTCACCAAGGTGGTAGCTTGGTCAGTTGTCTCTAAATGGAGAAATGCCTCCAAGAGATTGTGCTTATAGGCAACACTTTCAGACATATTTTTTTAATTAATGCTTGATGTGGGTGGTGCCAACCCTGGACATGTAGGTCTGAGTAGGATAAGAAAGACTGAGCAAGTCATGAGGAGCAGCCATCTTCATGGCTCCTGCTTCAGTTCCTGCCTCCAGGTTTCTGCCTGATGAAACATGGCCTAAGAGTTATTAAGATGAAATTAACCCTATGGCTTTTGGCCATAGAATTTTATCACAGCAACAGAAACTCTATCTAGGATAGATGGTAAGTAAATATACCTGAATGTCAGGGAGGATTGCAATGACAGACCAATAGGAAAAGGTATCTTGGGAGGAAACTCAGCTCCAGAGCCCTGAATAGATGATGAAGGAAAGACTTCTGTGTGACCTGTATTCATGGTTATACAAGTTGGAGAACAGATGGCCTAGGGCTGAGGATGCCGGGTGGCACAGCTCCAAAGTGGATACCTTGGAAGAGCCATCACTCCAAACTACTCCCAAAGCCTATGTCCATTGCAGCTGGGAAGGAGCTCTGAACAAGCCTCTGGAAGATGTGTACAGCCCTCAGTGCCTGATGTGGACTGTAAATATTTGCCTGGTTGAGAGCCTCAACTGGAGAAGCAGCAGCCGCTCATCTGAACATGGTAATTGACAAATCTCTCTCTCGTGGAGGACTTAAAGAGGGGAAGCCATCTCAATGATGGCACTTCACACTTGGCACTTGACATTCCTAGGCACTCCACAGGCATTAGCTAATTAATCCTTGAGTCTATTTAGTCCCCAAAAGAACTCCCAGAGGTTCCACTTCTACCCCCATGGGCAGGGAGTTCTACTCTCTGCTGAGGCGCAGGTTCCAGCCAGTGAAGGAGAGCACCCTGCAGATAGCCACTTCCCCACTCCACATATGGACAGAACACTTGTAGCTCCTGGGAAATCAGGAAGGGAACTTGAAAGAGGGTATTTTCACTGTGTTTAATCCTTATTGAGAAGGTCACAGAAAGACAGAGATGGGACGGACCCCAATACCTACCCCACTAGGTGTGGCTAATGGATTATGGGTCTTTCCATTTAATTCTCAAACTCCCAAGATGTGTGTACTTCCTTATGTCAGGTTCTTCCAGATGCTGAGGGCCAAGTTCAAGCAAGCAGTTTATTTGTAGTATGGCTCCTAAGGGCAACAACTGGGGTGAGGAAACACAATGAATGCAGGGAAGTAGTCCATGAAAGAGGTGTTAGGGAGGACCCTGTCATGGTAGACATGTGAGGCCCCATCTGCTGAGGCTCTCTGGGGGATTTATTCACCACAGGAACAGCAATTCCTAGTATCAATTGACCCATGACTTGCACCCAAACCACAGGTGGATGTCAGAAGTCTGCAGGACCAATGAAGAGTAGAGAGAGCTAACTAACAGAGACAAAGCACCAACAACATCCATTGTAACTCTCCTGGATGTAACACTCTGAGATGGTAACTAATATGACCAAGGTTATAAAGGTTAGTTCATGCAAGATGAAAGTGTTAAAAGTCTAAATTTGAATGGTGTCAGTTTGCTGTAAAGTCTGTATATGTTGTTGCTGCTCTTGTTTGATTTGTTTTGTTGAAACAGATTTTCATGTAGCCCAGGCTAGTCTCAAATTCATTACATAGCCAAGGACAACCTTACACTTCTGATTTTCCTGTCTCCATTTCCCAAGTGCTGGGATTACAGGCCTGTACCACCATACCCAGTTTGTATGGTGCTGGGGAAGAGGCAGGGTTTCGTGCCTGCTGTGCAAACACTCTACCAACTAAACTACAGTCACAGCCATAAGTCTCTATCCTTGGAACCATTTGCTGTCTTCCAAATCTTGCTTTCCTCTCCCTCCTTTCTTCTCATTCTGGACCCCCAAAATAATAACATTCCTGTCTTCACATTATGTCCCTTCTGGCCGATTGAATGGGCCTCCTCAGAAGATGTCCCTGCAATAAAGGTTTGGCCTCTTGAGTGTCTGGATGGGTCCAGAGAAGAACTTTAGACGCCGCCCTTAGGAATAAGGTTCACCTCTTTTAACACAGGATCTCATATTGGTCTGGAGGCCATCAATTAGGCTATATTAGCTGGCCAGTAAGCCCACAACCCTCCTGGCACTGGGATTACTTACAAACACACTACTGCACCCAGAATTTTTACATGAGTGCTGGCATCAAAGTTGGGTCCTTGTACAGCCCACTTTGACCCTTTAATTCATTTGATAACTTTGTGATACACAAACCAGCAGGATTTCAAGGCCACCCCAGTGCCACTGTTCATGTTTTGGTGTTGGTTGTACCAGCCAGCAGTGAACATTTATCTCTGATTAGAGGATCAAATTTGGCAGGATAGATATCTGTGCATTTGGGGGTAGGGTAGGGGTGGGATTCATTTGGCAAGCATCTTTACCAGCTGAAACTCTTGAGGACAGCAGCCAAGAGTTGGGGGAATCATCAACCTGCCAAGAAGAGCCAAACCTCAGACAGCAGCATCTCTGTCTGAGGATAGATGTGACATTTCTCTCTTCCACACCCCAGAGCGTGCTTTCCTTTACCTACACTCTTCTCTTTCCCAAGATAGCACTGTTCCATCAGGCTCCAGCCCATAAGCAAAGATGATCAATGGGGTTCAAGTGTACCAGGAATGTCTCCTTGGATGGGGACTACCTGCCTAGGATAGAGAATCCATAGCCAGGAAGTGGGGGGAGGGGAAACCAGCTATCAGGAGGAAGTAGTAAAGGCATGAAAGGAAGTCTCAAGCCTGCAAACAGGCAAAAGTGTGGCTAGTGTTTCAGCAGGTGTGATAGTTTTTTATCATAAGTGGCTTGGAGTCAGCTCTCAAGAGGCAATTGTTAAACTTCCAAAAATTTGGCAAGCCAGTTGTCAGTTGTTAAAGACACTATTGAAAATTAGATTATATAAAACTTACAATAAGCTTACGTTAAGAAATGAGAGGGGCTGGGAAGATATGAATCAGTCAGCAAACTGCTTGTCACACAAGCATGAAGACTCGTGTTAGGATCCCCAGCACCTTTGTATGAAGTTCTTTACAGTGGTATGTGTTTATAACCCCAGTGCTGATGAGCAGAGACAAATGGATCCCAGGAACTCATTGGCCAGACAGCCTAGCCAAGTCATTGAGCCTAAGGTTCAATAAAAGACCATGTCCCAAAAGAAAAGGTGGAGATGAATTAAGGAAAACACCTGATGTTGGTGTCCTGCCCCACACAGAGAGAGAAAAAGAGAGAAAGTAAAAATGCTTGTGTTATTTTGCTAGCTTTTTCTTTGATTGTATGAGTTTATTTAGAGATACTGCAGCTGGTTGGTGGGAATTCTACGTGATAGTGGCCACAACAGCAGTTTGAGAGGACATGTTGACTACTTGAAATTGACTCTGGTGGCGATTGGTATTCACTCACTCACACACACACACACACACACACACACACACACGTAAATACTAAATATTAGAGCTTTGTAATGATGAAATCCTGTGCTGCTAGCAGTTAGCAGCTCACACAGGTAATGCTCCTGAATCAAGTGCTAACTCGTCTTCCTTACACATGTCCATGCCAGACACTGCACTGCACACACATCTGTGGTAGACCAATTGCTTAAAAGATGCCTGTCAATTGCCCTGCTGCTATCATATCCTCTTTCTCTACTCCTGCCCCACTCCTTCCCCAACACCACCAAAGGGTTGTCTCTGGCCCTGCTGTGACCCTGATTAGCCAGGGTTAGGCATTTCAATCCTTTCACTTTAGCCTTCACTTTTAATTATGCAACAAGCTGGGTTTATAATCCTCTTTTTGCAGATGAGAAAACAGTGCCTATGAGAGAGAAACTAAGCCTCTTGAGCTACATCGTTAGCAAAACACAGAATTACAATGAAGAAGCCTAAATTGGCCTGGCCTGACCTGGCCAGTGTTGCTGACCACGGGGAACCTCATGCCATTCATGCTTCAGCATAGAGGCCCAGGGGCTAGGAGTGGGGTGTGGAGATCAAAATCCCTGGGTCCAGTGAACTTCTCAATGCAGTGAGATGAGGTGTCTGCAGATGAGTCCACCAATTCAGGGTGAAGTACAATGGGGTGAGATGGGATGTGAAGAACTCATTCACTGGATGAGACAAAATCCTGGCTTCTGGAGTCAGCCTGTGCACCAGAGAGGGTCCAGCATCCTTGGCGATGCTTGGAGATACCCAAGGACTCATGAAAGCACAACTAACCCTAGTATCACAGCTGTGCACCAAATGTTGTGGGGCATGCCTGGGAAGGGCAAGGAATCAGACCTCCCTCTCTTCTATGTCTTCTCCCCCTCTTTCCTGTGCTCAATCCAAGACCTTGGAGTTCAGTGTGAAACATCACATCAGCCCCTAGAAAGCTCGGTGTCTGAGTAAAGGAGAAGCTACACTGAAGAGACGAGCAAAATAACACTCACATGTCATCAGAAGGTGCCATTGCTGAGAAATCAGACAGAAGTTTCCAGTAACCAAGGGCGAGATGCCTTCAGTCATTTATTAGACAACACAAAGATGTGACCTTTACTTCTATTTCCACATAACATGTATCATCACAAGAATGAATTACTAAGGGGGCAGCTTTCTGAAGCAAAAGATATTGCCACATTAAACATCCGCAACAATAAGAGCCAGCCTGACTTAGGAAAGGGCACCATACGGTAGAATTATATAACCTCCTGCGCCAGGTCACGAGGACAAAGGACACAGCAAAAAGCTAGCTAGCCCCTGAATGTTCCCTTGAGATTATTTGATTGATTGATTGATTGATTCATTCATTCATTCAACAAGTATTTCTTGAAAATCTAGTGCTGGTAACAACTAGTGCCTATTGCTTCAGTAAACTAAACAAAGAGAAAGGGAGAGAGGGAGCTCAAGGCAAGGGATAAGTCTGTGCCACAGGCCTGAGATGGGAAAGTCAGAGCCCGCTTGATGCAGATAAGGCTAGGTCAGCAAAGGTGGCCAGAGCCAGGTCAGGCACTTCAGTGTGGCCCTTGGCCAGAGGATTCAGTTTAATCTCAACACCATTGAGAGAACATAGAGAAAAAGTTTGCGCAGAGACATAGCATCTGCCTGTGGAGATGATATCATTTGGGTGCTAGGTTAAGAAAAGGCTGAAAAAGTCAAGAGACAATGGGAAGCCAGCAACAAGGCTTTGCAATGATGCTAGCTGGGGAATAAGTTATTACGGTAGAGATCAGAGTACACTAGTTTTTTATTTGAAGAGAACCCAGAGCACTTTGTGAGGGTTTGGGTAAGGGCAAAGAGAAGCTTGTGTGATTTCATGGTAGGCAGAGTTCTGTTTGTTACAGATATGTTATGTGCATGCCCCCTCCCCCTCTGAAGGGAGCTGGAAAAACAACTACACCTGTGAGAGACTGGGAGGGAGCTGGCTCAGTGGGTAAACTGCTGGCCTTGCAAGCACGAGGACCTGACTTCAACTCCAGCAAACAAGTACAAGCAACCTATAACCCTCACCTATAACCCCGGTACTGGAGGTGGGAGTGGAGCCAGGAACCCTCTGCAGAGGCTTGGTTCTGTGAGATACCATGTCTCAGAAATAAGGTGGAAGATAAATGAGGAAGACACACAGGGGCCCACTCATCTACACATGTGTGAAGTCATCACACAACACACACACACACACACACACACACACACACACACACTAAAATAAAACCCTAAGGTTTAATCTCCAAATATAAGAAACTGCAGTTTGCAAAATAGAACAAAGAAAGCCTCCTTCTACCATTGTTCCTTCTTGTAGCATCATTGCTCCTCCTTACAAAGTTCTGGTTGTAGATGTGGAGAGCTGACTCAGTGGTTAAGAGCACTTGCTGCTCTTGCAGAGGACCCAGGTTCTGCTACCAGATCCTATACCAAGCAGCTCACACCCATCTGTAACTCCAGTTCCATAGGATTTGATGCTCTTATCTGGATTCCTCAGGCACTACACACATGTAATACAAATACATCTGTGCAGGCAAAACACTCACACACACAAAATTAAGTAAATATATATATTTAAAAATAAAAGTTGTTGCTTCATCTGAGGATTCAACCCCCTTCTTACTTCAGAGCAGGCTCTTTCACCATTTCTAAATGTTTGTTGACTGACACTGAATGCTTGACTACAGGGGCAAAGACGCCTCCATTCACTAAGATACTTTGAACTTCACATAATGATCTTTCAAAAAAAGACAGTACCACATTACTCAGAAGTAGAGCAAAGCCAGTAGACAAATGGAATCCTCTGTATTTAAAAAAAAATATTTGTATACAACTTGTTAAAACAAAAGTTATCAGGTATGACTGTGCCCCTAAACAAAATGGCCTTATGTATGTTATTTAGCCACACTAAACACCTATACCTTATTTGTTGGTACTCTATTTCTAAAATGTGACATAGATGGAATTAAATGACATTTTTGTCTTCCCACAGCATCATCCCCATCTTTCCAAGGCTTTGTAGCTTAATCCACAAAGATCATATCTTTGCTCCGCTGCCTTGATGCTGAGGAGGGCTCTACTCTACACTGTCACCCAGGGACACTGGCAAATAAAGAAGCCTGTATTTGGAGCCCTGGGTCTGTTTTGTCACTGCTGCAAGCAAGAGAAGCTGTTGCATGATGTAGCTCAAGAGGGATCCACCTCCCTCCCATTCAGAGTTGGCACAGAATGGCTTCAATTCTGGAGAGGTCCCTTCTGCTGTCTCTGTGCATTCTGGGACACTGAACCATCCAGAGATGTTCCCCACTCCCACTCTACCTTCCACAGAATCAATTAAGACCCTCTCCCAAAAACCTACACCAAAGCCACACTGTCTCCCTTAAGACTGACCAGAAGAAGACAGCCTGCCTAAATGTCACTACCAATAATTCAGAGTCACAGTAGCTACCCACACCACAAGGCTAATGAAGTCTGCACCTATAGCAGAGTCTAGCTGATTGGTATCACCTAGAATAAAGCCAATGTAGCCACTCTCAGGTCCCAGAGTCAACACCATTCTTACTGCTTTGTAACCAGAAGGACAGGTCCTGGCTGCATAACCACCTACCATTTTCTACTGCCTGGCTAGACAAATTACCCGGATATAAAAGGTCAACCTGGAAGATCCCTGTCACCTGATCTCCCTGTCACCTGGTAGGACCTGTATCTCCCACACACTGGCCATTCCTAGTCAAATGGAAGTCTCTTGGGAAGATCTCCACCCAAATTGCCAAGCCTCCCTCTTTCCTGGTATTTCCTTTGGAAATACCAGCAGCCAAGGGACGATGAATGACTTTTCCATGAAGATGGCACAAAATGGGGCTGAAGGTGCAGCTCAGTGGCAGAGCACTTGCCTAATATGCACAGAGTCGCAGGTTCTGCCCCTGGAGCTGCCAAAAAGAAGGCAAAGATGTCCCTTCTCCTCATCCAAAGAACAGCTTTGACCATAAAGGAAGACATGGAATGCCCCCACTCTTTTCAGGTGTTCCCAGGCAAGCCACAAATCTCTGAATGAAGAAGAGGATATATGGTGACTGTCTACTGGCTCATGAAGTAGCTGGAGTCACATATCAGCTGTTGTATCCAATCTAGAGAATGTGACAAGGTGAATGTCCTCAGCTAACATTTCAGCATGAGATTTGTTGATATACCTCCCCATCATTGAACTCCTATCCCCCTAGAACCATAGCCCAAATAAACCCTCCCTTCTATTAGTCATGATGTTTTATTGCAACAAAAAAATTAATATACTGACACTTCCACTGGCTATTTATTGAGCAGCCCAAGTGGCTCAGCTAGCACAGCTCAAGGTCCTGTCAAACATCATACACTGCAAAGCTCTGAGGACCTTCCAGCTAGAGAAGTTGGTTAGAACTCAACTCAGAGAAGAGTTGATAAACACCTTCTAAGTGCTGTGTGGTCCCCAGCAAGTGATGGGGGGGAGGTATGATAATGGGTGCTGATTCCTGCCCTGGAAGAACCTGAGTCACAACAGGAGGTGCCATGTGGCTGTTCGAACTGCACTCTCCCACTCCACTCTTGCCACATTCTGTGAAATACCAATGATGGGAAAGAACCAGAGAGGGCTTCCCAGAGAAGGTAGCACTTGAGCCAACTGTGAAGTTGATTTGTGCAGGCAGATAGGGCAAGCTAGAAGAAGGACCACACAACTGCATATTCGGTGTGACAGCCACACCTTAACAGGAAGAACCCTGACTTCAGCATCTACTCCTGAGGTCATACCCTGACCTACATTGTACCTTTGGACAAATCCCTGTGCTTCTTGGCACCTGTTTCCTCATGGAGACTGTGGAGATCATGATAGGGGTACCACATTCCAGACCCATAAGGAGGTTGACATAGTGGTTGATTGGTAAAACACTGGGTAAATGAGAAACGCACAGCAAATGTGGCTCATCATGATTGCTATGACTACACAGAAGGTACCAATGGGAACCACACTCCCAGCTGTGAGCACCCAAACTCCCAGCTGTGCGTGCCCATGATGAGGCAGAAACCATGGCTTCAGCAAAGCAGGTGGGTTGCACCCCTCCTGCTTTGCATCAAAGAGCACATGAGATGGAACTTTGGAAGCAAGAGGGTCCACAGCCCCTGAGTAGGACCCGAGGGGAAAAATACAGCCTAGGCAAAAGTGATATGATTACTCCAAGCATCATGAGGACAGAAACCCAGTGGTGCAGGAGGAATAGTGGGTCACAGCTGTGCCTCCTAAATATAGCCTGATTTCTGCTCCCAATGGAGTCAGGGAGTCTGAGCTGGCTTCCAGGGGAGGCTCTAAAAATAAAGCTGCCAGCAGGCCTCATTCTCCTCACCATGTCAAGACCTATAGGCTGAGTCTGCACCTGGGGACCCTGGAGGAGAGGGTGGAATGAGGAGTTGGACCGTGGGCTGTCTTTTGAAGACACCTGATCCTCTCTACAGAAGTGAGTGAGCAAGTGAGTTGATTCAGTGATCTCACTTAGGTCAGGAAGCATCTGGATTTGACCATTTGTTGTCAGACACTTCTGTTCATCTGAAAGAGCCATTATTCCTATGTTGTAGATGAAGACATGGAGGCTGCTTTCTACAGTGACATGATTTCACCAGGGTCAGAGGAATATGAAACAGTAAAGTTAAACATCACTGAATCTTACTAGACCAATTCAGCCAATTTTTTTAATGTCCATTGACATTATTAACACAATTACAGGTTTCATTATGACATTTTCTTACATACGTGATATACTTGATCATATCTGTCACCACTGAACCCTTGTCCTCTCTCACTTCTACTGATCACCTTTCTTTTACCATGAGTGCCTCTTTTCAACTTTCCTATCTGGTTTTTGCTTTGTTTGTGTTTTCCTTGATGACTCTGGAGCATGGTAACTTACTAGTGGCTATACTCCAGAAGACAATGACCCTGCCTCCCTTTGTAACCACTAGGTGCATTCGGAAAGGGTGGGGTCTTGTCAGTCTCCCATGCCTCCATGAGGGCACAAGAATGGCCCAATCTCTCACACATCATGTGCAGATGGCCACAGCTTCTGTGGCAGTTCCAAACAGCCTGCCCCACCCTCAGGCTCTTCCCTCCTTTCCACTACAATTTTTTTGAACCTTGTTTAACATAGATGTGCCATCCTGGGATCAGCATGGAACAGCCCCTTATTTGTAGCACTTACAGCAGTTAATGTATCTCTGCAATTACTGCTGCCCTGTGCATAAAATGAAGCTTCTCTGACTAAGGATAATGATGATGCTAGTCTGTGGGGATTACACATACTTACTAAGATGTCATTTTGTCAGTGGCCAGCCGATTCTTACACCAAAGAGACTACCTTTATTTTCTGCACACTCCTTTTCACTGCCTTCACCTCCCATCCCCAGCTCCACCAGAGTCCCACTCCATCAGTCTTCCCCAGTCTGGCATGAAAGAAGAAGTGTGGAATTCCTGGGGAAAGAAGCTATTCTCTCCTCTCTCTCTCTCTCTCTCTCTCTCTCTCTCTCTCTCTCTCTCTCTCTCTCTCTCTCTCTGCACTCAGCTCTTAGAATCTTGCCAGGGCAGATCTTATATTTTCATTGACTACCTAACTCCTGTCTCTCCAACCCATGGCAAATCCACAGTACCTGTCCTCACTATATATCCAAAGCACTCATTAGAATGGCTATCATAGAAATACTAACCATGCCAGGTGTTGGGGAAGAGGGGAAGAGGTGGGGAAGAAAATTCACACATGCTGTTTGAGGTTAAAAAAAAAAAAGTCATTCATCCTGGAAAACAGAGGTAGGACAGTTGCCCACAGTGTTAAACTCATCCTTACCATAAAAAATACAGTTAGCCATTACCCAAGAGAAAAGAAAGCAAGCAAATGTCTACACAAAAACAGTTCAGGGCAGCTTGAGATATAATTATCCTCACCCAGAAACAACCCATGTGTCCGTATCATGGAGTATGAAGGAGTGCACTGTTGACACACACACAATTGATGCATGAGTCTCATACAGATAATGTTGAGTGAGAGAGATGGGGAAGTACATGCTATACAAAATTCTAGAAGTCATATGTATATGAATATACATATTATATATAGCTAAAAATAACAGAATAAGACCAGTGATTACCTGGCACACAGAGGGGATAGAAGGCAAGGGTTGGTGTGAGGAAGAGGGAGAGTACCAGGGAATAAGGAGTGGTGGAAATGCTCATTACCTTGGGTACTGGGTAACATTACAGATACATGGATACATTAAGCTCATCAAATGTGCATTTTAGGGTAGCTTCTTTATGTTGATTAGATGTCATTTAAGTTTTTTTTTTTTTTTTATGTATCTCAAGCTCAACCATTTCTCACCACTTCTGCTGTTATCCATCCTGACCAAAGATCCTCCACCATCTGGTTGACTCATCCTACTCACCCCAGCCCTGCTAAAATGCCATTGTCACCAGAACACACTGTGGCTCCTTGTTGTCCTACCCACCCATTTCAGGAGTTTTGTTCATTGGTTGATAATAATTCACAGCTACCCCATCTCCAGAAATTAGCTCTTGGCCAACAAGCCACCTACCAGGAAGATAACATCTTTTACCCAAAGGACATAGGCAGCTGCTGAGGGATATGAAGGTCCAGCAGATGATTCTGCTGTGGGATGTATGAGAAGCCTAGACTAGCTTATTGAGCTCCTTCTCCACCTGGGAAGGACTCACTCAGTAAGTGCCTGCAGATACAGAGAACCAACCCAAGAGAGCTGGGACTCAAGTAGTCCTGGGAAGCTAATCTAAAGCGAGGATTCTAGGAAGAGCTAGTCATCCAGAGATATGCAGAGAATTGTATGTTCAGAGTGCTTGGTGGTAATGCAGTACAATTGTTTTTATTTGCATGTACATGTGGACATGCATGTGTATGTGTGTGCATGCATATGTGATAGATAAATATAAGCATAGAAAAATATAGATTTATGATAGATATAGATGATAGAGATAGATAGATAGATAGATAGATAGATAGATAGATAGATAGATGATATATGTCAAAAGTTGTCTTTGTGGGGCTGCAAGTTTGTACCTGAGTGAGGTATGGATGAGGGAAAGGCTAGCTATAGATGATAAAGAAAAGACAGAGACATGATATGTCAGGAGGGCAGATTCAGTCCATACTGAATGCCACAAGTTTATTTTTTTACCACTCTTATATACCTCAACAAAAAAGGGGAACATGGTATCATGTATACAGAACAAACAGGCTTTTATTCATCCTTTCTCTAAGGGTTCAGTAACCACAGCTTAGATTCAACTTATTGTTCCCTAGCCTTGAGGGTCAGGAGTAGCCACACCTCAGACCAGGTCTATTGTTATTTATAATAAGACAGCCAAACATCATATCTTTGACCTTTAGGTCTTATGACTTGTTGAGGACAGTTTTGAACTCTCTATCTTTGTGCCAAGATGGAGTGCAACCATGTTTATGGGCACTGACAGATAGAGGTAAGTTTATGTGAATGCATGTGTGGATGCAGGTGCATGTGTACGTGTGTGACCAGACATGTGGAGGTCAGAAGTCAATATCAGGGATTTCCCCAGTTTCTAACTTTTTCTAAAGATTCATTTTATTTTTAATTGTGTGTATAGTGTGTATGTGCACACGAGTGTGGGTGCCTATGGAGGCCAGAGACTTCAGATACCCTGAAGCTGAAGTTGAGGTAATTATGAGCCACCAGATGTGAGTACTGGGAATTGAGTTCTCCTGAACCACTGAGCCATGTCTCCAGTCCTCTCCACTCTTTTGTTTTTGTTTTTAGACAGAATCTATCATAGAACCTGGAGCTCAATGATCGAGCTACCAGCGAGCTCCAGGTATCCACTTGTTTCCATCTCTCCCCCAGTATTGAAGTTTTACACACACACACACACACACACACACACACACACACACACACCAGCCAGGCATCCTAATTTAGGTCCTCACACCTGCATAGAAGATACTTTATTCATGGAGCCATCCCCCTAGCCCAGTTGCTATGACCAGTAGAGCTGGTCTGGGTGCTGGGAGACAAACATGCATAGACTTGTACATTAGCCCCAGAGATTAAGAGGGATGGGAGCATAAGTACAAAGGCTCTTAAATGGGGTAACTGTTGTTGAACACTGCACTTTGAAGAGAGAAAGTGACAGGCTTGAGACAATCAGCCATGTCAAGCAAGTGTGAGAGGCAGAGAACTCCTTGGGATGGCATTTAAAAAGACCCTCATTTCCTGAGGTTGAACAGCAGATAGGGCTGAGGTCAGGCACAGGATAATTGCAAGAACAGTGTGCTATTAGATAACATGCCTCCTAAGTCCAGCAACTCTCACCTGCCAAGCTAAGATCCTGATGGGAAGAAACATAAGCTAGAAGAATCCAAATTGATACACTTGAACCCTTAGCATTTCAACCTGCCTGCAGCCCCAGCACCTGCTACAAGTTCCACTCCTGTGGGTGGGATGACAGATGTCCTCCTCACTATCACTGCTCTGACGGAGATCAGCCTGCACACCCCACAAAGTCAAGTACTTTCTTGTTTAGTGCTGATCCTCTTTAGCCACCAGAAGTGTAAATGGAGCCAAAACACAGCCAGGTTTCACAAGGTAAACATCCAATCTGCTAAGAGATCCACCTGTGAAGCCGGGAGAGTTGGCTAGTACAAACCAAGAGACACTGGAAGGGCAGGTATGGAAGCAGGTGCCAAAGGGCTGACTCTGTAATGACTCATGTCAGAGCATGAACTTCACTAGGAGCTATTTCTAATGCCAGCATGATTCTTGGAAGTAAAAACAACATGTCATGGGGAGGGGGCCACAGACTCTCTTTAAGATTTGATGGCTCTTGAAACCTAATCTATTTACTAGCCCTTTGCAGAAAATGTTTGCTAATATCTGATGCAAGAGAATAAGAACATGATGAACCCAAGAGCAAAAATAGTATTACTTAGAACATAGGTTTAGAAAAGATGAAGATCAATATCCTGGAAAAGACCACTGATCTCCAAGAGAAGTACCAAGACCACACAATTGAGAAACAATGACTTCCTGGACCAACATTATTCAACCAACAAGTGGCTAGTCATATGCAGCAGGATGAAGCTGGGACCTTACTTCATAGAAATACAAGAATGAATTCATCTGGATCAACAACTTAAATATAAAAGCTAATACAAAATCCTTAAATTGAGCAATGGAATCTTGGACATGACAAAAGTCTGAGCAACAAAAGGGGAAAATAGATAGATGAGGCATCATCAAAATCAAAATCCTTTGTGAACCAGCTGATAGTACCAAGAAAGTGAAAAGGTAGCCCTAACACTGAAATAAAATATTTTCAAATAACACATAGGATAGCAATCTAATCCAAAAAATACGAACAGAGAATGTAAATGGCTATTTCTACAAAGAAAGTATGAAACTGGCCAGCATCTGTTAGGAGTAGGTTTTTCCCTTTGGCCGGTCTGGTCCCACTGCCAAGCCAGCCCCAAATAACACACACAGAGACTCTGTATTAAATATAATTCTGTCGGCCAGTTACTAGTTTCTTATTGCCTAGCTCTGTCTTAAGTATGAACCCATTTCTATTAATCTAAGTACTTCCACGTGGTCTTATCTTACCGGAGAGAGGGGACGGCGTTCTCTCTATCCTCCATCTTGGATCTCTCCCTACTACCTCCTCTCTCCTCCTAGTCTCCTAGTCCTGCCTATCTTGGTTTCCTATTGGCCAACAGTGCTTTAATCATTAACCAATGAGAAAAACATATTTACAGAATGACATCTCCCATCAAGCATCCATATGGGAAGATGCTCAAAGTCAATTGTTATTTGGGGAATGCAAATCAAGACCACAGTGAGGTACCACTTCATACCTACTAGGAAAATGGTAATTAAAAACCAAAAAGTAATAAATGTTGCAAGGATATTGTACATTGTTGGTAAGAATGTAGGGATGTAAAGTACTTTCCATGGCAATAATGGAAAACAATTTGGCAGTTCCTTGAAAAGTTAAAAATAGACTTGCCTAATGGTCCTGCCTTTCCACTCCTAGATGTATTCCCTAAAATATTTTGTTTTTATTTGTTCTGTTTGAGACTGAAAATCTGTTTATGATCCTCTTTCTCAGTCTCCCAAGTGCTAGTACTACAGGCATGTGCCACATGCCCAACTGCACAAAACAATTTAAAACATATATTCAAACAAATGGATACCCATAGATGTTCGTGACAGTGCTGTTAACAAGAGCTGGAAGGTGGCAACACTCAAATTGTGATCAATGGTTGAATGGCTGAATGAACTGCAATGGACAGATGCATACATAAATAGATGCATTAAGATGAACATAGTAAAATATGTTCACCTGCAAAAAAGGAGTGAAGTGCTGACAACATAGCTAAACTTCAGAAACATCACACAAATATTCATGATATAAATAGAATTACATAATTCCATTTGTAAGAAAGGTTTACAAGAGACAAATCCAAATAGGCAGAATACAGCTTGGTGGCTTTGGGGTCTATAGTGGGTCAGGAGGAAGTACTTAATTGCTTAGTTGGAGGAGTGATGGAAATGTTTTGGAACAAGACAGGAGTAATGGTTACACAACATGAAAAATGTACTATAGTGCCACTGAATTGTCCCCTTTAAAATGGCTGATTTCATGTGATGTGAATTTTGCCTCAATAATTTATTAAGTGGTGAAAATTTGATGAGAGCCCTGGCACCCTAGGACCCTTAGAACGAAGCAGGGCACTCCATGCTCCATGGAGTGAGGGTTGCTCTATAGGGAGACACTGGCTTTGCTAGGAGATGTTTGTGTATAACTGAGGCCCCTATGGCAATCTGGACTGAAAATGATTAGCAGAGACAAGAGGTCTCTGCTAATCACACCCAAAAGCAGAATGGATGTGATTGCCTTATGAGCATCAAACATGTGGTGGCACCCTACAAGTGTCTGCAGTTAGTACCTGCTTACCACTGTTTTTGTAGATAAAGTTTTATCAGAGTCATGCGCATTTGCTTATATATATATACTGTTTATAGCTGACTTTGGGGCTGTGGTAGCTAAATAATTGTGAAAGTTATAAAATATTGTAAAGCCTAAGATATTTACCTATTTCCCAGCCTTTTCTAGATAGGTTCACTGGCATCAAATCTATCAAAAAACACAATATTTGAATTAACTAGCGGGGGCTCTTTGGAATATGGATAATCAACAGAGACAAAGAATGTATAGACAGAATCACCAAAGAGAAATCACAATACTTGCCATTTCCAGATCTGTGCCAATTCTTATACCCAAAATCCATCAACTAAAAAAGAAGTTGGGTCCTGGACAGAAAAGAGGAGCTTTCAACATTGTAGTCAACACATGCACATAGACCTATGGTTGTGTCTTAAGAGAAGGGAAGGCTTACAGCAAAGAACAGAAAATCCAGGTGTCCAGTGAAATGTTGGATGTGGAGGGTCAAGTGTTGCTGATACACTCTAAGACTCAATACCCAACCATTGTTCCTTACAACAAAGGTGTTAGAGATCAAGTAAATGCAAGGTCTGACACAAATGATGAAAGCTACCAATAGTTTGCCCCAGTTCTAGAATACATGAATGAAACACACACACACACACACACACACACACACACACACACACACACACACACACACACGAAAAAGAAAATGGCAGGTCAAATGACCCTCATCATTTCCTACCCTACAGTGACTTACTATAAACCAAGTCAATTAGTAACCCATGTGTTGCTTCTGAATTGGATTCAGTATATACTATTACGGTTTGGAATAAAGTATGCCCTACAGGTTCAAGTGCTGCTGTGCTAGCAATATTTGGAGAAAGTGTTTGAACATTGGAAGGCATGGATTGGATGGAAGTAGGTCATTGTAGATCATGGAGACTGTATCTTTTTTTTTTTTTTTTTTTTTAATTTTTTTCGAGACAGGGTTTCTCTGTGTAACAGCCCTGGCTGTCCTGTAACTCGCTTTGTAAATCAGGCTGACCTTGAAGTCACTTAGATCCACCTGCCTCTACTTTAAGCTCATGTTCTCTCTCTCTCTCTCCTCTCTTTCACTGTGTGTATATGTGTGGGTGTTATCTATCTTCCCATCTGTCTGTCTCCATCTCCATATACTGCTACTGCCATGATGCCATGCCTCACACCTCATTGTGAATGAATACTAAATGAAACTGTGAGCTAAAATCAGTCCTTTCTCACATAAGTTGATTATGTCAGATGTTTCATCACAGCTGTCACCTAGAACACATTAGCACAATGGCAAGCAAGCAAGACAGTTCTTACTCTGGAGAGTCCTTTCAATTGTACACCCATAAGCAGAAACATCCCATTTCCATTCATTCACATGAGATGAGCATCAGTTTTCCTCCTCGGCTCTGTCTTGGGGATAAGTTACCTGGGCTTTCCAGAGAGCCACACTGACCCACTATGTTGGTAATGTTATATAAATCAGGTCTTAGTGCAGAGGTAGTGATAAGTATGGTAACAAGATCAAGTACAGCAAGAGTACCTCTTTCCCAAATTCTAAGGAGCTGCAATGATTTAGACTTAAGGGGATTTTCAGTTTTTGGAATACATGCATATCCCTATTGGGGTGTTTTTTGTGATCCTACTCATGTAGAATGGGCAATTCATTTCTATTTTGTATATACTTTATACACATGGATAGAAGGCAATATTACATGATATTTTTAGCAGTTTGCCGTTTGACTGGGACCCCACACACATGAGGTCAGATGCTTCCTGCAGTCTCAGCACCCAGATAAGTTGGCTCACAACTGCCTGTAACTCCAGCTTCAGGAAATCCACTGGCATATAAGCATATAGCATTCACTCACACAGTCCCATACATACATCAAAATAAAAATATATCTTTTAAAAATAATTATGAAATACAGGCATTGCCTTGGGAGAGTAGGCCCTGCACCTCACCTAAGCAGCACAGTAGAGCTGACCCTGTTGGCTGGAGTACAGGTGAGCTGACTCAAGGATATGTGGTGATGTGGGCAAGGGAGAGATGCCCCCGCTCCACCAGCTGTAGCAGGTGGGAGAGTTGGTGGGGAGGGGGTAGTGAAAGCGAGAGAACTGGCCCTGCCCTTGCCAAATGCAGCACTCTGGAGAGTAGGTCCTGAACCTCTCCTGGGTAGCACAGTAGAGCCGGCCTTGGTGATGTGGGTGTGGATGACCCTGCCCCTTTCTGCCTGCAGCATTGAATGAGCTAGACTGGGCAGTGCTAGAGAGCTTGCCCTGTTGGCGAGGATGTGGGAGAGATGGAGGATTGACCAATTCAGCTTCCACCCAAGTTCAGATTTAGGACTTTGAGTTGGCCCACCCCAACATCAACCCCATCTATGAACTGCTAAAGCATGTGAAGGAGCCAGTCCTGCAGACGCAAAGCTGTAAGATTTTTATGACACAGAGCAACAACAAGATATCAAAAGGAGTTCCAGTGAAGTTGCAGTTTTGATAGAATAGCAGAAGCCAGAGGCCTCAAACCAGATCAATGAATCATTGCAATGAACATTTGCAAGTAAAGAATTACAAAAATTCTTCTACTAGGCAATCTCCCCTGGATATGATTAACTGAAAAGTGCATCTGGTGACCCATGGCAGATGCTATGGTTGACTCACCAAGATCCCCACTTACTAGGTCAGGGCACCTGTCTCAACATTATGCCTATTGCTATGAAGTAAGAAAGAGAAAAACATGGTAAAAAGAAACTTCAGGGAAAAGTGGTTTGTTTCAGTTAACAGTTCCAAGTTACAGTCTATCAGTGTGCAGAAGATGAGGCAAAAACTTCAGTTGGTCACATCACACCACAGTCAAAAGAAGAAAAGAAAAACAGAAGTAAATGAATTCATACATGATCATTTGCTTTCTTGCTTGCTTCCTTATGCTCAGTTCAATTCCCTTACTCGTACATGGTTCAGGATCCCCTGCCTAGGGAATGCTGCCACTCAAGGGGATTTTCCCACATTAATCAAGATAACCTGCTTCCAGGACAACCTGATCTAGGCAGTTCCTCACTGAGAATCTACCCGGGTAATTCTAGATTATTCCAAGTTGACAACCAAAGCTAACATCACAGCATCTATCTTCCTACTGCTGCATTCACTGCCCCAGCTCACAGTTGCCCCTCTTTTCCCAAAGCTCCTCTTGGTTGACTGAGTTTCTTGGCTCAGAAGTTACACCAGGCTTCCTAGAGGATGGAACCCAGAGTAGTGCCTGAGTGACATGAAATTATGCAGGTGACTCCTCTCTCCTTTGGTGGTTCACACTTTGGTCTACTATTTAAGGTTCTGTCATCCTTCATGGATCAGACATAAATCCATGAAGGTTGATCTTTTATCCTTCTCCATCCAGCTTTACTGCCTTGAACCTGGGGCAGCTCAGAAGCCACTGCTGTTTGCCTCAGCCACTGACTTCATAAGCAGGCAAGCTAATCCTTTACCTTGCATCTCTTGAGGTCAAACCCTGGTGTGGTGGTCGTGCTAAGAGAATGAAGGAAAGGATGACAGAATTTGTGTGGGTGATGGTTAATTTTAATTGTCGACTTGATTGGATTGAAAAATGCAGAGACATTAGTAAAGATACCCAGGTGTGTCTGTGATGTCATTTCCAGAGCCAGTTAGATCACAAAGGCTCTGTTCTAACCAATAGATGGACCCATTGATGGATTCATTAGGTGATAGCATTTGGGAGCCATGGAGAAAAGTAAGAGCTAGGACCTTGTTAGAAGTCACTGATGGTGTGTCCTCTGGGGCTGTGGTAGTTTGCATGAAATGTCCTCCATAAACCTTAGGCATTTGGTCTCCGTTGATGGCTGTTTGAGGAAGAGGTGAGGCTTTACTGAAAGAAGAATGTCACTGGGGAGTGGGCCTTGAGGTTCAAGGTTAGTTGGTGTGTCTTGTTGAGTTTTTGTTTTGTTTTAGTTGTGGTTTTTCAATTTGACACAAGCTAGAGCCATCTAGGAAGATGTAACTCGCTCAAGTTTCAATCAGATTTCCTGCATGGAGGTCTGTAGTGCATTTTCTTGAGCCATGAGCAGTGCCACCTCTGGCCAGGTGGTCCTAAGTTGTGTAAAAAAAAAAAAAAAAGCAGGATGAGCAAGCCATTAAGAGCAAGCCAGTGAGCAGTGTTCTTCTATGCTTCTGCTTCAGTCCTGGCTCCGGATTCCTGCCTTGAGTTTCTGCAATGATGAGTTGTGATGTGTGAATGTAAATGTAAGCTAAAATAAACCTTTGCCTCGCCAAGTTTCCTTTGGTAATAGTGTTTTATCACAGCAATAGAAACCCTAAGATACCTGGTTTGTTCTCTTGACTTTCTGTTTGTAGTTCAAGACATGAGTTCTCAGCAGCCGATACAGATGCCAGCCACCTGCTACCTCTACTCCGTCATCATAGACCCTAAGCCTCTGAAACAATGATCCCCAAATAAACTCCTCCTTCTGTAAGTTGCCTTGTTCATGGAGTTTTATCACAATAATAGAAAAGCAACTAATACAGGTGTATCACAAGTTCTAATAGGTCTTAATAATAAAAGCCTGGAGTCAGATATAGGGGAAAACACTGTGAAATAAAGGAGATAAAGGAGCAAACCATAGCCACACCTGACCTAGCTAACTTTACAGCTGAAAAAAGAGTGAGCTCCTGTTTCCTCCCACCGTATCATTTCCTCTCTCTGCCGTATCATTTCCTCTGTATCATTTCCTCTCTGTCTTTCTGTTCAGAACTCCAGACTAGTGACTAGCTCCACCCTCTGGAATTTAGGCAAGCTTTATTTGTTAGAGTATAAACAAGGTATCACTACATACAGGAGCTGTATTATGCCTTGGCATCTTCCTTCTGCTATCCCATTCTGCTTCTTGTCCACCATGAGTGAATGACATCTCTGGAACTGTGAACCAAATAAGTCTTCCCCCCCCCCCTTTAACTGTTCCTGTAAGTATCTGAGCACAGCAACACAAAGGTGATGAGCACAGTGCTTAAACAAAGGTGTCCTGTAGACAGACCCATTTTGGTCTCCTGTGGTCAGCCAGTAATACAAATGGCACAGACTCCTACAAGTTGTAAAAGGCACATAGAAACTAATACATCTGTGCGTGTGTGTGTGTGCGCACGCGCGTGAACACACACACATGCATGCATTTTACATGGATGAATGTGTTTGTGTGTGTGCCTGCATACATGTGAGTGCATATGCACATGTGAGAGCACTGTGTGGAAGGCCAAAGGTTGATGTCCTCAATCTCTCTCCATGTTATCTTCTAAAACAGAGTCTTAGTTAACTTTTCTATTGTTGTTCTGAGACACCATGACCAAACCAACTCGTAAAAGAAAATATTTATTGGGACTTGCCATTTCAGAGGGTTAGTTTAGTCCATGACCATCATGAGGTGAGGAGCACGGCAGCAGGCAGATGGGCATGGTGCTATAACAGAAGCTGAGAGCTCAAATCTTGAGGCAATAACCATGAGGCAGAAATAGCTAACTGGGAACAGCTTGAGCTTTCTAAACATCAAAGCCCATCCACAGTGACACACCTCCTCCCACAAGACCACACCTCATAACCATTCCCTAGTAGCTCCAATTCAGGATGAAGCAATCAAATATATGAGCCTATGGGGAGCATTCACACTCAAACCATCACAGACAGGATCTCTCTCTGACCCTGAAGCCCACTGATTTTATTAGACTGGTTAACCAATGAACTTCAGGGGTACTCCTGGCTCCTCCCTCTGCTCCCAGAACTGGAGTTATAGACACAAGCCACTACGACCACCTTTGGTTTTCTGTGTGGGTGCTGGGATCTAAACTCAGACCCTCATACTTACATGAGAAGCACTTTACTGATTGAGCAATGTCCCCATTCTCCACACAGATTTTTTTTTACACTTCACAGGCATGACTTTACATCATCTTAATTCATGAAGGTTTTGGGTCAGTTTCTGTTAGCATTCTTGCTTTGCCCATGTGAGAGGGATTACTTGTACAGCTGGGATTGCAAGTTTGGGTGCCTTTGAGGACCAGAAAGATAAGAAATGAGCAAAGGGACCACAGCACCTATCCTCCCCCCTATGTTTGTTTGTTTGCTTGTTTGTTTTTTGTTTTTGCTTTTTTTGAAATAGGATTTCACTGTATAGCTCTTGCTGTCCTGGAACTCTCTAGGCTCACACTCAAAGAGATTCACCTGCCTCTTTGTCTCTAATGCTGGGATTAAAGGTGTACACTGCCACCACCTAGCACCTATCCATTCTAACAGAACAGCCCCTGCTCAGCTGGGTGAAGAGAACATGGATCCTTGTGGTTATTCAAAGGACTTTTATGTGAAAACCTCTCATTTTCAATTGTTAGCAACTAATACCACAAATTATAAAACATCATGCATGCCACATCTGATCTGTGGGCTATGAGCTTGCAATCTCCATAGTCACTGATTCAGATACTAATTGATATTTACATAAAAGAACTTAAAGACCCTTCATCCCAACACTCTGACTTTTTGTGGTTCTGATGACCCTGCACTGTTATGCCTCCAGATCTCTGCAGGTAGCCTTTCTCCTCCTCTTACTCTTCCTATTTTTTGTTTGTTTGTTTGTTTGTCTACAAGGCTGAAGACATACCAAAGATTTGCTGCAGGTGATGTGTTCACCTTCCAAGTATCTAGTTTTCCTTTCTCCAGAGAAGGGAAGAAGCACAGAAGACCAGAGAAAGAGAGAAGCAGGACCTCTGGCCTAGCCATCATGTTTACTGTCTGTTGAGCTGCTAGCTGTGACTCTTTTATTCCTGAGCTTGGCAAAGCAGGCAACCCTACCTACATGACAGGTGTATAAGGGGGTGCTTAGAAAAGTCCCATGGCTCTCACATGGTAACACTACAATGTCGTTACAGCTAAAGCTCTTTAGGAATCCATACCTCCCAGAATGATGGCTTTCTCAGGACATGCTAGAGCAGGCAGGTACAGCCCTCCAGCCAAGCCATTCACCCTGAACCACACGTTACAAGGACTGACCTAACAGCTCCCTCTCCCCCAGTCCCCAGTTCTTTGGGAATTCTTCCCCTCCTAAGTTCAGCCCTGGACTGCTGGTCTCAAGCCGTACCTCTTATCGGTCCTGGTGTAGGTCTCAATTTTCAGCTGAAGAGAGAGAGGTTCATCTGAGCTCTGCAATGGCTGAGGAGTACTTTGGAGCCACGTACTGCTGCTGTTGCTAAGAAACGGGCCCTCTAAATTCAATTTACAAAAAAAAAAAAAAAAAAAAAAAGATAGAGTGAGCCAGAGAGAGCGAATGAGGGAGGATGCTGGAACATCTGGTTATCTTCCCTGACTGTCTCCAGTGACCGTGAAAATGAGATAAGGACTGGCCAAGATGGATGTGCTGGCATAAAACCCATTCCTGCCCTTCCTCTGGGCAACTATTTCAGATCTGCAGTGGGCAAATGATGGGTGCAGAGGAGGAAGCATCTCCTTTTGAGAAAACTAGTAGATGAAAACACCCTTGTCCCCAGTCCCCGGAAGAAAGGATTCAGACCCAACACGGTGAGCCCAGGTTCTTCTATTTGGCACCCCCCCCCCCCGCCACTTCAACCATTGAGACAATTCACCCGCATATTTGTAAAATCATCCCTAGCTACTTGAAATTTTCACAGTACATTACCTCTTTGGTGTTGATATTATTTTCTGCAGTTCACAGGTGATGGGAGTCGGTAGGCAGTTAAGGTTGCCGGGAGAGGGCGCTAATGCTCACTTCCCGCGCTGGAACTGTTAACTGCAGATCCACTCAAGTTTGTAAAACCCTGTATTAATGGCAAACACCTTTCCTTGTGCTGCAGACTGAATACATCGCTCAAAAAGCACATATGGTGAAGCCTTGACTCCAATGAAATGATATTTAGAGCTGAGGTGTATGGGAAATGATTAGGTCATGAGGGTAGTGCCTTTTTGATAGGATCAGCTTCTCTTTAGGAGAATCAGGAAAGGCATCGCTCCCATTAGCTCTGCTCCCTTCCTTCCAGGAGCTGGACATCTGCAAAACCCAGAAGGGAAACCTTTCCAGAACCAACCCAGCAGGCTGCCACCCTGAGCTCAGCTTCCAACCCCTAGGACTGTTTCTACACAAAGGTTTAAGCCTCCCAGGCTTGAGAAATAGGCAACAGAAAGCAAAGCTAACCAGGTCCTCCCCGTTACAAGATCTCTCAAAGCCTTCAACTTCAGCTCACTGCAGGAGTCCTCAAGAGCAGTTCTTCATCTTTCTATAAAAAACTGATGCAAGGGTTGGTGGCTCTGAAAGATGATTCCAGAAGACCTCTGTAGGGATGAAGATTAAATATGGGCTGGGAAACCTACCACTTAAGTGATCTCTGTGGGCACCTGGAGCTTAACCCCCCATCTTAGGAACTAGTGATAGTAGTAGGACATGTCCCACAGATGGCATTTGCAGATATATCCCTGTGAGAAAGAGATCTGTGCTATGTAGATACCTCACCAGCAAGTGCTGTGTAGATGCCACACCTGCAGGTGCTGTGTTGAGACCATTTGTATGGGATGTTAGTAACCATTTTGCCTTGTTTCTCAGTACATGGAGTTGATTTTAGCAGAACCAATCTATGGTATGTTTTGAGTATGTTTTCCCGCCGTCCTGGTCCCACAGCCACGCCAGCCCAAATAACACACAGAAACACTGTATTAAATATTAAGCTGTTGGCCTGCTACTAGCATTTCTTATTGGCTAGCTCTGTCTTAAATATTAACCCATTTCTATTAATCTAAGTATTTCCATGTGGTCTCATCTTACCGGATAGAGGGCCTGAACCTCTGGTCTCTCAAGTCTCTACATCTTGACTCCTCTCTACTATTTCCGGAATCCTCCTTGTCTCCTAGTCCCGGCTATCTTGCTTTCCTATTGGCCAACAGTGCTTTAATTCATTAACCAACACAAGAAACATATTTACAGAATGACATCTCCTATCATTTCTATCTAAAATAAAATGAAGAGTTTTAACCTTATATCATAGCAAAATATATCACACAACAGTTGTCAAATAAGAATCACAGTTAACAATATTTAGTCCATTAACATTTAGTAAGATTTAAAGAAAATGTTCTATCATCTATCCTATCTTTGTGAATCTAAAGTCCTATATGTATCTTATCATTAATCCTAACTACGGAAAACTATAACCATAACTATCTGTCTTCAACTCCATCAAAGACCACAGAAGGATAATATATAAACTCTAGAAATGACAAAGACAACTCATTGCCTGGTTGGTCACCAGAAGTTCTTCTGTAAAGTTCCATCTTCAGCCTATAGGCCATAGTGTATTTGGCAGACTCCTCAGCAAAACAGGAAACTTTAAACTGTCTACTGTATTGGCAGTTTGTCAGTCACTTTTCTCTGTGTCCTGCAGACTGTCTGGCACTCTTCCATGAAGCAGGAATCCTGTAGCAATATCCATTTTATATCAACAGTCACTTTTCTGAGGGTCCTGCATGTCCAGTTTATATAGCATAAAGTCAAACAGTCCAGGCAAGAGTAGTTTCTTGCCCAAATGGCTAGTCTTGCCATATTAGAGGCAAACTCCATAACGAGTTTCTTTGATGTCCATCTTCCATCCTGATGCAGATGATATTGCCAGGAGCAGTTGGGTCTCACTATAAAGAAAAACCCTAAACCATTTTAAATGCCTATCCATCTCAAATACATCTCTATATATCTAGAAAACCTAACTCACCTAACTATAAGTTTTGACTATTATAGGTAATGATCTATAATCTGTATTAAATTATACATTACAATTTCTAAATTAGCTATATAAATATAATATCTAAACAATAGGAGAAATAGACATATCACAAAATTGACCTTAAATTTGTATCAATAAATGAAAATCCATTCCAAAGCAAAGTATTTATATCTATACCATAATCCCCTTTTTACCTTAAAAAGAGATTGGTTGTGATTATTAACCATTTATAACCAACCCCATATAAATGAAAACAAACATTTATAAATGATATTTGGGAATTTGGGCATCGTTCTTTCCAAACTACTTCCTGCTGGTAGGGGGTGCTGTCATGGGGATCCTAAGAAGACACAGAAATCCTGGCTGTAGTGGTCTGCAAGGTTGCCTTGTCCCAGGGTCAATGCTTCAGGGGGTCTTGCTTGATCAAACCATGTTAGTCTAGAAGGAATCTACAGCTTTTCATTTTCTGTGGAAACAAAAATAGAAATCCTTTTCCCCAGAAACCTGTCCTTGAACTTAAATTTTGAAGTCAGAGCATTTTTAAAATATATAAATTGAATTAGTCCAGCAGCATTTCTTTTAACAGTTGTTGTTATTTCCTCAGCAGTCAAACGACACAAAGACAATATAATGCCATACAGTATCCAGACTCCTTTTATGTTTTTCATTTTTAAGTGGCTTTTTTATTACTCTATTTCTTCTACTTCTATTTTTTTATTTTTTGAGACAGGGTTTCTCTGTGCAAATTTTATCTGTCCTGGAATTAACTCTGTATACCAGGTTTGCTTTGAAATCATAGAGATCTGCTTGCCTCTGTCTCCCAAGTGCTGGAATTAAAGGTGTGTACCACCACACCCAGCTACTCTCTTTCTTTTTATTATTGTTTTAAAAACCATTTTATCCTCCCAAGCCTACATATATTTTAAAACACACATTAAACCTTTAGAGGTTTTTCTTAATCTGAATCTGTCTTTACTCTAAATCTTTATCTTTTTGTGGCCACGAGTCTTTTGTCTGGTAAACAAGATTGGTCAAATGAAAGCCATAGCAGTATTAGCCAGTCTATCAAAGATGGGGGAGGGGTAAATTTACCACCAGAACAGAGACCTGTGTGTCCCGCTACCGTCTCGCCAGCAAGAACGACGCGGCACACAGATAGGATCCTTCTGCGATAATAGCTTTAATGCTTCTTGAGAGGCAGAGCATAAGCTTACACCAACTGTAGAGCAAAGACCCCGAGAGAAAAACCCACACCCTTATATAGAAACTCAGCCTCGCTTAGGACGTGTCACTCCCTGACTGGTTGCTCGCTCATCAGGCCGAATGACGCCACGGGAGAGGCGCGGGAGTAATCCCCTTGCACGCGCGCACAGGCTTATTTATGCCAACTGTCAGCCGGATGCCAGTGCCATCTTGTAATGGAGAATGTAGGGACGGCTCCCTACACCTGTGCTCACTGTTTGGTCTATGCTACCATCCAGTAGTATGCTGCCAGCTAGGAGATGTGGTCATTGCCATTGCCAGCTCTCATACACACCATTAAGTTGTTAGCAGAGCTCTTTAAAAGCCTTCTGTTTTTGTTGTTGTTGTTGTTGTTTTTGTTTTGTTTGTTTGTTTGTTTTTTGTTTTTTGTTTTGTTTTGTTTTTTTTTTTGCCGCTTATGCTGAGTCAGGAAACCTCCCTTAAGGGAGCCCTGCAAATCTCTGCTTGTCTCTAGCAAAGCAGAGCCCAACTGAAAAAATGCTGTTATTAAGAAGCCTTGCTTGTTTCTGTTCTTTTGTTTCTAAAACCCTTTTTTAAGCTTTTGTCAAGTTTTAAGTGAAAGTTCTTCAGTCCACGTTAGATGCCATTTTGTTAAGAATACGATATTCCCACCGTTCTGGTCCCACAGTTGTGCCAGTCCCAAATAACACACAGAGACACTGTATTAGATATTAAGCTGTTGGCCTGCTACTAGCTACTAGTATTTCCATGTGGTCTTATCTTACCAGAGAGAGGGCCCGGACCTCTGTTCTCTCAACTTTCTACATCTTGACTCCTCCCTACTACTTCCGGAATCCTCCTTGTCTCTTAGTCCTGCCTATCTTGCTTTTCTATTGGCCAACAGTGCATTAACCAATATGAAAAACATATTTACAGAATGACATTTTCCATCAATGGTAGCCCATAAGCATTGTCAGGCCTGAGATACCATGAATGACTCTGACAGCAACTTTTAAATGGGAACAGAGCTGCAGTTCCAAAGATTCATTTGATCATGAAACTTTGGGGAAAGACTCCCAGGACTCAGGATTCACTGAAGTGTCTGGAATATTGGAATTAAAAATTCCCCAAAGGCTGGAATTCATAGACATTTAAAGCCAAGGGATCACTTTACTCAGCACCTCCCAAAGCTGGCCAGATGAGTCCTTCAAGCTCATCTCCAGAACCCTCTTCCCCTCAATTACCCCATCCCTGAGCTTTTCTGGTCCACAGATCTTACAGCCTGACTTCACACCCATCCAGGAAATTCCTCCCAAAGCATATGTGTGGTATTCCTGGCTGCCTAGATCTGCATTTTGTGCAGAGGCTCTGAGCTTAGCTGAGAACAGGGAAATACCTCCCCCAGAATGCTTACTTAACACATCACCCACTTCTAGTACCCATTTAGACAGTCAGCCCTCTTTCTGAAACTCAATACTAATTCCAAGAGAACAGAGTAGACAAGTCATAGATGCCTGGGGTCAAATAGTAGATGCCTCTACTATTCCCTATCTGTGTGACCCTGAACCAGATATCTAATGTCTCTTAGCCCCAGATTTCTGTAGAGTTGATGAAGATATTCTTTTCTCACAGAACTATTATTAGAATGTCTTAATTATTATTAGAATGTTATACTCAGTGCCTGGGGACAGTAAGTTCTCAGTATGATAGCAGCCAATGTTTACTGAGCCCTGACTGCTACACACGTGGCATCTTGCTAAACATTTATATGTATTAACACAAGGAGTCCCAGCTATCTGCAACCTACCTGCCTACCTAGGTGACTATCTTCATTTCTCAGGGTATGCAAAGGATATGCAGAACAAGGCACACCCACAGTTGCTATGTGGTTAAGCAATAGCCTCAGGAAAGGTTGCCAGATTACACCTCAGGCAAGGGGATGTTCCAAGGCCTTCCATGGCCAGTCCTTTTCCTTCATGCATTGCAGAATCAACTTCCCTTTGGTTCCCAAGAACCATTAGGCCCCTTCTTCCAGGAAGTCTCCAATGACCCTTCCCACACTCAACTTCAAAGTTGCTAGAGTAGTATCCTCACGTGACACTCTTTGGTCACCTTCCTGTAGATCTCTTCTCACATTTAATCCAGAGCCCATATCACTACTCTATGAAGCAGGATATTTCCTTAGACCCCAAGCCACAGTGCCTTGGCCAGGTGGTATTCCACAAAGATGTTCAGTAAGGAGTGGAGTATCCTAATACCAAGGGGATATTGTGAAGTCCCCAGTCACTTTCCAGCCCTTTTTCTACATTTCTCAAAGATGAAATGAAGGCAAGACACAAAGAGAAACACCTGCTGGTCACATTGCCCAGACAGTAAGAAGGAACCAGACTCAAGCCCTGGATTCCTGGCTCTCAGGGGATTTCTCCAATGTTGAGGCCCTAGAGAGCTGTCTCCAGAGTGATTTATAATATTACTTAATGCTTAGTAATTCTGGCAAGGGGCTCATGCACTATTGCCTTCCCACTACAGGTTGTTCTCTACTACCACCACCACCACTACCACCACCACCCAACTCTGCTGGTTCCTCCTCTTCTCCTGGGACTTATCTACTAGTCAACCTAGTAGACTTCTATCCTGCCCCTGAGATACTGAGATGTCAGCTATCAGTCTCCATTCTGTGCTCCCAAAGGAGAGGCCAGAGTGACTGAAGCATCTTCTCTCTATCCAGAGGCCCCTCCAGCAATACAGTATGACCTTTTTTTTTTTTCCTCCACAGAGGACTTGTGATAATCCACCCCGACCCCTGTCTAGACATAAACCCAGGTGAAGGGCAGCAACCAAGTGTGACAGCCCACCAGAGGCTGTGTGACAGCCTTCTCAGTTCTGGGAAGTAGCTGTGTGAGGACAAAGTAGGCAGATAGAACTTCTTTAGGACTCCCCCAAAACTCAACAAGTGACCTTCTTCCCAAGACAGGAAAAAGAGAAGGGAAGGAGGGGAGAAGGGAGGAATCTTATCTTATTTTTGTAATATAAATCACTTCTTCACAATCCCTCGGTGAAGGTACCTAAGCACACAACTGCCTTGAGAAAACAGTGTAAGTGTGAATGTGTTATGGGTGGGTATGAGTAGGTGTGCACATATATGGTAGCTGGGTGTGAGTGTAGGATGGTCTGTGATATATTGTATATAGTAGTGTTTGGTGTCTGTGGTGTGTGTGTGTGTGTGTGTGTGTGTGTGTGTGTGTGTGTGTGTGTGTCTTGAGTGTGGGGATGGATGTAGGAGAAAGGCTGACAACTACATCTGTCCACCCTCACATCTGTGGACAAAAAAGATACCTAAAAAACCCTTAGGCACTATTTGTGGTCATTTGAATGAGAATGGCCCCCATAGGCTCATATATTGAGCCTGGTTCCTAGTTGGTGGAATTTAAGAAGGATTTGGAAGTGTGGCCTTCCTGCCTGCTGCTATGTTCCCTGCCATGATGTTAATCCTTTGGAACTGTGAGCCTCAAAATAAATGTTTTCTTTTATAAGTTGCTTTGACCATGTGTCAGAACATGGTTCAAGAATGAAGCTGTATGAGGGCAATTCTGAGTGCTTGTAAGAAAACTCCAAGAAAATAAGAGTCTTATAATCTTAATTTCTTCAAAAACACGAACTTGTTCTTGCATTGTGCTTTTGTGCTGCCCACAGGCATAGCAGACAGGAGTGAGGCAAGGATTCACATTAACTCTGGAATCTATCAGTTTGGCTAGGCTGGCCAATCACCACACCCAGGGGCCTCCTGTCTCCACTTCCCCAGTGTTGATATTCAGGCATGCATTGCCCTGCCTGGCTCTTTAGTTCATCCTGGGGGTTGGATTCAAGTCCTTACACTTGCTCAGTAAGGATGTAACCATCTCCCCAGCCAGGTCCACTTTGTGGGTTTTTTTTTTTTTTTTTTTTTTTTTTTTTTTGAGACAGGGCTTCTCACTGGCCTAGAACTTAGCAATTCAGGTAGGCTGATTGGCTAATGAGCATCATGGACCTGCCTGTCTCCATCTCCCCTGCTGGGATTATAAGCATGTGTGATCACTCCTTGTTTTTTAAAATGTGGGTTCTAGAGATAACAGGTTCTTGTGCTTCCATGGCAAATATTTGAACACCTGAGTCATTTCCCAGCTCCATCCTCAGACACATTGTTACATGAGAAAATGCAAGTGGCCAGCAGCCAAAGAACCAACACGTCCATCCCATCTCACATCATCACACATAGTACCAGACTCTGTCAACTCCACCTCATAGCACATCTCCTTTGGAGCACTGCTCTATGTCTGTGCTCAATGCAGTCCTCCATGTGGATACTATGGGAATCTTCCCAAACTGCAGATCTGTGTAAGGCAGTGGCTCCCATCACTTCCTAGGAGTACAATGTTTAAGGCTCTTGATGTCAATGCTCAGAGAGCATAATCCCATCTGCCTTCAAGCCTCATCTTCATTATCCCCTTGCCTGTTCATGCAGGTACACACACACATACACCAAATACACATATTCACCCCCATCATATCATTCCCTGATCACCCAGACACAAGAAGCTGTCTGTCCTAGCTCCAGGTCTCTGTAAGTTTACTTCATCTAAAGTCACTCCTCAACTCAAAGAGTTGCTGGCTTCTGAGCTTCACCTTAAAGGGTGAATAAGAGTTTTATGGTAGTCTCCAGAGTTTAGGAGCAGACACAGGAGTAGATATCAGAGGCCAGGGACTCTCTGTTTCTGTGAGAGGTCACCCTTGCAGACTTACATTTCCTTCACCCATTATTCCAGCTGTGCTCCCAAGCAGGCATCAGCTGGGCCTGAAATAACTCAGCTACTCAGGAAGATTAGGCTCTCCCATGTTTCTCTGCCAACAGGTATGCCACTTAAGGGTTATTCTGGTGGGGACAAAGCACTGGGCTTTCTCCTTAGCGTCACCATGCTGTTGGGAGTTGGCCAACCAGAGCCCAGTCTGATGCCTGCCCACCCTGCATTTGAGCAAGCCTGGTCCCACCACCATGTGTGGTGATTATCCAGAACGGACCCAGTTTAGAACAGGAGCCCAATGTGCATTCCTCCATTTGCTACCTCTAGCCGCTCTAGGGCTTGCTGGCAATCCAGAAGCTGAGACTTCCCATTGCCCACTTTGGTGATGCTGTTAGAACTAATTGATAAATATATACTTTCTGTTTAAAATAAATGCTTCATTTGCCTTGCAGGAAACTGCACTCTTCTTAAATCAAAATAGATGGAACTTGAAGGCCATATTTTTTTTTTTTAACAAGCTGATAGAAATCCAAAGGGAAATGTCTCCTAAAATATGCAAAAAAAAAATGGCATCTTCACATGCAAAAACAAAACAAAACAAAACAAAAAACCACAGCAGCTCATGTAAACCTCATAGGTCTGCTTTCCAGATCCCAAAAGCCTCCTTGACCTTGACAACCAGGCCAGAAACACCCCCTGTCCTCACCAGCTGGCATTTTTGTCTGCAAAACACAGGCTTGCTATCCTGGGCTGCCTGCCACCCTACCAACAGAGCCCTGATGACAGAGCCCAGGCACAGGAGATGACTGCAGGCTGCACCTCCCTGCTGTGGTCCCAGACATGTATATGCACACACACGAGCACACACAGGTGCACATACACACATGCACAGAAACAGAACAAAAGTTAGAATCCCCACCTACTCCCTGGCCTTGCCAAAGTGTGTGAAGGCTAGTCCTGCCCTGCATGTCAGCTCTTCCCTGACACCATCTTCTCCATACACCAGCCAAGGAGGGCAGATGTCAGGGGGAAGCAAGGGAGGGAGGAAACAGCTTAGGGCTGCCAGCAGGACTGGAGAGAGGAAGCAGAGCCCTAGGGAGTGCTAGGCAGGTGGCAGAGGGGGCCTCATTTGCTGGGCCATCTGTCAGGAGCAAAGAGAAGACCCCTAACTCCACAGCCTAGGCTCTCCCCTGCACAAGCACACACACACACACACACACACACACACACACACACACATCCCCATACACAGATGCTGACACCAACACAAGAACCAAGAAATATGGTCAAACACACAAGTTTCCACACATAAATATCTACAACTGTATATACCAATACACACACACACACACATATAGCCTCCCCATGCAGATGCTGCCATCAACATACAAAACCACATATGTGTACACATCCACTCATACATACCCATGACCATATACACACATAGGCTATAACTACACAAATGCAGTCATCTATACTCGTGTATACATTCAATTGCTACAGGTATACAGACACATGCATACATATACACACCTTCTCACATTCGTGCACATCCATACATATATCATACAAGTGCATAAGTGCCTACACAAGACCACTGAAATCCTCAGTCACATACATTGAGGCTGGTTCCATCCCTTCTCCAAGGACACTGAGATACACAGTGCCTTAGATAAAGTGGCACAGTGTCTGCATATAACCTACTCCACTCCACATCCTCCTGGAAATTTCACATCCCCTCTAGATAAATGATACCTCACACAATGGCACAGTGTGTGAACAATAGTCAGGCCATATTATACAAAGAATAATGACAAAAAAAGAAGTGGGAGCATGGTGGGTACAGGTACAATTTCTTTTTCAACTCTCTTCAGTCTAAGGATGATTCCACCCATGCAAGCAGAACTAATAGACCTAGAGAAATGATCATTGTCTTTCTCATGTCCCAACCAACTCACATAAGATCATGTCTCCCTTACCTGAACTCTATCACACCGACCCTACTGCCTGCCCCACAGATGTCTCTGGCTCAGGTATTGCCAGTCTGTGACTACACACTGGAATCTCTCAGGTACTCTTCATTAATACCAGCTCCAGAGTGCTGCTCCTGAGTTTCTGACTCACCTGATTGAGGTAGAGGTTTGGAAAGATTGAGAATATCTTAAACTTCACAGCTGGCCTGACATTCATTCCTATTCCCAGATCCATAACATAATGATGCTTAAAACTGCCTATGCCTAGAACTGGAGAGATGGTTCCCAGGACCAGGCAAAGATTCTCAGCCTCCACGTGGTGGCCCACAATGACCTGTAACTCCAGTTCTGGAGCACCCAAAGTTTCCTCTGGCATTCCTCAGTACACGAAGACACAACATTCAAGCACATAAAATAAAAATCAGTAATTCTGTTTTTAGAATTACTTAAGTCCACTGGCCTATTTGTTCATTCTTTCCTTGGGAAAAGCCATAGTGCCTACATAGAATTGTTCTGAAGATAAACTTGGATGTGTTTTCTAACACACACAGCAACCGGTCCTCAGCAGCAGAGCATGTCACCATCCTCTCTACTTTTGACCCGCTGCCACAGTACACTCCTGAAATTCACTTAGTCCAAGAGCTTCATAATGAACTCTCTGAGTTAGACATGCTCTGAGGTCCACTCAGTCAATCCCACTCTAGCCACTGTCCCCCAAAAAGGGGCCCCACCACTCAAAGTCAAGGAGAGGAATTCCATGTAGCCTGCTGTCTTCTTATTAGTTTCTTCTATTATTCTTGTGCAAATCACAGCAAAGCACCACCCCCCTTCCGCATGCCCAGAATTGTCCAGTCTAAAGTGAGCTCCCACCATGATGTTCATTGTCTTAGCCCATCAGGGATGTCTAGACACCTTTTAGGCAAGGAGGACAGAAGCAGAGGAAGCTGGAGATCTACACAAAGTCACATGATCAGCCAGCCTGGATGCCTCACTGCCTCACTTCCTCACCTCACATATTAAGCTTCAAGCCACCTGCCTCTATCCTCTGGGTCTCCTTCATTTTGGATCCTTCTCACCACCCAGAAATCCTCCATGAGACTCCAGGCTGCCATTCTTTTCACAAGAGCAAGGTTTGGCTGAGACAGTGACTATTTGTAGGAGCATAAGAACTGAGAAGTGGCTGGTCATAGGCCTGCTTTAAAGATACTAAATATAGGGGTGGGGAAGAAGATCATGTGGCATACAATGTGACTGAATTGCTTAAAGCAGGACCTGTGGCAAAAGCAGAGAGGAAACAGACTATCCTTTCCAGCTACTGCTTAGCATGAGACACTGCCAGGCTCATCAATGGATTATGATGGGAAGGATCACAGCCTGGCCAGCTGGGAACACTTTGAATGTGTTGCTCCCACACTGCCTGTATGATTTTAATTTCTCACCTTCTCTGAATTAATACAGAGATAACACCTTTCTCACTGGAACAGCCCAGGGTCTGATGAGATACTTTCAGTTTGATCACTAGACAAGTGCTAAGATAGATCTCAGTGAAGTCTGTCTGTCTTAATCTGGTCAACAACTATCTATATTCCAGACGAATATTCTAGATTATTGCAAAATTTTATTGTAATGAACAGAGATGGGAGTCATTGGCCAGGCTCTATTGCTGATAACAAAAGGTAGAACAATTTCTCCCATTATGGGATGTTTCTATATTTAGCTATAAAGGATGCAGCCCCTCCTCCCAAGGAGTTCAGATTCTCTTAGAGAAGACAGAGAAGTCTAGAAATAAATACTATGTAAAGAAGAAGACAAAAACAATCCAAATCCCTTAGCAAGTTAGGAGCCTTCAAGTCTGGAGAGAAAAATGGCTCCATAAGAGCACACAGTTGGACAGGGCAGGGTAAGGGGGGGGGTGTGAGCATGAGCTTCGCATCCTTCCTTAGACATTAGTAGCAAATTGGGAGCAGTGTTCTTCCATGTTGTCTGAACCTCTCAGACCAATTCAGACTCAGTGAAAATAAAAGGACTCTGAGAATGAAGGAAAAAGATAAAAATAAGAAAACTAAATTCTCTCATCTATAAACACACCAAAATAACATAAACCACTCAGAATGTCCCTAGCAGGAGGAACCACACTATATTTTTGTTTGCATCAAACTTATAAGAACTGAGACAATGGGAGATGTGCCAAGTTTCTAGACAGGAGTTGTGACTATGGAAGAAATGTTATTTTTTCCAATTCAATCAGTGGCTTGAACCAATTGTAAAGAAATCCTTTTCTTTGGAAAGAATGATTCTAAGCTTCATCTAGATAAAGTTAGGCAAGAGATATTGAACAGAAGAGAAGAAACAGGAAGGCTATGAACACTTCTATATATATCTACAAAATTAAACCATCAGTGTCAGGCAAGAATAGGTAAGTCAACAAAGTAGAGGATGCAGGCAGCATCAGATACAGGTGGACAGGAGAATTAAGGATCAAGCATAGGGCTGGACAATGGAATGGATGATTCAATAAACAGAGCTGGGAAACTGGACAATCCTGTTGTAGACTTACCTCATAGCATTGTAGCAAACGTCAAAACAAGAACAAGCCACTGTTTTCTTCTAAACACAAAGTAGAGGAACACACAATAGAAAAATGGGCTCAAACTATGTACCAATTTGAAACTTATAAAAGTCAAAACTTGTGTCCAAACAGTGGTTGAATTCAGGTGATGGGTACCAGGGTGAGAGGTCTTCGTTAGGGTTTCTAATGATGCAATGAAATACTATAGCCAAAAAGCAAGTTGAAGAGGAAAGAGTTTATTTTACTTCCAGTTCCAAATAATAGTCCATCCTCAAAAGCAGTTAGGGCAGGAACTCAAGCCAGGACACATGATAAACATCAGGCTTCTGGTGAGGTAGTCAGGGACTTCTACCTGCAGGACTTCTGTACAGCCACTGGGAGAATGCTGGTCAGAAGCAGAAAGAAATTCTGGAAATGAAGCTAACAGCAGTGAGAAGCAGTGCCAGGAAGTGAGGAGAAAGCAAGCTCTGAATCAAATCCCACTTAAAGCTTCTTTCAACTGCATTAGACATTTTCTCCTGTTACTGTAACTTGCACTTAAAAGCCTCCAAATTATTCATTTTGGTAAGGGTTTCTGTTGCTAGGATTTATTTCAGTTTACAATTCTCAGGTCACACTCCATCACTGAGGGAAGCCAGGGCAGGAACTGAAGCAGTGGCTATGGAGGAATGCTGCTGGCTGGCTTGCTCTCGTAGCTTACTCAGTTGCTACTGGACCCTCCCACCTCAATCACTAATCAAGGCACTATCTTATAGACTTGCCTACATGGCAATCTCATAGAGGCATTCTTTCAATTAAGAGCCCCTCTTTCTAGATACGTCTAGGTTTATGTCAAATTGACAACCAAGTAAGCCCAAAGATAGGGGTCTCTGTGCTGCTCACTCAGAAGGAGACAAAGCATGGCTTTTTCACAAGTCCATAGTGGGTAAGCAAAGCTCGGGGAGCCCAGGGTTGAGCATGCTCCTTGTTCAGAGATAGAGAAGTTCTCACTTTTGCTCTCCCTTCCTCCATACTCCTCACAGCTCCATCCTCCCCATCTTCCCCACCATCCCCCACCACACATGCACTGGCAGAGTGAGGAAATAGACTTGGATACCACTTGACCCCTTGGGATTATCCCAATATGATGGGATTTCCTCTGTTGCAGGAGGTGCTCTGCCAGTAGATAGTGATGCCTAGGCCACTTGGGTCACTTTTGGGAGAGACCTCAAAGCCTCTCCTCCAAGGCCATCTGAAGTGTCTTCCTTCTGACTTAGATTGAAATAGGTCAGGGTGTCTTCTGGCAGAAGGACACTCTACTGAAGGAAGCTAACATGCATGGTGGGTGTCTTAGCTACCATTCTATTGCTGTGAAAAGAAACCATGACCAAGGTAATTTTTATAATTAGTTCATGTTCATCATACCAGGAATAAGACAGGCATAGTGCTGGAATAGTACTGAGAGCTTTACATCCTAATCCAAAGGCAGCAGGTGAAAAGAGACTGGGGGCTTGGCATTAGCTTTTGAAACCTCAAAATCCATGCTCAGTGACACACCTCCTCCAAAAAAGCCACATTTCCTAGTTCTTCCCAAATAGTTCTCCTAACTGGGGAACCATGCATCCACACATATGAGCCTATTCTTATTCAAACAACCACAGTGGCTAAGCCAGGGAAGCCACCCTCACTAGCCACCAAGGTAGCCTCTTCCATTGTGATAGGTCAAAATGACTTCTCTGTACACACAAAGAGGTTTGCATCTCAGTGACAGACAATGCAATCAAAATATTTTGGGTAAATCTGTGGTGCAGAGTCCATGAGCAGGTGAAATCTCACCCTTATGAGAGTATCATTGGCCCAATGCAGTCTCAAATTGTCCCCAGTCATGGAGAGGCTTAGTGATCTGAACCAAAGACCTGTCTTGAGGGTCTAGGATATCCAATGTTCTACCTGTAACCCCAAATCCCTGAATTTTGCCCCTAAACAAATCTGGCCAAATCTGCTTCAAAGCAGCCCCCTTTTCAGACAGCTCTTCTTTATCATCACTTTTGTCCACTCTGAATTATTTCTTGAGACAAGATAGAGTTCATAGACAGAGGCTTGTGTCTAGAATATTCAGGGTCCTAAGTTCAATCCACAACACCAAAAAGAGCCAGGTGGTAGTGGTGAATGCCTTTAATTTCAGCACTCAGAAGGCAAAGGCAGGAAAATCTCTGAGTTCAAGGCCAGTCTGGTCTACAAATTGAATTCCAGGCCAGCCAGGGCAACACAGAAAAACCCTGTCTTGGAAAGCCAAAACTAAACCAAACAAAGAAAAAAAAAATAAAAATAAAAGAAAAAAGAAAAGAAAAAGAAACAGACAACAATAACCAACCTAAACTACTTCCTTATTTTATCATGTTTTTGCATTTTTTCTAATTATGTTTGAATAATATTTGATAGCAGCAATAGGAAAGTAAACTATGTAAATGCACATGAAACTATCTGGTATTAAGATGGCTGCCCTTCAGCTCTCTACCATACTCAAGAGCTAGAGAGCAGCCATTTGTATGCACCCACACTGTCCTCAAGCATCACCTACATAAAGGCATCAAAATCTGAACTCAGTGTGTATCCTTCCTTTATGTTTTTACTCAGGGTTTTAATATACAAATGAATAATACAATTGGAATCACTACTTAGGGTTTTCTGCAGACTGGCTTATTTCAGTCAATATTATGTTTCTAAGGTGCAGCCATGTTTGTTTATTTTTTTTTTTTTTTTTTTACTGTTCTTCGACAATTTCATGAATGTGTATAATATATTTTGGTCATTTTCTTCCCCATTTCCCTGTCTCATTCTCCCCTCCTGCTAAGTTCCTCCTCCCCATCAAGTGTCCTGTCTACATGTTGTGTGGTTTTGTCTTGGACCTCTGGGTCTAATGAGGGTTGCCTGAGTAAGCATTCTCTTTTATAATTCATGTAATCCATTCACTCATCTACAGGTATTTGAGTGAGTGATAGTGATCTGTGTGGCATTCTAAGCATGTTGTAATCATGTCTATACATCTCCCAGTGGTGCCCATACATGAGGTGTTCTCAGGTTACCACACCAATGAATGACATTGCTGGGTCTATAGAAATGCAAATGTTTGATTTCTTGAGATAAAGCCTTTTTGTTTCTCCATATTCTCTCTTAAAATACGTAGCTACCTGTACATCACTCCCCATTATCATTCCTCAGATATTAACATCATGGATTATCCATCCCTGCCCATGCCAGTGGCTTGCAGCATGCCTCCCTGCCATGTGGCTTTTATAGTCAGCTGAACATAAAGAAAAGTAACAAGTATTTAAGCAGAAACATTAGGAGGCACCCCTAGGCTTCTACCTGTATTCCCTTCTCCCCTCTGCTATAGAATACCATGCCGAAAGTAGGAATTATTTTTACCAAGCTGAGTCCTAGTGTGAAAAACAAGGAGCAGAGTCACAGCCAACAAAAATGACAGCATACATGAGCAAGAACTGAATTTTTATCATCATCAGCCATTGAGTTTGGGAGCTATTTGCTACTCAACACAATAAAGCAGCTATATCAAGACATTTAACGGAGATTTATTGAGTATCTTCAACTTGCCAGACATTAAACTTCTTTTAAGAGTGGCCACACTAGACACCAACACTCTGGCCAATCAGCAGATCCCAAAGACCCTGGAGACTTTGTAGTATAAGCCCCAGAGACAAACTTGTCTCTTAGGACCTCATCTGTCAGGAGTGAAACAGTTGATAAAGAAAAAAGGATTTTATTAATTTTGCTAAGTAAAAAGTCCAGAAATGAAGCTTGAAGTAGGGGTGGGTCCAGGAGTTCCTCCTCTGTCTCTTAATTTCTCTCCACCCTCTGACAGCACTGCTTCTATGGAACAAAGTGGCCACCACAGATCAAGCCTTCCACAGGTCTACAGTCTCCAAGTCCTATCAAAATCTTGAGCCTGACTCTCAGAGTCACCGTGAGTCACAGGTACCCTAAACAATCACTGTGCAGAGAGAAAGCATAACCTGGGTGACCTGGTCCTAGGTCATACATCATGATGGAGTCACCTCACACAAACACATTAGGCTGAGCAGAGGGCCCCAGGAACAATCAGCACCCTATCCAGCAGGGGAAGCAGGTGCTGAGCAGACCACAGAACCTCAAATCCCTGACCAATGAACCCCCAGAACTGGCTCTGCCAAACCTCATGCTGACATCAGCCACTGATGGAGTGTTGCCACCATGAAAATGAGCAAACCCAACTTGTAACAGTCTCAGAGAACCAATTGCCACACATTTACCAGCAGAAACATGGTGCAGTTGGATGAAGCTTCAGCATCTACTCATATGACTGTTTCACTCAGACACACCCCTGACTGACTGACTTATGGTGAACTTCATCTTTTGCAACTGCAAAGTGGGAAAACTGGGTTCTTGTCTGCTGAAGTTGTGTTCAAAAGTGTGTTTACAGATGTGTGTATATATACACACCAATGCATGCACATTGAAGTTTAAATTCCTCTCTGCATCAGAAATCATAAGAACAGGCAGCTGCTACAAACTCCAGTTTGGTTTGGTGAGCTGTACCTCCCCTCTCTTGGTCTATTAAATCATTTTTCCCTCCAAAGGTACACATGTTGTGGCATAAGGAGCAAACTGTTGACAGATGGTGGAGAAACTTTACAGGCCCATAATTGAGACTTATTTTCATACATTCGTGCCAGTTTGAAATCTAATTGCCAATAAAACAATACTGTGATACTGCCACATCTAACACCTCTGCCACTCTCCAAAGTTACACTTGAATCCACTAGTAAACCCTAATCTCCCAGAGAAAAAATAGTCCACACTCTCTGTCGGAAAAGCAGCGCTATAAATCCCCACGTACATTGGTTCATTTTCAAATGTGAACCTCCTTTCCCTGGCCCCCAAAGGGCTCTTACTCAGCTAATGTTAGTGCCTGCCTGAGAGCAGTACATATTCTTTGTTTACTTGACAGAAGCACAGATGTGGCTGGGTGAACAGAGAAATGCAGAAGGCTTCTCCAGGCCAACGTATCCATCTCTCATCTCTGGTTGTATTTTGTGGCACTAGTGGGAAGTTGGCCAGACACCCAGCACCACCCACAGATGGAGGGAGGATGTAGGAACCCCAGCCTTCTCTCCTTGCTTCTTTGTTTTCACTCTCTTGATGAAAAGGTTTGAGGGCAGATCGATCCAAATCAATCTGAAGCTGTAAATAAAAAAGCAAGCTTTCAGTGGGATGAGAAAGCTCAGAGCTGCGTTTTTTGTTTTTTTGTTTTTTGTTTTTTTTTTTTTTTTTTTTTTTGGATTTGGATGATGGTTTTTATTTACAACTTTATTGGCAAAAAAAAAAAAAAAAAAAAAAAAAAAAAGGAAGAACTTTAAACAGCTTTAACACAGGGCACTGTGGCTGACCTTGTTAGGTTGAACAAGTCCCATTCTCAGTGTCCACCTTATCGTCCAGATGTACAATACTGAACCTGCATATGCAGTCTCCTTTATCAAGTACAGTGTTCACCTTTCAGGCAGTCTTTAAAACATATAAATACAAAGGAAAGGAAACCACTCATTAAAAACTGCATCAAACGGAAAGTATTTTAAGTATGAATTCGTTGTTCCTGGAAATTACACATGCCCAATGAAAACCAAAAGCTGGAGAAGCAGTTACACTTCCTACCAGAGTGGATAGTACAACAACAATCATCTTCTGTAATGACCACTTTCAATTTATCATCAACTACTCTGAACTTACTATGAGATGTAGTCAAAGTCAGAAGAGAAGACGCAGGGAGAGTACTTTTTTGGAGGACAGTAGCCCTCCAGAATCATCATAGGGAAGTAAACATCCTGTTGATTCTAGGTGGTAGAACAATTAACATCAATTTTAGTTCCGCTGATCATAGTATGCTGACCTAGTTTTCTTCCTTGACTTGTTTGCTGTCATTCCTCTAGATCAAGTGTGTTTAATTCTTCTTCTAGTTCTTCTAGATCTTCCCCAGTGAACAAAAATTTTCATCAACTGGAACGGCATCGATGGACCCATTTTCTTGTGCCCCACTTCCGTTGTCCTCATCCAAATCACTTCTTTCACCATTTTCAGCCAGACCTCCAGAAGCTTCACTTAATTTGTTCTCATCTTTATCTGAAGCATATGTGCTGAATCTTTCAAGACTGGCTACAGTGATACCCGTCTCTTCTACATCTCTTGGGATGTACAGGCTTACATCTATGTCATTTACACCCACAGAATCATCAACCTCATCACCACCTGTTCCCTGAATGTAACGGGTATCATCTGCTTCCTCATCATCATCATTGACCAGCTCAGGACGAAATTCAAACACCTCACGACCACTGATCACCAGTGCTTTTCCTGCTTTGAAGTCAGCTTTCTGTCTCTCCATATCTTGTTCAAGTTTATCAATCTTTTCTTGTCTTTTCCTTTTCTTCCATGCAAGAAAAGATTCTAGAGTGATTTTGGTAACATTTGGACCTAAGGCAGAACGCTCTCTTTCAATTAGATCTTCTAATGAAATCTCATCTTCTTTCTCTTCTTTCGTCTTTCTTCAGCACAAATCCAGGAGGAAGTGCATGGCGATACATGCAATTGTCACCACCTCCAGGACACACCCAAAACCAGCCATACTTGTTATTTTCAATAGCTTCAAGGAAATGTCTGCACACTATTTGAGTTTTTGGGTTTTTCTTTTCCGCCTCACCGTGCTTCTTGTTTACTACTTCTTCCAGCTTTTTCTCATCCCAATTATCCATAGTATCTTTTTCAAGTTCTTCATCTCTTGCGTACACACTTCGTTTTTCACATTTTCTCTCCAAAGTGAGGTCATGAGAGAACTTACATTTATCCCCTTTAGTACACTGTCCTTGTTTGAAGAATGCACACACCACAGACTTGGGATCTGCACCTTTACTTATTTTTTGTGCAGCAACTACAGGTTTGAACAACTCATTTAGTTCTTGTAGCTCTTTCTTCTTGTCATCTTTTTTCAGTTTCTTTTCAGCTTCACTTTGTGCTACCTGACGTGGATTCTGCTGACCAAATTTCACTTGATGAGTAACAGCCTTAATAAACTTCTGTTGCTTTGCTCCTTTCTTATTCTTTAGACCGAAAGTTTTATCCTCGAAGATCTTCTTCTTCTTCTGCTCTGCCTTCTTGCTGCCCCCGGCCTGAGCCTGTTTCTTGGGGGGCATCGCGGAGGCGGGGGCGCCGAGCCGACTGCGGCGCAGATGACTACCGTCGGGCCAGAGCTGCGTTTGTTTATGTGACCTGAAAAATGCCACCTGTCACCTCAAACCACAAGCCTGCTAAAAACTAGTAATGGCTATCCTTCCCCAGGCAGAGTCTTGTCCACATTACAAAGAAAGAGTTATTGAAGGTAGAGCCCAGAGATGCTGTCCCAGAGGCCATATCTGGGACATATCTGCCTATCTCACCTCTGGAAGCATCCTAAGCAGCAGCTTATTATTTTTCCATTTTACAGATAATAAACTGAGGTAAATCTTAAACTAGGCTGGTGGCAGAAAGATTTTAAGAGCCAGAGGTAGAAAACATCTTCAGTTAAGCAATATTTGCCAGACACCACAGGGCCATTAAACACATGATCTCACCAGCTGTGACTACATGCATGATACATGTAAAAGATCAAGCCAGCCAAATCCCAGCAGGGATGGGGGAAAGACTCATGAAGACCCATCCTAGCTGAGAAGCTATTGGCAATTGATGGCTACTGTAGGCAAGACAATTTTCTTCAGATGTGGTCCCTGAGAGGCTTCCTGTGCTCCAAAAGATGGTCCCACACCCATGTACATGCAGACAGCACTAAGTGGACTCTGTGGGTTTTAAAACACAGCACATGAAGTTGGAAAAGAAAAGTGGTAGAGGTTATAGGGGAGGAATTTGAAAGGAGGGCATGAGGGGGTAGACTTGATCAAAATATGTCATATGCATGTGTGAAATCCTTAAACAATTAAAAAAACAGAAAAAAATAACTTAAGAAAATATTTTTCACTAAACACAACTGCCTTCAGTTTCCTTATTGTTGTGATAAAATTCTCTGACAAAAATGGTTTAAGGAAGAGATGATTTATTCTGGCTCACAGCTCAATGGAATAATCCATTATGGTGGGGAAGGAAGTCAAGAAAGCAAGAGTTTCAATTATATAGTAATATCACAGCCACAATCCAGAAGCAGAGAGTGATGAATGCATGCTGCTTCTCAGCTCCCTTTCTCCACTAATACAATAGGATCCCAGCCAGGGGATGGTGATGCCCATAGTGGGCAGGTCTTCTTACCTCACCATGATCACCCACCCCCACAAGCATGCCCAGAGACCCATCTCTCAAGTTGAGAACACTAACTCATCATGTCAACATTTTTTTTTCAGTAGACTGTATTTCATTTGAACCACTGGAAATTGAGTATCTAAACTGAGATGGATGGAAATATAAAGCATACATTGATTTTTAAAACCTTAGAAAAATGGTCACAGTGGGAGCCTGGGTAATGGACACCAAAATATATATACTTGAGAGAAATTAGGTCTGGTGTTCTACAGCACAATGGGGTGACTACAGTTCATAGCCATTTATTATCTAATTTATAAAGATTTAGGAAAGAGAACTTCCAGGTTTTTCAGTTGATGGAAATGGTGTTACATAATATGGCTATGCTAATTACCCTAATTTACTGGTTACATAATGGACATGTATCAAATTACACACTTTATCACATAAATATGTGCAATTATTACATGTTTATTTTAAAATCATACATAGAGAGAAAATAATACCCCTCAAATAAGAATGGGTTTGTATTGACTATGTTAAGTTATCTAAAATATATGCTGGCCACCAGAAAAATTTAAATCACATGTTTATTGTAATACTATGATATGCTGAAGTATGTATTTGTTCTTTGATTTTGTTTCCTAGTATAAAATTGCTAAAATATTTAGAATGTCTAAAGTCTTTGGGGATTGTTAGCCTTATTCCCCAACCTCCACAAAGGGAAAGGGAACTCAAGATTAAGTTGGTTACCAGTGTACAGTGACACAGTCAACTATGCCTGTATAATGAAGCCTCCATAAGAACCCAACAGGACAGATCTCAGACATCTTCCCAATAGGTTACTGGAAGGTGGCAAATGCATGGAACCAATCCACATTTTCCTCCATGCCTGCCCCTGTACAAAATACCTGAAATTGGTCTCGTATAATAGAAAGGAATTTGTTTAACTCACAACAGCTAAAGTCCAAAGAACACCTTCCAGGCCTGTCCCTGACTCCCATAGATGGATGACATCATAGTGTGTTACCAGTATGTTTTTCCCTGCCACTCTGGTCCCACAACTGTGCCAGCCCCCAAATAACACACAGAGACGCTGTATTGGATACAAAGCTCTAGGCCAGTTACTAGTTTCTTATTGGCTGGCTCTGTCTTAAATATTAACCCATTTCCATTAATCTAAATATACCCATGTGATCTTATCTTACCAGAGAGAGGGGCTGGTGTTCTACCCTGTAGATCCTCCATCTTGAATCTCCTCCCTCCTTCCTCTCTCCTCCTTGTCTCCTAATCCCACCTATCTTGCTTTCCTATTGGCCAACAGTGCTTTATTCATTAACCGATAAGAGAAACACATTTACAGAATGACATCTCCCATCATCTCCTCTTTTCTGTCTAAAATAAAAAGGGTTTTAACCTTAGCATAGAAAAATATATCACACAACAGTTGTCAAATAAGAATCACAGTTAACAATATTTAGTCTATTAACAATTTGTAAGATTTAAATATTCCGTCATCTATCCTATCTGTGTGAGTCTAAAGTCTTATATGTAACTTTCTTTAATTTTACTTAACTAAGGAAAACTATAACCATAACTATTTGTCTTCAACTCCATCAAAGACCACAAAAGGATAATATATAAACTCTAGAAATGACAGAGACAATTCACTGCTTGGTCAGTCACCAGAAGTTCTTCTGTAATGTTCCATCTTCAGCCCATAGGCCATAGAGTGTTTAGCAGACTCCTCAATAAAGCAAGAAACTTTAAACTGTCTACTGTATTGGCAGTTTGTCAGTCACTTTTCTCTGTGTCCTGCAGATTGTCTGGAAGACTCTTCCATGAAGCAGGAACTCTGTAACAATGTCCATCTTGTTTCAGCAGTCGTTTTCCTGTGGGTCCTGCATGTCTAGTTTATACAGCATAAAGTCAAGCAGTCCAGACAAGAGTAGTTTCTTGCCCAAATGGCATTGGAAGTAAACTCCATAATTTGTTTCTTCTATGTCCATCTTCCTTTCTGACACAGGTGGTGTTGCCAGGAGCAGTTATTCCTTACTGCTAAGAAAAACCCTAAGCCATTTTAAATGCCATATTCTGTAGGTCTTTGAAAGGTTTGAAGAATGCCTATCCATCTCAAATAAATCTTGAAAACCTAACTTCACTCTAAGTTTTGACTATCATAGGTAACTACCTATAATCTGTACTAATTTATACATTACATTTCTAAATGAGCTATATAAACACAATACCTAAACAAGAGAAGAAATATACATATCACAAAATTGACCTTGAATTTGTATCAATAAATGAAAATCCATTTCAAAGCAAAGTATTTATATCTATACCATAATCCCCTTTTTTACCTTTAAAAAGATTGGTTGTGGTCATTAACCATTTATAACCAACCCCATATAAATGAAAACAAACATTTATAAATGATATTTGGAAGTTTGGATGTCCTTCTTTCCAAACTGCTTCCTGCTGGTAGGGGGCGCTGTCATGGGGATCCTAAGAAGATGCAGAAATCCTGGCTGTAGTGGTCTGCAAAGCTGCCTTGCTCCAGCTGTTTTGAATGTTGGATCACCTGGGATGCTGTTTCAGGGGGCCTTGCTTGATCAAACCATGTTAGTCTGGAAGGAATCCACAGCTTTTCATTTCTGTGGAAACAAAAATGGAAATTCTTTCCCCCAGTAACCTGTCCTTAGACTTAAATTTTGAAGTCAAAGCATTTTTAAAATATGTAAATTGAATTAATCCAACAGCATTTGTTTTAACAGCTGTTGCTATTTCCTCAGCGGTCAAATAATTTAAAGATAACAGATCAGCATATAGTATCCACATTCTTTTTGTGCTTGCCATCTTTAAGTAGCTTTTTTATTATTATTATTACTCTATTTCTTTTATTTTTTGAGACAGGGTTTTTCTGTGTAACATTTATCTGTCTTGGAATTAATTCTGTATACCAGATTTACTTTGAAATCACAGAGATCTGTTTGCCTCTGTCTCCCGAGTGCTGGAATTAAAGACATGTGCCACCACACCCAGCTACTCTCTGTCTTTTTAAAACCATTTTATTCTTTTTCTCTCCCAAGCCTACGTATATTTTAAAACACACTGTAAACCTTTAGAGGTTTTTCTTAATCTGAATCTGTCTGTACTGTAAATCTTTATCTTTTTCTGGCCACGAGTCTTTTATCTAGTAAACAATATTCCTAAAATGAAAGCCACAGCTGTATTAGCCCCAGTGTATCCAAGATGGCGGGGATACATTTACTACCAGAACTGAGAGCTGTGTTCACTGCCTTGGTCTACACTGCTATCTAGCAGCATGCTGCCGGCTTGGAGATATGGTCACTGCCATTGCCAGCTCTCGTACACACCATTCAGTTGTTAGCAGAGCTTTTTAAAAGCCTTGCAGTTTTTGCCACTTATGCTGAGTCAGGAAACCTCCCTTAAAGGAGCCTCACAAGTCTCTGCTTGGCTCTAGCAAAACAGAACACAAACCGAGAAAATTGCTGCTACCAAGAAGTCTTGCTTGTCTTTGTTCTTTTGCTTCTAAAACCCTTTCTTTAGCTTTTGTTAAGTTTTAAGTGGAAGTTCTTATTAACCATTATGTTATGTTTTTCCCTGCCACTTTGGTCCCACAACTGTGCCAGACCCAAATAACACACAGAGACACTGTATTTGATATAAAGCTCTAGGCCAGTTACTAGTTTCTTATTGGCTAGCTTTGTCTTAAATATTAACCATTTCTATTAATCTAAGTATTTCCATGTGGTGTTATCTTAACGGAGAGAGGGACCAGCATCCTACCCAGTAGGTCCTCCATCTTGGAACTTCTCCCTACTACTTCCTCTCTCCTCCTTGTCTCCTAGTCCTGCCTATCTTTCTTTCCTATTGGCCAACAGTGCTTTATTAATTAACCAATATGAGAAACATATTTACAGAATGACATCTCCCATCAATTCTGGATAACATCAGAGCAAGAACATGGATCTGTGAGAGACGACATATCAAGAAACAAGAAGTGTGACATATCAAAAGATAAAGAATGTATGCCATGGTCTCTCTCCTTCCTCTTACAAAGCTACCAGTATGAGTCATGAGGACTCCACCAACCTGAATTTACCTGATTCCAATCTTCTCTATATTAGGATTCTCTAAAGTTACAGAACAGATAGAATACATGTATAACATAAAATGAAATTTATCAGGTTGTTTGGTATACAACTGTGGCTGTCTTCACTTCGGAGAGGCTGAGATCCTAATAGCTGCCCATGAAGCTGGCTACCAAGACTTCTAGTCTAGCACTAAGGGCCTGAGGTATTCTTAGAAAGTTGCTGATCTTCAGTCCACATTGAGTCCCAAAGATTCTGGAGTTTAATGTCAGCAAGAATGACAGCAGAAGCATCAGATATGGACACATTCAGCAAGAATGGAAAGCAGGAAAGCAAGTAAGCAAGCACTTCTTCGATGTGCACATGAATCTCTTTACACTGGAGCCACTGCTGCTAGGAGTTGTCCATACCTTCCCTACCCCCCACAACATATTGTTTTTATTGGTTATTTGAGAATTGCACATAATAAATCCAAATAACATTCACTTCCCAGTCTTCCCAGATCCACCCCACCCTTGTGACTTCCCTCAATGAGAAGAAGAAAAATAAATACCTGGACTATGCTGCCACCAAAGGCCATAATGGTGTTAATGGTCTATGCTGTCACCAGAGTTCATGGGATGTCTGTGGTCTAGGCTCCCACTAGAGACCATGTTGATGCCCATGGTCTATGTTACAACTAAAGGTCATGTGGATATCTTTGGTCTGTGCTGAAGTCATTTTTGTGTCCATGGCCCATGCTGCAGCTGAGGGTTGTGTTGATAACCATGGTCTGTACTGCCACTGGAAACCATGCTGAAATCCATGGTCCATGCTGATGCTAGAAGCCATGTAGATCTCCGTGGTCTGTGCTGTCATCAGAAACCATGTGAAAGTTCATGATCCTTGCTGTCACTGACTGGAGAGAGCAAGGAAGCTTCTTTTGCAGTGGTATTGATGACTGCAGGCCCACAGCTGAGAATGAGAGACATAGAAGGCTTCTATGACAACTTCTCTCCCACCCCACTCTCACCCTAATGCTTCAACCCAAAAAAAAAAAATGAAACAAAAAATAAACAGTCTAAACAGGAAGAACTCTTAATAATTTGTGATAGGGACCCTGAGGTGTAGCTCTTCACAATTGATGGCTGCTATAGGAGTGGGGAGTGAGGAAGGATTCAGTTTTCTTTAAGGGGTTGGCCACTGGGAATTTGACCATGCTCCAGTGAGTATATGTGTCTTTTCTTTCTTTCTTTTTTAACATAAAATTTTATTGATTATTTAAGAATTTCACATCATGCACTCCAAGCCCACTGACCTCCTTGTCCTTCTGTATCTTCCCTTTACCATTGCAGCATCCTCCAAAAGGAAAATTAAAAATAAATAAGTAAATAAATAAAAATAAAATGTATCAATTACAAAAACAACAACCCCCAAAAAAGCAAACAAAAACAAACAAAAGAAAGAGTTTGTTCCTCTGTCTTTCCCACCTTTCCATTACCTCTTCATTCATCTCAGTGGCACTGGGAGCTACAGTGTGTCACACAGTATATATCCTTTTGTCCAAACAGCTTTACTTGCAAATGTTCATTGTGTAATAAGTTGTTGGTCTAGTTCTAGGACTCTGGATTCTGCTACACCATCAATACTGGACCCTTATCAAAACTCCTTTCTGGTACCCTGTTGGTACCCCAAGTCATAGAGATCTTGTGGCTATGGTTTCACAGGACTAGTCCCTTCATGTGCTCCAGCAGGTCATAGATGGGGTAGATGTTGGGGTGGGCCAACTCAAAGCCCTGGATATGTGCCTGATTGATAGCTAAGATGGTCAGTCCAGGGCCTCTGGAACCACACCCCTCGGGGTGGCTTCAATGTCTGGGTCATCAGGGCTAGCTCTCCCTTGTGAAGTGGAGCCAGCTCTTCCAGGGTTGACAAAGGGTGGAGTTAACTCAGCACATCCCTTGGATTTCAACACCAGTGAGTCACATGGGTACCCATGGTAAAGTGGACAATGAACATCAACATCCCCTGTTACAGTAGGGCCATGGACCCAGACAGGGTCCTCAGCAGCAGCCTGAGCCTGGATGTCACCATGGCCCCAGGTGGCAGCTCAGGTGACTCAGATCAATATGACACAGCAGCATCAGGGCTCTCAGACACTAATACAACTTCAGGTGTCATCCCAGACTCTGTCTGCATGACCTTTAGTGGTAACAGGAGCCACAGACATCAACACAGGCCCTGGTTTGGTATGGCCATGGACCCAGACATGGCACTTGGCAGCAGCCCAGGGTCAGAGGCCACTATTGGCCTGGGTGACAATCAGACCACCCACATCAAACCATTCCTTTGCCTCTTCAGATCACCATCTCTCCATAGCACATGAACTGTTCTCTCCCCCCCACCCCCCGCCAATTTCCTCACTATATATTCAATCACGGGTCTTCCCTTTTTTTTCTAATTTATTTATTTTTGTTTTATATTCATTGGTGTTTCACCCACATATGTCTGTGTTAAAGGCATCAGATGGCTTGGAACTGGAGTTACAGACTGTTGTGAGCTGCCATTTGCATACTGGGAATTGAACTCAAGTCCCCTGGAAGAATAGCCAGTGCTATTAACCACTGAGTCATCTCTCCAGCACCACAGGTCTCCCCTTTTTAATCGAACCTTCTTGAAGACATTTTCAGAGACCTAACCAGAAGTGTGTTATGAGCACTTTCCCACCAGCCTGGTCCCGAGCCACATCAGTCCCCAAAATAACACATAGAGACTCTATTAGCTATAAAACTTTGGCCAATTGCTAGAACTTCTTATTGGCTAGCTCTATTTTAAATATTAACACGTTTCTATCAATCTAACTGTTTCCACATGGTCGTATCTTACTGGAGAAAGAGTCTGGACCTTTTACTCTCTCATGTCCTACATCTTGACTCCTCTACTACATCTCCCAGAATCCTCTTTGTTTCCTCATCTTGCCTATCTTGCTTTCCTATAGACCAACAGTTCTTTATTCATTAACCAGTAAGAGAAACATATTTACAGAATGACATCTCCCATCAGAAGTGTATATCTCTTAGCAAATCCAGATTAAGCATCCCAACTTCCCAAAGACCCATATCTGAATACCATAGTCAGGTTAAGTTTCTAGCTCCAGCCTAAGTTTCAGAAGGCACACACTATTCTCAAACAATTTCTTCATCTGGCCTTCTTCAGTGTATATAAATGTATATAATGTATATAAATGCTTCCCTGGTGTGTTTTTTAAATGAGAATGGCCCCCATACACTCATATGTTTGAATACTTAGTCCACAGTTGGCTGAGCTGTTTGGGAATGATTAGGAAATGTAGCTTTGTTTGAGGAGGTGTGTCACCAGAGGTGGGCCTTGACGTTTCCAAAGCCTACACCATGCCTGACTAGCATTTGCTCTGTTCTCTCTGTCCCTCTCTGTCTCTTTGTCTCTCTTTTTCTCTGTGTGTCTTTGTCTTTCTGTCTCTCTATCATCATCTACCCATCTATATCTATTATTATCTATCCATCTATTTATTTATCATCTACTATCATTATCTATGTTCTATCATCTATCTATCTATCTACCTATCTATCTGTCTACCATCTATTTATCTATGTGTCTGCTTCTCTTCCTCTCTCCTTTCCTCTCCTTCTCTCCTGCTTGCACATCAGGATGTAAGTTCTCAACTACTGCTCCAGGACCATATCTTCCTGACTGATCCCATGCTTCCCGCCATGATGGTCTTGGACTCTAATCCTCTGGAACTATAAATCTCAATTAATTCCTTCTTTTTTAAGTTGCCTTGGTCATGGTGTTTTGTCACCACAATAGAAAAGTAACTAAGACCAATGGGTTCTATGAATCACTCCAGCCAGTTGAACTTGAGGATGTGGGAACCCCGATTCACAGCAGCTCAGTCAGAAGCCCAGGAAAGATAATCATAGGCCTGTGACTGGTGTGGGAAGACAGGCAGTCTTGAGAACTGAGATACCCATCTGAGAGATATGATGTTATTTCCAGACAGCTAGAATCATGTATTTCCATATTAGTGCTAATCGAATTGGAGAATGGCTGCCTGGTGTTCCCTGCAGAATTTGTTTTTTTGATAAGAAAACCACATACACTACTAGTGTGCATGGATTACTGAGAATGCAGGAGAATGGAGTTTGTGTCCCTAGTGTTCTCAGGTAGGTACAACTTAGCTTGTATTTCCCTCAACAGCCTTGATGTAGATCACACAGTCTGCTCCCTTTTTAGTTTGGGCTAAGCAACTGACCTATAACCAAATGGACACAGCTTAAGGTTATTGGGCCTGCATGAATCCGGAGGGTAACTCCACCCTAGCAATTTCTTTGTCTTTTATGGAGGACCTGATGTCCATCCAGGAGTCCCCTAACCTCCACAAGTAACATCTAGACAATATTTTGAACATTACCATTGTGACAGCAATATGATTTCCCCCTTTTCTACTTGTCCAGATCTTCTAGCCCATAGTCCTGCCAGTCAGGATCTCCTTGCATCTATATCTTGTCATCCATCATAGCCCTCTCGACTTTACAGCTCATTTAATTTACATTCACCCAGCTTGCCTCCAAGTATTCAATGAAGAAAATTAGATGGCCCACACCTAGAACTTCTCTGGAATGTCTGAACTTTGCAAGTAGAGATATAGCAGTTATGCAGCACCAGCACCTCTGGATCCTGTGTGTGCCAGCTCCCTAAACCTACTCATCTTTCTTTCACTCTAACATGCTCATCCATACCTTAGCTGAAATATCATTGCAGATGGAATTTTCCAAAGGACACAACCATGAATATGTGTGAGAATACATCCCCTGGGAAGTGAATAACAATGTGTTTATATCAGAGGACAGTAAGCAAGCACTTAACATGCTCACTAAGATATGAATTCACTAAAGCAGATTGTATGCCCACCTACCAGAATGGCCTGCATACATTCTATAATGATGTTATAGAAAATTACATAATGACTTGGAAATTTCCATATATATATATATATATATATATGTGTGTGTGTGTGTGTGTGTGTGTGTGTGCTAAAAGCATATTACAGAACAGAACGTGAAAAATGATGCTATTTTTTGAGTATTTATATATTTGGGAGAAAGGCTACAAAAAAATTCACTGGAATGATCAACATGGTTATGGTTGATAAACAAATACACCTTTTAATCACAACAACAACAACAAAACACCTTTTAGCATACAGATGTGTTCTCATTTTGCCTTCAGTGCTGCAGACTGAATCCAAAGCCTTACACTTGTTAGGCATGCACTCCACTACATTTCTCTTCTTCCCTTTTCAACAAAACTCCTTGAAAGAGGAGCTCATGGGTGTAATCAATGAATGACACCAATTATTAGGAGTCATGACATGACAATTGTCTCCAGTAAGGCTCAGAGTCATTGTTAGAAATGTTCAGAACATTCTACATTGTTAGAAATGTACAGCACATTCTCTAGGAGAATAAGAGGGGAACACGGCTATGTCAGAAGTTCCCTTACCTCCTGATTCCAAAAGGAAACCTACAGAAGGTATGTGATGGAACTCCAGTGATCCACACCCAGAATACAGCTACAAACAGCAGCAGCCATGCCCCTTTACTGAAGAATGAATATAAAACTTTAACTAAACCAGACATTGGTGGTACATGCCACACCCCAAGAATAGGGCTTATTACATCCCCGACTCCCACCCTGTCAGCTTCTAAGGAGGCAGGAGATGTTAACTTCAGCCAACACTGTAGAGTGAGTGTTCGCTGAGGGAGGGCAAGAACCCTACTTGAGCTAGAAATACAGGTGGTTGTGAGCCACCTGATGTGGATACCAGGAACTTAACCATAAGCCATCTCTCTAGCCCCTTAGTTATGCTTTAATCGGTGAACTCAATGAATCGACAATCCACTGAGAAAGCCCAGGATGGGTTTCTCAGGAGTAATAATGGACAGCTGGGGACTGACCTGTGCACTTGGTGGTGGGGAGGCAGGACAGGGGCGGAGTGCTTTTCAGACTCCAGAGTTCTTATCATTTGGCTTGCATGCCAAACCTCAGTTCATTATGATTTTGACTGGACCTTGTTTCTTAGCTTGAATTTTCTCTTTTGATTCCCTTCCAGTACTGTGTCTGTGCTGTGTTTGAGACAACTCAAAAACTAATCCTGAAACTAGCTAATTACAAAGCTATTCTCACTTATCCTAGCCAAAAGGACATGCCAAGCTTGACTTTAATCTGTCTTCATGAAATAAAAACCTACAAAATAAATAAAAAAAAAGTACAATATCATTATCTTACCTAAATGTTTACAATGATTTCTTTATACCATGAATATTCTACTAACAACTAATATTGGTATTATTGGGTCCAGGTTCCTGAATTCCTGGGGATAGGGCTCTCCTGATCCCCTGCTATATCTCAGATCATCTCATCCCATGAGCTCTAATCCTTGCCAAAACATTCAGAGGAAATAGTGCTTCACCCAAAGTCTACCTTTACCTCTCTTATCTTCCATCATTGTGTTCTCTTGGGCATAGTATCACCTAGGTGACTAGCAACACTTAAGTGCAAGAAGTATCCAAGATTTTCTCTCATGCAGGCGTTCTGTGCCCTCCCCTGCTTGGTGGAACATCTGCTTAGAAGATATGCCTCAAATTTACACTTTGTAAATTTGACACTGAGCACCAGACTTGTTCCCTTGTCCACCTTTTCTATCCTGGCCACCCAGCAGTGACCTGAAGTCAGGTACACTCAGTACTTCTGTCTCTTCAGTCACCTTCCTTGTCACCTCCCACATGTGCCTATGTGTATACAATTCTGCAATCGCTTGTGTCCACTGCCCACCTCTTCCAAGTCTCTCTTATATTCCATCATTCCTGAACTTCATCCTTGGCATAACACTGTCATTCAACCATCTCATTGTCGTCATGTTCTCCAGAAGACTGTCCTCAGAGTTCCTTACATCTGTACAGGGTTTGGTATTTCTTCTTTGAAGCTTAAACCACAATTGAGGAAGTGCAGCCCCAATGGTGTATTAACATTTCTGGGACAGATCTAAACAAACATCTACTTACTCCAGTGAAGAATACTAGTGATGTTGGGTATAGTGATTCACACCTTTAATCCCAGCACTTGGGATGTAGAGGTAGAAGGATCTCTGTGGGTTCAAGGTCATCCGGGCTACACAGCAAGTTCCAGGAATGCTAGTGACATAACAAAGGTCAATCCATACAAGACAGGTGAATCAGTAAGTTTATTGGACTTATTACAAGAACATAGACAGGTGAGAAGTTAATTTGAGGGGCCTAGGTGACCCAAAACAGCTGCAGCACTGAAAAGTTCCACCCCGAGTGAATGTTGACTTCCTATAGCTACAGAGATGGAGGCCTCTCTTAAGTTAACCTAACACCCCTGGAGAGACCACATGCAGCTGGAGGAGAACTATGTTCAACTGAAATAGAAGTACAGAAGGGAATAAGTGGCTGGAATCTCATTTAAGAGTAAAATGACTCCCACCTCCTTCTATGAGGAAGGTCAGGCTATGGAGATGGCTCAGAGCACTGGCTACTTTTCCAGAGGACCCAGTGATGGGAGATGTAATTCTGTAAATGTATTTCTCATATTGGTTAATGAATAAAGCACTGTTGTTCAATAGGAAAGCAAGATAGGCAGGACTAGGAGACAAAGAGATTTTGGGAGGAGGTAGGAGGAGATTCAAAATGTAGGACTGAGAGAGGAGAACTCTGGACCTCTCTCAAGTAAGATAAGACCACATGGAAATACTTAGATTAATAGAAATGGGTTAATATTTAAAATAGAACTAGGCAATATGAAACACTAGTAACAGGCCAACAGCTTTATATCTAATACAGTGTCTCTGTGTGTTATTTGGTACTGGTGTGGCTTTGAGAGACCAGGCTGGCGGGAAAACCAACTCATAACAAAATGGCACATTCAAAGTGGTTACTAAAAACTTTCACTTAAAAGTTGACAAAAGCTTTAAAAAGGGTTTTAGAAAAAAAAGAACAGAGACAAGCAAGGTTTCTTGGTAGCAACATTTTTCTCAGTTGGGCTCTGTTTTGCTAGAGACAAGCAGAGATTTGTGCGGTTGCTTTAAGGGAGGTTTCATGACTCAGCATACTGGCAAAAAACAAAAACAAGAAACAAAAAAAAAAACCAAATCAAACAAACAGACAAGAAAGAAAGAAAGAAAGAAAGAAAGAAAGAAAGAAAGAAAGAAAGAAAGGAAACCTAAGACTTTTAAAGAGCTCTGCTAACAACTTAATGATATATACCAGAGCTGGCAATCGCAGTGACCACATCTCCAAGCCGGCAGCATGCTGCTGGATGGTAGCATAGACCAAAGGCAGTGAGCACAGCTCTCAGTTCTGGTCGTAAATATCCCCTGCCATCTTGAATAGATGGCGGCTAATACAGCTATGGTTTTCATTTTAACAATGTTGTTTAGCAGATAAAAGACACATGGCCAGAAAAAGATAAAGATTTAGAGTAAGATAGATTTAGATAAAGGAAAAACTCAAAGGTTTACATTGTGTTTTAAAATATACATAGGCTTGGGAGAGAAAAAGAAACAGGATAAAGTGGTTTTAAAAAAAATAGAAAGAGAGTAATTGGGGCATTGGTGGCACACTCCTTTAATTCCAGCACTCGGGAGGCAAAGGCAAGCAGATCTCTGTGATTTGGAAGTAAATCTGGTGTAGGAAGTGAATTCCAGGGCAGCCAAAGTTACACAGAGAAACCCTGTTTCAAAAAATGAAAAAGTAAAAGTAGAAGAAATAGAGTAATAAAAAAGCCACATGAAGATGAAAAGCACTCAAATATTCTGGATACTATATGCTATGATGTTGCCTTTGAATTGCTCAATTTCCAAGGAAGAAATAATTGCTACAATACACTTGATTATCAATGCTACTAAATTAGTCCAATTTATATATTTTTAGAATGCTTTGACTTCAAAATTTAAGTTCAAGGACAGGTTACCGGGGTAAAGTATTGCAGTTAAATAAGGATCAGGATAAACAAATAGGCCAAATAGATGTTTATTCAGGGAGAAATAACTTACAACCTAGACAGATGAACACCAGCAAGTTCCACCAGATGCTCTCCTCTCCGCGACCCACCAGCCAGAGAGTGTTCCCCAGCTCTTCCTCAGACCTTCCACAGGTCACTTCTGCCCCTGGCTCCACTCCCTAATGGGCATGGTCAGTGAGTGCCACAGAAGGAGATAAAGTGAATATCCCACTACAGAAAAGAATTTCTATTTTTTGTTTCCACAGAAATGAAAAGATGTGGATTCCTTCCAGACTAACATTGTTTCATCAAGCAAGACCCTCTGAAGCAATGTCCCAGGTGAACCAACATTCAAAACAGCTGGGACAAGGCAGCCTTACAGACCACAAAAGCCAGGATTTCTGTGTCTTCTTAGGATCCCCATGATAGTGACCCCTACTAGCAGGAAGCAGTTTGGAAAGAACAACGCAAATTCTCAAATATTATTTGTAAATGTTTTCATTTAAATGGGCTTGGATATAAATGGTCAATGACCACAACCAATCTGTTTTTTAAAGATATTTATGGTATAGATATGAATACTTTCTTTTGGAATGGATTTTTATATAGATATGAATTTATGGTCAATTTTGTGATATGTCTGTTTCTCCTCTTGTTTAGGTATTGTGTTTATATAGCTCATCTAGAAATATAATGTATAATTTAATACAGATATGATTGTCAAAACTTAGAGTTAACTTAGTAAGGTTTTCTAGATATACAGAAATATATTTGAGATAGATAAATATTCTTTAAACCTTTCAAAGACCTACAGAATATGGCATTTAAAATGGTTTAGGATTTTCTTAATAGTGAGGCACAACTGCCCCTGCCAACACCACCTACATCAGAAAGGAAGATGAGTATCAAAGAAACTCATTATGGAGTTTACTTCCAATATGGCAAAACTAGCCATTTGAGCAAGAAACTACTCTTGTCTGGACTGTTTGACTTTATGCTGTATAAACTGGACATGCAGGACCCACAGGAAAATGACTGCTGATACAAGATGGACATTGCTACAGGGTTTCTGCTTCATGGAAGAGTCTGCCAGACATTCTGCAGGACACAGAGAAAAGTGACTGACAAACTTCCAACACACATGGGACAGTTTAAAGTCTTTGCTGAGGAATCTGCCAGACACACTATGGCCTATAGGCTGAAGATGGAACATTACAGAAGAACTTCTGGTGACTGACCAAGCAGTGAATTGTCTCTGTCATTTCTAGAGTTTATATATTATCCTTCTGTGGTCTTTAACGGAGTTGAAGACAGATAGTTGTGGTTATAGTTTTCCATAGTTAGGCTTAAAGATAAGTTATAAATAGGACTTTAGACTCACACAGATAGGATAGATGACGGAACATTTTCTTTAAAATTTGCTAAATTTTAATGGACTGAACATTGTTAACTGTGGTTCTTATTTGATAACTGTTTTGTTATATATTTTTCTATGTTAAAGTTAAAACCCTTCTTTTTATTTTAGATAGAAAAGAGGAGATAATGGGAGATGTCATTCTATAAATATGTTTCTTGTATTGGTTAATGAATAAAGTACTGTTGGCTATTAGGAGGGCAAGATAGGCGGGACTAGGAGACAAGGAAGATTCGGGGATAGATAGAGAAAAAGAATCAAAATGTAGGACCGAGAGAGAAGAACTCTAGATACTCTCTCAGGTAATATAAGACCACGTAGAAATACTTAGATTAATAGAAATGGGTTAATATTTAAGACAAAGATGGCCAATAAGAAATGCTAGTAACAGGCCAACAGCTTTATACCTAATACAGTGTCTTTGTGTGTTATTTGGGGCTGGCACAGCTGTGGGTCCAGGCTGGCAGGAAAACTAACTCATAACAGACCCAGGTTCAATTCCCAGAACCCACATGGCAGCTCACAACTGTCTATATCTCCATTTCAAGTGAATCTGGCATCATCACACAGACATACATGCAAGCAAAAACACCAATGCACATGAAATAAAAGGGCTAAGAAGAGGAAGATCAGCAGGCCTGACCTTAAGGTGGTAATCATAGTTACCCTGATTAAGGTTGTAATAGCCACTATGCTAAAGACATTCATTTAGTTTCTCAAAGACACATAATTGTTATTTAGTAGACCAGAAACCTCATCTAGATCCACCCACCTCCAAGTTGCTACTGCCCACTGATACATAAGTAGTGTCATTAGTTATGAGATGACAAAGATGACTAAAGCTATCATCTTTGCCTCCTGAGAGTTCACCATTTTAATTGGAACCAAGATTTAAAAAAAAAAAAAAAAAAAAAAAGATTGTCTGGAAAGGAGACCTGCCTATCCACGCGGGACCACCTGTAATTTCCACCTGCTTGGTCTCTGACCCCACCTCCAGTCCTCTGCTGGAGTCCCGGGCCCCTCCCAGAGATCCGCCTATCTCTGCAGGTCCACTCTGAGTTCCCACTGGCAAGATCCTTGACCCCCCAAAGCAGGGCATCTGCTAAAGAAAGAGGCCTCAACTGGAGAGTCCCAGTTTCCAGCGAGATCCTACTATCCTGCAAAAACTTCTCAAGTTTCAGCTCAGCCTTTGTCCTCTTCCACCAGCCATTGGCTAAAGGTGAGTCTGGGCCCAATTGGGGCAGCCTCTCCCCTACAACCTCTCCCCATCACCCCCTGAACTCCCTGGGTTGGCCCCTCATACTGCTGTTCCTGTGTCCTGTCCCCATGGAGAGCAACCTTGGAGCTCTGGTACACCCCACCCATCTCCACCCCAAGCCCGCCCCTCCTACCCTGTTGAGCACTGGGACAGAGGGTGGAGCCAACAGTCCACCCTACTTCTGAGAGTTCTCAGAGCAACTCTGAACAAAGGAGACCTGCCTATCCACACAGGACCACCCGTAATTTCCACCTGCTTGGTCTCTGACCCCACCTCCAGTCCTCTGCTGGAGTCCCGGGCCCCTCCCAGAGATCCACCTATCTCTGCTGGCCCACTCTGAGTTTCCGCCTGCCTGCAAGATCCTTGACCCCCAAAGCAGGGCCTCTGCTAAAGAAAGAGGCCTCAACTGGAGAGTGCCAGTTTGTAGTGAGATCAGACTATCATGCAGAAACTTCCCAAGTTTCAGCTCAGGCTTTGTCCTCTTCCACCAGCCATTGGCTAGACCCATCCCTGGGTCCCTGTCTGCGGAGAGACCTCCTATAGAGCTTGGACCACCCAGAGCTACAGATATTGAATCTCTGACCCACATAAGTCCATCGGGGAAGTACCATAGAGAGAGGGGGAGATCCCACAAACACCTACTGGAAGAAGCTATGGGAAGATGGCAATACAAGAAAACACCTAACAACAGAAAGACAAGCATGACACCACCAGAATCTAGGGAATCTACACCAACTAGAATGGAACACAACAACAAAACAGAAGAAGCAGAAGGGAACGACTTAAAAATTACCGTCATAAAAATGATAGAGGCCCTCAAAGAAGATGTGAGAAAATCCCTGAAAGAAATGGAGGGAAAAACAAACAAAAAAGTAGAAGAAATGAACAAATTCCTTAAGGAAAGTAAAGAAAGTACAGAAAACCAAGAAAAAACAATTAAGCAGGTGAAGGAAACAGTTCAAGACTTGAAAACTGAAATAGAGAAAATAAAGGCAACACAAACCAAAGGAAGGCAGGAAATAGAAAAACCCGGCAAAAAAATGGGAACTACAGACACAAGCATAACCAACAGAATTCAAGAGATGGAAGAGAGAATCTCAGGCACAGAAGATAAACTAGAAGAAATAGATTCATCAACCAAAGAAAATCATAAATCCAACAAATCCTTAACAAAAAACATCCAGGAAATGTGGGACACCGTGAAAAGGCCAAACCTAAGAATAATAGGCATAGAGGAAGGTGAGGAAGCCCAGCTCAAAGGTGCCGAAAACATAGTCAACAAAATCATCAAGGAAAACTTTCCAAATCTGAAGAAGGACATGCCCAAGAAAGTACAAGAAGCATACCAAACCCCAAATAGGCTGGAACAAAAAGAGACCCCTTGACATATAATAATCAAAACACCTAGCATACAGAATAAAGAAAGAATATTAAGAGCAACGAAGGAAAAAGGACAGGTAACATATAAAGGCAGACCTATCAAAATTACACCTGACTTCTCCATGGAAACCCTCAAGGCCAGAAGGTCCTGGATAGATGTTCTACAAGTATTAAGAGACCACGGATGCCAGCTCAGGCTACTATATCCAGCAAAACTCTCAATCACTATATATGGAGAAAACAAGATATTTAATGACAAAGCCAGATTTTCACAATACATATCCATCCCTACAGAAAGATCTGGAAGGAAAACTCCAACCCAAGGAAGTTAACAATGCTCACAAAGACATAGGCAATAGATAATCACACTTCAACAGATACCAAGATAAAGCAGGGCAAATATATTCACAATACCACCACCAAGAACAAATCTAAAACAAACAAGAATTAATAATCAATGGTACTTACTTTCCCTCAACTTAACTCGACTATAAAAAACACAGGCTAATAGCATGGATACAAAGACATATTCCATTCTTCTGCTGCATGCAAGAAACATACCTAAGCTTTAAAGATAGAAATTACTTCAGTGTAAAGGGTTGGGAAAAGATCTTCCAATCAAATGGACCCAAGAAGCAAGCAGATGTAGTTGTCCTAATATCTAACAAGTTAGACTTCAAACCAAAATCAAACAAGATATAATGATGGTCATTTCATATTCATCACAGGAGAAATCCATCAGCACAAAGTCTTCATTCTGAACATCGATGCCCCAAATACAAAGATACCCACATTCATAAAAGAAACGCTACTAAAACTTAAAGCTCACAGAAAACCTCTCACACTCGTAGTGGGACACTTCAACACCCCACTCTCAACACTAGACAGGACCACCAGACACAAACTTAACAAAGAAACAACAGAACTAGCAGAAGTTATGTCCCAATTGGGTTTAACAGACAACTATAGAACATTCCATCCAAACACAAAAGAATATAACTTCTTCTCAGCTCCACATGGAACCTTCTCTAAAATGGACCACATACTAGACAGCATAACAAACCTCAACACATACAAAAAAAATTGGAATATTCCCGTTTCTTATCAGACCAGCATGCTTAAAAGTTGGAATTCAACAACAACAAATATCACAGAAACCCTACAAACTCATGGAAACAGAACAATGCGCAATTGCACCATACCTGGGTCAAAGAAGAAATAAAAAAGAAATTAAAGACTTCCTAGAATTCAACAAGAATGAGGATACAACATACCTGAACTTTTGGGACAAGTTGAAAGAAGTTCTAAGAGGGAAGTTCATTGCACAATGTGCCCATATGAAGAAAACAGAGGATAGTCACATTAGAGAATTAACAACACAACTTAAAACTTAGAACAAAAAGAAGCAAACTCACCCCAGAGGAGTAGACGCCAGGAAATAATCAATTTGAGGGCTAAAATCGATAAAGTAGAAACCAGGAAAATAATTTAAAAAAAAAAAATCAATGCAACAAAGAGTTGGTTTTTCGAGAAAATCAAAAAGATAGACAAACCTTTATCCAAACTAATCAAAAAACAGAGAGAACATGCAAATTAACAAAACCAGAAATGAAAAGAGGGACATAACAATGGACACTGAGGAAATCCAGACAATTTTCAGGTCAAACTTTGAAAACCTATACTCCACAAAATTTGAAAATTCAAAGGAAACTGACAAATTTCTGGATAACTACCACTTACCAAAATCAAATCAAGAACAGATAAGCAACTTATAGACCTATAACCCCTAAGGAAATAGAAGCAGTCATCGAAAGCCTCCCAACCAAAAATAGCCCAGGGCCAGATATCTTCAGTGAAGAATTCTACCAGAAATTCAAGGAAGAGCTAATACCAATACTCCTCAAATTGTTCCACACAATAGAAACAGAAGGTTCATTACCAAACTCTTTTTACGAAGCCACAATTACCTTGGTACCCAAGCCACAAAAAGACACAACTAAGAAAGAAAACTACAGACCAATATCCCTCATGAACATTAATGCAAAAATACTCCATAAATTACTGGCAAATCAAATCCAAGACTACATCAGAGAAATCATCAACCATGACCAAGTAGGCTTCATCCCTAGATTGCAGGGATGGTTCAACATATGAAGAAGTATCAACGTGATCCACTATATAAACAAACTGAAAAAGAAAAATGACATGATTATCACTAGATGCTGAAAGGGACTTAGTAATATTCAACACCCTTTCATGATAAAGGTCTTGGAGAGATCAGGGATAACAGGAACATACCTAAACATAATAAAAGCAATATACAGTAAACCAACATCCAACATCAAAATGAATGGAGAGAAGCTTAAGGAGATTCCTGGAAAATCAGGAACAAGACAAGGCTGCCCTCTCTCGCCATAGCTCTTCAATATTGTACTTGAAGTTCTAGCTAAAGCAATAAGACAACAAAAGGGAATCAAGGGGTAACAGTTGGAAAGGAAGAGGTCAAACTGTTATCATTCGCCAATGATATGATAATTTACATAAGTGACCCAAAACACTCTACCCGGGAACTCCTACAGCTGATGAACTCCTTCAGCAAATGAGCAGGATACAAGATAAACTCAAAAAAAAAAAAAAAAAAAAAAAAAATCAGTAGCCCTACTATATACCGATGACAAAGGGGCTGAGAAAGAAATCAGAGAAAAATCACCCTTTATAATAGCCAGAAACAACATAAAGTGAAAGACCTATATAGCAAGAACTTTGTGTCTTAAAAGAAAGAAATTAAAGAAGATACCAGAAAATGGAAAGATCTCCCATGCTCTTGGATAGGTAGGATAAACATAGTAAAAATTGCAGTCTTGCAAAAAGCAATCTACAGATTCAACCCCCATCAAAATCCCAGCACAAATCTTCACTGACCTTGAAATGGTAATATTCAACTTTATATGGAAAAAGAAAAGACCCAGAATAGCCAAAACAATAAAGGAACTTCAGAGTCATCACCATCCCTGACTTTAACTGTACTTTAGAACTGTCCTGAAAACAGCCCCTTATTGGCACTAAAACAGACAGGTATACCAATGAAATAGAATAGAAAATTCCTGATATTAACCCAAAAACCTACAAACACCTAATTTTTGACAAAACAGCTAAAAGTATACAAGGGAAGGAGGAAAGCATCTTCAACAAGTGGTGCTGGCACAACTGGATGATGGTGTGTAGAAGACTGCAGATAGACCCATGTCTATCACCATGCACCAACTCAAGTCCAAATGGATCAAAGACCTCAACATAAATCCAGCCACACTGAACCTCTTAGAAGAGAAAGTGGGAGGTACCCTTCAACAAACTGCTACAGGATACCGCTTCCTGAACATAACTCCAGGAGCACAGACACTGAGAGCAACAATTAATAAATGGGAGCTTCTCAAACTGAGAAGCTCCTGTAAGGCAAAGGACACAGTATACAAAACCAAATGGCAGCCCACAGACTGGGAAAAGATCTTCACCAATCCTATATCCGACAAAGGGCTGATCTCCAAAATATACAAAGAACTCAAGAAACTAGTCAACAAGACACAAAATAACTCTATTAAAAAACGGGGTACAGAACTGAAGAGAGAATTCTCAATAGAGGAAATCAAAAAGACTGAAAGACACTTAAGAAAATGCTCCACATCCTTAGCTATCAGTGAAATGCAAATCAAAATAACTCTGAGATGTTAATCTCAGATGGTAATCTTACTCCTGCCAGAATGGCTAAAATTAGAAACACCAATGACAACCTATGCTGGAGAGAATGTGGAGAAAGGGAAACACTCCTCCACTGCTGGTGGGAGTGCAAACTTGTACAGCCATTTTGGAGATCAGTATGGCAGTTCCTCAGGAAAATGGGAATCAGTCTACCACATGACCCGGCAATCCCCTTCTTAGGTATATACCCAAATGATCCACATTCATGTAATAAAGACACATTTTCAACTATATTCATAGCAACATTATTTGTAATAGCAAGAACCTGGAAGCAACCTAAATACCCCTCAACTGAAGAACAGATAAATAAGATGTGGCATATTTACACAATGGAATACTACTCTGTAAAGAGAAAAAAAAAGAAAAAAAAAACAATGGAATCTTGAAATTCAAAGGCAAATGGATGGAACTTGAAGAAACCATCCTGAATGAGGTAACCCAGTCACAAAAAAGAGGAACATGGTGTGTACTCACTCATATATGGATTTTAGACATACAGCAAAAGATCACCAGCCAGAGAAACTAGGATACAAGTAGGAACTTAAGAGATTCATACAAGGTCTCTCACAGAAGGAGAAAGGGACAAGATCTCCTGAGCATATTGAGAGTGTTGGGGGGCAGTGAATGTAGAGGGAGCTAGGAGAAAGAGAAGGGGATGAGAAGAAAGCAGGTGGGACAAGGATGATTGAATCAGGGGAGGAATAGACAAGAGAAAGAGAGAGAGACGATAAAAGATAGAGACTTTATAGGTTTGAAAACTGACTCTAGAGAAATGTCCAGAGACCTACAAGACTGACCCCCAACTAACAATTTGAGCAACAGTGGAAAGGATAGCATAAAGCCCTTCCCTGATAATGAGATTGATGACTAACTTATCCACCATCGTAGAGCCCTCATCTAGTAGCTGATGGAAACAGAATTAGACACCCTCAACTAAACACTGAGCCTAACTGGAATCCAAATGCAGAGAGGGAGGACAAGACCAGGCTACAGAAATCCACAGAGACAGCTTACCTGAACAAGGAGGAGCTAATTAACCCCCAAACTGATAGCTGGGAATCCAGCATTTGACTGAGTCAGACCCCCTGAACATGGGTCATGGGTCTCAGTTAGAAGGCCTGGGCAATCTAAGGGACCTCTGACAGTGGAACCAGGGTGTATCCCTGGTGCACAAAAGGACTTTGGGAGCACGTTCCCCATGGTGGGATACTCCCTTAACCTAGAGGCCTGAGGGAGGGCCTAGTCCCTACTCCAAATGACTTGACAGATTTAGATGACCCCTCCTGGAAGGCATCACTCTACATGTGTAGTGGAGGGGGGGGATTTGAGCGGCGGGTGGTTGAGGGGCATGGGAGGGTGGGAGAGAGGAAGAAGGAACTGGGTTCGATATGTAAAATAAGAAAATAAATAAATAAAAATAACCCATGGAGACTGAACAACTGTCTACTAAATTACTTTGTCAAGACAGAAATAAAGATAAAAGTTAAAGACTTCCTAGAATTCAATGAAATGAATGCACAACACACCCAAAGTTACGGGACTCAATGAAAGCAATGCCAAGAGTAAAATTCATAACCCTAAATGCTTACGTTGGAAAAAAAAAGGAGAGATCTCATGCACACCTGAAGCTCTAGAACAAAAAGAAGCAAGCACACCTAAGAGGAACTGATGGCAGGAAATAATTAAACTCAGGGCTGAAATCAACAAAATAGAAACAAAGAGAACAATACAAAGAATCAATGAAACAAAGAGTTGATTCTTTGAGAAAATCAACAAGATACACAAACCCTTATCCAAATTAAATGATGGAGAGAGAATATTCAAATTAAGAAAATCAGAAACAAAAAGGGGACATAACAATAGACACCAAGAGAATCCAAAGAATCATTAGGTCATATTTTAAAAACCTATACTCCACAAAATTGGAAAAGTCTGAAGTAATGGATAATTTTCTCAATAGATATTATTTACCAAAGTTAAATAAAGATCAGATAAACAATTTGAATAGACTTATAACCCCTAAGGAAATGAAAGCAGTCATTAAAAGTCTCCCAATGAAAACCAAACAAAAAGCCCAGGGTTACTGCAAAGACCTCATGCCAATACTTCTCAGATTAGTCCACAAAATAGGAACAGAAGGAACATTGCCAAATTCATTTTATGAGGACACAGACACCCTGACATCCAAACTTAAAGATTCAACAAAGAAAAAGAATTACAGACCAACTTCCCTTATGAACACAGATGCAAAAATACTCAATAAAATACTTGCAAACTGAATCAAAAAGATCATCCACCATGACCAAGTAAGCTTCATCCCAGAAATGCAGAATGGTTCAACACATACACACACACACACACACACACACACACACACACACACACACACACACTGGTCAATGTAATCTACCATATAAACAAACTGAAAGAAAAAATACCACATGATTATTTCATTAGATGCCCACAAAGCCTTTGACAAAATCCAGCATTCCTATGTGATAATAGTCTTGGAGAGAGTAGGGATACAATGAACATACCTAAACATAATAAAGACAATTTACAGCAATCCCATAGCCAACATCAAATTAAATGGAGAGAAACTCAAAGCAGTTCTACTAAAATCAGGAATAAGACAAAGACTCTCTCCATAGTTATTAAATACAGTACTTCAAGTTCTAAAGAAATGAGACAACTAAAGGAGATCAAGGGGGTACAAACAGGAAAGGAAGAAGTCAATATATCATTTTCTTATGTATACTATCTATGAAACTTCTACAGCTAAAAATCACCTTCAGTGACATGCCTGGATGCAAGATTAACTAAAAAGAAAAAAAAAATCAGTATCCCTTCTGTATACAAACGACAAATGAACTCAGAAAGAAATCAGAGAGGGGGCTGGAGAGATGGCTCAGAGGTTAACAGCACTACAACACTGCCTGTTCTTCCAGAGGTCCTGAGTTCAATTCCCAGCAACCACATGGTGGCTCACAACCATCTTTAGTGAGATCTGGTGCCTTCTTCTGGTGCGCAGGCATATATGTGAGGCTGTATACACAATAAATTAATTAATTAATCTTTAAAAAAAAGAAGAAAGAAATAAGGGAAACAACACTCTTAACAATGGCCTCAAATAGCATACAATTTCTTGGGGTAACTCTAACCAAGCAACTGAAAGACTTGTATTATTAAAAATAAACAAACAAACAAACTACAAGTTTTTAAAGAAAGAAAATGAAGATGGTATCAGAAGTTAGTAAGATCTCCCATGATCATGGATTGATAGGATTAACATAGTAAAAAATGGTCATCCTACCAAGAGCAATCAATACAACGCCCATCAAAATGTCAACACAATTCTTTACAGACCTTAGAAGAATAATACTCAGCTTCCTATGGAAAAACAAAAAACCCAGGATAGCTAAAACAATCATGAACAACAAAAGAACTTCTGGAGATATAACCATCCCTGATTTCAGGATGTACTACAAAGCTATAATAATAAAAAAAACTGTGCGGTGTTAGCAAAAAAACAGACATGTTGATCAATGGAATCGAATTGAAGACCCAGACATAAATCCACACATCTATGGACCCCTGAATTTTGATAAAGAAGCCAGAAAGACACAATGGAAAAAAGAAAACATCTTCAACAAATAGTGCTGGCATAACTGGATGATGACATGTAGAATGCAAATAGATTCATATCTAGCACCCTGAACAAAACTCAAATCCAAGTGGATCAAAGACTGCAACATAAAATCAGATACATTGAACCTGACAGAAGAGCAAATGGGGAATAACACAGGAGACAACTTCCTGAACAAAATAACTATAGCACAGGCACTAAGATCAGCAACTAATAAATGGGACCTCATGAAGCTAAAAAGTTTCTGTAAGGCAAAGAACACCATCAATTGGACAAAGTGACAGCCTACAGAATGGGAAAATATTTTTTTACCAATTTCAAAACTGAAAGAAAGCTTTTATCTAAAATATATCAAGAACTCAAGAAATTAGATATTCAAGAGAATAAATAATGTAACTTTAAAAATGGAGAACAGATCTAAATAGACTTTTCAAAAAAAAAACCAAAACAAACAAACAAAAAAAAAAAAAACAAAACCAAAAAAAACCTCAAATGGCTGAGAAACACTCATAGAAATGAGAAATGTTCCATGCTTAACCATCAGAGAAATGCAAATCAAATCAAAATGACTTTGAGATCCCATCGTGCACCTATCAGAATGGCTAACACAAGTAGGGAGAACCAGCCATTCTCTATAACCAGGCAAGGTTTCCAGTGGTAGGACTGAGACACCAACTCAGCTACAAAACCTTTGACCTACAATCTGACCTGCCTGCAAGATGTGCTGGCGTAGTTGTGGCCACTGAACTTGCGGGAGTGTTCAACCAGCGACTGTTCTATCTTGAGGCCCACACCGTGCAAGGGACCCTATGGCTGGCACTGCCTGGATGATCAGGAACTACAGGCTGAATAGCCCAGAGACCTATGATATAAACAAAAACCAATACAGCGATTTCTAATGATAATTTTATATACTCAGAGATTGGTCATAGCCCAATCATCATCAGAGAGGCTTCCTCCAGCAGCTAATGGGAGCAGATGCAGAGACCCACAGACAAACATTAGGTGGAGAAAGAACTCTAATTGGAGACCTCCATTGGGTCCCTCCCTCTGGAGCTCAGGAAATACTGTGGAAGAAGGGAAGGGAGAACTGTAGGAATCAATAAGTAAAGCTTAGAGGCGCAAAGAGGCCGAAGCGGCAAATCGCAGAGCCTCTATGGGTCTGCATAGGTCCTCTGCATATGTATTATGGTGGCTGGCATGGTGTTTATGTGGGACTCCTAACAGTGGCAGTGGGGGTGTCTCTGACTCTTTCAACTGCTTTTGGGCCCCTTTTCTTCCTGCTGGATTGCCTTGCCCAGCCTCAAAATGAGGGCTTGTATCTCATTTTATTGTATCTTGTACCATTTGGTGGATGATCCTGGGAGGCCTGCTCTTTTCTGAAAGGAGAAGTTTATCTGGGGGTGGGGAGACTATGAGGAATGGAGGAAGGGGGAATTGCTGTCAGAATGTATTGAAAGAAGTGAAAATGAAAAAAAAATTATTAGAAAAAACAATAAAATACTGTGTACAATTCCCCCCCAAAATAAAAGAATTTACAGAAAGCCCCAAGACTATCTTTCTCAGTTTCCAATATGCACCTATGTTGATCAAGGCACTGCTTGTGCTCTTTGGGGATCAAATTCTCTAACTTAGAGCAGTACTCCCTATGTGACCATAACAATCCACGGAACAGGGTAGTAATGAGCCCTCCACCCTAAAGATTTAGTTTCCTTCTCTCTCAACAGCCTTCTTTCAACCATCCCCTTCCATGAACTCACAGCTCAGGGTATATCCAACTTCCTGCCCCACCCTACCCCCAAGTGTCTACTTCTTGGCATTTCTTCATTCAACCTGTGCTCTCCATTTAGAAGACCTTCCTCCTACTCCTAGTTTCTGTATCCTACTCACCCTTTACAGCCCAAAAGAAATGTCAGCTCTTTCAGGAAGTCTGCCATGATTTTTACAGCAGCCGTTTGTATTTCTCTTCCCCAAATTTTCTAGTTTGTGTCTAGACTGCCTCCATGACTAGAATGCCCACCCAGAAATTCCCAATTTTAAATGGTCTTCCTAAACCCACATTTCTAGTCAGAATGGCATGTCAGGACTAGCCTGGAGGAGTGTCATGATTTCAGTGTCAGGCTGGTCTATATAGTGAGTTGACTAAGTAATTAATTCAGCAGTTAATGTGCTTAAATTCTCAAGAAGTTAAAATGTTTTTCTAAATTCAATTCCCAATACAAATCAGTCAAGAAAAATAAATGAAAGGATCATCAATTCTCTTGCTTCCCACTGGTTCAAAGGGATTCACTGGAATCAGATCCAAACCAAGAGCTAGAAATACTGACATCAGAGCTGAAGACTGGGTGACCACAGATCCATCTCTTCTGTCACTGTCATAATGTGACCAGTGTCTATTGCCTGCTTTCATTATGAATGCTGAGGTATTCCTACAAATCAAGCAAACCTGTGTGCTTTCGTAAGCACTGCAGACTTTGCACAAATCCTGTGAGTAACACTCCAACTAGCAAGTTCTACCAATCAAAAGAAGTCATTAAGTTGGTAATTTTAACACAAGGTTCTGAACATGTATTTTTTTTAAATTCTGTGTAGATGTATCTTTCTGCATGTGTGTCTATGCATCTGAATGCAGGTCCCTTCATTTGATTCCCCTGGAGCTGGAGTTACAGGCAATTACGAGCTTCCCATCCATCACTTTTCTACCTTAGTTTTTGAGACAGGACCTCTCAATGCATGTGTGTATGCCTGCGTGCATGGGAGCGTGCATGTGGTGAAGAAAGACAGAACATTGACAGGGACAGGGCCAACTTTCTTTGCCAATTTGTTTTCATATGCCAATTATATATGGTTTGGGCATATTCATTTCCAGACCTCACTTCCTCCCTACTCCCCTATGGGGTCTCGCATGGTGCAGCTTTCATGAGTCCTAACCCACACTGGTGTTATAGGCAGATAGCAAGGCCACCCTCCAATGCCTTATTCCAGAAAACCCCAGTAGATACCCACTGTACCTCAGTATCAACCTGTAACACTAGATTGAAACTTGCAGGTGATGCAACTGCCTAGGTATCACCCATGTTCCTATAAATAATCCCTCCCCCACTGTGATGGTTAATTTTAATTGTCAATCTGATAGGATTGAGAATCATTTTGAAAACAGATTTCTGGACATGTTTGTAAGGGATTACCTAGACAAGATTAATTGGGGTGGGAAGATTCACCCTAAATGTGAGTAGTACCTTTCTAGGGTTTGGGGTCCCAGACTGAATAAAAAAAGAGAAAACAAGCAAAAACACAGCATCCATCTCTCCTTGTGTCCCCCATGTGGATGCAATGCAGCGAGCTACCTCTGCTGCCACCATATTTTTCATACCATGATGGAATGTGTCTCCTAGACTGTGAGCCAAACCAAACCCTTCCTGCCTTAAGTTGCTTTTGGCAGGTATTTGTCATAGCAGTGAGAAAGTAAATACTGCATTCATGATCCTGTAAGTAACCCTTCCAAAACTCCTTGGGTCAGGAAGTAGGACTTGTACTGAATCCTTTCTTTGGTTTATTTGTGCTCTACTGGGGACAAAAGAAAGGTCATGAAACACATGTCTATCTCTGAACTGATCACTAGCCAGGAAAATGTGGTAATCTGATTGGCTGGGTCCAGTTTATTTGTCTCTTCCAGACTCCACACCTTAAAATCTCCAGGCCTGGGATAGTGTTGTTTTTACTTGGGAGGTATAAAGTTTGAAATAGAGTTTGCATTGGCCTCAAACTCACTATGTAGCTGAGGGTGGTGGCCTTGAACTCTCCACCCTCTTGATCCTCCCCCCTCTACCTCCCAAGTTCTAAGACCACAGGTGTGTACCTGTAGAGGCACCAGTGGCTCTCAAATAAAGCCAGGGATTCATCTCTTCTTACTTCAAGGGTTACATGAAAGAAAACGTGGATAAAGGAGGGAAGGCTGGGGGTAAGGCTGAGGTATTTGACCTTTCATCCCAGCTTCAGCCTCACTCCAAAGAGATTATCAGATTGAAGGAAAAGCCAAGGCCATCTGAACCAACTAGAGGTGCACTTCCCATGTCTACCAGCAAGAGTCCACAACCTCTAGGAAAAGCCCCCATTCTCCTTATTCTTCCTAAACAGCTCATATTATGGAAGACTAGAGGCAGCCCATTGTTCTTCAGGGAGTAGATCAGACTAGACTAGTCCTCAGTATGCAGATTGCACCTCCTTCTTTCTTTGCTTTCTCAAGAGTGCAATTAATATTGCCAATGCCCCAAGCACATCCTGGAGAAGAAAGACTGAAATTCTGAAAAAGTGAGCATTTATATGAAAAAGCATGGAGGATTCTCAAAGAGTCCCTTCAGCCAGTCCTGATAGGAAGTCAGAATCAAAACTAAGCAAGAGAAAGGAGTGGACAGGGAGATGGTGTCCTGGGTAAAGCTATTGTAGACCTGAGTTTAATCCCTGGAACCTGTGGTGGAAGGAAAGAACCAACTCCTGAAAGCTATCCTCTCTCTGTCTCTGTCTCTCTGATTCTCTCTCTCTCTCTCTCTCTCTCTCTCTCTCTCTCTCTCACACACACACACACACACACACACACACACACACACACACACACACACACTACAACATTTTTAACTGAAGAGTGGGTATGTGGAATGTTTTAGCTCCAAGGGAACATGTCTTTTGGAAGCTGCTGTCAAACCTGATGTGAGGAAGCTTATAGGTTCCACAGAGATCTCTGGGGAATATCATTGGTAGTGTTTGCCTGCTTTATGCTCATGTGTATGTCAAAAAAGCACAATGATATGCCCAGGATCCCAGGGATGCTGAGAGGGTAGCAGAGTCATGAGCAAGGTTTGCAATCACCTAAGCTGCATTCTCTCTGCTCCCTGAGCCACCTCCCTGTCCTGCTGCATTTAGAACCTTCTGCCATCATCTTCCCGAGCCTGACCATGCCTTTCTTTTGATGGATGTTTCTGAACATCCTAGGCCTTTCCTGTTTTCCATTTGCTAAGAGGATATTGTTTCTCAGAGCCAGAAGCCCCAGAACTCTATGGGACTCTATGGGAGACTCAGTCACCCCAGACTCCCAGCTTCCTATTCCCCCATCAGCATGCTAGACCTCACTTCAGATGGCCTACCAGGACATGAGGGAACATAGCCAAACTCCTCAGCTTGGCATTCCAAACTCTCCCCATCTGGTGCCCACCTGCCTTTCCTTTTACCCACTATTCCTACACTCTTGGTGCCATCAGGCCTGCCTGCCATTTCTCCCCTGAACTCCCTGTGTGTAAATTTACCCCCCACACTTCTACCACATCCCCTCACTCAGGAGGCCCCCAGGAAAAAAGATCTCATCCACAGTGACCTCTAATCCCTCCAAAGCTCTTTCACTGGGAAATTATTACTAGTTGGTTTTGAAAAGCAGTTGGAACTAAGTTCAGATATTGCCTACTAATTGATGGGCATTAAGCAAGTCCCATTGTCTGGCATGGAATTGCTTACCTGATAAATTTTCCTGAAGAATCAACTGAGATAATGCGCATCAGGTCTCTAGCAGGCCCCGAACTGAGAGGGTACCCCAGAAATGCTATTTCCCTTTGTGTGATTATTTTAATCTGAGATGTTCCCCCCAAAGACTTGGCTACACATTGTCTTTCTTTCATCTTTGTTGTTGTGATAAAAGTTCCCTGACAAAAAGAACTTCAGGGAGAAAAGGTTTCTCTTGGTTTACAGTTCATCACAGCAGGGAAGGCACAGCACCAAGGAGCACAAAGCTAATGCATCATATCACACTGTACCAGCCTTCCCCAGCAAGCAGAGAGGAAACAAAAGTGAGATTAGATCATAAGACCTTAAGGCCTCACTCCCAAGTGGACATACTTCCCCCAATAGCCCTCCACTTTCTTCCACTTTCTAATGGTTCTACCACCCTTCTCAGCAGCACCACCAGCTGGAGGCTGCGAGTCAAACACTGTAGCCTGTAGGGGCACTACTCACATTCAAACAATACCAGCTGATGGGCTTTGAGGAAATGATTGGATCATGAGGATTCTGCCGTTATCTGTAGATTAACCTACTGGTGGTTTCATAATTTGACTCATAATTGGGAGGTGGTAGAGACTTAGGAGGCAGAGCCTAGTTGGAGGATGTAGGTCTCCAGGGCTGTGCCTTTAGAGGATATCTTATCCCTGGCCCTTTACTGTTTATTTCTCTCTGCTTCCTGAGCATTGTAAGGTCAGCACTTTGACCTACCATGCCCTTCCACCATAAGGTTCTGCCTCACCGTGGCCCAGAGAATTAAATAAATAAGTAAATAAATAAATAAATAAATAAATGAAATTCTGCCAGCCAACCATAATATGAAACCTCTGAACCCATGATCCCAGATAACTTTCCTTTTTAAAGCTGCCCCCCCACACACATACACACTCAGGTTATCATGGTGGTATTATAAAGTGACTAATGTACTTTAACTCTATCTTTGACTTTTCTAACATTGCCCTCTTGCCTGCAAAGACAAGAGACATTTCTGTATACAAGTCTCTTCTTCTCTGTTCCAGAAGGGTCATTTGTAAAATGTTAATGGAACCATAAAGCAAGGATAGCTTTATAAAGTCTCTGCTTGGAGCCAGATAAATTAGGGGTTAAGTCCTAATGAACTGGCTGATCTGTGTGCCACCCAGACACATTACTTACCCTCTCTGAGCTTCAGTTTTGTCATATATAAAATGAAGGTAACAGTAGTGACTACTTCAAGGGATCATTTTGAAGATTAAATGCATGGGCAGTTGGTTTAATAGAGTCTGATTAGTGAACCACATGTGAAAACAAATGGTATGCTTTCCTAAACTCTGGCTTCACCCATGCCTTGATGGGTCTCCTGTACCTACTTTGTAAGCACATTACAGGGGAAACAGCCAACTTTCATTTTTAATGTTTAAATTGAAATTCCAGTCTGCCTTTGAAATCATAATTACATATCTAATGTCATACTCCCCTTCCTCCTTTGTTGGCTGGGTATCTATGATAACTAACCATTGATTGTCAACATGACAGGATTGAGAACCACCTGAGAAACCTCTAGGCATGTCTGGGAAGAAGTTTCTAGAGTAGGCTAACTGAGGTGGGAGCAGCCACCCTAATGGTAGGTGGCACTATTCCACAGGTAAGCAGCTCAACTGAATAAAAGTGAGAAAGCACGAGAAGTACCAGAATTATCTCTACTTCCTGACTGTGGTTATGTGGCTAGTCACCTCATCCCTCTGGCACCATGACTCTCCCAGTGCAGTGTCCCCTAGAACTGTGAGCCAAATGAATCCCTTCCCCATTTAAGTTGTTTGCTGTCAGAGATTTTGCCACGGCAATGAAGGGTAACTAAGATAGACATCATCCAATTATCTTGTCTTTAGGGAGCAATGTGGCCATTTCTTTTGCCTTTCTCTTCTGGGCCATTTCTCCTTGAGTGTTTTTGGCCTGGGAACAAGAATACAAAGGATGGAAATGTGGATTAATAGGCATAGCTAATATATCTTTCTGCTGCCTTGAAGGTTGGTAGTGTTATGTGACTGAAACTAGTAAATGCTATATAAGCATAGATTCCACTAGGATGAGTAGAGACAGGCATAAAGAGTGAACAGTGAGTATATCTTCATTGTCATAAAACACTATGATTTTGGAACTGTTTGTTACTTAACATAACCTAATGAATCTAACTTTTACATAGACTCTTACATGGCCTTCTCTTCACCATCTCTGATACCAGGCTCTGTAGTAGATTCAAAAACTCATTTTAGAAGCCATAAATGAGTTCTTCAGAAGACCCAGGGAGCTGTTCAACTGAAACTCTGAACCCACTCATCTCTTGCCCTTGGTTGTCTATCTTAAAAACTTCCTTGTAAGCCAGTTTCTTTATAAGGCCTTGGCAGAAAGGCTCAAGTGATGCATTCCAAAATATCCATTCAACTCATGAGTGGCTCATACAAGACTTCAATGCCCTCTCTTAGCTGCTATCTGTATATGAATTTCTTATTGCTGCTATGACAAATTACCCCAAACACGATGGCTTAAGCAACATAAACTATTACCATGAAGTCACATAAGCATAAAGTTTTGGAAGATGTGAACATATAGGGTCATACATAGCCCTCCCTTTGGTTTTCTTGTAAAGAAGCAGTCTGTTTTGTTGAGCATCTACTACAGTTAGGGCCAGACCCAGGACCCACAGGGAGAATATGCTCACTGGCTTCTACATTGAGTCTCTCTGTTGTTCTTAGCTTCCAGTAGCCATCTGCATTTCTTAGATCACAGCTCCCTTCCTCTAGCTCCAAAACTTGGAAGTTGAATGCTTTTAGCACATCTGATTTTCCCTAATTTTTCTTCATCTTCCCAACCATGCTCTCTGGTCATAGCCAAGAAAGATTTAAATTTCTAAGATTTGTGGTTGAATTAGGCATAGCTGGATAAACCAGTATAATCTTCCCCACCTCAAGTTCCTTAAGTTAAGAAGATTTACCAAGTCCCTTTGGCCACACCATATAAGGTAATATAACCACGTTACCAGAATGAGTACTTAGACACCATGGCCATTTCTCCAATTGCCTTTTGCATATGTTCAACTAAGCACAAAATTAAGTTGTCCATTCCCCTGTAAAAAATAAATAAATAAAAATAACATTCTAATTTTCTTTCATCCAGAATTTCCCCCCTATTTTTGTGCTTAATTCTTGTAGAATCATTGACATGAGGTCAGAAACAAACTGCTCTCTGGCCTCTCCCATAAGAAATATGAGAAAAGTTCATTGTACTCTCCAAGGGTTTCCTGTGCCATGAGAGAAATTTTTTGAATATTCAAAATAGTATAGCTCAATATAAACAGCATACATATGCCAATTTTAATTTTTAATAGTCACATCAAACAACTTTTTAAAGGGATAAAACTAATTCTAGTACTATGTTTTGTTTAACTCATGTACAAAATATAATCAGAAAAATATTATGAATAAGAGACTCCACATTATTTTATTGTACTAAATCTTTGCATCTAGTGTTTATCTTATATTTATAGCACAAATCAAAATAGACTAGTCATATATAAATGTTCAGTGACCATCTTGGGCTGGTAGCACTATATTGGACAGGTCCATTTGTTAGGCTGGGATTATGTCACATTAAGATCAAACAAATCTACTCAATAACTTCTGGATATATATATATATATATATATATATATATATATATATATATATCTTTGGTTTGGGTGTTCTTTGTTACATGGATGAATCATTTCCCTCATTCATACCCGTATTTCTTGGTTACCCGTTACCAGACAATGGAAAGTCTCATCCACGTGCAGAGCACATAGTATACATTCAACAGATGTTATTATACAACCTAATGCCAAGTATAAGAGTAGACATACAGTAGGTACTCAAAAAGTAACAAGTAGATTCATTACTTTTATTAACCCAAGTAGAATCATCAAAATTTCTTTGGACTAAGCCAATGCCAGACTCGGGGCCAGCCACAAATATTCAAGGAGCATGTACTCCCTCTAGGTCCTAGAATCTGAGGCCTGGTGTTTAATTAAGAATATGACACTACTTCATAAGATATCAAAGAGAGAGTTACAGGCTGGGAATAGACACCAAGATCTCTTCTTCCTCAAAGTACAAAGTTTGGCTTCTGCCCTGCTAGGTTTTCCTTGTCATAACCCCATTCTTCCCTTTTGGAGTGGGAAAGTTTACTCTATTGCTGTATATTGCAAGTATAAGTCATGCTTTGGTGGGGGTGGTGATGGTGGTGGTGAGTGGTGGTGGCAGTGGTGGTAATAGTTTTGCTTGTTTTTGTTTTTTACAGGAGTTCAGAGTGAAGAGATTACCTTGAGTCTCAGAACAGACTTTGTACTTTGGCTTTTAAGCCCCATTAGAGCTGTTTAGACTTCGGAGGATCTTAGAGATTAACTAAATGCATTTTGCATTATAAAATGAACATGAGACTTTAGACCCATGCTGTGAAATATTGTGACTTAAAGTGAAGTATTTGGATGCATGACAGCTAATCTTCATCATCAACCTGACTAGAGTGAGAATCACCTACGAGATGCACTGAGGATGTTTACAGAGGTTTAATTGAAGAGGGAAGATTCATCCTAAATATAACATTCCATGGGTTAGTGAGCCAAAAAAAAAAAAAAAAAAGAAAGAAAAGAAAAAGCTTAAAGAGCACCAGTATTGCCCGGCACTGATGGTACACACCTTTAATCTCTGCACTTGGGAGGCAGAGGCAGGCAGATCTCTGTGAGTTCGAGTCCAGCCTGGTCTACAGAGCAAGTTCCAGGACAGGTCTCAAAGCTACACAGAGAAACCCTGTCTCAAAAAACAAAAACAAAAACAAAACAAACAAACAAACAAAAAAGCACCAGTATTGATATATCTCTGTTCCCTGACTATGGATGCAGTCAGATTAACATATTTCTTCCTCTGGGCCTTCCCCATCATAATGGACCACATCCAATCAAACCATGAGCCCAAATGCATCCTTCCTCCTGTAAGTAGACTTTTGTAAGATATAAGGATACAAATGAGATACTAACAGCCTTCTATCAAAATACCTAAGGTCACTCAGACCTTTGCTGGTAGCAAAACTAAGGTGCAGAGATGTGACAGGATCACACAGCAAAATGGTGTCAGATTCTCACTTAGAACTGAAAGTTATAGGGCCCTTTCATTCATGACTTGAAGTATCTCCTTGGGTCACAATACCCACTTTCTCTGCATCTCTCTCTCTCTCTCTCTCTCTCTCTCTCTCTCTCTCTCTCTCTCTCTTTGTGTGTGTGTGTGTGTGTGTGTGTGTGTGTCTTTGGTTCTTTGATACAGGGTTTCTCTGCATGTCCCTGGCTGTCCTAGAATTAGCTCTGTAGACCAGGTTGAACTTGAACTCACAAAGATTCACCTGCCTCTGCCTCCTGAGGGCTGATATAAAAGGCGTGCACCACCACCGCCCAGTACATTCTAATTCTTTGCTTCTGAGCTTCCAGGCAAGGTGAACACCCATCTCTGAAGGCAGAAAAGAAGAGGCACCCAGAAGAAGCATGAACATTTGGCTGACTTTTTAAATAGGGCTGTGACATTACAAGGGGCTAGAAGGAGAAGAAATGTGAGCCAGGGCAAGAACAGGGTGAGAGCCAACCATCAGACAGAGAAAAAATGCAAATGTAATGCAGCTAAAAAGGAGAAATGCAGAGGCCCAAGGCTGATTCCATTAGTATACACACACACAGAGAGAGAAGTACATGCTCGAATGCAGACAGAAGCCGCTGCAGCCTTGCATCCCCCGTCATTCAATTCCCAAGTGTTCTAAACCCAGATGATCAGATAATAAGAGGTTGAGTGGTATGCATAACATCAAGCTGATTAAATTTGTTTACTGATAATTCTTTCAAGTTCCCATGAAGATTGTGTAATTTCCTTGCCGTATTTCAAACAGATTTGGGCTAATGCATTATTGACAGCACCCTTGCAGACCATCTCCACAATGTCATTCAGGATAATTATTTCACAACAGATTTCCAAGGTCTCTAGTTCCTGTTGGGATTCACTTGGGCATAAATTACAGAGCCGAATATTTAATCAGTGTCCCCATTAGAACCCCGTGGCTTATTTTTAGGAGCTGAGGGGGGAGAGTGGGTGAGGGAGCGGATATTTGTATTATTACAGTATGAATACATTTCTTCCATGCTGGATGGTTTGTTGTCTCTTTTTTTTTCCCCAAAGCTCAACCATGCTGAAAAGCAGCCTGAAGCATCCTTGCTTTTTAAAGAAATAAACACTAGCATTAATCTTTTGACTGCATTAAATTAAATATTAATGTTAACGGATCACATAATGCAAAGTTTAAAAAATGATTAACATTGACACCACATTCTCTCTCCATGACTTTTCCATTATACAAATTAGTTCAGATCTAAGCATTATCACTTTGGAAAGGTAGGATCCATGGAGCAGAAACTAAGTGACTGTTTGGGGACATTTCTAAGAAAATGGGGGGGGAAGTGTCCATGGACAGTGGCTGACCCCATTTGCCTCCTGCACAGGTTTCTCAGCAGTCTCAAGTGGACCAAGATGCCCCTTGCAAGGAGTGATACCATGGCTAATTGGCAATTCCAAGCAGTACTCTTTGCATTTTAGGCCACTTGTGCTTTGAGAGAAGCAGTCAGTGAAGTACCTAGGAATATGCCAATCACACCTGTATGGCCTGCCTCCTATTGCAATTGGTCTTCAGCACCCACACATTCCAAATAATATGTGAGCCAAGCTGCTTCTTGACTGTGACTCCAATCACTTCCTCTAGCTCTCAGACCAGCCTATCTGAGATCCAGGAAGAAGGCCAGGAATGCCTTTTTTTTTTTTTTTTTTTTTTTTTTTAGTGGGCATACCCTGGTTCCTAGGTGTCTTCTGACCTCTTTCCCCTTTCTAATTGCAATTCTGAATTCCTCACTATCTGGCCTGTCAGAGGCCTCCAGAGAATGTCTCCAGGGCTTCTTCCTGCCCCCTTATCCTCCCTTTTCCTGATTGCTAATTATGACTCTAGACTTTACTGCACCAAACTCAAAGGTGCCTTATCCAGACTCTGCAAGCATCTCTAAGCCTCCTGTATTCCCTGGCTGTCCCCATCATCCAGGCTATACCTGCAGCCCAGGCTTCCCAGCTGACCACTGCCAGAGAGATCACTTCCCAAAACATCTGGATTCAACTGCCCAGGACTCCTGCAGGACAAAGTTTCCTTTAACCAGCCCCAGTTCTGAGCATTGTTCAGTCATGGGCCACTTGCTGCCCTGACTCCATAAAGCCCTTCCTTCTGCAGTGAGAAATGGGGGTCAGAGACTTCCTTTCAGCCTTCCGTAAAGTTGCCCTTCTGCTATCAGTTGCCTTGAATGTATGGGGTCTGAGAGTCCTGATCCTTGCTCTTTAGAGGGAGGAATCTGTGTTTCTCTCTGCCTGGGCAAGAGCAAAGAGACTCAGCCCACTGGGCCTAACCTAACATCCGTATTTGAAAGGAGAAACATTTGAACCAGGCCAAAAGTGATTGGGAGGGGAGCTGGTCCCAAAGGCCGAGGATATCAGTACAGTCATTTGTTCCACCTGATTGGTATTTGGTAATGAGAAGAGGGTATTGGGACCAGATGGAGAAGAGCATCTCCCAGGGTTCCAGAAGCATCTCCCTCTTTCCATACAAAGAGGTAACAGCCTCCTTGGAGTTCCTTAGGGAAGCTCCTAAGAATCATCAGTTCTGACAACCTTCCACCTCCCCTCCTCCCCCTGCCATCTTAAATCCTCAGCCCTGAACTCTGCCAGCAGAGCAAGGCAAGGAAAGCTCTCTGGGCCCTAAGAGGAGAAGGTCCATTCCCCGCACTGACAATTAGCAACCAACCATGTCCTTCCATTGTCCACAGGGTTGACAGCACACTGGGTCCTATAATGCTGGCTTCTTGGCTTTGCTTACCAGTAATGTGATCTTGGGAAGATACTAGGAGAAATTCCCATTTCTTCATGTGCAGAAAGGAATTAACATAGTGTGCCCCTCCCCCACAGGGATGCTATAGGCCATGTATAGAGAAAGGATTGAGATGGAGGCCCCATTGACAGGGGCTAAATTGCACTTGGCATGTGTATAACTTTTCTCATTGCTATGACCAAATAATTGACAATAAACAGTTTAAGGGAGAAGCAGTTTACCTGGGCTGGCAGTTTAAGAAGGATCCAGTTCCCCATGACACAGGAGGCATGATGGCTTCAGTGGAAAGTGACTCATCATGTTGATCAACAGTCAGGAACTAGAGAGACCTTAGCCTGCACTGTCCTTCCTAGGTTTAGGACCCTAGCCTGTGGACCACTGCTGCCCACAATCAGGGTAGGACTTCTGTTATAGACTTAGCATACGTGCGTCTTCACTGGTGACTCTGCCTCACACTGTGACTATGCCTCTTACTGCCCCCCCCCAGAAAACACCACCTGGCCCTGCTCAACTGGGGGCTTTGCCCCCCCCCCAGGCCTTCCTTAGCTCAGCTGGATCTCTCTCCATCTCCACATCTTCCCTTAACCTTTCAAGGTGCAGAAAGAGGCAAGAAAGGTTAGGCCCTTTGTGAAGATGCCATGGATGTGTGCCACTTCCTCTCCTCCTCTTTCAGGGCATCCCACAAACTTTACTCTACCGGAGACTTTTCCCTGTCTATCTAATCCCTAGTCTTTAAACGGGACCTTGCATGTTCTAAGCAAACACTCTCTTTCTTGGCTATACTCTCAACCACTTATTACTATTACTATTATTATTATTATTATTATTATTACATAGGATCTTGCTCAGACTGGCCTTGAATACTAAGTATCTGGGCTTACGGGCATGTACTATTATGCCTGGTGAGCAAATGTCTTTACTACTCACATCAGCCACAGTCAATTTCTGTTGCTGGTAACAATGAACTTAGATTATACTTCACTCCACTGTCATAGAGTCCTCTGAAATGGAAGGGAGTGAGTTGGGGGAGCCTTCTGTTACAGTTTAGATATGACCTTTCTCCAACTCTCATGTAAAGACTTGGTTCCCAATGTGTTGAGAAGCATTGATGCAGTGAAGAGATGGCTGGGGCCTTGAGACTCCATTCTAGCAAAGAAGGGATTCCTGGAGAGTGAGTTGTTATAAATTAAATCAGTTCCTTTGTCCCTTCCCATCTTCTCTCTTCATCTATTTCATTTACACTCTCCCTCCAAGAATGGAGCCCTCCTCACCAGCCTTCATCATGAGCAAATGTCAGTGCTGGTTCCCAAGCCATAAACCCAAATAAACCTCTTTTCTATATAAATGTCCTAGTGTATTCTGTTATAGCAACAGAAAATATACTGAAACACTATTCCTAGAGGGTTTGGGGACCTCTAACTCAGCTTATTGGTAATTATCATCCATTACACTTAACTACCAACTACCCATTTCCAAAGATGTCCTACATACTATCCCAACTCCTTTGTCACACACTCCAGTGAGGTAAGCAGGACCTGTAATTGTTGTTGATGAATCTGAGGCCCTTGAGGACAATTTCATTATTGCTATTAACAGTGCTATTAAAAGCCAGCATTGCTGGGCAAAGGCTGACTATACACCCTGCACTAACACTTTGTATACCACATGCAACACCTCAGTGTACATACTTTGAGCTCCATTCATGAGCAAACATATTCAGAAGTCCAGTTCCAGAAAAATCTGAATCAGTTTCTTTTTGTCTCCGACCCTAGAATTCTCAGCCATCATATTAAAGGGTCACCTATTGATGCCGCTACCTACCTCATCCTCTATCCTCACCTCATAAGCCCTCCAGGTTCCAAGGTCACTGCTTTGACCTGGAATACTGCAATTGAGATCTTCCAGGCCACAGAGACTGAGATCCTTCCAAAAGGTTCTCCTGAACCCAGTTTTCATGGGAAAAGGAAGTGAGTAAGGCAAAGGTCTCCAGAACCAAGGCTGATTGAACAGTCATGTGTCCAACATGGAGCCCTGACTTGAACTTCCTCAGTGGCAAATCCTAACTTCAAGAACTCTTTGGGCTGTCTCAGAGGCAAGGATGGTGGTTGGTTGGCGGAGATGGGGGTGGGTTTGGGGGCGGTTCGTCTGAATCACATCGTTTAACTTGAATACAGACTCACTTAACCCTAACTGAAAAGGATTCTTCTAATCACAAAGCTCCAGAAGCAAGTCCTGGAGGTTGGTTGTTTTGCCCTGAAGGCGATGCAAAGTAGAGAGCCGCTGAACAGAGAGAAGGCCTGTCTGTAGGGTGAGGGAGAGAGGGAGGAGCCAGGAGGTGGGCTTGGTTCTGGGGCAGGCTCAAATGGGGATCCAAACTGTTGACGCTGCCCTTTCCCAGAGCTCGGAGGTGAAGCCACGCCCACATGCAGCCCAGGGGACCAATTAGAGCGTTTTTACAGCCAAACACTAGAGGGGTGATGCTTCCTCAGCTCCATATTGTAGGTTGCTATAATAAAGAAACACCTATGACATTACACAGATTAATATGACACTGAGCAAATTAATCCTTGGGATTTCACTCACTACCTGTGGCTTATAAATTTTAATTGACTCTCAACTGCCACCTGAATTGATGCGAAAGTGTAGGGATGACAGAAACGGCGCAAGCTGCGCACACACATGAGTGTAACTTCTAGAAAAGGGAGAGGCTATTAGAGGGGGTGAGTGAAGAGCACAGACTTCTGGTACCCATCTCCGTGTTCCCATCACCACGGAGGAAGCAGAAGGTAGAAAATAGGGGCTATCTACCCTCTGGGACCTGAGCCTCCTTCCCCTACCCCTCCTCCCAGGATTCCAGTCCCCCATTAACTGGGCAACTCCACAAGCTGTGACAGAGCACTTGGTATGTCTCAGTACTGCAGCAGGAATGGGGAGTCAGGAGTCTGGGGAAGGCCACTCACGGTAATGTGTGTACAAGCAGAGGCCTCACAGCTGTGAGCCACATCTCATAGTGGCTTCTGTCCCAGAGCACACAGGCTTTGTTGCCCTCCCTCTTCATAGACAGATTTATGAAGCTCCTTAGCCAGACAAACTTGTGGCCTCTGCTGCTGGTATGCTTGTAGTTCAGCTCCACTCACAGCTTGTCCTGGAGCCAGGTCCTTCACTCTGGTCCTTTCCTGCCACACATCTTTCCTTCGATGAAGTATCGCTGGAGTGTGAGACAAACGGCTTCCCCTGAACTTTTCTGCGGTGATGGCAAAAGCCTGTATTGCGCCACCCAGTGGTAGCAGCTACTAATTGTGTTAACGGATCCTTTGAAATGTGGCTACCTCCCCTGAAGAACTGACTACTTCCTTTAACACTGTTCCCTCCTGGTATCAGCCTTGCCAAACTCCCTCTGTCATCTCACCCTCACTCAACAGCAAGTTTTTAAAACTTGTGTTTACTTATTTGTGTGTGTGCATATGTGTGGAGGTCAGAGAACATCTTGCAAGAGTCAGTTCTGTCCCTCTTCCGAGTGGGTTCCCAGGATTTAACTCAGGTCATGAGACTTGGAGACAAGCTCCTTTACCGAAACATGGAGCCATCTCACCAGACTTCAACACCAATTCTTTTAACATTTCTTTAACTTTATTATTTCTTGTGTATGGGTGTTTTTGCTTGTGTGTATATTTTGCACCATATGTGTGTAATGCCCTTAAAGGCCAGAAAAAGACATGGGATTCCCTGGGATTGAATTCATAGATGGTTGTGATCCAACATGTGGGTGCTGGAGATTGAACCTGGGTCCTCTAAAGAGCAGCCAGTGCTCTTACCAGCTGATCCATCTTTCTGGTTCATCAACAATTTTTGAGTCATTCTCTCTTGCTATAAAATGTCAAATAAGCAAGCAATATTTTTCTAAACCTAGCACTCCAGAGGCAGAGGCAAGAGGAGCACAAGTTTGAGACATCCTAGTCTACATAGCCAGAGCCTGTCTCAAAAATAAAGTAGGAGATAACTTAGTTAGTAAACTGATTGTCATTCAGGCATGCTAAAAAAGCTGGTCATGAGGGTGTGGTGCTGGGCAGATAGGAGACTCCAGTTTGTCTAGGCATGGGAGTGAGCATGGGGTGGAAAAAAAACTGAGACAGTCTTCGATAGTTGGAAAGGTGAGAAAAAGCAGGGTGTGTTCATGGAATGGAGAGATGTTGTGTGAAGGAGGGACAGAGAGGAAGAATGGAGGGACATGACTGGATTACAAAACCTGGCAGACAGCCATTGGGCTTCTTTCTGTGTAAGTACCATGAATTAGCTGCTATCACCTTACCACCCTGTGACCTTCCCTAAGTTCCTTCTTCCCTCTGCCAGTTGTCCATGCAATCTCCAGGGTCCAGATTCTGAGTGTAAACCAGTAAAGACCAGGCCTGAGCCTGTGAGACTTAACACTAGGCTGACATTCATATTAAGATTGTTTTATGTCAGTGGTTCTCAACCTGTGGGTCACAACCCCCACAGGGGTCATATATCATATATCTTGCTGTAGATATCCAGACATTTACATCATGATTCATAACAGTAACAAAATTCCAAAATAATTTTATGGTTGGGGAATCACACCAATATAAGGAACTATATTGAAGGGCCACAGCATTAGGAATCACACCAATATAAGGAACTATATTGAAGGGCCACAGCATTAGGAAGGTTCAGAACCACTGTTCTGTGTGGTCCTGTACAATAACCCATAGCACTTCTAAGTGTCAGCATCCCTGGAGGTCTCTAGAAAGCATAATCCTCATCATTTTTGCCAAAGTGTGAAAATGACTCTCCTGGAAGCTGATGTGCAAGAGTAACATCACTCTTGTGTACTGAGCCTAGTCAGCCATTCAACACCTGCATCTCTACATACATGCATTATTCTCTAGTCATTATTTATAGCAAAAAAATAACCTTTCTGATGGGGAAAGACTTGATGTGTGTGGGGGGGTCATCTTGTACCAGCCAAAAAGAACCCTGATACATTGATCCACATAGGTTCAAATAGGCCAAGACAGTCTATATCCCAGTAGACAACTACATCACCTCTCAAAGCATGATGCCCCCATCAGGAGCATCAGGACCCTGAGACCCTGAGAACCTGTCAGATGGGTCTATAAACAGGTCTTCCCCAGAGAATTCTGGGGTGGGAACCACTAGCCCAAGTTTTAAATTTGATCCCACCTCGTGTCTCCTGTGTGTGTGTGTGTGTGTACATGTGTACATGTGCATGTGTATATATTATGCCATGGCATGTATGTGGATGATAGAAGATGGCCTTATAGAATTGGGTTTCTTCTTCCACTTTTGGCTGGGTTTCAGGAATCAAACTCAGGTTGTCAGGCTTGTACATCAAATGCCTTTACATACTGAGACATCTCCAGACCTAGTACCTGTGTTTTCAAGGATCTCCAGTGGTTCTGATGGCCCAGTTGGCAGGTGGCCCACCATATCCTAACACTCTATACTCAAAGAGTCAACCAGCCTTGGACAGAAAATACTTAAAAGAAAATTGTACCTGTGTGACAGAAAACACTTCTTATCCCAAAGAGAACCATGGCACACTCAGTATCTGGGTGGAATATAGTTCATCAAAAACATGATACTATCTTCTACAATAAATTTGAGAATCCTCAGGTTTTAACATCCATGGAAGCTTATTGAACCACATCTCCCAGGACAGAGAAGCTTGACTGTATTGATGGACTACGAAAGTCCATGCAGGCTGGGGCCCTGCCATCTTTCAGCTCTATGTCCAGAACCTGGGTACAGTGGGGGCTTACAATTCCATATGTATGTACAGAATGAGTGTATGGATACAGGCACTAGTGAGTGATGAAACCTAGCAAGAGAGCAGAAATATGCCCTGGATCTAAAAAAACTCGAAGAGGTTGTCATGACTTCATCCAAACTCCGAGGCAATGAAGAAGAGGGAGAGGAAAGAACAATGAATGTGTCGCGTTACCCACGAAGATGTCACCCCCCTCCCCCACCCAACCACTCCAACCAGAGTCCCAGTCCAAACTATTTCCCCAGATCTGGGGATCTTCCCCAGAAGCAGGAGATCCCTTGGTCCTAAGAGACCTGTACAGGACTCTGTGAGTTAATTACTTAATACCTTGTGTGGAGGGCCAGTCAGTCTTGTGGTGAATGGGGATAATGCTGTTTTGGCATCCATCTGAAAGAGTCAAGGCACCAGAAATACAAAGGAAGGCTTCTTTCAACTTTCAGACTAGACTGTTGAATAAACTAGAGAGATGAGGAAGGGGTTGCCAGGGTGGGTGGGGGCTATTCAGAGAAAGAATAAAGATTCTTTTGGTAAAGAAATATTAATTGTAATATTCACATTGCGTTAAAATATATGTTTGAGATCTCCAGAATGATATGTTCATAAATAGATAAGCTTTAAGTGGATGATTTTTTAGCCTGGCTTTTCCTGTACTGAAATATAATTAACACTTCCTGAAGCCAGCTAGCTTGGAATAATTTAGTTCAATTGTAAGTATGCAAAACACTTAACAATTAGCTCCGTGAAATGAGACCAGCAAGCACTGAGCTGACTTCATTAATGCCCTAAGTGCACATGACCCATTATGAGAGCTTTCAGACATATTGTATGAATCTGAAATACCTTCACAGAATGGAACCAGGAGGGAATTTCCGATTATTTCCATTCATTTGAAAGCTACATCTCATAACTCAGCCATCTGAAAGATGATGGCAATTGGTTTTAATATTTTTACAGCCCTTCCAAAGTGGTTAAAAAAGAGAGAGGGGGAGAAAGAAAGAAAAGAAGGAAGGAAGGAAGGAAGGGAGAAAAGAAAAGGAAAGGAAAGGAAAACCAAAGTATTTTAATGAGGTCTTTAAAGCCAATGTGATTTAATATGCCATTAAGACAGGCAGCCTGGACAGAGTAAAGTTCACTGATTCTTAGAGCATGGGAACTTTGCCTTCGCCCACCTGTATCTCTCACCTGTACAATGGTGTTAACTGGAAGTATTAAACTAGTAGCCCTCAGAACTGGTTGTAACCAGTCAGAATGTATGCTGGCAGCAAGCCTCCTCTCCTCCTTGGGTTTCCTGAAGGTAGAATCACAGTGCCTCCCATAAGATAAGGACCTTGACAGGGGCTCAGAATCAGGGGTGGAGGAACAGGAGGGCAAGTGAGTGGTGAGATCCAAACAAAAGTGAAGTCTGGAGGCAAAGCCTTCCTAAGGTGAAGATCAACTCTGAGGTTGGAGAGAGCTCAGTCACTAGTGCAACTTGCCTTTCAAGTGCAAGGCCTGAGTTGGATCTCAGAACCCTCATTCTTTAACAGCCTGTAGCAGTGGAGACCAGCCTAATCTAATCCAGCAAGCTCCAAGTTCAGGGAAAACACCCCTAAAGTTGTCTTCTATCATCTACACACACATATGCACATGCACCTATACACATGAATGTTAGGATCATGTTTTTCACCTGCCCAAATAACACACAGATATGCTGTATTAGATATAATGTTGTTGGCCTGTTACTAGTGTTTCTTATTGGCTAGCTCTGTCTTAAATATTAACCCATTTCTATTAATCTAAGTATTTCCACGTGGTCTCATCTTACTGGAGAGAGGGCCTGGTATTCTGCTCTCTCGGTCATACCTATTGAATCCTCTCCTACCTCTCCCCAATTCTCCTTGTCTCCTAGTCCCCATATCTTGCTTTCCTATTGGCCAACAGTGCTTTATTCATTAACAAATATGAGAAACATATTTATAGAATGACATCTCCCATCACATGAACTTGCACACACAGATTAAAAATTTAAAAAAAAAAAGAAAAGAAAGAAACAACTCTGGCTACTTAAAAAATCTAAGAAGGCAACAACAACCAAAAAACAAACAAACAAACAAAAAGTAGTTTTCACTCTGCTGTAGTCAAAATGTAGTTTTAACTCACTACCACAAATAAAAAAACACAAGTTGGAAGCCCTCTACCTTGTGAGACTTTCTAGATGCCTGCCCAAATGACCCCCTAGGCAGAGTGGAGACAGTCATGACACAGAGTCTCTCACAATAAAGGAAGTCCAAAGAGTTTATTCCAATTCCTGAAGGTCAGACCAAATAAAGAGCCTCTCTACCGCTTCATCTGCCTTCTGTCCTTGTCACTCCAGGACAAGCTGGCTACATGAAGGAGAATTCCAGAGACAGGGGCCCCTGAGTGTGCCCCTGGGAGTCTGATTTTTCCAGGCAGAAGGGCTCTCCTAAGGAAGAGAGGTGAGAGATTATGGTGGGGCACAACACCTTCAACTGGAATCTACTCAGCATGGAGATGGTCAACTTCTTTCCAACTATTCCACAGCCCACTTTAGAAAAAAGTAGGAAACTGAGGCTCAGAGATCTCAGATGACTGGCCCAAGATCACACTGCTAAAAGGCAGTAACACTGAAGCTGGATTCCTGTTCAGTATTCTGCATTAAAGCTCTCACCACTACCCTGGTGGGAACACCCCAAGGTAGAAGAACTAGCACAATGATAAATCCTCTGGAATCTGCATGGGAAATAGCTGAGAAGGATTGCATATGTATGTCCCACTGCTGCAGCAACAGAAAACAAAAAGCAATCACAACACATCTAGTGGATTAGAACACCACATACTGGGGGGTTGCTCAGTGGGTAGGTAAAGTGCTTGCTTTGAAAGCATAAGGCCCTGAGTTTGGATCCCCAGTACCCACCTTAAAACCAGGCATGGAGAAGGGCAGAGACTGGCAGATCCTTAGAGTTTATTGACAAGCTGATCTAGCAGAATCCAAGAGCTCTAGGCTCAGTGAGAGACCCTGTCTCAAAGATAAGATGAAGAATGACTGAAGAAGACACTCAATATCAACCTGCAGCCTAAACACACACACACACACACACACACACACACACACACACACACACACACACACCTGTTAATCTTCTAGCTCTGAAGTTGAGAAGTACAAAATAGGTTGGCAAGGCTTCATACCTTGTGGTAGCATGAGAGTGGGGTAAATAATCTGTTCCTTACTTCCTCCAGATTCTAGAGGTGACAACATTCTTTGGGCTCTGCCTTCTTCATCTTCAAAGCCAGCAGGAAACTGCCTTCAAATACTCTCTCTATCCTTCTTTAACTTTGATCCCTCTACTTCCTTCTTGCAATGCAAACCCTGCATAATCTTGGATGATCTCACAATGATAGTCTTCACTAAACTACATCAGGATGGGTGGGGTGACTCTAATCTATAATCCCAAGTGAGGCAGGAGGATCACCTAGAGTTGAAAGCTAGTCTAGTATACATAGTAAGACCATATCTAACATATACACACATCAGCAAAGTCTTTTTGATAGAGAAGGCAACACAAAAATTCGGACTAGAACATTTTGGGCAGCCATGAATCTTAACAAATGAAGTCATAATATGCCTTCTTTAGTTAGAACAAACTTAATTTCAGATTGCTTAGCAATAGTCTCAATATCCAGTAGTGTACTCTAACAGTAGTAGTAATCACCTACCATAAATTTCTTTCAGTAACTGTGTCATTTTATCTTAAAAAATGTCCCCATAAGGCTAAGGTAGTGGTTTAGTTGGGAGAGTGCTTTCCTAGTTGCCTGAGGGAGGCCCCAAGTTCAATCCCCAGCAAGACATAGACTGAGCATTATGGTGCACACTTGCAATCCCAACATTCAGGAGGTAGAGACAGGAGGATGAGAAGTTCAAGGTCATCCTCAGCTACACAGAGAACTTGAGGCCAGATTGTGCTATATGAGGCTCTATCTCAGAAAAGAAGAAAGAAAAAGTGCAGTGCAAGCTGTGTGCACACCTGTAATTCCAGTACCCAAGAAGCTAAGGCAGAAGGGTGAGTGTTTGAAAACAGCCTGAGCTAAGCCGAGCATTGGTGGTACATGCCTTTAATCCCAGCACTTAGGAGGCAGAGGCAGGTGGATCTCTGTGAATTTGAGGTCAGCCTGGTCTACAGAGCTAGTTCCAGGACAGGCTCCAATGCTACACAGAGAAACCCTGTTTCAAAAAACAAACATGAACAAACAAACAAACAAAAAACCTCTGACTTAGATGTTATTATTCCCAATGTGCAGAGTGGGAAGTGAGACTTTCCTTTTTGCCTAACCTGTTCAAGGGCAGCCAGTAAATGTGGACTTGAACTTGAGCCATCTTTGGTTAAACTAGGTATCTAATAAAAAAAAAAAAGAGTCACAGATTCACTAAATATTGCCACCAGAAAAACATTCTATGCATGGAAAAGAGCATATAAAATTGGTCTCAAGTACTAAAAGGAAAGCACAAGGGAATGAGCGTAGGGCTCAATGGAAGAGCTCATGCTTGATGTGCCCCGGGTCAGAGCCCCAGCAAAAACTGAAAGATAAAACTCAAATGAACAGAAGATAGAACAATTGATAAAGTTCTTGAATTGTAAGCATGAGGCCTTTAGTTCCCCCAGAAAGCCAGGCATGGTGCTGCACACCTGTAATTTAGCTCTGTGAAAGCATAGACAGGGATAGCCCTGAGCCTCCCTGGCCAGTGAAAGATCCCGCCTCAAAACAAAACAAAAAGTTGGACAGCACATGAAGGTTGATCTCTGACCTCTATACACATTCACATTTGTACATGTGCACCTACACACATGAGTACACACACAAATTAATTTAAAAAGATGAAAGAAAGTACAGGAAATAATATAGAAAGAAGCATCTGGGGCCAAATCCACCTGTTCTCACTTTGGTCTCAATTTTTCCGTCTGTAAATTGGTATTAATAATAGCCACCTCTCTGGGTTCAGGTGGATATTAAAATGAGTAATGCATTTGATCCTCTATAACATGGTTCTGAAATACTAGGTATAGGCTAAAAGTCTCAGTTCTCAGACCAATTATTGAGCCTCCTGTCCAATGAGAAAGTTAAGAGAGAGAGAAAAAAAAAAAAAGATGGACTAGTTACTGTCTGAGGATCTCCCTCTTCTGACTCCTTGGGAAAAGACCTGACCATCTTCCTCTGACTCCAGCCAAAGACCAACTTCCTGTCACTGCCGGCATCCTCTGGTCCCCAGGCAGCTAGGATTGATGGGATGTGTAAAAAGGTCTTCCAGAATCTTGCTCAGTACCACTTTCTGCAGATACCCTTCACGCCTCTGCAGCAGACTCGTTTATCAGGCTTGTGAAAACATGGCAGCAAACCACCAGGTCTGCAGCCCAGTCCCAAGCTGTGCCTCACACAGAAATTGATGACTGGAGCAATGGAGAGAGAAAGGCTGGCTAGGGCAGACCTTTTGTCCCTGGGAAGAGAAGTCTCACTCCTGGTTGGCTCAAATGCTCCAGAGAGGCTTGCAACCTGAGCTGGTATGAGGAAACCTGCTACTCAGTCAGTAGTCAAGGAGCCCAGAGGTTTGCCCCAGATCACTTAGCAGGACTGTGTGCAGTCAAGTGGCTCTGTGATCTTGAACCCTCACCACCCTTTCTGTGCCTCCACTGAATCAACTCTAAACTCAAGGAAATAATGTAAATCTTTCACAGGGCTATTGAGTACATTAAAGGGCTTCAGACCTATAAAGTACCTAGAGGACTGTGTGGCCCACTCTAAGGACTTTATTTTATCAGTTTCTATCTTGTTTGTACTTGGCTCCTTGGTTTTTACTATAGGAGTCCTCTGAGAGTCCCATACTAGTGCTCTTTTCATGACATCAGAACCACCTGCCTCTGTCCAGTTAGTGCTCTGGCACTGCTATGCCTTCCCTCCTGGTCCACAAGGACTTCAGGGTTTTTTTCATTCTCCCAGCTCATCCCAAACAGGACTGACAGACTTACCAGTATGCTCTCTGGGGGGCTTCTCTTCCAGATTAGCCCAAACATCAAGCATTAGTCACAGAGATCTATGAACTTATCACAAGCAGCTGAAGTCTCTCTTCTGGGTAGGGATGAAAGTCACTGAATGGAGAGAGCTGTTATCATCCAGACCAAAAAGTTTCCCCATCAGCCAGTGATTGCCAGGTCAGCCTCCTGCCTTGGAGAGTTGGGGGAAGCTGATCATTGCTCTCCAAGTGCTTGATGTCTCTGTGCCCTGAGCTGTTCCAGTGGTCCCCAAAACATGTCCTCTGAGGAAGCAGGAAGCTTGCATACATGCAGCTGAACACAAGTGTCTGTTGTGTTAGCCAGTTAAGTGTGGTATTGTTGGTTGTTTATACTCTTTTACTCTTTTGGGGGGACCTTACCACCCAATTCCCAAATAAGTCACACATATGGAGTCTTATTATTTGTTATAAATAACCAGTTTTAGCTTGGCTTATTTCTGGCCAGATTTTCTTAAGTTAGATGGAAATCTAGCTTTTATTATTCTCTATTTCTGTATATCTTTTCTTTCCTTCTTATTCCATGTCTGGCTGTGTAGCTGAGTTCTATTCTCACTCCTTTATCTCTTTTCTCTCTTTTTCACCTTCTAGTTAGTCTCTCTTCCTGCCAGCTCTGCCTGTCCTTTCTCCTGCCTTGCTACTGGCCATTCAGCTTTTTATTAGACCTAATCAGGTGTTTTAGACAGGCAAAGTAACACAGCTTCATCGAGTTAAACAAATGCAACATAAAACAATGCAACATATCTTTACATCATTAAAACAAATGTTCCACAGCATAAACAAATGTAACATATCTTAAAATAATATTCCACAACAATGTGATCATCATGTCATTTGGCCCATTAAAAATCCTCATGCTGAGCTGGGCGCTGGTGGCCCATGCCTTTAACCCCAGCACTCAGGAGGCAGAGGCATGATGATCTCTGTGAGTTTGAGGCCAGCCTGGTCTATAAGAGCTAGTTCCAGGACAGCCTTCAAAGCCACAGAGAAACACTGTCTCAAAAAAAAAAAAAAAAAAAAAAAAAAAAAAAAAAAAAGAAAGAAAGAAAGAAAGAAAGAAAGAAAATAACAACAAAAATAAATAAATAAATAAATAATTAAAAAAAAAATCCTCATGCTGGGCATTGGCTGAGATGGCTTCATGGGTAATAACACTTATTGTGCAAACATGGTGACCTGAGAACACAGACACACTGGGATGATCCACAGGAATTCAGGAAAAATGTTTGGCAAGTCTGGCACAGGAAGGTACAGACAAATGCAGCAGTGCCCCAGCTGAGAGTGAGCTCCCAAACACAAACACTATCAGTGTGGAAACCAAGAGTCTCATAACCATAAAGCGGGTCGCATCAAGGGGGCAGAAACAGTATTGAAGATGGAAGACAGAAATGACAGCCTACAAATGAAGGAAGATAGCATGGTCACTCCAGGACCCTGATCCCCACAATCTGGGCCAGGGAAAATGAAACCATTACTTCTCAGGCCATCCTGTCTCTATTGAAGATGGCACCTTCATCTGGATGCATTGACACATACATGTAGTCCAGTTACTCCAGAAACTGAGGTAGGAGGACTGTTTGAACCTGGGAGTTTGAGGCCAGCCTGGACAATGTAGCAAGATCCTATGAAAGAAATGAAGGAGAGAAGGAAGGAAGGAAGGAAGGAACGAAGGAAGGAAAAGCCATATTTTCATTCAGAACTTTGAGATTGCTGTTTGTTTTTTAGACAGGGTCTCATGTAGCCTGGGCTGACATCAAACTTGCTATGTAGACAGAATGACCAGCAAAACCATCAGCTACATCCTGGGTAAGCTGGAAAACCTGGTAGCTGCAGGACACCAACGATGTCTACATGCTTTCCATCTTCACTGCAACCTACTCTAAGAGCAGAATAGAAAACTCACAATTAGCAATGGGCCTATAATCATGGCACTCAGAAAACTGTTGTAGGATAGTGAGTTCTGGATATGCATAACCTACAGAGTGATGATGCCCTGAATTAAAGCAACAACAACAAAAGACCAGATGAAGGGCTGTGTCCTATGCTAAGAAGCATGGGGCCTACAAAATAGGATGCCATTGACTCTGCTCCTCCAACCCCTGAAAAAGATGGACAAGATCACTCCCCACCTGCTCCAACCTGTCTTCCTCTACTTTCTTTATCTGTTCTTGGAACTTCTGTATCCTCCCCCAGATTCAGCAGGGAGAAAGGTAGTCTCAGGCCTTCCAAAGTTGATCCTGTCCAAGTTGCCAGGAATGGACCTGGCACCCTATCACTGGGTATCTCATCTGGCTTTTAGCCATTGTCCTATTTTAGGTGGGGCAAGGGAACATACGTTCCAAGGTTGTATCTGGAGGAACATTCACTTCTCCAGCCAAGGACCTTAGGCTTTCCCCAGAGTGATTCATTTAAAAGTATTTATTTTATTTTAGTTTAGTTTTAATTCTGTATGGGGGGAATGTGAGGGCAGGTTCCCATCATGCCTAGAAGGTGTATCATATTCCCTGGAGCTGGAGTTACAGGTGGTTTTGAATCACCCAGTTTGGGTGCTTGGAACCAAACTGGGGTCCTCTGTAAGAGTAGTACATGCTCTTAACTGCTAAGCCATCTCTCCAGTCCTCTGCTCAAGCATAATTTAACCAAAGTCCTATTGCTTACAGGGAGACTCCTTCCCATTCCATGCCACCCTAACAGCTCCAAAAGAATGCCACCATTCCTGGGGATCTCAAGCCATCTCCTCATTTTTGTAGCCTTTATCAAACTGAAAGTTAAGGGTGAGGGTGTAGTTCAGTTGTTAGAGTGCTTGCCTACCATATATGAAGTCCTACAGTCAATCCTCAGAATCACATAAAACACAGAATAGTGCATATCTGCAATCCTAGCACTTGAGAGAGAGAGAGAGAGAGAGAGAGAGAGAGAGAGAGAGAGAGAGAGAGAGAGAGAGATCCTAAAGTCATCCTCAGCTACATGGTGAGTTCAAGACCAATCTGGGACAAAAAAAAGACAGTAAGGCGTACGGTCTGTAGACAAGTCCATGTGGCACTTCCTTGACTAATGATTGATATGGGAAAGTTCAACCCCTTGTAGGCAATGCATCCTTGGGCAAGTAGTCCTTCATGATATACAAAAGCAGGCTGATCAAGTCATGGAGAGCAAGCCAATAAACAACATTCCATGGTCTCTATTTCAGTTCCTGCCTCTGGGCTCTTGTCTTGAGTTTCTGCTCTGACTTCCATTCATGATGAACTATAAACTTCAAGGTAAAGTAAGCCATTTCTTCCTCAAGTTTGGTCATCATGTTTATCCCATCAATAGAAAGTAAATCAGAACAGAGATGAAGGGGGGGGGAATCAATGTTATTATTGAAATCTAAAATCCTACATACAGATTCATGTTTTTAATATTTGTTTTCAGCTAGTGGTGCCATTTGGGGTAGCTCTGGAGCCATTAGGAGGTGGGGCTTCACTGGCAGAATAGGTCACTTGTATAAGTAATCCCCACCCCTGATTTCACCTTGCTCTTTCTATTTATGGGTCCACTAAGTTGTAAGTAGCCACAGCCTCATGTTCCCACTACCATGGATTAGATCCACTCTGCCATGCATTCCTTGGACTGAAATGTCCTAAATTCATAAGCCAAAATAAATCTTCCTCAAATTGTCATAGTCACCCAGCCCAAGAGGATTGGACACTGGAGACAGAGACAGAGACAGAGAAAGAAGGCATCTTGCTCTCTGGTGGCCTCAAAGATCCTGTTTCCATGAGCCCTGAAAGCTGTGCTTTCCAACTCAACATCCATGTCTTCCTCCTCCAATAACAGCATACTTCCCAATCCCTGGTGCATGTGCTGGCTCCATCAGTCAGTGGTCCATGCAAGTTAATGACTCCACCAGCAGCAATGGACTAGTGTCTTCCATGGGGCACCCACCTTGGGGCAGGGACATCATTTAAAGCCTCTCGGTCTTATTACAAGGAACATGATGTCTGAATACCCTTTTGAAGAGTGGAAGATCCACATGTCTGCAGAGATTCTTCCAAATCTTCTGGTTAGTCTCCTACAAACAGCCTGACTGTATTTGGAAAGGAGAGGAAAAGCTTAAAATACTCCCACAGTTACTGACCTTCACTTCATGTCCAGCCATGACATGAAGGATTGCTTGTTTTGAATGCCTGGAACTGACAAAGTTATAACCTTGCCAGGCCACTGCATCATTAGCAAGCAAGCTGCTTGGAGTCCAAAGACTTGGGTTTAAATGATGATTTTACTACTAACTAACTCTATGGCCTCAGGAAAATTTTCTAAACTCTTAATTGCTCAAATATCTCATTTCAGGCTGGGAGTATGTAGTTCAGTGGGGAAAAAATACATACTGAATACCAGAGATTTTAGGTTTAGTCTCTTACACAACAAGATTTTTTCTTTCCCCTCATTTCCCATGGAACTAGGGATGATTCGGAAAATATTTAACAAAATGTAGGGAAAGACTTTTCAATTGTGTAGCAACTGGTACATTGCTCCTGTAAGTAACCCTAATTAAACTTATTGGATTGCCATAAAAGAAGAAAAGAGGAAGAAAAAGAAGAGGAAGACAAGGAAGAGGAAATTAAAATAGAAGATGAGAAGAGGAAGGAGAACAACATGAGGAGGAAGAGACAGGAGAGGCTAATGGAGGGGAGGGAATGAATATGATCAAAACATTATATACATGTATGAAAATACAAATAAAAGAAAGTATTTAGCAAAATAAAATATTGAAACAGAATAGTTCAAGAGATTATCTGTTTACCACTTACCTTTCTTTCATATAAATACCCAGCAACAAAGAGGCATAGAAGAAATATGTTACAATGGATCGAAGGGTATGTGTAGTGGGCAGCTGGGCTGGCTGTTTAGTTTTAAGAAACTCCTAATGGTAATAAAAAAGGAAAAAATCAGATTGAAGTGCAATGTTTACCTTACCTTGTCACAACACTTTCTCTACACATCAGCCCAGCCATGTTTTTTGCCTCTTACCTGCTTAGTTTGTCCCTTCCAGGAAAGCAGAACTGTCTCCAATGCACAGATGATACATCTGACTCCTAGCTGCTTTTTCTACCCTCACAAAGTTTTTCTAATCCCCCAGCACTGGCAGCACAGTGTAGAGAGACCTAAGTACACTCAGATAGACTAATTGTCTCTATATAGAATGTCAATTAAAAAAAAAAGATGTGGGATTTGAGGTAGACACCCAATCCTTTAGAACTGCCTCAGTATGTTCAGGATCCAGTCCAGGATCAAGCATATCTAATGCTAGAAGACCTCAGAAAGCTGGCTGGATCATTCTACCAATCTCAAAGATCCTCAAGATTAGAGATCTTTTAAGAACAGTAGTTCTCAACCTGTGGCTCATGACACCCTTTGGGGGTCAAACCTTTCATAGGGGTAGCCTAAGACCATGAAAAAACACAGATATTTACATTACAATTCCCAACAGTAGAAAAATTACAGTTATAAAGTAGCAACAAATTAATTTTATGGTGGGGGAGCACCACAACATGAGGAACTGTGTTAAAGGGTCACAGCATTAGGAAAGTTGAGAACCACTACTCTAGAACCTCCCCTCTCCTGGGGAACATTGCCTGTGTGTATTATCAGTACAGAACTACATGCTATAGGCATAATTTGCAGTTATGGTCACTCGGGAGCCCACAGGACCCCACAATTTTGTCATTCTCTAAGCCTGTCCCTGCTACTCTGTGCTGAGTGACAATGGACACTTGGCTCATTCTCCCTGAGCATGCTTCCTCAGGTGGAGCAGGACTGATGGAATGAGGTGATGATGTAATGAGGCAAAGGAGTCTCCAGTGAGGAATACAGCAAGGACTGGACAAGCATCAGGCCTCATCCCGAGCAGGTTAACAGTGGCTACGTGAATGCTGTCAAAACAAGCACATCACAGAACCTACTGTTTCCTCTCAGCCATTACCACTTACTCATTCTGTTTTCCTCCAGTCTCATTCCTGCTTCTGAAGTTGGTTGGAGAAATGGGGAAATAAATTAATGGTTTCCTTCTAGAATGTCCAGTTCTTGAATTACAGGTTCTGTTGTTCAGGAACATGCATCCCGTAATTCGCCACTGTTACCCAAGAGAGTCTTGACATCAAACAGGCTTGGCACCAGGATGTTTAACAAACTGGGCTGGATCATACCACCTGTGAACAATGCACAGTGAGGTAGGTGACCAGGAACCAGGTCAGTGGAAAGAGATTCCCCTTCCTATAATCACAGGAACAAATTTGGAGACAGGACATTGGTTCTTCATCAACATTTTGTTTGTTGAGACAGGGTATCATTACAGCCCAGGCTGACCTCATACATGGCAGCCCCTACCTCCCAGATAGTAAGATGATAGAAATGAGTCACTGTACCCAATCCAATCTTTCTTAAGACACATGTATACAGCCAGGCCAGGGAAGAAAGTTATCAACTCAACCTCCCAGACAGTTGAATGGAGGTCATGAATTGTGGAGCATTGAATTATGGTGATACTCGAGTCCACGGGGAGTTAGAGGGAGTTCCATTATCCTGAGGCATATCATGCCATGGGCAAAACAGCAATACCAACAGATAAAAACACTGCCTATTCAAGGGACCATATGGAATCAGATAACTAGATTCTGGTGTGAAGTCATGGAACCAGGAATAAACAGAAGTCAAAGATGAAGGAGATTCAGAATTCAAGAACTGATCCCAGAAGGGGTCAGGTCTCTTGGGCTAGTGGTAGGATGTTATGAGTGGTTTTTCTGGCAGCCTGTCCTAAATAACACACAGAGACGCTGTATTAGATATGATGCTGTTGGCCAGTTACTAGTGTTTCTTATTGGCTAGCTCTGTCTTAAATATTAACCCATTTCTATTAATCTCAGTATTTCCACGTGGTCTCATCTTACCGGAGAGAGGGCCCAGACCTCTGTTCTCTCAAGTATCTACATGCTGACTCCTCCTTACTCTTTCCTCTCTCCTCCTTGTCTCCAAGTCTTATCTTGCTTTCCTGTTGGCCAACAGTGCTTTATTCATTAACCAATAAGAGAAACATATTTACAGAATGACATCTCCCATCAGTAGGAAGCTGCCTCACCCCAGCTTACCTGCACCTTCAGATGACTCCTCCACAGAAAGGCCAAAAGGAGGCATCTTACTACTCACCACTGGTCTCTAGACTCCAGGACCACAAGAGACCCAACTACTCGGTGCACTCCACATTATTCCATGCCTCTACACCCTTGTTCTTGTAATTCCGTTTTCCCAGAAGCCCCTTCCTGCATGGCTCACCTTGCTGATTGCTATAAACCAAGACTAAGCTCAGAGACCACCAAACCAGGTAAGTTCAAGTGTGCATCTCCTGTGCTTCATATCTCTCACCTCTTCAAGAGAGTCTTCCCATGGGTCCTTGGCTTCCACTGACCAAAGTCCTTCCTGGTTATCTTTGGAGCCCCAACACCTATCACATGACATGCAGTTGTTTATTTAATGCTGGTGGGGTCAATTCTAACTGTGGAGGAATCAGCGGCTTGGACTGTAAGAGGGAGATAAGGTAAGGTAAAGATAGATAACAAGATTGGATATGAACAGGTTGAAATTTGGTGTAATGTCCAAATGCAGACAGAGCCACACAGTGCTCAGGGATGGTGAGAGGGTATAAGGGTATACACTGGGCTGATAACTAAATGCATAGGAGCAACATGAGCTATTTTAGTTAGGAGGTAACTTGGTGATAGGAGAGAACAACATCCTTCCTAAAATCATCCATCCTAACTTTAGTATGTTTCTAAAATCATTCTGGGAATAGACAACCCTGGCATTCTGGCATTTGGGAGTTTTACTCTTGCCTGGGGATTAGACAGTGGACTTAAGCCAGGGCAATGAGAAAAAACAAGAGAGGCACTAGCAAGAACCTGACCCAGACCCAGACCCTCTCATATGGGCCCCACCCCCAAACCAAAACACACACACACACACACACACACACACACACACACACACACACACGATAGGAAGAGAAAGGGAGAGGGCTCAAGAGAATCACACACTGAAAGAGGGTGAGGGAGGGATGAGAAAGTAGTGTTTTCCTGCCTGGCTGGGTGCCTACCATGTTACAACACCTGCAATGGCAGTCTGATGTTGTTGGGACAAAGGATAAAGCAGGGAGGGGAATGAGTGAAGATGCCCCAGCCCTCTGGAGCATGGTGCACAGTATTCCCATTCTCCTGGATATCACCAAAGGCTTGTTGGAAGAGCCCATACCCAAGACAAGGCCTAGGAGAAAAATATTGGGGGACCCTCTGCATTCCTCGTCCCATGGAACACCTATGTGACCACCTGAAGGCACAAAGGTTAGAGAATGGGCCAGAACCCCAGAACAGTCCTGGAAAAACAATGGCTGCCCAGAAAGGACACTAGGGATGTGCAATATTTGTGGGGCTGAAGGACTTCCCAGTGCTGTGTGCCAGCCTGAACTGAACTCAGTCCCTCAGTCTATATGGAGACCACCACAGGAGCCACTGAGAAGACAGGACTGGTCTCCTTTGACCTTCCATGGGAACTTCTTCTCCCACAATCCACAGGAAGTCCTATCTCTAACCCCAGAGCAGACCTAAGACTCTAGATGGGCAAAGAAGTAACAGAACATAAACTGCCGGAAGCTCCTATCCTGTAAGTCCAGGTGTGACCCTAAATGGGGCAAGGGGAAATTTCAACCCTCCCTGGCCCATAGTGGTGTGATTTGGTTTGATGTGTGTGTGTGTGTGTGTGTGTGTGTGTGTGTGTGTGTGTGTGTGTGTATTTGACACAGGGTTCTATGTAGGCCAGGCTGACTTTGAACTCACCATATAGTTATCTTGGTCCTCCTGCTTCTGCCTCCTGAGTGCTGGTATTATGAGCTTGTACAGTTTTATGTGGTGCTGGGGACTGAAGCCAAATCTTTGTGCCTGCTAGACAAGCACCCTGCCAACTGAGCTCCATCCCCAGCCTTTTGACCTCCACGACTGTCAAGGAATGGACTCCATTCTAGCCAGTGTTAACGGTAATTTAACAGAGTTCAGCAATAAAAAGTGGCTGGAGAAAAATGAAACTATTTTATTTCTCTACACCACCAAGTTGACACTTGTTAATAAACCTACTATGCAAAGGCCACCATGGAGCCTCACTCAGGGCTGAGGTAAAGTAAAGGGCAAAGAGGGAGACACCTTTTAGCTCCCCACCTCTGTTCCTCACACACATAGTACTCAAGTCAAAAAACCTCCTCAGTCTTAATTACCAAACAAAAACAGCAGCAGCAAACTGGCCAGCCTCTCTCACTGTATGTCTTTATATTGTCATCTGCTCTGGCATTTTAATATCCAACTTCCTGTTGGAAGACAGATGCCTGGATGTTCACACCCCATTCTAATGGTTTAATGCCCTGGGTACTGAAGTGGGGAGGGGGCTTTGTGGAAGGCGAGGATAAAAGCCTCTTCCACACTGAACACAACTTTGGAGCAAATGGGTTTGAATATTCATTAAACAACATTTAATTTAAACACCCAAACTCTGGAAGCAGCAACATATGGCCTATTTTATTTTACCTAAACTGAATAGAGGGTGGAGCCATTAGTTTCGGCAGACACAATGTTCATTACCAACAAAGAATGCTTTCCTTTGAGGGCATCACAGCTCTGTGCTGAGTCCACTGGCCTGCTCCTCCTGAGGGTCAGGCAGGCCTCCATTTTGGGGGCAGATAAATCCTTGTCCCCATGAGGACACAGATTAAAGCTTTGTTGTCTCCCTGGTTCATGCCTTGGAGAGTAGCTTGGATGGTATTTTTGTTTTTCTGGACTGAGCTCTCTTGGGATCTAGAGGCAGTGTCTGGATGGCATAAATCTGACCTTTACTTCCTCATGTCCACTGCCACCCAGTAGACTGGACTGTGTTTACATGTATACAAAAAGATCTGGGTTAAACCAGGTATGTATGTCCCCAAACTATGTGTGTCAGCACATGTCCCTGCAGTTCCCTGCATGGGCATGGACATCAGTTGTGAACTCATTTCAGGGAGTGGATATGAGAGCTCCCACCCTGTGTGTAGCCATGCATAGTAGATCTAGGAGCTGGCCTTTGTAACTGTGTGTGAGAAAAAGGACTCTGATATGTAGGAATTAAGGCACACACAGCTACCTAGTTTCATATACACATGTGTGGGAATGCTCTTTAACTGTCTGATACTAAGGGATTCTGAACTCAGGCCCACTGGTACCTCTTCATGGGGTGAAGGTCAGAGTGTCCAAGACCATGAATGTATCAATAAAGAAGTACTCGGGGCAGGAGGTGGGGAGATGGCTCAGTCAGTAAAGGGCCTGCTATATAGCATGAGGACTTGAGTTAAATGCATGCCTTTAGTTCCAGCACTGGGTGGGGGGGGGGGCTGAGGCAGGTGGATCTCTGTGAGTTCGAGACCAGCCTACAAGAGCTAGCTCCAGGACAGCCTCCAAAGCCACAGAAAAACAAAACAAACAAACAAACAAAACAAAACAAAAAAGCTAAGTGTAGTGGTGCATCTCTGTAACCCTGGTGGTAGAAGGCAGGATCTTTGAAGTGTTTCAGGCAGCCAGCATAGCTAAACTGTTAAGTTCCAGGTGGAGAGCAATGAATGAAGGCAACTGAAGTAGACTTCAGGCCCCACAGGCATATATATACAGGTGCATGCACACGTATACACACAAGCACGCACACACACACACCTACACACACACAACACACACAACACACACACACACACACACACACACACACACACACACGAGGGAGAGAGAAACATAATGCATTCGTGCCAAATGCATTTCTGTAATTTCAACACAGAAAGCTCAAAAGTTCAAAACCACCCTCAGTTACATAGAAAATTGAAAATTCAAGGCCAGCCTGGGTACATGAAACAAAATGACAACATTTTGGAAATTAAAAAAAAAAAGCATCTGTGAGTTCTTTTAAATGTATAGGCATATATGTCCTAAAGCAAACATGGTTTTCTTTATAAATTTGTGTTTCTGTTTTCATTTTTATTTATTTATTTTTTGGACTTGTATTTTTGAGCTACACATTTTTCCACACACCTTTTCCCTCTTCCTCTCTCCCTTTGCACCCTCTCTCATGCCCCCCTCCCAATTTACTCAGGAGATCTTGTCTTTTCCCCTTCTTAGGCAGATCCATTTATGTCTCTCTTAGGGTCCTCTTTGTTACCTAGGTTCTCTGGGGTTGTGGACTGTAGGCTGGTTACCCATTTGTTTTATGTCTAATATCCACCTATGAGTGAATACATGTCATATTTGTCTTTATAGGTCTGACTTACCTCACTCAGGATTTTTTTCTAGTTCTGTCCATTTGCTTACAAATTTCAAGATGGTGTTGTTTATTACTGCCAAGTAGTACTCTATTGTGTAAATGTACTACATTTTCTTTATCCAATCTTGAGGGGTATCTATTGTTGTTTTGACAAAGGATCTTAAAATGTTTTCCTCAATGGATTAAAAAACTCATGAACCTCCTGCCTCAACCTTCCAGGTGCTAGGTTTAGAGGTGCTTGCCACTTTGTTTATATGTTTATAAACTTATCAAAAAGGAGCCTCTGGGCCACTCCCACCAATGAGCAAAGAAAAATTAAGGGGACCCTATGTGTGGTATGGCATCAAGCCATGTGGCCATAGCAGGTACTGGCTCACTATATCCAAGCATGTATGTTCAGGGACTTGTGACAGTTGTGGTCTCAGCTAACCCTCCCATATTCCTCATGCCTACAATGAAAACAGAAGGGAAATAAAAACTAGCTCTTTGGTGTTCCAAATGTCACCTTCCTTCTGGGGGCTTCTGTAAGATACTGACTACTGTGACATTGTGAGGTGTCGTGTTTCTTCCATGGCCAGAGTCACACTGGCCCCTTTCAGAAAGAAACTGTGTAGAGTGTTTCTTGGCCCCTAACCTGCAGGCTGATATAGAACACGAGCTAGGACAGGATCTTAAAGGTTTTTCAAGCTATGCCATGTCAGGCCAGGCAGTGGTGGCACACATCTTTAACCCCAGCACTTGGGAGGCAGAATCTCTGTGCCTTGAAAGTCTGAGTAGAGAAAGTACTGGCATCACAGTCTGGAGCAGACATGAACCCCATCTAGCCTGTTCATCTAGCAAGGCTGTTGAGATGGTTAATATCAACTTGGCAAGCTCTCAGATTACCTAGGAAACATGCCTCTGGGTGTGACTATGAGGAAGCTTATAGACTGTCTTAATGGAAGTGGGAAGACTCACCCTAAGATCTGGCTGGCTGTTCCACAGGCTAGGGTCCCAGGATGAATAAAAAGGAGAAAGTAGGCTTAGTATCAGCATTCACCTCTCCTTGCTTCCTGACTGGAAAGAAAAGGCGACCATCATTTCATTCTCTCCACCATGATGTATCCCCTCAAACAGTAAGGCAAAATAAATTCTTCTTCCCTTGAGTTGCTTTTGCCAATTATTTTATCACAATGATGAGAAAAGGAATGGATACAGCACCCCACCTGGGCTTCTTCCCTTCCATTCCTGCTCCCTACCAGAAAAGTCTACCATCACTGATGAAAATAACCTGCCTCCCTAACTCTGTATCCAGAAGCACTCCAGTCATGAGTCTACAGAACCCATCCTGGAGAAAGTGATGCTATCTGTATCCCATCAGGAGATAAGAAGGCCAACGAGAACTCTCAATACTAGACTGCAAGGCCAGGGTTTGCTCTATCACAAACCATCTTGAGTTCTGTGACCTGTCTTCTCTGGTACAGTTGACAAAGTGGCCTTCCCAAAACCTTGAGGCTTAGGCTTTACATTCTTGCATGGTCTCACACTCACCCACTCCTACTATAACAGCTTCTACCGTGTGTGTGTGTGTGTGTGTGTGTGTGTGTGTGTGTAACTAAATGACCAACACACTGCTGAAACATGAGCATCATTCTGAGATATGCCAATTTACCCAAAGGCACCCTGTTCCCATGAGGGCCAGCCCAGGAGGCAGTGATGCAGGTCATGCTGCAGTCCCTAGCTTGCTTCCATGGCAGCCATTTCCTCTCACTTTCAGGATGTGTACAAGTCAGAGAAAGAGTTCCCTTCTCATCTCTCTGCTTACTCACCTTCTGCCTAGGATGTTATGAGAATTAATGGGATAACAGATGAAGCGCTTCCAAGGAAACAGGCTACATAAATCCAAAGAGTTAGTATTAAATTCCAAATTTAGCCCTAGGGATCAGTGAGACATGACAAATCTGGGCTGGGAGCAATCTCAGCTGCATGGATAAGAAGTCCCTATAAAATGAGAAGCTATGACATGCAGGCTTTGGGGGCTAAAAGAAACCCTAAATGGCCCCCATTTCAAGTCTATAGTTCACCAAAAGCTGGAAGAGGCTCTAAGAGAGTCCCACCACAGAAGCAGCCAGCCTCTGCTTATCCCCAAGTAAGTATAGGAAGCTTGCTGTCCTCAAGAAGCTATCTTCTTCTATTACCTCTGAGCTTTAAAAATTTGCTCCTGGGTTGGGAGCTGTAGTTCAGTTGGTAGAATGCTTGTTTACCATGCACAAAGCCCTGGGTTTAGAGTGTGGTGGCATATGCCCATAATCCTGGCACTAGGGAGGTAGAGTAGGAGGATCAGAAGTTCAAGATCATCTTCCTCACTAGATAGCAAGTGTTAGGCCAGCCTGGGCTACGGGAGACACCTTCTCAAAAAGGAAAGATTAAATAAATGGCCTTCTGTTGTCCAGCCATACTTATTCCCATGCCTTCCATTCCCAGAACTAATTTCAGGCTTTTCCAGTAGGGTAGCCATGACCAGTAGAATTGCTGCCTTTTCACTTTCTTTTTGTCTTGTTTTGTTTTTTCAAGACAAGGTTTCTTTGGAGCCTGTCTGGGCACTCATTCTGTAGACCAAGCTAGTCTTGAACTCACATAGATTGCTTGCCCACTGCCACTAACACCTGGCTTCCTTTTTCACTTCAAGTAAACAGCCCCTCACATTCTAACCATCCACATACAGCCACAGTCAGAAAGCAAATCCACTTTGACACTCTACTATGCACTGGTTCTCCTCATAGTTTCAAAACCTGCCATAATTCCCAGGGAAGCTCATAAGACATGGCAGAGCAGCAGAACACAGCCCCCTCTCCAGAAGCCCATGTTCTACTAAGACAAGCAGCTAGACATTCAGCTGACATGAAACCACTGTAGGACCTTATCTACATTTAGATTTGGGATCTCAATCCTACATTGGAAGGATCTAGATAATCATAACCCTAAACATCCCCAGGATGACAACCGAATGACTGGACTTCTTGGATCAGAGAATCACAGAGGAGCCCAGCCATTGGGGCCACACCAATAGACATCTATTTAGTGACTCTCAGACAGTGGCTTAAAGTCTCAATTTCTGTTTACTTTCCTCCCAGCTGGGAATGTGTTTGGTGGCATGAAATTACATTCAGGAGTCTGAGGCAGAGATATGGAGAATTTCAGGCCAGTATGGGCTATACAGTAACCTTGAGGCTGACCAGATCAACTTAGCAAGACATTTTCAGACAAAAAAAAAAAAAAAAAAAAAAAAAAGAATGGGGGGGGGGGTGGAATTCCCATCTTGCTAGGATTGTAGCTCAATAATATAGTATTTATTTAGCTAACACACACACACCCACACCTCCCCAAACACAAAGGAATTCTTACAGTTCAGTTAAAAAAACACACACAAATAAGGGCTGGGGAGATAGATTAGTAAGTAAAGTGGGTGTTCTGCAAGCATGAGGACCTCAGTTCATGTTTTGGTTTGTTTGTTTGTTTTTAAAGGCAGACAATTTTTAAAAATGGCATACACTTGTGATCCCAGTGCTGGAGAGGCAGAGGTCCCTGAGCCTCACTGATCAGCCAGCCTACTTGTTGAGGGAGGTCCAAGCCAATAAGACCTTGTCTCAAAAACCAAGGTGGAATATGACTGAGCATGACACCCAAACTTATCCTCTGGCTTCCATACTCAGGTACACATACATGTAATGCCCCCCACAACACACACACACACACACACACACACACACACACACACACACAAGAAAAAGATAATTTTCTAAAGATCAATGTGCTGGTTAGTTTTAACTGTCAATGTGACAACAAAGAATTGTCAAGAGAATCTTGATGAGGAATTATCCAGATCAGGTCCTGTGAACACCTATGGGGTTTATCTTGATTGTTAACTGATGTAGGAAGACCTACCCACTGTAGATGGCACCATTCCCTAGACACGGGATCCTGAACAATTTAAGAGGAGAAAGTTCCATATACCAGCGATTGAGCATGTGTATATTCATTTTTTCTCTGCTCTTGACTGTGGATGTGATGTAACTAGCTGTCTCCAGCTCCTGTTTCTGTGACTTCCCCAAAGTAATGTACTGGAACCTAAATGAGCTAAAAATAAACCCTTTCACCTCTAAAGTTGTTTTTCATAGCAACAGAAATGACAATAGACTATATAAACATAAATAAACACATGCAATGATGGTCATAACCATTAACTGGGTTGTTTGCCTGTTTTTGTTTTTTTGAGACATGGACAGCTCTAGCTGTTCTAGAACTTACTATGTAGACCAGGCTTGCCTCAAACTCATAGATACATATTTGTCTATGCCTCCAGAGTACTAGAATTAAAGGTCCGGCAAAAACATTAGTTATTATGAATTTTACATAAAAACTATAATTAAGGCTGGAGGTTTAGTTCAATGATAGAACATTTGCCTAGTAAGTACAAGATTATAGGTTTGATCTCCACAATACACATACCCCCCCCCAAAGACATTCATAAACCAAGTGTACTGGCAGACACCTGTAATCCCAGCACTAGGAAGGCTAAGACAGGAAGATCTCAAATCCAATGCCAGTTGGGGTTACTGTAGTGATTTGAATGAGAATGGCCCCATTAGCTCATAAATTTGGATGTTGGTCTCTAGTTAGTGGAACTGTTTGGGAAGGAATAGGAGATGTGGACTTGTTAAGAGTAGGTGTGTCATTGGGAGTAGGCTTTGAGGTGTCAAACGCCCATGCCAGGCCCATTGTCTCTTTTTCTCTGCCTGCTACCTCTCAGCTACTACTCCAGCACCATGCCTGTCTGCTTCCTTCCATAGTGAACATTTACTAACCCTCTAAACCTGTAAGCAAACTCCAATTAAATGCTTTCTTTTATAAGAGTTGTCATGGTCATTCTGTCTCTTCACAGCAATAGAACAGTAACTAACAAAGATACATAGTAAGTTCAAGACCATCTTGAATCATGCAATGAGACATGAATTCAACAAAACAAAACAAAACAAAACAAAAACCAAGGGTGGACATATATAGCTCATGAAGCCCAGGGTTTGCTCTCCAGCACCACATAAAACCAGGCATGGTAGTAGAGTACTATAATCTCAGCACTTGGGAAGTAGAGACAGAAAGGTTGGACTTTCAAGGTTATCTTCAGCTACCTATCCAGTTAGAGACCAGCCTGGGTGACATCATAAGAGTCTATCTCAAAAACACCAAAACCAAAATTTGCTTACCTCTTCACTGGTGGAGTAAGCTAAATCAATACTGCAGATATTAACAAGATTAGAGAAGATATAGAGAAATTGGAGTATAAGCTTGCTTATGTTCTAGAATGATTTTCTTGAACCAATCCCAGAGAAGCCTCCGGCACTGCTTGCTTTTTGGTTCTTCTAAATACCTGCCAGTTTTCTAATAAATATCCTTCATGCTCCTGAGGCCTCTGGCCAAAGAGACCGTACAAAGCATTCATTGTTTTCCTCCTGCCACAGCAAAGACTGGCAGTGGTCCCCAATCCATTCTCTACTGATGGTCTAGTCTAGAGCTGGCCTATGTAGAGATAGTGTGGCTTCTCCCAGACTTGCTAGGAGGTGGGAGGGAGGTGAGTTTTCACTGAGTCAGCCAGAGTGAAGCTCTCCTCAGACCTCTTATGCTGAGCCCTTCCTTGCCTCATTCTTAGCCCACCTGTGATTGGTACATCCCACAAAATAAACACACACATAAGATAGCAAAGCTGAAAAACTATCTAGGTCATTGCTGACACTAGGGAACTGCTGCATCCACCAACCCTAGAGGCCTTTGCACAGGAGTGCTATGTTCTTACTAGTTAAGGCTGTTTAGGCTGATTCAAAGTGACCTGCAGCCAAGGCCTACTCCCAGGGCACAGGACTGGATATCATAGGGAGCACCAGGGTTGCCATGTCAAGCCTCAGTCTCCCAGGGGTCCCTGATCACTGATGTACTAGTGACAGACTGTGCAGGATGACCCAGGACAATGAGTGTGAGTAAGGTACCACAGAGCAGAGGTGCAGGTCAGGTAAAGCATTCTCCCTCCCTGAGTGTGCAAGGCCTTAGGTTCTGTTTATGTATGTATAAATGATCTTGAGATTCTTCAAATGGCTGTTATCAGGAGGGACACAAATGGTGGGTGAGGCAGCCTGAAACCCAGTCCTGTCTTAACCCTTAACAAATTCAGAGACCTCAAAAGTCACTGACACTCTGATGAGCCCCCCCCCCAAAAAAAAAAAAACAAAAACAAAACCAACAACAGATTTCCCTTTGCTTCTCTGGGGAAGCAGATAGAAGGAATTGCCTTGCTTAGGATTGTACCATTTACTATGGAGGCTTGTGCCTCAATGGTCTTGGTGGTGGGATGGGCAATTTCTAGCCAAACTCTTTACGTATCACCAGACAAGGTAAGGTGAAAATTCCGAAATACACAAGTATTGTGTACCCTACAGACTCAGAATGGGCAATGCCAAATGCCTACTGTGCAGCTCAGCACTCAACTGGGTGAATGGTTAGCCAGTGTAAAGGTAAAACACAAACCCTTGGTCAGGCCATGGTGGCGCATACTTTTAATCCCAGCACTCGGGAGGCACAGGCAGGTGGATCTCTGTGAGTTCGAGGCCCCTGGCCTACAAAGCTACACTGAGAAACCCTGTCTCAAAAAATTAAAAATAAAATAAAATGAAATTAAAAAAAGACACCAACCCTTGTATTCAGGAGGGAAATGCTGAAGTCACTCCAAGGCAATGTATTTTCTGAAAAAATACACAGTGTAGCTGAGAGACACCATGATCTTTCCCCCTTCTAAACAAGGCAGAATAGAAATCCAGGGTGTTTAAGGACCTGAAAGAAAAAAAAAAAAAAAAAAAAATCCAATTTGGTAGGTTCCACCTTACTGCCTTGCAAGTCCTTGAAAAGACTTACTTCAATGGTCACCTGAGATGGATGTCATCATGTCACAGCTCTTGCAGCCTCCTTGTATCACAAGCCTTTCAAAGCACAAGCAGGGCTCTTCTCAGCCCCCTGGGGCAGGATTTGTATGTATCTATTTACACGTGTGCATCTACACTTGTCTTTGAGAAGAGAGGATCTACATCTCAGGGGCTTCTACAATAGGAGGGAAGGACATGTTTGAACACGGTGGTTCACATCATAGAGGACTTGGAGACAGAAGGAGGCAGTCTGCTGGCTTCCAACTTTTCTCTCTTATGGCAGGATTTTAAACACAGAAAGAGCTGCTGATAGCCACCTAATCAAAGCTATTCCCTCATCCTAGCTGGGAAACTGAGGCACAGAGGCAAAGGAAAATTGTTCCGGATCACAAAGACTTGAAGATAGCTTCTGGCCCGAATTCAACAAGACAGCAATATGACACTGTGGCATGCTGAATGCTGAGCCCCTGGGGTTCTAGTGCTCTGCCCTCTAAAGAAACTATAAACTGCCTGGCTGGGCAGTTACAAAAGAGGAATGCTGTTTGCAGAGGATCTGCAGAGACCTTGCCCCACGGATGGGTAGACATCGCCATGCACATGTGAACAGCAGCAAGCCCTCCAGGTTCAGCTTCCCCGGAGGGCTGAATCCTGTAAACAAGATTACCATCCCAGCAGATCTTCCCGGAAGAAGAAAGACTGCAGCGGGGCTTGACAACAAAGAGGGCGATTCCAAGCCTGTGCCCACAGTGACCCCTCGTGGAAGTCGGCCTGAGGGATCACGTTTATTCCACCTAGGAAGGTTCTGGACCGGGTTATCAATTGTTCTTTGTTGGGCCCCACATCTCTCCTCTCTTCAAGGTGTACTCCTCAACATCCTTAACTTTAGTTCGTACCAGACTCACCTGCCAGCCTTGTTAAAATCCAAGTTACTGAGTCCCACTCTTACTTCCTGGTAGTGTTGACTGGGTGGGGCCTTGAAATTTGCAATTCTAACAAGTTCCTCAGCTGGTGCTGAGGTTTAGAGTGTAGACAATGAAGACCTGCCTTAGCTAGCTCCCAGGCTCATCCGAATGACTATGTAACCTTAATTCCCTGTGAACCTTAACTTCATCTGCAAACAGGGAGAACAGTGCCTCCCTCCTAAGCTCACAGTATACCCTCAATAAATGTGTTCATGTATGCTCACCTGTGCTTATACATGTGGAGGCCGGAGGTAGACCTCAGACCTCCTCCTCTCTTAACCCCTACCCCCGTTAATCAAGGCCATATCATTTAGGTGAGGCTGGCAAGCCCCCTCCTGCCACCCCAGGAATCTGCCTGTGACTTCCCCAGCACTAGGGTTACAGATGTCCCCTTGGCCCAGCTTTTACGTAGGTGCTAGGGATCTGAATTCAGGTTCTCATGCTTGCATACAATCACTTTACCCACTGAGTCATCTCCCCAGCATTACGTTCATAATTTTTATTATCAGTTATCATAGTATTATCATTCATTTGCAAGCTTCTTTCAAACCAGGCCTGTCACACAGACACAGGCAGAATGGACCTTTGTGAATTTTCAGACTAAACCTCGAAGTTTTTAAAATTACAGATATATGAGTGCCCCTACTCTGGGGTGAGCAGCTGAGTATTTTTTTTTCTAACTTTTATTTTATGTATTTTGCTTGCATGTATGCCTGTGTGAGGGTGTCAGATCTTGGAATTACAGTTGTTAGCTGCTATGTGTGTGCTGGGAATCAAATCCAGGTACTCTGGAAAGAGCAGTCAGTGCTCTCAACCTGAACCACCTCTCCAGCTCTGCAGATGAGGATTTTTAACAAACCCCCAAGACTCAAGCTAGTCCTTTTATCTGATAAAGAATAGAACAAGGGGAGTGGAAGCACAAGCTGTAAGCCCCCATGGGGCCTGCTGCCTGGTGGCTAAGGAACAGGAACAGGTCTGGGCCCCTAGCCTGACTTCCCCAGTACACTGCTTAGCTGTCAGTTCATTATCCCTATCCTGCAGTAACAAATCTTTCCATCATGCCTGATGAGCAATCAAACGCTTTTAAGTATTTTGTGTGGAAAAACTCAGCATGTGACAAGGACTCCTGATCTACTGTTCAATGGTGATTCTCCACATCTTCTTTTACTCAACCAAAATACTGAATGAGAAAAGTCCTTAGTCTGGCACACAAGGTCTTGGACTGTACCCTGACGACCTTTCCAAGGCCCTCCTGCTAGTCTTGTACCCTAACTCACTCCCAGCCTGAAGACACTGTGAGGTAGGACCTTGGGTCTGGCACATGGTTAAGTCCAAAGGCCAGATGGATGGATGTGTGGAGCTCAGGGACTCAGGAAAACCCAACCTGGTTAGCACTGACAATGCTGTCATGCTGTGTGCTTTGCCAGCTGGAGGTCTGTTTTGAATGGAATTTTCCCTGTGAGAAAGACAGAAGCAACTCTATCAGAAGCCACCAGTTACACAATTCAGAAGCATTTCCACCCATTCATCTATCAACTGCTCCACCTTAGTCCCATCCTTCATTGCCTCAAATGCATTTGAACTAGATTGTGTCACTTGTCCTGGTGTTACCTCCCCAAGGCCTCCAGGATCCAGCTTCTTAATCCTATTGCTTATCTTTCCACCCCAGGTGCCAGATCAGAGACTGGTGGTGCACAAAGTAACTTGGTAAATGGGGAGTGTGGTTAGCTACCTATGTTCAGTATCCCTGTAGCAAATGGCACCTCAGTGACCAATAGAATACCCAAAAGCAGCTTTATGACTGAGTACAGTGTTGCCTTGGGTTCACATAACTGCATGCTAACCCCATCCTCACCAGCCTTGGTAGCCAAAAACTATTGTCTACACAATCCCCAACCTTGAAGAGACACCTTCCTCTTAATTACAGACCACTGTCCGCATAATGGACAGTTTTGCCTCCGTGTAAGATGCTCTTTGGGTCAAAAAAAAAAACCAAAAACTTGCCAGCTGGGCATTGGTGGCACACACCTTTAATCCCAGCACTCATGAAGCAGACCAAGGCCAACCTGATCTATAGAATACGTCCAGGACAGCCAGGAATACCCAGTCTCAAAAACAAAAAAACTTGCCAAGGAAGCAATAGAGGACAACTGAAAGCTTCCTGATTGCTTAGCTACACCCTAGCTATAGGTTGGGGCAAAAGGGAAAAACACCTCACTACAATGCAAACACTGCACTTACAGGACCACCTCCAGACTCTCCCCACCCTCCATGGTAGAGGGAAGCTCAGTCAAGTAGGCACAGGTCTGTAGTTTCTAGTCCTGTACTCTCAATAGTATCTAATTAGTACCAGGCTGGAGGGGCTATACTCATGTGATTTCCTCAGCACAACCAGTTTTGCATTCTTTAAAAGTCCTCCATGACCCTAACCCAAACATCCAGACTAAATTTACTAAAGGTGACATATTAGGGGACAAGTCAATAAGGTTGGTGACTCGCCAGGAGCATAAAATTTTCAGGAAGACACCAGTGATCACTATGTGCCAAAGCACCAGTTCGACCACGGTTGGCTATTTCTCTGGGGAGGTTGTGTGAACTGGCTTACCTTGGAGAGCCCTTACAGCATGCCTATACATACAGGGCTGACCCTTCCCATTTATAAAACCAGGCTGTGCTCCACTGCTTTCAACAGCCCTGCTCACCTTTTAGCCACGGACCAATCTACCCAACACCAGCCCATCTTGCAGACTTCATCCTACTCCACACAACCACTTACATAAGCAGTTGAACCCATGGTGTTTCCTACTAGCCATCTGATCCCAGCAACACAAATTTCCCAAAATAACCCATAATGCTGCACACCCATGTCTTTACCTAAAACAGCTATCACATCCTTGCTCCCCAAGGAAACCCTCTACATGCTAATTTAATTCCACCTGTCCATGGCTGAAAGTTTGAAGTCAGGTCTTCAAACCACCTCTTCAGTCCCAAAATGTTTTAGATCCAGTGTTCATTGCACTTAACAAATCTCATTCCCACTTGGTCCCATACCAATTGATATAGCCTTTAGGGGAAAAACCTAAAAACCACAGGCCAAACTTCACCATAAACAATCAATCAGCACTAGTGTATGCGATGTCATGGGTTCCATCACAAGATTAAAATCAATGCACCACCTATAAGCTGTAATGCCTTTCAGGCAGACTCCTACCCAAATTTTCCAAACACCTCACCTCATTAACCCACAGTTCAGGCCCTTGGGTTTTGATCCCTGACAGAGAAAAACTGGTGACTGCTGGCTTTCACACCACTAGCCAGGCAAATAAAGACAGATTCAATTTCCATTAGGACAAGACAATATCTGGTAAGGGTATCTATTGGATCGTTATAAAGGGTTTCCCTAATGTGTAAGTCTTAAAATGTGATGGGCAGTAGTGACCAACAATGGGAGGCTGAGGCAGGTGGATGAGTTCCAGGCTAGCCTGGTCTATAGAGTTCCAGGACAGGCTCCGAAGCTACACAGAGAAACCCTGTTGTAGGAGAAAAAAGTCTCAATTCAGGGAATTACAGGAATGAGTCACACCAGACGTAGCTTCAAATGTGGGTGGAGGGCTTTAAGCCCAGCTCTCAGGAAAGCAGATCTCTGTTCAGGCTAGCCTGGTCTACAGTAAGTTCCAGACCAGCCAGAGCTGGAAATCATCTCAAATAAATAAATAAATGCAAGGGGTAGAGCACACTGGTCCTATACTTTGCCCATGCAGTTACTCTACACCCACCACCAACTGCTAGGATTTATACAAGCCCCCTACAGCAGACTTTCAGCTAAAGCTTAGTAGACTGAAGGTAGTCTACAGGAACACCTAAGCAGCCACTGGACACTTAATACCCAATTAACAGACTCCAGACACATAGCTTTTAGTTTATTTGTCCACTCGGAAATCTGCACATCACAGCTGATCAAGTCACTGAAGATCTACTCCTTTGGCTGTGGGGGGGGAAAAAAAAGTCATCAACAACCTTTAAAGGATCTTTAAAGTACAAAGACAATCTCTTTAAAAAAAATAACTCATGCAAAACAAGTATTAACTTAAAACAAAAGCCAAGAAAATGCAAACATCTAGAAAGAAATTAAAAATTCATGTTAGAAATGAAACAAAAAAAACAAGTCAACATCTTTTAGACAGTCACTGTTAGTAATGTTATAAATGGTACACTTGAAAATCTATATATAAGTAGTAAATCTTCACACGCTTGCTCAAACTACATGAGTAATAAGGATTCTAGTGATCTACGTAAGAGCTTGAATTATACCTGTATCCAATCTCCACTCACTGAATCAGTGGCAGGAAAGAGGGAATGGGAAGGAGGAAAACAAACAGTTCATTAGTAGTCCCTTTTCAAACACCAAAAATTATCTACACTGAAAGTATATGCAATTAGGTACCTTGGGTTGTTCTGTAGTTGTACATGAACATTCCTTATACCACCCAATTCTGACAGCACCTTGCTCCACGGTTAACAAGGTGGCACACAACTGCACTAATGCCAGACCAGTACCAAACGTATGCTGTCAAACATCTTTACATGGAGGACACATCCCTGAGGCTGGAACCTTTTTCTGGTTAACCTTGTGCCAAGCAGAGGACCCAGACTTGAGACTCCTTTAGATTCCAAAGGGAGAACTCTAAATGACTAGGCAAGTTTTTTTTGAAATCTGTTCCATTTTAATACTTAAGTACACCAATCCTGGATACCACGAGGTATTCACATTAGTATAACAAAAATTAAGTATGCCCCAGTTTCAGCTCCACTGCAAATAAAGGAACACCAGGTTCTAACATCAAGCAACAGTCCAGAGGCCATTACTATTTCAAACTCATTTTTGAGCTGGCTTTTCAAGGTGGTGCTAGTGCAATCACCAGGGAAACTAACAGTTTATGACAGGCTAGACCCAGGTCAACCTCTCAGACTGACGCTGAACCTGGTGGCTTAGCAAAAAAAATCTGTGTTCAAAGGCCTTCATTCAGTTCAGGGGCAGAGGACAAATCTGACTGCACCGTCGAAACTGCTATCAATCATCACGTATAATTTGCAACACCTATGCAGCACTATGGACAGTGTGGAAAGAAGTCATTTGATTATGGCCTAAGGCAGGCAGATTGAAAGGTAGGCATTGTAGGTAGTGGGCACATTTCTAAAATACTAATGTAATTCTACTGCACATTACAAATGTAGTAGAGCAGGGACCATTCTAATTAAAATGCGTGTGGTAAAAATTACCAAAGCTTCATTATGTCACTCAGTTTTCTATTAAGAATAGGAGACTTATTAGTGACAGAAATGCTAAGACACTGAAGCAGATGCTACTCCCAAGAGAATCTTGGGCTCTTGCAGCACCCTGGAGGTGTTCAATGAAGCCACTTCCCAAACACCAGTCTGAATCTATAAGTTCAGGGAGACCAGGGCACCTTCATTAGTGAGGCACCCCTCCCCCACATGTAACATGCCATTTTTGACTTTCCAAATAAATGTTAAGACTTTCCTTTTGACACAGTAATAAGCCATACTATGAAAATTGTTGTTCAAAAGCCAACATGCAAAGCATCAAAGCTAGCTGAGTGAAGGTGACACATCCCCACACCGTGCTCAATCTCAGTACCTGCTAGATATTTCATTTCTGCTGAGTAAGAAATCCAAGACAGGAGAAGGGGAAAAAAATTCACAAAACACTTGATTATTCAGCAACCCAACACCTTAATTCAACTCCACTATTCACAACTAGCTAGAAAAGCTGGCATAAAGCTACCATTCAAATCACTGTGATCTCAGCTAACTGGAGAGGAAAACAGTTGGACATTTAGAAAGCATGGGCCACATTGATCCAGCTGCTTCAAAAACCATTGTCCCATGTTAAAAAATAAAATGAAATCCTAGGAACATGATCTGCTCTCCCCTGAGGTGTCTATGCCAATTAGCATGAGGAAAAAATTCCTGGTAATAACCAGGGCTAGAAGGCACCACTAGGATCACTGAGTCAATGTGGCCTCATGTTGGATTGTGCTAGTCTATGAGCAGAAGAGGTGGGCCAGTCTACTCTATGATACTACTGTTACATAGCTTCTCAAAACGTTACCTTCTGCAATCAATCCAGAAGAGGGAAAAGAAAAAAACATCAAGAAAGATTTAGAAAAACCCCTCTTCATAGACAATGTCAATCACTGACATATCTGTACCTCCCTTGAACCGTACCTTTTTGCCAGCACCAACGTTGGCCTTTGCTGTTCCCCTGACCTTCTTCATTCTGTTCTTGCGTTCCTTTCGTTGTTTTCGGGAGGTCTTTTTCTTCTCATAAAGGCCATGCTACCAGAGAGAAAAAAGTTTATGTATCTGGTGAACTCACTCTAATGGGTAAGCTTAAGTGAGAGAACTTTAAAAACAGCTTTACAAACCAATACTTTTTTTCTGTTTAGCTCTGGCTGTCCTGGAACTCTATCTCAAGACTGAGACTCTGCTTCAGTGCTGGGATTAAAAGCCGTGTGCCATGGTTCACCACCCAGCCCAACACACCCTACAGACTTTCAATTCTTACTTCTCCTGTGAAGGAACTGGTGTCACTGAGAATTCTACCATTCCCACTGTGGAGAACCTAACCCATTAATTTGCTCTTGATCATTCCTGAAAGAATCTAAATCTATTTAGCCAGGTATAGTGGCACATGGCTCTAATCCCAGAAGTTGAAGGCAGAAGCAGGCTGACCTGTGACTTGAAGCCAGTCAGGGTAACAGCATCTAGTAAGTCTTCCTGCAAAACTTACACTAGTTATAACATACTCCATCATAGCAAGGAGTAAATGGGATCAAACAAAGAGAAAAAAAAAATCCTATCACTTAAACTGGGATAAAGTAATTGTTGCAATTAGTGTCTAGCCCGCCACCACCCAAGAAACAAGTCAGGAGTAGTGGCCTATGCCTGTAATCTTAACACCCTGGGCAACATAGTGAGTGAGAAAGCCTAAAAGATGAAATCAATCTACACAATCCCAGCTCTTTGGAAGATCAAGAGTTCCTGATTCCCACCAACTAAGTATCAAGTTTGTTACCAGTTTTGGACTAAATGGAATTCAGTCTTAGTTTTTAAAGCTATTGTCAACACACTGTAAAATACTGTAGCTTGCTCATTAAACAAGAATTTTCCTAGCCAGATGTAGTAGTGCATACCTGCAACCCCACTACCTAGGCTAGAGGAACACACTGCTGTTGAGTTCCAGTTCAGGACAGATAAATTACATTGAGATGGGCTAATGGGTAGGAGCGAAGTCTGGAGATGTATCAATATCATAGATAACCAGGAACCTTTGCATTAGGCTAAGAACGGTCTTATTAACCTTTTTAGAATTCCTAGTATACTTGTTGTTTCCTAAACTGCTTGGTATTGCTCATTGTATCTTTTCATAATGTGATAATGGAAAATCTTCTAACTCGCCATCCTGCAAAGAACTAAATATTCAATAGCTGTCAAGCAAACAGAAGATACCTACTCTTGCAAGTCTGTGTTTGGGCTCATTCTTCTTTGCATAATCTAGAGAATCATAGATCATGCCAAAACCAGTTGTTTTCCCACCACCAAAGTGGGTTCTGAATCCGAACACAAAGATGACATCTGGTGTGGTTTTGTACATTTTGGCTAGCTTTTCCCGAATTTCTGTCTTTGGTACTGTTGCCTTCCCAGGGTGAAGGACATCAATGACCTAAAAAGAGACATAACAGTTTAGTATTCTTTGTAATTAACTACATCTTCAAAATTAAGACACAAAACACTAAACTTTGACATGTCCACCCTTACCATCTGTTTCCTCTGAAGCAGACGGTTAGTCATGAACTTCCTGGTCCGGATCGTTACTGTGTCATTCTGTAGATAACACACAAGTTAGTTAACAGCTATGTTAACCTTTCCTTGCCTTTGCTGTGCTAATTCAGCAGCTACTAGCAATGGGGCCAAGAAACAAGAGGTGGTGGAAAACCGTTAAAAGGGGGAGTGGGGTATCTCAGTCCAAAAAGCATGTGGCAACCTCAGCCACCACAAGACCACTTATTTTCTGTCATCTGTTTCTTTTTAAGTTATAGTAAACATTTGGGTTTCTCAACATTATTGGTTTTTCTGATTAAGTTGTATGGATGTCTTAAGAATCCCTGGCTACCTGGTCACTAGAAACCACTAACACTCCTAGTCATTGCAACCAATGCTTAGAAACAAGTCTCAGTGGTTCCCAGCACCCATGTCAGGTCGCCCACAACCACCAGTAACTACAGTTCCAAGGGATCTGAAACCCTCAGTGCCAACTTTTTCCCTTAGTACAGTACGAAGTAGCTGGCATTCAGCAAGCTTAACCACTCTAGAATTTTACCTGAGATCAACTTTATCACCAAAACCTTGGAAATAGTCGCTAGATTTTCGACCTCAACTTGTTTAAGTAGCCGCGATGGTGCCTAATCACTGAGTTAAGGAAAAAAAATGAAAAAGAAAAGCAGCCTGCAAGTGGCGAGCACTGTACTATGACTCTGAGGGAGGGAAAGAGAATGGGCATGGCAACCTTTTGGCAGTCTCCCCCTAAGCACTTTAATTCTCCCAACACACCCCAATTCTACTCGGCTGCTACGTAGGCTAGCTTACTCGAGTCCACAGGCCAGGAGGCATAGGCGCCTTCTTCACCTCGGCCCGGTAGCGCCCGCATCACCCCTGTCTCTCAAGCCCAGTTGGGGCTTCCGTGACCCCGAGGACGAACAGCCTGAAGCCCAGCGTGTTCCAGTGGGCGGCCCAGCCCCGGCACAGCGGCCTGGGCGACTGGCCTCCGTGCGACATGGCCCGAGCAGAGCAGGTGAGCTCTGGATGGCTGCGGCTCCAGGGACAGACCTGAGGTGGCAGGGATGGCACGGATACGCTACGGATAGAGACGACAGCCCGAGGAGACTCACCATGATGGCTCCGGCGACCCAGCTGCAAAGGAGGAAAAGAGAACCGCTCTCTGCTGGCCAATCATATTAACGCGCACGGAAGGACCCGGGCGTCGGCGCGGGGGCGTGGCCAAAGCCTCGGGGCAGACCACGCCAATGCCTGACTGAAAGTGCTAAAGCCACGCCTCTCTGTCCTTTAGACCCTCCCACTAGGGCTAGGCAAACTGATCTATGGTTATACATGCATGTGTTCCTTTCCAATTCATTTCTTTTCACTTGTCTTTTGTCTTTTGTTGTTTTTGTAGCTCTGGGATGTTCTTAAACTCACACTGTAAACCAGGCTGATTTCGAACCTTCCTGAATGCTGAGATTTAAGGCGTGTGCCGCAATGCCCAGCACAGTTCACTTTTAATGTTTTTTTTTTTTTTTTAATATTTTATTTTTCCTCCAGTGGCAGTGTGTTTAAATTGCTTCCATCTAATGGGGCGTGAAAAGCAGGGGCAGGCAGATCTCTGAGTTCAAGCTCAGGACGGCCTACAGAGATAATTTTAGGTCAGTCAAGGCCACATAGTGAGACCCTGACTATAAAATAAAATAAAAATTGCCTCCAGATGAGTTAATCTTGAATCATTTAGAGAAGGCCTTTTGGCGCACATCCCCACTTTACACCGAGGAAAACAGCAGAAACCTTAATTTAGTCCTTTTCATGTATGCAACACTGCATGCTGCTATCACTTTTTTCGTAAGAGTTTTCACATGTGATATTTTGGATTCTCTGAAACCTTGCAGTGAAGCCCATTGAGGCCTGGAAAAAGTTGTTGTATTGCCAAGAATGATCCTGAATTCCTGACCTTCCCTTCACCTCCCAAGTGTGGCACCACACCTACCAACATATTGGATTGGGAGGGGATTTGTTAAGATTTGGTTTTGACACTTTCTGAGCATCTCTAAAACTTGCTGAACCAGAAATAGTCAACCAAGAGGATCAAAAGTTTGAAACCTGTCCTGAGGTACATATAAACTTGCAGACAAGCCTGGCTGGATCCTGGCTCCAACTAAAATTTAGAAAAAAACAGAGAATATAGTTCTGTTCAGTGGTAGAATGTTGTCTAGAATGCAAAGGTTCTGATTCACACCCCCCCCCAGCATTAAGAAGGGAAAAATAAAGTCATCTATTTGACCCAGGTGATCTTTTTGACACACCTATGATCTCATCTGTCTGCAAAGTTGAACAAGATTAGCCAAGAACTTAAGGCTACCCTGGGCTACATGCCAACTAGGGTGACACAGGAAGAAGCTATCTCAACAATATTTTGTCTGTTCCCCACCCCCAGATCTTTGTCTTTACACAAAATTAGCTTGTAGTGTTTCCTGATCCATAAGTTATGCTTAGCATAAAGTGGAGAAGAGTATAAAAATTAATTCAATTGTGCATTAGTCCAAGGGGAATATCAGAGTGCCCCAGAGGCTAGTATGCATAAGGAAATCAGGCTATACTTCTGGTACCTGCCTGCACATATATGCACATACACAAACATGTTAAGTCCCCAAAGCAGGCTCCCAAATGGCAGGGCAGATGGCCTGGATCCCACCTGAGCTTAGTTTTGCCAGGAGCAGAAATCTAAAGCATTTCTCAAAAGCCCTTAATAGCTGGCTAAAGACCCTGACAATGTATGTGGGTGTTTCCTCTGCCTCACAGAGTTCCCATGCTAACCACTGGCTTTTCTGAACTGCCCCACCCCAGACACATAACCTTATAAAACCTAACAAGCTTTGTTGTTGTTTTCAAGACAGGGTTTTCTGTATTGCTTTGGATGTCCTCTGTAGACCAAGCTGGTCTCGAACTCACATAGATCAGCCAGTCTCTGCCTCCCGAGTTCTGGGATTAAAGGCATGTGCAACCAATGCCCTGCTCCTAACAAGCTTTGCAGTTGGGTGCTGTCTTCTCTTATCCTTAGAGGCAGCCAGGCATTTGTTTTTCCGGTGTGTGTGTGTGTGTGTGTGTGTGTGTGTGTGTGTGTGTGTAAACCAGGCAGTTTTTAGTATACTGTTCTTTCTTTCCATGGACAGATGGACAGTGGTGGAATTCCATGGGTTCTTGCTGCACCTACTTACAAAACACATATTGAAATGAATCATATATATATATATATACATATATATATATATGTTATCTAAGCCTTGAGAATATGGAGGCAGAAGGATGGCAAGTTCAAGACCAGTCTTTCTCAGGAAATGAAATGCACATACATATAATACATATACATGTCCTAGTGTATACTTGTATAAATTACGTTTTCCACTCAAATAACTTTATAGACTGGAAGCTTGTGTGCACTTATTTCCTCTTCTGATTGCCCACATGGTGCTCTTCTGTCCCTTTGGCAGGTGGATTTTTGCTTTCACTGTCTCATAAACAACTAGATGCTCTTTATTCACAAAATAATGATTATTATTATTATTATTATTATTATTATTATTATTATTATTGGTTTTTAGAGACAGGGTTTCTCTGTTGTTTTGGAGGCTGTTCTGGAACTAGCTTTTGTAGACCAGGCTGGTCTTGAACTCACAGAGATCCGCCTGCCTCTGCCTCCTGAGTGATGGGATTAAAGGCATGCGCCACCACCGGCCTGATTTTGAGTCTTTTGATTTTTCTTTGTTTTGATGTAGGGTTTGTTGCTGTTTGGCTTAGACATAAGGAATGTGCGGTACTTGTCTGCCATTTTGAGAAACAGAAAGGCATTCTTTTTTGTTTGTTTGTTTGTTTTGTTTTTCTGTAACAGCCCTGGCTGTCTTGGAACTAGCTCTGTAGTTCAGACCGGACTCAAACTCAGAGATCAGCCTGCCTCTGTCTCCATAGTGCTGCGATTAAAGACATTTTGACACTACCTCCAGCCAGAACGGAGATACATATATATATATTTTTTTCTGCGTGGCCTGGGTGCATTTTTTATACAGCAGCCGCTAGGAGGCGCTGTTGCGGGAGGGCGCAAAGCAACACGCATGAAGACTCACACTCCTGCGGCGGAAGAGGAAGCGGCACGTGCGGTGCTCTACGGTGGCCGAGACAGTGATGCTGTTCCCTCAACCTTGAATTCAGGAGCACCCAGGCAAGGTGCGGCGACAGTCGTTTTTGTAGTCGGAGCCCCGAGAAGGGCGCCAGGCAGCCGGCACCATGGTGAAGGAGCAGTTCCGCGAGACGGATGTAGCTAAGAAAATGTAAGAATCGGCCGGGGCGGGGGTGGGAGAGGCTGGGGTCCCGGGTCACAGCGGGTTCCAGGTGAGGGACAGTTGTTAAGAGAGCGAAGAAAGAAGTCCCAGGATGGGATTTCAGCTCCCAGGATGGAATTTCAATCCCAGGGGTTTTCTGGACTACGGAGGAGAAAGTGGGATAGACAGAGCAATGTCGGAACGGGCGTCCTGGGCCAAGATATCACCCCCCCCTCCACCCCCGAAGCCCTGCACTGACTCCCTTCTGCGAGCTTTCCTTCTGGCACGAGGACACAGTATATACTGACCCAAGGTTGCCAGTTGGAAAGTGGCTTCACGGGCAGCAGCTAGGTGGCAGGCTTAGAATCCAAGCTGCTATTCAGGGCCCTCTGCTTCAAGACTTAATTATTAAGCTGCAGACTCTCCCTATGAGTTTTAAGGCTTTTATTTTAAAGGTCGATCCATTTTTTTTTCCTTCAGCGAACCATGTTAGAGTACTGAGGTCAGTGTTGTGCACTAAAGATTCCGTGTGAATGCAGTGTTTGCTGCTTGGTCTAGTGCAGAGTAGACAAGTCCACCAAGGTTGTGGCAAATGCAATGACAAGCTGAGGAGATAATGGGAGCACACATAATGGATAAGTCCAGGCTCACCACAGACCAGGCCTTTCCCAAGACGCATATTGGAGGGACAGGGTAGACGAATAGAAGTGAAGCAAGGGACTTAACCCTATGTGAGTCTTGCAAGGAGTGTCAGACTTCTGAAGTGTTTGACCAGGACAGAGTTTGAGTAAGATTCCTCATTGTGGGAGGACATGACATGGATCCAGACTGGGAATGATGATGGCCTGAACTGGGGATGGGGGGCCGCTGAGGATGGATGTAGGGACATGGGAAAGAAGTGGATTCAAAGAGGCTTAGGGTATACAATGGAATAGAGAAGTAGAAATGGAGGTAAGAGAGAAACAAGATTGACATAATTACATGTGTGGTTGCCACTCAATAGAACAGCAGCTGTCTTACCTGGGTGGCCTCCCAGCTGTTTTCAGTACCCACCCCTCCCAGTACTTCACACCTATATACATAAAATACTTCTCTCTCAGAAGCCCAAGGGTATGTTAGAATGCAGGTGGCACAAATACCCAGGCCAAGGCAGAAGGATCATAAGTTTGAGGTTAGCCGAAGCCACATAGCAAAATCCTTCCTTCCTTCAAAACAAAACTAGAGCTTTGTCACTTGAATCTTCCAGTAGCTCCCTATTACACTGACACTAATTCCCTCCTGATTCTCAAGCCTTGGCCCCCTACAGGCCTTACTAGACTCATCTTGTACCCTTAGCTGGCAGGCTTTGCAGCATTGTTCTCCTTGCTTGTGGTTGTTTGACGAAGCCCAGTGTGTGTGGTCCAGGAATCTGTCTTCTGCTTCAAATGTTCATTCTTCTAATTGCCTTATGTGTAGGCTCCTTTTTTACTTGGTATTCAGCTGGAAGGTCAGCTTTGCAGAGAGGCTTTCCACCAAGACCCTATTGTCCCCTCAGACTATAACATTCCTTGTCATTTTGATTCTCTACATCTTTTATGAACTGTCATCACTCCATGAGACATTGGTTCCAACTCCCAGTACTCATAAACATACTAAAAATAAACAGATACTAAACTGTGAGGATGTTAAGTCCTTTATGCAAAGTGGCATGGTATCTCTAGATAATCTGTTTGGCTCTGTAAATTGTTTTACTTTTTTTTTTTCTTTTTTAGAAAATGACAAAAGGGAGAAAACCTGTACATGTTCAATATAGACAAAAATATTTCAAATACACTGAATTGAAAATGCCCATGCCCAGTTGACTAAAGTAGCTAACCTAAAAAGATTTGGCAGACATCCATATAAACAAAGGAACTGGTCAGGAGGACCATACAATGAATCAAAAAACAAGGAGGGTTGTGACCCAGGATAAGGTGGGGCTCCAATATCTAAGTGATAGAAGTGGGGGGAAAAACTTCAAAAGACACTAAAGGAATAAATAAACAAATATGTAAATAAATGACAATAAAGAAGGAATTTACAGCAAGAAGCGGGATACTCAGGTAGAGTACCCTGAGAACATAGAGAAGGAAGGAATTCCAGATTGGTATGGGAGCAGGGTGAACCACCAGTGCCTGCAGAACAGTAAAATGAGAAAGTTATTATATCCACCATTAGGCCAGTCACCAAGTGACCTTAGAGGGTGATACCATTTCATGAGGGGAATAGGAACTGTTTCCCATAGGATAAAGGGTTGTTTTGAAGGAAGACCTTGAGAAGTTGAAATATATTTGGGTTTGGTGGAGCTAGCATGTCAAGTGAGTAGGAAGGGCAGGTTAGTTTTGGTGGGTTCCATGTGTGTGCCTGGACCCATGGACTTTGATGTACTTTTTCCCTTGTTTGTTTCCATTGCAGAAGTCATATCTGTTTTGGAATGAAGTCCCCTGAGGAAATGCGCCAGCAGGCACATATCCAAGTTGTCAGTAAGAATCTGTACAGCCAAGACAACAACCATGCCCCCTTGTTGTATGGAGTACTTGACCACAGGATGGTAAGGCCCTGCCCCACCCAGTATCTGATAGTTGACCTGCTAAATCAGCATGACATATAGGAAGGAGCAGGGTTTCTCTCCCTCCCTCTACCCCTTCATGTCTGACTCTGAATGAGGCACTCCACCATTTGTGTGACTGGTACGGACACACTGTGGCTTCCCATATGTTTGTGGGATATGAGGATTGGGCCCCTTTCTTGTGCTCTCCACTAATGGTTGGGTATACTTTTCTCCAAAGGGTACAAGTGAAAAGGACCGCCCTTGTGAAACCTGTGGGAAAAACTTGGCAGACTGTCTAGGCCACTATGGGTACATTGATCTAGAGCTGCCGTGCTTTCATGTGGGTTACTTCAGAGCTGTCATTGGCATCTTACAGGTAAGCAAGGGAGAAATTCAACAGTGTTTAGTTAGGGGTATTAGAATGAACCCAGGAACTGTGAGTGAGGAGGGGTGTATCCAGGGGAAGTTTTTTGTTTGTTTGCTTGTTTGTTTTTCTGAGACAGTGTTTCTCTGTGTAGCTTGGGCAAGTTTTTTATACTAAATACATGGTATCATTGTCTTAGGGTTTCTATTATGTGAAGAGACACCATGACCATGGCAACTCTTATAAAGAAAACATTTAATTGTGGGGGCTCCTTTACAGTTTCAGAGGTTCATCTATTATGGTCATGATGGGGAGCATGGTGTTTTGCAGACAGACATGATGCTGGCTACATCTTGGCTTGCAGGCAACAGGGAGTTTACTGAGACACTGGGTGGTGTCCTGAGCATAGGAAACCTCAAAGCCCACCCCCATAAAGACATACTTCCTCCAACAAGGCCAAAGCCATTCCAACAAAGCCACATCTTCTAATAGTGCCATGCCCTATAAAATTATTGGGGCCAATTATATTCAGGCCATCACAATTATAATCTTACATTATATCAATTCCTTATAGATTCTGTAATGTCTTATTTCCCTTGAGAAAGTAACAGCTGATAGAGGAGGTAGTGGATAAAGGCACTTGATGCCAAGTCTGACCACTTGAGTCCAATGACCAGGTCCCATGTTGTCTAGGAAAGAACTGCCCTCACACATAAGCTATAACATACACATGGACACACACATTCTCATATTAGAATAAATAAATAAATGTATCCATGTGGGTGGTGGTGGGGCCTGCCTTTAATTCCAGCACTTAGGAGGCAGAGGCAGGTGGATGTTTGTGACTTGGAGGCAAACCTGGTCTACAGAGTGAGTTCCACGACAGGCTCTAAAGCTACACAGAAAAACCTTATCTTGAAAAACCAAAAAAAAAAAAACCCAAAAAACCCACCAAAACAAACAAAAAAAGTAAATAAAAACCCAAACAAGTGAGAGTGGTAGTTTATTCATTGCAAATAATGTTAAGCCAGGCTTAACACACACTGTAGTCTTAGCACTTAAGCAGAAGAAGAGAATCCCAGGCCCAAGGCCATCTGGGGCTGTATGCTGAGACCCTGTCTTAAGGGCTCAGGAATTCAGATTCCACTTTTCAAAACCTCTGTAGGAGTAGGTGCACCTGTAATCACATGGCTAGAGAAGCAGAGGCAGGAAGATTGAAAATCTGAAGCTAGCCTAAGACCAGAGGTGAGTTCAGGGTCAGCCTGAGCTAACAAGACTTTGTCTCAAAAACCAAGGGCTGTAGATACAGTTCATTGGTAAGCACTTGCCTAGCATGCATGAGACCCTAGGTTCAATTCCCTAGCACTGCCCCAAAATAGCAATAGTTTAAATAATTCAGAAAGCACAAAGAAAAAGATAACAACACAATCTTGTCGTCTAGCCTTGAGTACTGCTAACATTCTGAGAACATGGGCTGCCTCTATGTGCAGGTCTTGGTTTGTGATGATTTACTCTGTGTACACAACAAAGAGGTGACATTTAGCAGTATTACGTGGTGTGTGTGTGTGTGGGGGGGTCAGAAGATAAATCATAGGAGTAGGTTTTTTCTTAACTTTTGGTTCCCAAGGATTGAACTCAGATCATCAGTCTTAACAGCAAAGCACCCTTCCCAGTAATGCATTTCAGTAGCTTCAGAGTGGCTTTTTGTTTTAGTTGTTTGATTTTTTTTTTTTTTTTTTTTTTTTTTTTTCAAGACAGGGTTTCTCTGTATAGCCCTGACTGTCCTGGAACTCACTCTGTAGACTAGGCTAACCCCAAACTCATGGAGATCCACCTGCCTCTAGCTCCTGAGTGCTAGGATCAAAGGTGTGCACCACCACTGCCCTGACCAAGGTGGTTTTAAAGGGGAAGAACTTTTTTCTCTTACCTTTGTTTCCATTCTGCTTAACCTTTAAAAGATGATCTGCAAAACGTGCTGCCACATTATGCTGTCCCAAGAGGAGAAGCAGCAATTTCTAGATTTCCTGAAGCGGCCTGGCCTGACCTACCTGCAGAAGCGGGGCCTGAAGAAGAAGATCTCAGATAAGTGTCGGAAGAAAAGCACTTGTCACTACTGTGGTGCCTTTAATGGTGAGGGGTCGCCCCAGAGGCTCAGCAACACCTTTCTCCCCACTATGTTTCATGGATTCGTTGTGTGTGATGTTTTAGAATCAGTTTTTTCCTGTGATTAGGCTTAAGGGCCCAGCAGCTGGTGTGTTACTAGAAAATGTTCCTTTCCCTTTTGATTGTTGTAGCTCTAACCTTTAACCAGCAGAGCTGACAACCTGATTCTTTTAATCCTTGGAAAATGAATTCACTCTTATAGGTACTGTAAAGAAATGTGGTTTGCTGAAGATAATCCATGAAAAATACAAGACCAACAAAAAAGTTGTGGATCCTGCTGTATCGAATTTCCTGCAGTCCTTTGAGACAGCCATTGAACATAACAAAGAGGTTGAACCACTGTTGGGAAGGGCTCAGGTGAGCTGAAAATGCAATTCATGCCTTCCCTTTGCCTGCACCTTTCAAACATCAGGTGCACATATGTACATACACATATACTTGTACATATTCTTTCCCTCCTTTCACAGGGGTCACCTGAGGCGATTGGAAAACACAGATATTTACATTACAATTCATAGCAATAGCAAAATATAGCCACAACAAATAATTTTATGGTTGGAGGGTTCACCATACCACGAGGGACTGCATACCAAAGGGTCACAACATTAAGAAGGTTAAGAGCCATTGCTCTATGTAGTCCTGCCTGTCCTGGAGCTTACTATATAGACCAAACTGACTTGCCTCTGCCTCCCAAAAGCAGGGATTAAAGGTGTGTGACACCATGTCCAGTTCCTACCTTAGGAGTTTTAGATCTTTGGTAATTTGCAGAGTTCTTAATAAGTTAGCGATTCATAGCTTAATATTTTAAATATATTTGTTCTTTAAGAATTTCATATATGCATACAATATATTTTCATCATGTTCACTCCCTACTTTTCCCCCTAAGTCTCTCAGATCGACTGCCTGTCCCTTCCCAACTTAATGTTCTCTTTTCTCTTTTAAATGACCCACCAAGTCAAATTTATGCTTCCCATATATCAAGGATATGGGGTCATCCACTGGAACATGGTTAACCCACTAGGAGCCACACCCTTAAAGAGAATTGGCTCTCCTTTCCTTAGAAACCATAAATTAGCAATGACTTTTTAGCTAGTGTAGAGTGTTATGAGCCCTTCCCCTCCTCCACAACGTAACTCTTACACTAATGAACTTAATTCAAAGGTAATATAAACTTATTAAGAAAAATGATTATAATAAAAAGAAATTGTTAGGTGTTTACAAATGGATTTCAGTTAAATAGCCAGAACCCACATGGTTGGGGAACCAGTGTAGTGGTACATGCTTATAATCCTATCTCTGGGGAAGCAGACAGAAACCCCAGGGCTCACTGGCCAACTGGCTCTAGGCAAGTCTCTACCACATAGCAAGTTTGAGGCTACACAGGCTCCTGTCTTCAGAAAAACAAAACAAAACAAAACAAAAAAACAAACAAACATAGGAAAAGATAGCTTTACCAACCTATAGGAAATTAACCTATCTCCATTCCTTCCTTTTTACTTCCCATAGGAGAACTTGAATCCATTAGTAGTTCTGAATTTGTTTAAGCGCATACCAGCTGAAGATGTCCCTTTACTTCTGATGAACCCAGAAGCTGGAAAGCCCTCTGATTTGATTCTCACCCGACTTTTGGTGCCTCCCTTGTGTATCAGACCCTCTGTTGTGAGTGATTTGAAGTCTGGAACCAATGAAGATGACCTGACAATGAAACTGACTGAGATAATTTTCCTAAATGATGTCATTAAAAAGGTCAGTGTTTCCCATTAACTTGTACATTCTGCTCTGAGTGCATCTAGAGATGTTAGCCCAGTAAAGTGCAAGAAAACTGGGAGATCAGGTTTGTCTCTGATATTTCTGTACTCATAGCACCGGATCTCGGGTGCCAAGACACAGATGATCATGGAGGACTGGGACTTCCTGCAGCTGCAGTGTGCCCTTTACATCAACAGTGAACTCTCTGGCATCCCCCTCAACATGGCACCCAAGAAATGGACTCGAGGCTTTGTCCAGCGCCTGAAGGGGAAGCAGGGTGTGTTCCTGACAAGGTCTACCATTGTGTTGAGGGGGTATATGTCTGTTCAGATATCCCCATATAACATAAGGTCTGTCATGGGACCCATGGTGTTTTTGATTTATTTAGGTCGATTCAGAGGTAATCTGTCAGGGAAGAGGGTGGATTTTTCTGGCCGAACAGTCATCTCACCTGATCCCAATCTGCGGATTGATGAAGTAGCTGTGCCAGTTCATGTGGCAAAAATTCTAACTTTCCCTGAGAAGGTAAATACCATTCAGCTTCCTGATTCTTTGTTTTCAACCCAGTGTTTCCATTTTGATATCTCATGCTACATATGGAGGAACTAGAAACCCACAGAGCTTTGTGAAAATATCTCATTCTTTATGGTTTTTTGTTTTTAAAAATGAGTGCTCTGAGCCCAACAGTGGTGGCACACGCCTTTAATCCCAGCACTTGGGAGGCAAACACAGGCGGATCTCTGTGAGTTCCAGGCCAGCCTGGTCTACAGAGGTAGTTCTAGGACAGACTCCAGAGCCACAGAGAAACCCTATCTTGAAAAACAAAAACAAAACAAAAAACTGAGGGCTCTGTCAGCATATACATCTGAATGCCAGAAGCGGGCATCGGAATCCATTATAGATTGATCCACCATGTGTTTGCTGGGAAGTGAACTCAGGACCTTTGGAATAACTGCTGAGTCATTTCTCCTGCTCTGTTAAACACACAACCTCTGTAACAACTGTGCTGGTGCCGTCATAGTTGTAGCTGGTGACTATTGAGTTTTCATTTGTTTGTTGCAGAGCTAGAAATCCAGCCTAAGGTTACATGTGCCAGGCCTGTTAGCATCTGCTCCACATACCAAGAATGGAATCTCACTGACTTTAAAGAGACAATTCTTTTTTTTTTTTTTTTTTTTGTGATTTTTGTTTTTTGGTTTGGGTTTTTTGAGACAGGGTCTCACTATGTAGCTCTAGCTGTCCTGAAACTCAATAGGTAGACAGAGCTCTTCTTGCCTGTGCCTCTCAAGTGCTGGGATTAAAGGCGTGTGCTTCCACGACTGCCTCAGCTTTTTAAGTTTTTAAGGGGGTGATGGATAAAGCACTTAAGTTATTTTCTTTGTATTCTGTTTTTATTTTTAGTGTATGTGTGTACACATGCATGAGTGTGAATGCACATGTCCTAGAGTGTGGAGGTCAAGGGACAAATTTCAGGAGTCGGCTCTTTGCACATTGAGTTAGTTCCAGTGATTGAGCATAGGTCCTCAGACCTGCTGGCAAGTGCTTTTTACAAACCAATGAGCCATCTCACCAGTGTTACCATATTGCTGTCAGAGACAACTGCAAATGAAAGAAGCACTTTTTGTTTTTATGCATTTTAATTTTGCTTTTTTCCCTAGTGCTAGAGATGAAACTGGGCCTCATAGCCGGGAGGCCAACTAACCTCATCATAAACCCATCCAGCGTGTTTTAAAACAAAAGGGAACGCCCATCTATCTCAGGCTTTTCCCAAACACTAAAACCCACTCAAACCATTATCAGTGTCACCTAGCCATTCTGGTTTGCACATTTTGGTGATGGGAGCTTTTTGAGATGAATAACAATTTTTTTTAGCTGTTATCTCTGGAGTGACTCTTCTATCATGCTTAGTCTTTGAGTGTATCCATTCCACCTTCTGTGTCGCAGCTTTTTTCCCTACTGACAACACTGAAATGTTTCACTGAAAACATTTTCTTAAACAGTGCTATAAAAAAAGAAATGCAGTACTTCCCATTTGTATGTGCATTTTGTAGTCTAGCCATACAAAAATGCCTAGTCACAAAATTGTCAAAATAATAATCAATTTCTTCTTCCTAGTTTGTTTTCTTGGGATGGGTTGTTAGTTTTTAAACTGTAAAATTACTGAGCCAAAGTGTCTGATCATTTGAAAGCTGTTCTGGCTCACCCAGAAAGCCAGAAGCAGTCTGCACTCAGTTCATACCCTGAGTATAAGATGGTGATTACAGTCGTCCCCACACAAACTTTGTATGGAGACCTAGACCACTACAGGGCCTGGTAATAAAAGCTTGCTGATTAGCTGCATACCTGAGGTGTGTAGACAGTCTCGATCATCAGTGCTTGTCATAAACCTCTTCCAATTGTCTTCATATAAATGAAGAATGGTCTCATTCTTTTCCATTAAAACATTGACCAAGAAGTTACAGAGCATGGCTGGAGCAGGCCACAGCCCATGGTACTACTGCCATATCTTTTACCCTTAGGACCTGGTGAAAGCTGGCAGATGAAGTTGCCACAGACCGCATTTTAGTACAGTATTGTACTGTGCAGTACGTGTGGGGAGACTAGAGACTGAGAAAGAATTTGGCCTTGCCTCTTCACATCTGGGCTCCTCCCTGACAGTTTGTTGTTCTTGCAGCTTTAGTCAAGACTGTGGGCCACAGCTGACCTGTGGGAGTTCTCTTTCTCTCAGAACAATGAACAACTGAGTACTGGTGGCTAGTTTATAGAAAGGAAAGACTGTCTTACTGTGTGTTTTTTTTTTTTTTTTTAAATCATGGTACTGTAGGTGAACAAAGCAAACATCAATTTTTTGAGGAAACTTGTTCAAAATGGTCCTGATATTCACCCAGGAGCCAATTTCATCCAGCAGAGACACATGCAGATGAAAAGGTACTGCTTTCCTGGATGTGTGGGATTAAGCTTCCTGATGGTGCTGTTCACCAAAACCATGGAATGCATTCTAGATGTAGTGATGGGCATTTTGGGGTATAGAAAGTAGATGTTTAAATTGAGTAGCCCTGTGTCTGTCATTGTATCTATTTGATCACTATAAATGCATGAAGTATTGTCCTTTTACATGTGACGTCACTAGATCTAGACATACAGAACCCCTTGAGATACAAACATGTTTTCTATGTCATTGGGTTCTTGAGGATCTCTCATTGGTGTTCATTTCACCAAGTTTGGCTTGCACAGCCAGGTGAGGTGACCAGTGGTTTAAGTCTTGAGGGTTTTAAGGATCCTGTAGAAAAAGGAATGTTACTATATTTCTATTTATTCTAAAACAAAATACTTTCATTTTTTAAGAACCATCTTTACTGGGTTTGGAGACTGAATCCAGGGCTTTGAGGGTACTAAGCAAACAACCCTATGTACCTCAGGCTCCCAGCTTCTCTTGTTAAAAATAGGGTCTCACCAGGCTTTGGTGGTGCATGCCTTTAATCCCAGCCTTTGGGAGGCAGAGGCAGAGGCAGATGGAACTCTGTGAGTTCAAAGCCAGCCTGGTCTATCTACAGACCCAGTTCCAGGACAGCCAGGGCTACACAAACAAACAAACAAACAAACACAAAAAGCAAACCTTGTATCAAAAAGAAAGAAAGAAAGAAATGGAGTCATGTTGGTGGCACATGTCTGTAGTCCCAGTATTTGGAAGACTAATACAGGAGGTTTACAAGTTCCAGGTCAGCCTGGGCTACATTAGAAGACCTTATCTCAAGTAAGTGTGTAAGATGGTATTGTCTTAGATTAGTTTAAGTCTTGTAGACATTGGTTTCTGATATGAGTGGGAGAAATGTGGTGAAAGAACTTGGTTCAGAGGTCATATGTGTGTATCCTGCATGCTTAGGTTCCTGAAGTACGGAAACCGGGAAAAGATGGCTCAGGAGCTCAAGTTTGGGGACATCGTAGAGAGACACCTTATAGATGGAGACGTGGTGTTGTTCAACCGGCAGCCCTCGCTGCACAAACTGAGCATCATGGCCCATCTGGTGAGTGTGAGGTTGCTACTCTTAGTTCCTGCCCAGTGGGAACTTACAGGGTATATTCAGGGATGAATTCTGAACGGGTGAAGTTAAAATTGCTGGAACTCTGAAAGTTTTGTAACTTTGAATTTTCTGTTTCCCTTTCAGTTTAAATAAACCTTGTTTTAACATTTAAATTTAGTGTGTGTTTGCATTTGTGCCATGATGTACATGTGGAGTTAGAGAACAAGTTGTAGAAATGAATTCTCTTCTCTCAGGTGCCTCCCAAAGATCAAACTCAGGTTGTCAGGTGGAAAACTTTGATTTTGACTTCATTTAATATTTTAGATTTTATTATATATGTGGGTGTATCTGCATATTTGCTACATGTATGCAGGAAAATCTAGAGACCTGAAGAAGGCATAGGATCAGATCAACTGGACTGGAACTCTAGGTAGTTATAAGTTAAATGGGTGCTGAAAAGCAAAGAGTGCATTGTTGTAGCAAGTGCTTCTGATCTCAGAACCATCTCCAGCCGCCTCCCTTCAGTGGTTTTTTTTTTTTTTTTTTTTTTTTTTTTTTTTTTTTTTTCAAGACAGGGTTTCTCTGTAACAGCCCTAGCTGTCCCGGAATTAGCTCTGTAGACCAAGCTGGCTTTGAACTCAAAGAGATCCGCCTGCCTCTGCCTCACGAGTGCTGGAATTAAAGGCATGCACCACTACCTGGCCCTTCAGTGTTTTTAAGATTCATATACAACATTACAGTGTCACAGATCTAATTGAGAGTTGGTGTGCTAATCACTGGAATGGTTTCATTTTGCAAAGAAAAATGTGTGGTGTTATGTGCACGGCTTTATATAAAACAGGCAAAAAAAAAAAAAATTACTTGGTTTTGCGTTTGCCTATTAATTTAGCAACTAAAGCCAGGTGGTGGTGGTACACGCCTTTAGTCACAGCACTTGGGAGGCAAAGACAGGTAGATCTCTGTGAGTTCAAGGCCAACTTGACACAGAGAAAACCTGTCTTGAAAAATCAAAAGAAAGAAAAGAAACATAGTGACTAAAATGCTTAAGAGACTTACACAGTGGGTCTTTTGAAGAGTGTGAGTGCCTAAGGCTTAGCAGTAGCATGACTTTGAAGAGCGCTGTGGGCTTACCTTTAGTATTGGCTTCCATGTTGCTATTGCTTTCATCCTTATGAGCTTGAAATGAGTCTAAAGGCTCACCAGATTCAGGCTCAGCTTTTTTTGGCAGGGCTGATAGATAGATAGATGTTCTTGGCTTGTTTGGGATGTTTATGTAATCTGGCCACCCCACTCTTGCTGATGCTAAGAAAAAGATTCAAATTCTTGAGGCTACACAGGAGCCCCCAGATTCTAATTTCTTACTATTCTCATACATTATTCATACTTTTTTTAAAAAAAATTATTATTTTTTTTATGTGCATTGGTGTTATGCCATGGGTATCAGGTCCCCTGAAACTGGAGTTACAGACAGGTGTGAGTTGTCTTGTGGGTGATGGGGTTAGAACCCAGGTCCTCTGGAAAAACAGTGCTCTTAACCACTGAGTTATCTCCACAGTCCTATGCAGACTTCTGTAATGAAAGTATTTCCTCTGCTGTTGGGCCAGTAGCTCACCCTGAAGAACAGTTCACAAAGAAAAGGCAGCATACTTGGCTAGTTCTTTCCCCTTCATCAGTCTGGGGAGTTGAGACTCACTGACTTCCAAGTTCCTTACTTGGTAGTCTTAGGTATCTTGCTTTCTTGCTTCCCCTATTATAAACTCAGTATGAAACTTTGTTAATAGTTGAGGAGTGTGAACTGTACATTTTGTCTCCTGTGTTGGTATTTGCCTCATAGTATGTTAACTTGGGCTTATTTGACTAAACCTATTAGTAATCTATGTTTACAACAAAAAAAAACAGTGCCTAGTTTTCTAGTGTTTTGTTTTTTCCTTATGGCTTGAAACAGGGAAGCTTTTGGGTTCTCATATTTTGTTTTGGTGTTCTACAGGCCAGGGTCAAGCCCCACCGGACCTTCAGATTTAATGAATGTGTCTGCACCCCCTACAATGCAGACTTCGATGGGGATGAAATGAACCTTCATCTTCCCCAGACAGAGGAGGCCAAAGCAGAGGCCCTCGTTCTCATGGGGGTAGGTAGTGGGATGTTGCCTCTGAGAAGTGCTCCACATGAAACAGTAGTGCAAGTACCAGTGCTAGAGAAGCAAGGCCCTTTCTGTCCTAACGAATGCTACAGGCTTGTGCTGTTCTCATTGGTTCCCTTGAATAGTCTTGAAAATAATAGCATATAAGTGAGTTAGTAACAAGTGCTTTTTAGGGTAGAATGACATTTTCTATGAAAATAAACTAGCTGGGAGGTAGTCTCAGCACTCTGGAGGCAGAGGCAAGTGGATCTTTTTCTTTGAGGCCAGCCTGGTCTACAGTGTGAGTTTCAGGCTACACAGAGAAACTGTCTCAAAACAATCAACCAACCAACCAACCAAACAAACAAACAAACATTCTAGAACCTGAGCTACAGAGTGAGACCCAGAACATTGGAGGCAGCATGGACTACGTACATGATCCTGTCTCAAAAAAGAAAAAGAAAATGTGCATCAGTGCCAGTATGGATATTGGGGAAGATGCCGTGCTAAATGGATTGTTTAGTGTGTTGTAAATAAAAACTTTTCCAAAGTATTACATGCTGCTTTGGCCTGTTAAAGGGCACTGTACTATTTGTTTTGTCTTCCAAACTTAAAATGAGACTGTTGTGGCTGCAGAGGTTCTGTGATAGTAAGGTTCATGCCTGCTTTTAGGACTTGGTCTCTACGTGTTTTACCATCCTCAATGCCCTGCTGCACATGGCACTGTTGGGTGTCTACTGTGTAGTAATTCCTGACTACTGACTTGGTATAGCTTTGGACTTGTGGATTTTAATTGGGACATAGGTGTGTTGCCCATGTTATCCTTGAACTCATGAGCTCAAGTGATCCTCTTGCCTCAGTAGTGGTCAAGAGCACACACATCATACTACATTTGGCTTGAGTATTTTCCACCTCTGGCCTACATTCCTCCATTATAAGTTTTCTTGTGTATGGTTGTAAGTATTCCCTATTCTGGCCTACAATAGCCATGATGGACTCTTTCACTGACATGTCCTAAGCCCGTAATTCATTCTCAGCCCCACTAAAAGTAAATAGGGAGATAAAATCCAGTTACTCTTGACAACTAAACCACAATCTCAATCTCCACATTTCATTGTTGAGATGAGCTTTCTCTATAGCCCAGGCTAGCCTAGAACTCCCTGTGATCCTCCTATATCTGTTCCTAGCACTAGGATAACAGACGTGAGACACCATGCTTAGCCATATAGCTTCCATCACTGATGTGATACATTAGTCTACATTGATTTAGGCCTTAGTCCATGTACTAGTTTTGGGGTTTTGGATTGTCTATATTTGTATTTTTTTTTAAAGCAGAAAACACAAGCTGTTTTTATAACTAAAAATAATATTAAAATGTTATTAGGAATAACAGCCACCACTTAGATTCAGCCAGTTACATTTTTCCTATCAGGAGCCATACTACTGTCATTTTGTTATAAGAACTTAATGATTAAAACAACCATAAACTACAGACTTGGGCCTTTGGGGTGGAAGAGTCTGTTGCTCCATCTGAACAAATGTCTTTGAGTTTCACTGGAGAAATTTTGACTGGGACTGGTGCAGCATTTCTCAGTAAGGCCTATAGGGCCCAGAATGTAAAGATTTACAAAATCATGAAACTATCCTATATCTCTACTAACTTCAGGCCTTCCCTCTGAGTGGGTTTCTAAACCTAGGTGAGTGTGTCCAGATGTATGATCCAGATGTAGGGTCATTCCATGTGATGGCTCACAAATGGGAAGTAAAAGGCCGTTGCCTGACAGGCCCTCAGGCATGGTAAGGAGGCCCAGAAAACCCACAGACTAACAGGAACACCTCCACATCCCCTTGTGGACATTAGAAGATTCCCACTCTGACAAGGAACCTGCTGCTTGCTCTCATTTGCTGTTAGAACTTAACAAGAGAAGTCACTCAGTTCTCCTGTCAATGTGGAGAAACATGGGATTGGTTGATTTCAGAAATCACAGAGCTCTCACAGAAGGGAATGTTTTTAGCCAGGCTTGGCTATATACACTTGTTAACCCCAGTGCCCAAGAAGCTGAGGCAGGAGAATCACTGAGTTCTAAGCCAGTCCAGGCTACATAGTGAGTTCTAGACCAACCTGGGTTACAGAGTGAGCCCCTACTGGGGACCTTTCTTTTTCCTTGATCAATAAGATAACTGCAAGGTAGTAAGAATCCTAGGGCGCAGACCTCTTGGCTCAGTAGTCTTGTGATGCCTATAATCATGTGACGCAGACCTTCAGGCTGCACTGTCTAAGCCAGAGTGGCTGATTTGTGCTTGTTTCTCTTTCAGACCAAAGCAAACCTTGTGACCCCGAGAAATGGGGAACCACTCATTGCTGCCATTCAGGACTTCCTAACCGGTGAGTGTTAACTTGAAAGGAGATTTGGCTTCTTAGGCTAAGTGTTCAGATGATGGCCTGGATGCTATTATTTGTACTTAGGAGTCATTCTATTTTTAGTTTGACACAGGGTCCCCCTGGGTGGCTTAACTGGCCAGGTGCTCAGAATCCTGTCCAACACTCCCAGGTGCCAGTTATAGGTGTGCACCACCATGTCCTGCCCTGTATTTAGATTTGTCATTTGCCCTTGAGTTTATTGGAGGTGTATTTTACCTGTTGTTTATTCATTTGATTCTGTGTGTGCTCACTTAGCTCCACAGACTTGTCGGGTGTTTTTCTGTTGTTTCCCTTTTTTTTTTTCTTATTTTACATATTGATCCCAGTTCTTCCTCCCTCCCTCTTTTCCACCCTCCCATGCCCCCTGGCCACCTTCCCCTCCCATCCCCCCACCCCTACTCCACATGTAGGGTGGAGTACCTTCCAGGAGGGGTCATCTAAATTTGTCAAGTCATTTGGAGTAGGGACTAGGCCTTCCCTCCTGCCTCTAGGTTGAGGGAGTATCCCTCAATGGGGTTTGTGCTCCCAAAGTTCTTTTGTGCACCAGGGATACATCCTGTTTCTACTGTCAGAGGTTCCTTAGACTGCCTAGGACCTCTAGCTGAGACCCATGTTCAGGGGGTCTGAGTCAGTTCAATGCTGGATTCCCAGCTATCAGTCTGGGGCCCAATTAGCTTCTCCTTGTTTAGGTCAGCTGTCTCTGTGGGTTTCTGTAGCCTAGTCTTGTCTTCTCTCTCTGCATCTGGATTCCAGTTCAGTTCAGTGTTTAGTTGTGTGTGTCTCTGCTTTTGTTTCCATCAGCTCCTAGATGAGGGCTCTATGATGGTGTATAAGTTAGTCATCAATCTCAATATCAGAGAAGGGCATTTATGGTACCCTTTCCACTGTTATTTAAATTGTTAGTTGGGGTCAGTCTTGTAGGTCTCTGGACGTTTTTCTAGAGTCAGTTTTCTCTTCAAACCTATAATGGCTCCCTCTTTTATGGCATCTCTCTCTTTTTCTTCTTTTTCTCTCCTCTATTCCTCCCCTAACTCAGTCTTCCTAATCCCACATGCTTTCCTCCCCTTTCCTTTTTTCTAGCACCCTCTCCACTCACTGCCCCCCTCCGCATTCCCAATATGCTCAGGAGATCTTGTTCCTTTCTCCATCTATGAGGGACCTTGTATGAATCTCTTAGGTTCCTCCTTGTATCCTAGTTTCTCTGGCGGTGTGAATTATAGGCTGGTGACCCTTTGCTGTATGTCTAAAATCCATATATGAGTGAGTACATATCATGTTCCTCTTTTTGTGACTGGGTGGGTTACCTCATTCAGGATGGTTTCTTCACGTTCCATCCATTTGCCTTTGAATTTCAAGATTCCATTGTTTTTTTTTTTTTTTTCTCTCTACAGAGTAGTATTCCATTGTGTAAATGTTCCACATCTTCTTTATCCATTCTTCAGTTGATGGCATCTAGGTTGCTTACAGGTTCTTGCTATTACAAATAATGCTGCTACGAACATAGTTGAACACATGTCTTTGTTGCATGGATGTGGATCATTTTGTATATGCCTAAGAGTGGGATTGATTGCCGGGTCCTGTGGTAGACTGATTCCCATTTTCCTGAGGAATTGCCATACTGATCTCCAAAATGGCTGTACAAGTTTTGCACTCCTACCAGCAGTGGAAAAGTGTTCCCCTTTCTCCACATCCTCTCCAGCATAAGTTGTCATTGGTGTTTATAATTTTAGTCATTCTGGCAGGAGTAAGTTGGTATCTCAGAGTTGTTTTGATTTGCATTTCCCTGATAGCTAAGCACTTTCTTAAATGTCTTTCAGTCTTTTTGATTTCCTCTATTGAGAATTCTTTCTTCAGTTCTGTACCCCATTTTTGAATAGGGTTATTTGGTGTTTTGGTGACTAGTTTCTCCAGTTCTTTGTATATTTTGGAGAACAGCCCTCTGTTAGATGTAGGATTGGTGAAGATGTTTTCCCAGTCTGTGGGCTGCCGTTTGATCTTGTCAACTGTGTCTTTTGCCTTTCAAAAGCTTCTAAGTTTGAAGAGGTCCCATTTATTAATTGTTGATCTCAGTGTGTGTGCTACTGGAGTTGTGTTCAGGAAGTACCAATTTGTTTTAGGATACTTCCCACTTTCTCTTCTAAGAAGTTCAGTGTGGCTGGATTTATGTTGAGCTCTTTGATCCATTTGGACTTGAGTTTTGTGCATGGTGGTGACAGACATGGTTCTATTTGCAGTCTTCTACACACCATCATCCAGTTGTGCCAGCACCATTTGTTGAAGATGCTTTCCTCTCCCATTGTGTACTTCCAGCTGTTTTGTCAAAAAGCAAGTGTTCATAGGTGTGTGGCTTAATATCAGGATTTTTGATTAAATTCCATTGGTCTACCTGTCTTTTTTTGTGCCAATTCGAGGCTGTTTTCAGGACTATAGCTCCTGAAGTCCCTTTATTGTACAGGGTTATTTTGACTATCTTGGGTCTTTTGTTTTTCCATATGAAGTTGATTATTATCCTTTCAAGGTCAGTGAAGAATTGTGCTGGGATTTTGATGGGGATTGCATCGAATCTGTAGATTGCCTGTTGTTTCTTTTGTGGTGGAGGTTGAGGGGGTAGTGGTGGTGGGGTGGGGTTTCATGTAGTCTGAATGAGGATTCAGGGGACTTCATGTAGTCTGAGTGGTAGGATTCAGAGGGCCTTCATACAGGCTGAGTTGGGAGAAGTTTAATAGGGCTTCCTGTAGGCTGAGTTTGTAGGGGGTGTTCAGCCGTAGTTGGTCTGGGCTGACTCTGAGCTTCTAATGCAGCCAAAGCTGATCCTGAAACTGGAGGTTTTCTAGGCCTGGTATCTGGCCTAGAGTCTGCCATAGCTCTGATATGAGGCAGTGAGTGAAGCAAAGCCACTTGACGTACTTTGGATAGTTGGGGGCACAGTCAGCACCTCTATTTTTATTTTTCTGTCTTCACTTGAAGGTTGAAAGTTTGTTTGTTCCCCCATGTGGTTCCTTTTCTTTTTTTGTGCTGGTTCTTTACCTTAGGTGCCTACCTCCTCACCCTCAAGGACACTTTCTTTGATCGAGCCAAGGCTTGCCAAATCATCGCTTCAATACTGGTTGGCAAGGATGAGAAAATTAAAGTGCGCCTTCCACCCCCAACAATACTAAAGGTGTGTTGGGGTCTGTGTGGGTAGCTGGTGGAATGGAAGGGACTGTGCTGGGCTTGCAGGTAGTCACTGCACCCTCTTGCTTTACTGAAGTGGACCTTGCTGAGACCAGCCCAGCCCTCATCTGCTGCCTCCTTTCCTCCAGCCTGTCACCCTGTGGACTGGGAAGCAAATCTTCAGTATCATCCTCAGACCCAGTGATGACAATCCAGTGAGGGCCAATCTCCGGACCAAGGGCAAGCAGTACTGTGGCAAGGGGGAAGACCTCTGTGTCAATGACTCCTGTGAGTGGAAGGGATGGATAGAACGACTCTTGTGAGTGGAAGGGATGGACAGAATGACTCCTGTGAGTGGAAGGGATGGGATGGACAGAACAACTCCTGTGAGTGGAAGGGGAAGGACCAGGGCACATGGAGCAAGCAGGTAATCTAGAGTGAGCTTTGCTAAGAGCAACTTCACTGTTTCTGCAAGGGCTAGGAAGGAAGTGTTTTCTTCATGAAAGTGTAGCTGTGCTTCTATCTCAGTGTTAGTCTCTCTAGAAGGCAGGGGTCATTTAGACAGAGTTCCAGTGATCAGAATGGTCCTTCTTAACAGTTTTATCAATTAATGCAATCTGTTTTTTTTAAGTTTAAGGGCAGAAGGGACAGGTGGCATCAAAGATTGTTTAAGGTTTATAGTTTCTTATCATTATTTTTATTACATGCCATTTAGAAGACGTGTTCATTGTCTAACAGCACAATAATAGGCATTTTTTTTTTTTTTTAAATGGAGATAAGGTCTTACACTGTAGCCTAGGCTGGCCTTGAATTAACAGAAGTCCTTCTGTCTCACATTCAGGAGTGCTGGGTCTTCCATGGTGAACAGTCCCACTTGACTCTACTTTGGTGGTGAGGATTAAACTCAGGGTTTTACACATGATGATATCACAGAGCTACACCTTGTCCCAAGACTGACTGTTTCTTTAACTGACTTTACATGGTCAGAAAGAAGTCTTGCTAACATGAAGATTATGTAGAATATATCAGAAAGAGGATTTAAATACAAGTTACCTGGGTCTCTTTAAAACAGTACCCATAGCCAGCATCCGTAGCTACTGTCTAGCACAAGCTCCTTAGTTCTCCCCACACCATTGGCTAGCATGGCCTTGGGACTAGCCCTGAACCTCCAGGATGTGCTACTGAGTTCTAGCTTTTAGAAGGTTTTTGGTTTTTCTAATATTTGTTGCCTTAACAGAAAACAAAGTTTTCTTGTTTTGTTTTTTAAAAGATTTATGTATTATGTGTACAGTGTGCATACCTACACACCAGAAGAGGGCACCAGATCTCATTACCGATGGGTGTGAGCCATCTATGTGGTTGCTGGGAATCGAACTCAGGACTTCTGGAAGAGCTCTTAACTACTGAATCATCTCTAGTCTCTAGAAAACAAAGTTTTTAGAAGAAATTCTTTGGCTGTACTTAGAATTTTCAGAATGTAAGCATTTTTCTCAACCAGATAATTGTTCATTTAAATGCATTGCCATTATCACCCTTCCAGATGTTACAATCCAGAACAGCGAGCTGATGAGTGGCAGCATGGACAAAGGAACCCTGGGGTCAGGATCCAAGAACAACATTTTCTACATCTTGCTACGAGACTGGGGACAAAATGAGGCTGCCGATGCCATGTCTCGGCTTGCCAGGCTGGCTCCTGTCTACCTATGTGAGTATCTCAGCAGCTTCATGTTTTATGTTAATGCTGTGGTCTTAGTGTTTTATGCAAAGTCTTAGTGTTTTATGACAGTGTATACTTTCACTGTTTCATTCCCACATCCACACAGGATAAAATATGCAAAGTCATTTGTGCATTTAGCAGTGACTTCAACTCAGGACTGACAAGTTGATAGATTGGAATTGATTTTCAGTTTTTCTAATCAGAATCTGTGGAATGTATGAAAGGGTGTATTGCATAAAAAGCTCTTTGTGGGCTGCTTCCCAGGTGCCTAGGGGGAACTCTGTAGCCTCTAGGCCTTCCTTAATTCATCCCAACCAAATGATTCAGTATTGCCCTGTTGTGCTTACATGGTTCTTTCCTTTGCTTTGAGGGTGGCATAAATCAAGTGAGTTTTGCATGTTTCCCAAAATACCAAGTTTTATTGCTATTTGTGTGTTTGTGTGTGTGTGTGTGTGTGTGTGTGTGTGTGTGAGAGAGAGAGAGAGAGAGAATGTGTGTGAGTGTGTGTATGTGTATACACTAGTGTCACAGCATGAGTATGGCAGTCAGAGGACAACTTGCACAACTTTCAGGAGTTTCTCCTACCATGTGGTTGTTGGGGATCAGACTCTGGTGGTCAGGTGTGGTGGCAAGCATCTTTACCCACTGAACCATCTTGCTAACCATATTATTTTGATTCTTCTCATATTTGACTAACTCTTTGCCTGGATGGACAATTTTAGAATGGATATTTTACCTCGGAAGTCTTTCAGTGTTGTTCTATTGTAGCTTCTAGAGGTACTGTGGAAAGGGTGCAACCATTTCTATTCCCACAGTGTGTTGAACCTTTTTTTTTCCATCCTGGAGGCAATAGAGTCTTATATTTAATATTATTAGAAAAGTTCACAGTGTAGCCCTGGTGTAGGCCTTTTAATTTCTTGTGCTAATCACTCAGCTCTTAAAAATTTGCAATAGTCTCCTTTCTGGAAATTTCCTCATTATTTCTTTGATAATTTGATAGTCTCCACTTTTTTTTTTTGGTTTGGAACTTAATGTTAATTTCATTTCCAGTTACTGAATCAATTTGCTTTTCTTACCTTTTTCTTTTAAATCTATGTCTCTATTTGTTCCTTTTGTCTCATCATTTCTGTTGATTTTTAAATGTTTTCTTTGGTAAGTCTTGGATTTCTGACAAAATTTTCCAGTTAAGGTGGGGCTTTGTCTTTTATCTACATTGGGATTCTTCCAGCTTCCTCTGTTTTGTTTATGTTTTCAAGACAAGATCTCACTATGTAGCTGCCACTGGCCTCAAGCTCATGGGGATCTGCTTGTCTTTGCCTCCCATGTACAGGGACTAAAGGCACGCACAACACATCAGGCTGTAGTTGCCTCATTTTGTTGTCTAAATTTGACTTTGACTACTCTGAAGGAATCTTATTGAGTATTTTTACATTTGTTCTCTGAATTTCTATTTCCTTCCTTTTTGTATTTGTGTTCTTAATATTTCACATTAAAAACTACCCTAAAGGGCTAGAGAGATGGCTCACAGGTTAAGAGCTCAGAGGTCCCGAGTTCAATTCCCAGCAACCACATGGTGGTTCATACCCATCTATAAAGAGATCTGGAGCCCTCCTCTGGCATAAAAGCATACTTGCAGAACACTGTACACATTATAAGTAAATAAAATCTTAAAACAAACAAAAAAAGAAAACAAGGAGGGGGCTCAGGGCTCCCTGTCATATATTGCAGAGATAGTTCTCCAGTCTCTTGTCATCCTACCTGGCTGGACTGGTATTTTCAAATCCAGAACGCTTGGTCTCTTCTCTGAGGATGTATGTGAACTGCCATCTGCCTTTCAAGCAAAGCCCAGATCCTGTGTCTTGCACAGATTCTTTGTCCGTTTTCCTTATTTCTGCATCTTGGTGTCTGCAGAAATTAGTGGTTTCACTTCCAAGCCTCTCTAGACTTGTTGGTTCTCCACCTGAAGATACTGGAAGGGCCTTTCCTTTCCCATGCAACTAAGACTCAACTACCCACTCACTTCTCATGTACAGCTTAGTCCCAGTTTGCGAGAGATGGCATTTATATTTGCGTTTTTACCTCCCAATTAGGGACTAAACTCAGGTTCACATACTACTCTCTCCACTGAGTTACACCCAAGCCTTACACTTCCTCTTTTTCCTTCTTTGATAGTGATTTCTGAGAGGAGAAGGACAGGCAGCAGGGGTACATTCTATCTGACAGCTTGACTGATAATGGTTATCACTCTTTTGCTCTGCCTGCCAATTTTTCCTCAGCTAACCGTGGGTTCTCCATCGGGATTGGTGATGTCACACCAGGTCAGGGACTGCTGAAGGCCAAATATGAGCTACTAAATGCAGGCTACAAGAAATGTGATGAGTACATTGAAGCCCTGAACACAGGCAAGCTGCAGCAGCAGCCAGGCTGCACGGCTGAGGAAACTCTAGAGGTGAGACTGTCCTCTTCATGACCTGTGTCTTGTACCTTTCCCTCACTATAGTGTAGAAGATATGCTCTTGAAGCATCAAGTCTTCTTAGCTGGGTCTGCTGACATACACCTATAATCCCAACCTCCTGGAGGATGAGTCAGACATTCAAAGCCAGTGTTTTGTTTTCTTTTCAGATCATATAAATAGTTTGCTAAAGAGGGTTCAAAACCTGGTTGGCAAGTTTAGTTATACAATGGCTAAAAAGATGGGAAGATGAAGAAATCTTTCTCTTTGTGAAGGTTTTTTTGAGACAGACTTTCTTGTTTAACACATAGTCTCTAATCCACAATCTGCCATTCTGAGTGCTGGGCTTACAGGAGTGTACCAATCTCCTGGAAGTCAGCTCCTTTGCAATCTTCCTGAGTTTTAGACAGAGAAGTAAGAGAAGGCTTCTCACTATACCCACCTAGAAAATTAATTAAGGCCTCAGTAGGACTATAACTTCAGCACCTTAAATTGTGAGGTGTGACATTCTTTGCTCATGCAGATTGAAGACAGATGGAGGCAGACAGACTACAAGCAGAGCCAGAAGTTCTTCACTTGAGCATTGTGCATCCACAGGGGTGCATCTGCACACGGCTGTGTGTCCATGTGCTGTCACACATAGCGATAGATATTCTGTTTCATGAACAATTTGAAAATGTTTTGGGATTTTGTTATAATTTGCTATTCACATATTCCAGACCTTTTCATAAGAAAGATTTTTGTACAACTTGGCCTTTGATTGTGGGAATTCAGGGTATTCATTGATTAGAAATCTGACATCCTGCTGGAATGTTCTAAAATTTTCTGTAAATGTTAGATTGAAGTTTAGTGGTCTGCAGAGCCAGAACATGGCTCCTCAAAGACTGCAGTTTCTTTCCTCTCTCCTTGCAGGCCCTGATCCTGAAGGAGCTGTCTGTGATCAGGGACCACGCTGGTAGTGCCTGCCTCCGAGAGCTGGACAAGAGCAACAGCCCCCTCACGATGGCCCTGTGTGGCTCCAAAGGTGAGTTAAGCTGGCTGTGTGCCCTGCCATGGGCTTGGCTCTAGAACACATCTTTGGTGGTTGTAACTTTATAGAGGCCCTTCATTTCTTTAAGAGCTTGTCTCTAAACTATGAAAGAGTGAGCTTTTGTTGGATTTGGGTGGGGCAGTTTAAGTCTTTTGGAGACGCTGTTTGGTAATGTGGCTGGATTTCTGAGTTTGAAGGTGCTCTGATCAAAGTTGGTGTTGAAAAGAAGAAAGCTGAGAATTTTTAGTAATAGATATAGTGATATAGCAATCTTTTTTCTTTTCTTAGGGTGCTGAGGACCACTGAGCTTAGATGTGACAAAATTCTTTAACTTCGTATTTACTTAAACCCTTATAGCATTAAGTTTCATAATACCATGCTCAAATTCAGAACCTCGGGGTTTCTATTGCTATAATTTTTGTTCTTTATGAAATAAAATTCTAGCTATCTAACTTGGTTATCTAACTCAGTGTTCTACTTCTTGCTCCTGGTGTACACCTGGGGTCTCCTCTCTTCTATCTTTGCTTCTCTTACTCTTCCACACACATTCATATTCCTTCTCCCCACCCTTCTCTCTGTTGTCAAGAAGCCAATCTGACAGTCATCTGAAAGATTCTAGTGGCCCTTCTCTCCACCCCACATATGCACATTCCCCTGAGCCCTTTCCTTGGTTCAGCCTCTATTACTATTGTTCTGTCCTTCAATACCCTTGAACTCCTAGACTTTAAGGATAAGGGTTGTGCTGTATTACATTTTATTTTATCCCTCTGTTCTACCTGGCGTCTGTTATTGTTTCCAGTATAGTTTTACATTTCTGACCTGTTCCCAGGTTCCTTCATTAACATATCACAGATGATTGCCTGTGTGGGACAGCAAGCCATCAGTGGCTCCAGGGTTCCAGATGGCTTTGAAAACAGATCTTTGCCTCACTTTGAGAAGCATTCAAAGGTAAATGGCAGTGGAAACTTGAAGATCTATTTGTCTAGATTATCCCCTGAGGAACACACATTTACCAGGATCCAAAGCCATTGGTTATTTTCACTTGGTGTTTACATAGGATGTGTTGCTGTGGCATTGAGTTGTACTTCATGTGAGCCTTCACCCATTTGAAGTGCCTGTTCAGAGTTGTACCATAATCACTAGTTTTCATTTTCAGTAGCTCTAGCTACAAGTGATTCTGGTTTGGAGGTAGGTGGGATGGCCCACAATAAGGATGACTTGAAGGCCGGCTTTCCAAAGAATAAATGCCCTCAGAGGATGTTAACACTTCTGGGATAGCAGCTCCAATTCCCATTTGCCTGTTCTGTGTCATTTACCTGCACTGGTACTCCAGCAAAGATGGTGTGTTCAAATTATTTCTCCTATACGCAAGGGTATAGGGCACTTGCCAGTTCTTGGGTATGTATGGGTATATGCAGGGTTACATTTTCTTGGTAGATGTATTTTAGAATTTTGGACCTGAATCCTCTTTGATTTCTTTTTTCCTACCTCTCTTTAGCTTCCTGCTGCCAAAGGCTTTGTGGCCAATAGCTTTTACTCTGGCTTAACACCTACTGAGTTTTTCTTTCACACAATGGCTGGTCGAGAGGGTCTTGTTGACACTGCTGTAAAGACGGCTGAAACAGGATACATGCAGGTAATTTGAGGAGCTGTCATTAGCAATATACAATAGTGCTGTGTGAGTGCTAGTCTCACCTTCTCTGTGATTGTGTGTGTGCCTGTTTGTGTTTTGTACAAGAGCTGTGCTTTACCCCCATCTTGGTATTGAAGGGGATCATTTAGACAAGTTGTGCTCTGGAACTAGAGAAACAAACAAAATAGTAACCCAATTTAGATAATTCTGTGTACTCTGAAAGGAAGAGACTAGGCCAGAGTCCCAGGTGGCTAAGTCCCCTAGAGGGGAGTGCTCAACTTGTAGCCTGGAACTGATCAATCAGCCTCCCTGAACTGTTCTAGCATGACTGGGGTGTGGGGGTGATAAGTGCTCACTAGTTACTGAGAGGTTTGCAACTTACCTTGCCACTGTTTAGGTCTCCTTATTCATCCTTTTCATGGCTCCAAGGAATTACAGCTTCAGGGTGACATGGTTTGTTGCTACACTTAAAAATGGCTATAAAACTTGACCCTCTGGGTCTTTCTTTAGGTCGCAGCAGAGGATTACTTTTCAGATTCCATGGTCATTTCCACTCCCTGATACATCAGTAGCTTTGTGTGTTGGAAGAAAATCCCTGTGTGTTTGTGTTGCTCAGGGTTGCTCAGGGCCTCCCTAATTCTAGGCCAGTGTGTTAACTGCTGAGCACAGTTCTAGCCCCACAAAATGGTTCTTTTTTTTTTTTTTTTTTTTTGTTTTTGTTTTTGTTTTTTTTTTTTGACTATTTATGACACAAGTTAAATTTGACAAGATGTTGGGCCACATGCTTGATACAGTTTTGTGTCCTGTCTGTCCAGGTGATATGGGAAGGATAGGCTGGAGACACTGTTCCAGACAGTGTCCTGTCTTACCTTGCTTGTTATCACCTGGTGCTGTAGATATTTGCTGGGAATTGCCCTTTGTTTGTTTTTGAGGTGTGCTACTTTTGTCAGAAACCCAAAAACTGTGGATGCTTTTTCCATTTGTCCTGTGAGGAGCTGTGACTTAGGTGTTGACATATGCAGAATGAATTTCCAAGAGCACCATGTAAACCTAGAAGGAGTAGGTTCTGGCAAATTTGTTTTCTAAGTTTTCTCACATTCTCTAGGCCAGAGTCACACTGCTGGCTGGTGGTGGAAGGTTTTCCCAAACATAGTGGAGAAATGGCTACTGTCCTTGATTCATAGTCTATTGCTCTCTCTGCTTCCTCCTCCTCTCTCCCAAAAGAGGGCTTACATCTGGTTCTCTGTATAGACGTATGCATGGACCCTGGCTTGAATGTATATAAAAACTAGTTTGTACCACAGAGAGCTGAGTGGGAAGGCTAAGCAGCCCCTGAAAGAGATGTGCAGAGTTCTTGGGTCTGGTGAGGTTTCTGTTGCAGGAAGACTTGACTTCCACGCCCAGGCTAGTGAGGCATTTGTGGCCCTGCTGTTCTCAGACAAGGGAGGGACTCTTACGGGATATCTAATAAAGTGCTGTTGATGTAATTAAGGTACCTGTAACCTAGGTCTGGGGATGTAGCCTATTGGCAGAATGCTTACCTAGTACACTCAAGGCTCTGGGCTCATCTTTAGCACCATAAAAAGCAAGCAAACAAATAAACAAATGACCTATTCCTTTAAAATTTTGAATGGCAAGTCTGATTCTGTGCTGTGAAGCAGTCTTCCCCAGCACTTGAGCCTTCTTTTCTTCCTGCAGAGGAGGCTGGTCAAATCCTTGGAGGATCTCTGCTCCCAGTACGATCTGACAGTGCGGAGCTCCACTGGTGACGTCATCCAGTTCATCTATGGAGGAGATGGCTTAGACCCTGCTGCCATGGAGGGCAAAGATGAGCCTCTGGAGTTTAAAAGGGTTCTCGACAACATCAAAGTGAGATACATCACTCTGTTGAGGGGTACAGTCTTCTAAGAGGCTTTGTCATATGTTTTGGTAGTACCATACTTCTACTTAGTCATCTCTGCTTCACTACTAGATTAGTACCTTGCTATTTGTTACTCTGTTTTCATTCATGAGCCTATCGTTAGCCCATATCAGATGCCAGTGGACAAGGCCATGGCTCATCTAGTGGAGTGGACTAAAGACAAGTTTATAAATCATGAGTGTTGGACAGAAGTCTCATTTCATATTCTGTAGCCAAGGATATGATTTGGAATCACTCTTTTTGAAGATAAATTAGACAGGATTCATCTGGAATTCAGTTTAGGGCCTTTTGACCCAGCTCTTCTAGCTGCAGAAGGTGGTTCTGCTGAGATGTTTTTTAAAGTTGTTTCTAGTAGTTAGAAGCCACCAGTTAAGAATGGATCAGAAACCACTAAAACTTTGAGGAAACCCCATGAGCTTGAGGAGTATTGACACACTTCCCCTCTGGAGATGTTAAATTGGTTGGTTGGTTTTTGTAGTGCTGAAGTTGTTTAGGCATAAGCCTAGAGTATGCTGAGCAACAGCTCTACTATGAACAACACCTTGATCCTTTGTTACTTTTTTACTGTTTTATTTTCAGGTAAGGTCTTGCTCAGCTGCCCAAACTGGCCTTGAATTTATTCTGCAAACAGGCAAGCTTTGAACATGTGATCAACATGTCTGGGCCTTCCAAGTAGCTGAGATGTCAGGGTGGGCCATGAGGCCTGGCTACAGCAATGTACATTTTTAATACTATTCTTGGCTGGAATCCAGTTGGGAAGTAATAGATCTATACTCACTAATTACAGTGGAACTCCTTGAATAAGGTGGAGATTCCTGACTGGGGTGATAGTTAAAGCCTGTAATCCTGCGTTGAGAGGGGAGAGGAGCAGGAGTTAGTGAGCTTGAGGCCAGCCTGAGCTACCTGATCAGACAGACAAACAAAAGGCAGAGTATCTGTTTATCTGGTTTTCATTTTCACATGAACAGTATAGAGTTCATTAGCAAAGAGAGCCAAAGGTTGTTAAAAAGTCACTGAGTAGTTTTATGTCTGGTAAATTCCTCTGCCTAGTACTCTCCCTCCCCCCTCAAAAGGCATATGTAATGCCATGTCCTTTCTGTACTCAGGCAGTGTTCCCGTGTCAGAGTGAACCTGCTCTAAGTAAGAACGAGCTCACCTTGACTACCGAGGCCATCATGAAGAAGAATGAGTTCCTTTGCTGCCAAGACAACTTCTTGCAGGTAGGGTCTGTCCCATGGTGCTGAGAACATGGTCTGTCAAGAGCTTCCCATTGCATTTTATAAGCCAAGGTCTTAATGTGGTTTTTGTTCTGTCCTGGGCAGTATCTCACTAGCCAGCATGAAGAATTAATGTCTTCTCTTTCAGTTGGAAAAAGAATCCAGAGAACTGGTCTGTGTGGGCCATGTTAACAGCTCCATGTCCACTCTTTTACTCATTCTGCAGCCATTCTAAACATCTGTTATTAGTGACTGCCATGTATCTCAGATTACAGTCTCTTTCCATCATGGATCAGAAACCCATTGCATTTTCCTATTCTTGGGGGCCTTCATCATGGTGTGCTTTGAGGGTTTCCTTGGTTTACCTTTTGTTTTTGACTATATGGGTACTGGGGATTGAACCTGGATCCTCTGGAAGTGTGTAACCTGTGCTCTTAACTGCCGAACCATCTCTCCAGCCTTTTCTGAGACTTTAATTCCTATAATTAAAACAAACAAACAAACTCTTAAGACATTTCTATCTAGAAAGATATCTGAACTATAGGGTTACTCTCCATGTCTCATTACTTCTCAATAAATTAATTGAGCAAGGCATGGTTTCTACACCTTAAGTCCCACCCAGCACCAGGATGCAGCCTTGTCTACAAATTGAGTTTCAGGACAATCAGAGCTGCTACACAGAGAAACTCTGTCTTGAAAAACAAACAAACAAAAAGAAACAAAAGAAAAAGAATTGACTAGCCCAAGCAATCATGAGAAGCTGTAACCATACGACAGAGACAGTGATGCTCAGAGTGATTGATGATGCTTCCAAAGAAGCCTTCACAGCCCAAGATGACTCATGGGAAAAGGTTTGGTAGTGAGACATCTTAAGCAAAGTATCAGCTTCCCCAGAGTGGGAGGCTCCTAACAAGCACTGTGTAAGAGAACCAATACTCACATTGCATCCTTGATCCTATATTAGCAGTTGCTAAGATATGGTTCACTGTTCCATTGTTGAAGGTTGCAGAATGATTGTGTTGTCTAAATCATTGAGAATTATATAATTGATGTATGTTGTATAATCTTTTCAGGAAATAAAAACATTTATTAAAGGGGTGTCTGAGAAGATCAAGAAAACCAGAGATAAATATGGCATCAATGATAATGGCACCACAGAGGTAAGGTCTTTCTGGACATGTTAGGACACAGTGTTTCACAGGTAGCTAGTCTTGACGTGCACTTGGCTTCATCTTTCCAGCCTCGTGTGCTGTACCAGTTGGACCGTATCACCCCCACCCAAATAGAGAAGTTTCTGGAGACTTGCAGGGACAAGTACATGAGGTAGGCATGCTAATTTCCCTAGACTGCTAGGCATCCATGCAGGACTCTCGTGTCTGGGATAGTCTTACTGGGTTCAGCATCCTGTCTGTCCTGGTTTCATCTCTGTTGATGTGATAAAATCTTCTATCAAAAACATTTTAGGGAAGGAAGAAATTTTAGCTCACAGTTTCAGATTAGAGTCTACTTCTGGGAAGTCAAGGCAGGAAGAACTCACTTTGTCACGTCACATTGACATTCAAGAGCAGAGAGAAATGGAACACACACATGTTATGTTGTCTTCTTGCTGCTTCTTATGCTCTAGCTTTCTTCACTGTTACACAATTTAGGCCCTAGCCAATAAAGTGATGCCGCCCATTTTAGGGTGAGTCTTCCATCTAATTAACAATCTATAAAATCTTCCCCCAAACATGCCAAAGTTAACTTGATCTGGAAATTCCTCATTCACAGTCTCTTCCCAGGTTGGGTCAGGCTGATAATAAAATCTAGCAAGCAGGGACTGGAGAAACGGTTCAGTGGTGAAGAGCTCTGGCTGCTCTTCCAGAGGACCTGGGTTCTTCAATTCCGAGCACCCACATTGACAACTCACACCTGTTTGTAACTCTATCATCTGACACCCTCACACAGACATACATGCAGGCAAAATGCCAATGCAAATGAAATATAAATAAATAAATTTTAAAAAACCAAAAAAATCAAACACACTGTCCCAGCATTACTGCCAGGCTTGGGAAGATTTATGCCTTGCATCTGGGGTCTCCTTAACATGAAAAGACTTACAAAGGAAATTTCCTGGCTATCCTTTGCCCATGAGGAAGCTCTTGTTCTGTGTGGCCAATTGCAGTAAACCCAACAGAATTTATATAATTTTCTTGTAAGAGGCAGTAACCAGTAGCTGGCACCCAGCAACTTTTCTGTCCTTTTCACTGTTGCATCATATCCTCTTCTCTGCCTTTTTCTTCTAGGGCACAGATGGAGCCAGGCTCTGCAGTGGGTGCGCTCTGTGCACAGAGCATCGGTGAGCCAGGCACCCAGATGACCTTGAAGACTTTCCACTTTGCAGGTGTAGCCTCCATGAACATCACCCTGGGTGTGCCACGGATCAAAGAGATCATCAACGCTTCCAAGGCCATCAGGTATCTGCTGCTCCCTGGCTTGTTTCTTGAGGACCAGTGGTGCTTGTATCATGAATGCCTGTGAATTGTTAATAGGGCAGTGTCTGGCATTCAGAGGGCAAGTTTTTTGCTGTGTTGATCAGTGTCTGTATTGCTCAAGACAAAACTGAGCAAAATGGAATCTGTGGTCTTATTTTTTTTTTAAGGTTTGTTTATTTGTTTATTTTATGTTTATGTGTGCTCTAATTGCATGCAGGCCTTTAAGCCAGAAGAGGGCATCAGATCCCACTGGAGATGGTTGCCAGTGGGATCTGGCAATCAGACTCAGGAGCTCTAGAAGAGCAGCCAGTTTTTTCAACCTCTGAACCTTGTCTCCTGCACCCTGCTTTTTTTTTTTTTTGGCTATTAGTTACATGAAAAAAGAGAAAATATTAAATGAGTTAGCAGTGTTAAGCACTAAGTCAGTAGACATTTCATCTCTTTGTTGCCATTGCTTCATGCCTAAGTAGCTCTGATTGATTTTTCTCATGGTCAGTTTGTAGCCATTCTGTGTAAGCCCCTAGTGATCCAATCAGGTTTTCAAAAGACTGGAGACTAGCACTAGAGATACATCATGTTTTTAGGGGTAAAAAAATCATTTTGCCTATTCTCTAAGTTTCTCAGAAAAATAACATCAAATGATAAATGGCTGCTCCTGGTTATAGACCAGCAACTGTGTATATCCAGGGTGGTTGGAGGTCTGTTTGCCTCCTACAGGCTACTCAGATCTGTCCCAAAAGGCCTGTGTTCATAGGATACTGTCTCCTATGAGGATGGAAGTTGATAGTGGTAGTCAGAGGAGCAAGGGTGTTGCTGGATAAGACCAGAGGGAAGTGAAATGCATGAGGACTTAGTTTTCCAGAAAGCCAAAGAGGGAAGAGTCCCTCCATCAGGATATTTTCCTAAACCGTCTTCTGGATGGAGTGGGCACCTAGAGTCTCCTGAAACTAGTTGTTAGTCTTAGTGAGAGGTTCATGAAATTCTTTGTTGCAGATCTTCCCAAAGTGAGTTCTAATAAAGTACTCATGGTTTGTGAGTAGCCTCAGTTCTCTCACACAATCCTGGTCACTTCCTTATGTTCTGATCCTTTCTCCTTCTTGCAGCACTCCAATTATCACAGCACAGCTAGACAAAGATGACGATGCGGATTATGCCCGCCTAGTGAAAGGCAGAATTGAGAAAACCCTCCTGGGAGAGGTAAGGAATACCTTTTGATAACAAGGAAATGTTGTTAAAGTTCCTTTCTGCAGTGTTGAGGAAGCGGCACAGTAGCTATGGATGTGACCTGTTTCAGAGGTCTTGTGCCTTGGTGAGGCATGTGTCTAGGCCTGTGGTGTAAGAGGCAATATAAGAGTGAAGACTAATGCTTTGTCTTTTGACATGGCAGATCTCAGAATATATTGAAGAAGTGTTTCTTCCTGATGACTGCTTTATTCTTGTCAAGCTGTCCCTGGAACGGATCCGACTTTTGAGACTAGAGGTGAGTCAGTGAGTTACCATGTGGAAGAGCTGATCCTATCGTTCTGAGACAGGTACTGACAAACCAGGGGGAACATTCAGCAGGCAGAGAAGCAGTGTAAAGATCTTGGCTGCTCTTTGTTTTTGGTCACTGCATTAACTGTCATGTCCTTCTGAGTTGACCCTGATACAGACAAGACATAACATCGTAAGAAACTATTTGACTTGGCGTGAGTATGATCTACATTTGTTGGTTCATCATCACAGGATATTTGAATTCAGTGTCCATCTTTACATGCTATGTCCAGAGCTGGGCTATCTCTACTTTACTCACCTGTGGGTCCTCAGAACAGAACTTAGCTGGTTTGTGGTGTTTCCAGTTGGTGGGTTAACTTGACCCCTCATACTGGTGTTTGTGGACATAGATAACAGTTGACTGGTAACCATGTATCTGGGGGGGGGGGGGATCACCTGGCATGGGTAGGGATTACAGACTGAGAACTGTAGTTAATTGTTAACTGATTAGCCTTGAAAGTCTTCTGGAAGCCATTCTCAAGTGCCACAGTCTTGTGGTTCCCACATGGTAGTCAAGTCTATCTTGCTGTGGACCTTATGACTCTGGTAGCACAGTTGATTTATATGCATTGATATAGAGGAACTGTTAGTAGAGGAATTGCCTTGCTTGTACAAGATCTTGAGATTTATCTAGGAACCAGAAAAATGAAGTTACATTTGGGAGTTTAGCACATGAACAGCAATGTTTTAGTCCTCCTGGCCTGTGTTCTCCAGATAGTTCAGAACTTTCTCCATTAGTTCTGTTTGCTGCCATTGGTTGGGCATGCATTTTCAATGAGGAAAATGTTCATTTTTTGAGTAAAAAGAATCTGCCATTTATGAATCAAACACAGGTATTGAACATAACATATAGTGTATCAAAATTTTGTGGTGTTGGAGAGTTGGATGAACTGTTAAGAGCACTTTCTATTCTCCCAGGAGACAAAAGTTGTGTTCCAGCACACACATAGAGTAGCTCGCAGCCTCCTGTAACTCCAGCTCCAAGGGATCTAACACCCTCTTCCTAGCTTCATGTGTACCTACACACAGATGACATACAAACATACACATGAATCAAAATAAAACAATTTTGTGATGGAAGAGGTGGCACAAACATGCCTACCAAGACTTCAAGAACCATCATGAGCCAGGCAGAAACAGGTGGATCTCTGAGTTCAAGATCACAGTGAGTTTATACACATGGAGTTCTAGGACAAGCAGAGCTTCACAGAGAAACCATGCCATTGGGAAAAAAGCCATCATAACATCAAGGATGAAAGCAGTTGTCAAAGAAGTCTGCAGATGTCCATTGGAAGTGTTCCCTGGTACTTTGCAGGTGAATGCTGAGACAGTGCGGTACTCCATCTGCACATCCAAGCTCCGAGTGAAGCCTGGTGATGTGGCTGTTCATGGTGAGGCTGTGGTGTGTGTCACCCCCAGGGAAAACAGCAAGAGCTCCATGTATTATGTGCTGCAGTTTCTGAAAGAAGATCTACCCAAGGTGAGGCAAACATCCTCCTGTGGAAAGAGAGTCATTAAGTGCGCCTGGGAACCAGGTCACTACAGAGACCAAGGATGCCACCCCAGTTCTTCATGGTCATATGTCCATGGGGTCAGTCTGGTTCTTATTAATTTTGGGTGTTTGGGAGTGGGTGGTGTGCTTTTGGGAGTTGGCTATACCTTGTGTGTCCCAAGGATCAAACTCTAGCTGTCAGAATTGGTAGTAGGCTCCTTTATTTATTGTGCCCTCAGCTAACTTTCATACTTAATTCTAAGACTGCAAATCTGTTTTGCCAGTCTTCTTTCTGCTTTTCTTCAAGCTGATTGTAGGTTGGGTACAATTCTCTGAACCATCTTTCCTTTAATCCCAAGCAGTTCCCTAGGTACTCTTGGAATATACATACTGCTGGTGATAATGGGGCTTAGAATGGCATGAACTAGATGACCAGCCCATTTTCAGCCCTGTTTCTGAGCCCCTCAGTTGGGACCTAGAGGTTGCAGCATCTTGAGATTCTGTGTTGAATGTAGGTGGTGGTACAGGGAATCCCAGAGGTGTCCAGAGCTGTCATCCATATCGATGAGCAGAGTGGAAAGGAGAAGTTCAAGCTTCTAGTAGAAGGTGACAATCTGCGGGCAGTCATGGCCACACATGGTGTGAAAGGCACCCGGACCACTTCCAATAACACCTATGAGGTACCATTCATTGCTAATACCCAGCAATTTCCTGACCCTGACATTCTCTCTTTATTCCCCAAACACAACAATTACACATCAATCTGTTTTGTAACAGAGCAGTGTTTGCTTTATGCTTGTCAGACAGAGGAAGAAGTAGGAATGAGGTAGCTCTCAGAAGGGACTGTCTCCACTCACTCCTGGCTCTCCGTAGGTGGAGAAAACTCTGGGCATTGAGGCTGCTCGGACAACCATCATCAACGAGATCCAGTACACGATGGTCAACCATGGCATGAGCATTGACAGGAGGCATGTGATGCTGCTCTCTGACCTGATGACCTACAAGGTGTGAGATAAGGGAAGCTCCAGGTGGTTGGGGGTCTTGAGATCCACTGTCTGGCAAACAGACCCAGAGAGCATGTATGGCATATAAAGCAAACTTCTGTGAGGACTGACCAGGACAGAAAGTAAGGTGTCACCAACCAAAGGCCGAAGTGTGCTGATGGGGTCAGCTGTTTTGGTAAATTCTCAGTGTGAGAATTTCAGCACAGCCTATCACTGGAGAAAAAAAAGCTTGAACACAGCTTTTGTCCATGTTCTGAGTCTTATTCTACAGGTGAAAGGCCATTACAAAAACCAGGATGCCCATGGTGATTGGGGTGACGGTTCCCTAACCCATTCCTAGTGCTGTTTCTGTAGCCATAGTGTACCTCAGTAGTAGAATGCTTGCTGAGCATTCATGGGCCATGTGTGTGCACGCAACACACACACACACACACACACACACACACACACACACACACAAAGAGAGAGAGAGAGAGAGAGAGAGAGAGATTAAAGTCCTTTGCTCTCAGGAGGGAGTAGGTGGAAGCTTCTATGGGTGATTGTTCCTCCCCATACAGTAGTGCACTGTGTTTACATGACCCTTTCCTGATAAGCCTATACTGCATTAGAGGACATTATGGAACAAGAGGTGTATTTTAATTGTATAACAAGGTCATGGTAAATATCCCTGAGTTCCTGGGCTCATCTCCAGCACCAAAAATTAAACTAGTATCGACAAATATGTCTTTTATTTTATTTTATTTTATTTAATTTTATATAACAAAGTCCAATTAAATGAAAACAAACATTTATACACAATATTTGGGAATTTGGCGTCGTTCTTTCCAAACTACTTCCTGCTGGTAAGGGGCTCTGTCTTGGGGGATTCGAAGAAGATTCAGATATCCTGGCTGTAGTCTGTAAGGCTGCTTTGTCCAGCTGTTTTGAATGTAGGATCACCTCATACACTGTTTCAGGCGGTCTGGCGTGATCAAACCACATTAGTCTGGAAGGAATCCACATCTTTTCATTTTCTGTTGAAACAAAAATAGAAATCCTTTTCCCCAGTAACTTGTCCTTGAACTTAAATTTTGGAGTCAAAGCATTTTTTTTTTAAATTTAATTTATTATTTTACATGTCTATCCCAGTTCCCTCTTCCTCCCTCCCTTTCTCCCTCCTTCCCTCCTTCTCTCCCTCCCTTCCTCCCTCCCTCCTTCCCTCCCTTTTACCCTCTCTGCCCTCTCAAATGCACTCTAACCACCCTCCCCTCACATCCCCCCCACCCTAATTCCATATGTAGGGGAATGCCATCCAGTTGGGGTCATGTAGATCTGACAGGTCCTGTGAAGTAGGGACTAGGCCTTCTCTCCTGTCTCTAGATTAAGGCAGTTATCCCTCCATGGGAGACATGTTCGCAAAGTCCTTTTGTGCACCAGGGATACATCCTGGCTCCACTGTCTGAGGTCTCTTAGACTGCTCAGTCCTTCTGGCTGAGACCCATATTCAAGGGGGCCTGAGTCAGTCCCATGCTGTCTTCTCAGCTATCAGTCTGGTGGCCTGTTAGCTCCTCCTTGTTCAGGTCAGCTGTCTCTATGTGCTTCTGCCGCATGGTCTTGTCCTCTCCATCTGATTCTGGGTTCTAGTTCGACTCAGTGTTTATGTATGGGTGTTTGCTCCTATTTTCAACAGGTATTAGTTGAGGGCTCCATGGAGAAGTTAGTTGTTGATCTCAATCTCCGGGAAGGGCATTTATGATAGCCTTTCCATGGAAGCTGAGATTGTTAGTTGGGAGCAGTCTTGTAGTTCTCTAGACCTTTCTTTGTGTTCAGTTTTATCTTCAAACCAATATTGGCTCCCTCTTTTATGTTCTCTCTCTCTGTCTCTGTCTCTCTCTCTCTCTTTCCTGTCTTCTATTCCTAACCAGGCTCAATCTTCCTGGTCGCACATGTTCTCCTTTCCTCCCTCTCGTTTTCTCCTACTTCTCTCTGCATTCGCTACCCCCCCCACTTCCCCTGAGCTCTGGGGGACTTGTCCCTTCCCAGTCCTGTGAGGGACTTTATATGAATCTCTTAGAATATACCTTGTATCCTAGTTCGTCTGGTGGTGTGAATTATAGGCTGGTGATCCTTTGATCTAGATCTAAAATCCATATATGAGTGAGTACATACTGTGTTCCTCTTTTTGTAACTGGAATACCTCATTCAGGATGGTTTCTTCAAGTGCCATCCACTTGCCTGCGAATTTCAAGATACCATTATTTTTTTTCTGCAGAGTAGTATTCCATTGTGTAGATGTGCCACATCTTCATTAACCATTCTTCAATTGAGGGGTATCTAGGTTGCTTCCAGGTTCTTGCTATTACAAGTAGTGCTGCTATGAACATAGTTGAACAGATGTCTTTTTTGCATGGATGTGAATCCTTTGGGTATATGCCTAAGAGGGGGATTGCCGGGTTCTGTGGTAAACTAATTCCCATTTACCTGAGGAACTGCCATACTGATCTCCAAAATGGCTGTATGAGTTTGCACTCCCACCAGCAGTGGAGGAGTGTTCCACTTTCTCCACATCCTCTCCAACATAAGTCATCACTGGTGTTTCTAATTTTAGCCATTCTGGCAGGGGTAAGATGGTATCTCAAAGTTGTTTTGATATGCATTTCCCTGATAGCTAAGGATGTGGAGCATTTTCTTAAGTGTCTTTCAGCCTTTTTGATTTCCTCCATTGAGAATTCTTTCTTCAGCTCTGTACCCCATTTTTTAATAGGGTTATTTGGTGTTTTGTTGACTAGTTTCTTGAGTTCTTTGTGTATTTTGGAGATCAGCCCTTTGTCGGATATAGGATTGGTGAAAATCTTTTCCCAGTCTATGGGCTGCCGTTTGGTCTTGCCCACTGTGTCCTTTGCCTTACAGAAGCTTCTAAGTTTGAAGAGGTCCCATTTATTAATTGTTTCTTTCAGTGTCTGTGTCCCTGGAGTTATGTTCAGGAAGTGGTCTCCTGTACGAATTTGTTCAAGGGTACCTCCTACTTTCTCTTCTATGAGGTTCAAGGTGGCTAGATTGATGTTGAGGTCTTTGATCCATTTGGACTTGAGTTTTGTGCATGGTGACAGACATGGGTCTATCTGCAGTCTTCTACACACACTCATCCAATTGTGCCAGCACCATTTGTTGAAGATGCTGTCCTCGCCCCATTGTATAATTTTAGCTGTTTTGTCGAAAATCAGGTGTTCATAGGTGCATGGATTAATATCAGGATTTTCAATTCGATTCCATTGGTCTACCTGTCTATTTTTATGCCAACACCAGGCTGTTTCCAGAACTATAGCTCTGTAGTAGAGCTTAAAGTCAGGAATGGTGATGCCTCCTGAAGTTCTTTTATTGTATAGGGTTGTTTTGGCTATCCTGGGTCTTTTGTTTTTTCCATATAAAGTTGATTATTATCCTTTCAAGGTTGGTGAAGAATTGTGGTGGGATTTTAATGGGGATTGCATTGAATCTGTAGATTGCTTTTGGTAAGATTGCCATTTTTACTATGTTAATCCTACCTAACCAAGAGCATGGGAGATCTTTCCATTTTCTGATATCTTTAATTTCTTTCTTTAGAGTCACAAAATTCTTATTATATAGGTCTTTTACTTGTTTGGTAAGCGTTACACCAAGATACTTTATGTTGCTTGTGTCTATTGTAAAGGGTGATGTTTCTCTGATTTCTTTCCCTGTCTCTTTGTCATCTGAAAAAAGTAGGGCTACTGATTTTTTTGAGTTTATCTTGTATCCTGCTAGTTTGCTGAAGGTGTTTATCAGCTGTAGGATTTCCCTGGTAGTGTTTATTGGATTGCTTATGTAAACTATCATATCATGTGCAAATAGAGAGAGTTTGACTTCTTCCTTTCCAATTTGGATCCCCTTGATCTCCTTTTGTTGTCTTATAGCATTAGCTAGAACTTCTAGTACGATATTGAAGAGAGATGGAGAGAGAGGACAGCCTTGTCTTGTTCCTGATTTTAGAGGAATTGGCTTAAGTTTCTCTCCATTCAGTTTTGATGTTGGCAGTTGGTTTGCTGTATATTGCTCTTATTATGTTTAGGTATGTTCCTGTTATCCCTGACCTCTCCAATACCTTTATCATGAAAGGGTGTTGAATTTTGTCGAAGGCTTTTTCCGCATCTAGGGAGATAATCATATGGTTTTTCTTTTTCTGTTTGTTTATATGGTGGATCACGTTGATAGATTTTCGTATGTTAAACCATCCCTGCATTCCAGGTATGAAGCCTACTTGGTCATGGTGGAGGATTTCTCTGATGTATTCTTGAATTTGGTTTGCCAGTATTTTATTGAGTATTTTTGCATCGATGTTCATCGGGGATATTGGTCTGTAGTGTTCTTTCTTAGTTGTGTCTTTGTGAGGTTTGGGTACCAAAGTTATTGTGGCCTCATAAAAAGAGTTTGGCAATGAAACTTCTGTTTCTATCTTGTGGAACAGTTTGAGGAGTAGTGGTATTAGTTCTTCCTTGAATGTCTGGTAGAATTCTGCGCTGAATCCATGTGGCCCTGGACTTTTTTTGGTTGGAAGGCTTTCGTTGACTGCTTCTATTTCATTGCGGGTTATAGGTCTATTTAAGTTGTTTGTCTGTTCTTGATTTAATTTTGGTAAGTGATAGTTATCCAGAAACTTGTCCATTCCCTTTGAATTTTCAATTTTTGTGGAATACAGATTTTCAAAGTATGACCTGAAAATTGTCTGGATTTCCTCTGTGTCTGTTGTTATGTTCCCCATTTCGTTTCTGATTTTGTTAATTTGCATGTTCTGTCTCTGCTTTTTCGTTAACTTGGATAAAGGTTGTCTATCTTGTTCATTTTCTCAAAAAACCAACTCTTTGTTGCATTGATTTTTTTTGTATTGTTTTCCTGGTTTCTATTTTGTTGATTTCTGCCCTCAAGTTGATCATTTCCTGGTGTCTACTCCTATGGGGTGAATTTGCTTCTCTCTGTTCTAAGGTTTTCAGTTGGGCTGTTAATTCTCTTATGTGACTATCCTCTGTTTTCTTCATGTGGGCACTTAGTGCAATGAACTTCCCTCGTAGCACTGCTTTCAAGGTGTCCCATAAGTTCGGGTATGTTGTATCCTCATTCTGGTTGAATATTAGAAAGTCCTTAATTTCTTTTTTTATTTCTTCTTTGACCCAGGAGTGGTAAAATTGCACATTGTTCAGTTTCCATGAATATGCAGGTTTTCTGCTATTTGTGTTGTTGTTGAATTCCAATTTTAAAGCATGGTGGTCCGATAAGATACAGGGGACTATTCCTATTCTCTTGTATCTGTTGAGGTTTGTTATGTCACCTAGTATGTTGTCAATTTTAGAGAAGGTTCCATGTGGAGCAGAGAAGAAGGTATATTCTTTTGTCTTTGGATGGAATGTTCTATAGATGTCTGTTAACCCCAGTTGAGACATAACTTCTGTTAATTCTTTTGTTTCTTTGTTGAGTTTCTGATTTGTGGTCCTGTCTAGTGTTGAGAGTGGTGTATTGAATTCTCCCACTATAAGTGTGTGAGGTTTTATATGTGCTTTGAGTTTTAGTAGTGTTTCTTTTACGAATGTGGGTGACTTTGTATTGGGGCTTTAGATGTTCAGAACTGAGACTTTGTGTTGATGGATTTCTCCTGCAATGAATATGAAATGACCATCTTCTGCTTTACCCTTGGTTTCTGGTGTAGTTGGATTATCTGTTGCCTACATTTTTGTGGGCGTAGTTACCTTCCTTTGGTTGGAGTTTTCCTTCCAATACGTTCTGTAGGGCTGGATTTGTAGATACATATTGGGAAAATCTGGTTTTGTCATTAAATATCTTGTTTTCTCCATCTATATTGATTGAGAGTTTTGCTGGATATAGTATCCTAGGCTGGCATCCGTGTTCTCTTAATACTTTTAGAACATCTATCCAGGACCTTCTGGCCTTGAGGGTTTCCATGGAGAAGTCAGGTGTAATTTTGATAGGTCTGCCTTTATATGTTACCTGTCCTTTTTCCTTCGCTGCTCTTAATATTTTTTCTTTATTCTGTATGCTAGGTGTTTTGATTATTATATGTCAAGGGGTCTCTTTTTGTTCCAGCCTATTTGGGGTTTGGTATGCTTCTTGTACTTTCTTGGGCATGTCCTTCTTCAGATTTGGAAAGTTTTCCTTGATGATTTTGTTGACTATGATTTCGGCACCTTTGAGCTGGGCTTCCTCACCTTCGTCTATGCCTATTATTCTTAGGTTTGGCCTTTTCATGGTGTCCCACATTTCCTGGATATTTTGTGTTAAGGATTTGTTGGATTTATGATTTTCTTTGGTCGAGGAATCTATTTCTTCTTGTTTATCTTCTGCGCCTGAGATTCTCTCTTCCATCTCTTGAATTCTATTGGTTATGCTTGTGTCCGTGGTTGCCGATTTTTTTGCCCAGCTTTTCAATTTCCAGCATTCCTTCCATTTGTGTTGCCTTTATTTTCTCAATTTCAGTTTTCAAGTCTTGAACCGTTTCCTTCACCTGGTTAATTGTTTTTTCTTGGCTTTCTGTACTTTCTTTACTTTCCTTAAGGAATTTGTTCATTTCTTCTACTTTTTTGTTTGTTTTTTCCTCCATTTCTTTAAAGGATTTTCTCACATCTTCTTTGAGGGCCTCTATCATTTTTGTGATGGTAATTTTTAATTCGTACCCTTGTGCTTCCTTTGCTTTGTTGTTGTGTTCCATTCTAGTTGGTGTAGATTCCCTAGATTCTGGTGGTGTCATGTTTGTCTTTCTGTTGTTAGGTGTTCTCTTGTATTGCCTTCTTCCCATAGTTTCTTCCAGTAGGTGTTGGCGCGGTCTCTCCCTCTCTCTATGGTACTTCCCTGATGGGCCTATGTGGGTCTGAGATTCAATATCTGTAGCTCTGTGTGGTCCAAGCTCTCTAGGAGGTTTCTCCGCAGACAGGGATCCAGGGATGGGGTCAAGGATGAGGATCCAGAAGAAGATGCTAGCAGGTACTCACAGTGGTCCTCTGGCCAATAGCTCTGGCCAATAGCTGGCGGAAGAGGACGAGGGCTGAGCTGGAACTTGAGAAGGTTTTACAGGGTAGTGGGATCTCACTGGAAACTGGCGCTCTCCAGCTGAGACCTTGTTCTTTGGTAGAGGCCAGGATTTGGGGGTCAAGGATCTTGCCTGCAGGAACTCTGAGTGGGCCCGCAGAGATAGGCGGATCTCTGGGAGGGGCCCGGGACTCCAGCAGAGGACTGGAGGCGGGGTCGGAGACCAAGCTGGTGGAAATTACGGGTGGTCCCGTGTGGATAGTTAGGTCTCCTTTGTTCAGAGTTGCTCCGAAAAGTCTCCGAAGTAGAGTGGACTGTTGGCTCCACCCTCTGTCCCAGTGCTCAACCAGAGCGGCAGGACAGTGGGTGGGGTAGGGCACAGGGTAGGGGGGGTAGGTTGGTGGTGGGGTTGGGTGGGGGTGTATCAGAGCTCCAAGGGTGCTCTCGATGGGGACCGGAGACAGCTATGTCTTTTATTTATTTATTTTTTTTTAATGCTTATGGTATTTCACTGGATCTGCAATACAGGTTTTTTTTATCTACTCTATGCACAATCATGTGGGTGCCCCTATATTTATTTGGAAGCCAGAGGTCAACCTTAGGTACTTTTCCTCATGAGCCATTGATTTAATTTTCCTAAGTGCTGCTATTAGCATATAATACTTAGGCATAACATGGATTTCTTTATGACCTTTCTATACATAATGACATACTTTGATCCATATTCATGTCATCTTACGATCTTCTGTGCACTTCCCACTCTCCCCTTCCTCTTTCTTCTAGTCCTTCTATTCCATGTCTTTTTTTTTTTTTTACATATCCATCCCAGCTCCCTCTCCCTCCTTCCCTTCTTCCTTCTCCCTCTCTCCCTCCTTCCCTCTTTCCCCCCCCCTCACATGCATCCCAACCACCCTCCCCTTCCCCTTCCATCCCCCCTACTCCACATGTAGGGTGATGTCATCCAGTAGGGGTCATCTAAATCTGTCAAGTCATTTGAAGTAGAAACTAAGACTTCTCTCTTGTCTCTTGGTTAAGGGAGTATCCCTCCATGGGGGATGTGCTCACAAGGTCCTTTTGTGCACCAGGAATGCATCCTGGTTCCACTGTCTGAGGTCCCTTAGACTACTCAGGCTTTCTGGCTGAGACCCATGTTCTGGCGGTCTGAGTCAGTCCCATGCTGGATTCCCAGCTGTCAGTCTGGGGGCCCGTTAGCTCCTCCTTGTTCAGGTCAACTGTCTCTATGTGTTTCTGCAGAATGGTCTAGTCCTCCCTCTCTGCATCTGGATTCCAGGTCAGCTCAGTATTTACTTGTGGGTCTTTGCTTCTGTTTCCAACATGTACTAGATGAGGGCTCCATGATGGTGGATAAGTTAGCCGTTGATCTCATTATCAGGGAGGGGCATTTATGGTAGCCTTTCCATTGTTGCTCAAATTGTTAATTTGAGTCAGTCTTGTAGGTCTCTGGACATTTCTTTAGGTTTAGTTTTCTCATCAATCCTATAATGGCTCCATCTTTTATGTTCTCTCTCTCCTATCTCTCTCTCTCCCCTCTCTCTTTTCTGTCTTCTATTCCTGCCCTGACTCAATCTTCCTACTCTCACATGCTTTCCTCTTCTCTCCTTCTCTTTCTGCTAGGTCTGTCTCCCCTCACTGCTTCCCCACTTGTCCCTTCCCCCTTCTGTGAGGGACTTTATATGAATCTCTTAGAGTCACCTTGTATCCTAGTTCCTCTGGCGGTGTGAATTATAGGCTGGTGATCCTTTGTTCTAGGTCTAAAATCCATATATGATTGAGTACATACCATGTTCCTCTTTTTTGTGACTGGGTTACTTCATTCAGGATAGTTTCCTCAAGTTCCATCCACTTGCCTGCGAATTTCAACTTACCTATAGAAAGACACAGGCTAACAGAATAACTTGCCTATAAAAAGACACAGGCTAACAGAATGGATACAAAGACAGAATCCATCCTTCTGCTGCATACAAGAAACACATCTAAGCTTCAAAGATAGACATTACCTCAGGGTAAAGGGCTGGGAAAAGATCTTCCAATCAAATGGACCCAAGAGGCAAGCAGGTGTGGCTAGGCTAATATTTAACAATATTAATCAAAAGAGATAAAGACGGTTATTTCGTATTCATCACAGGAGAACTCCATCAGCACCAAGTCTCAATTCTGAACATCTATGCCCCAAATACAAAGGCATCCACATTTGTAAAAGAAACCCTACTAAACATCACACACTCAGAGTGGGAGACTTCAACACTCCACTCTTAACACTAGACAGGACCACCAGTCAGAAGCTTAACAAAGAAACAAAAGAACTAACATAACTTATGTCTCAATTGGATTTAACAGACATCTATAGAACATTCCATCCAAACACAAAAGAATATACCTTCTTCTCTGCACATATGGAACCTTCTCTAAAATCGACCACATACTAGGAAACATAACAAACCTCAACACATACAAAAAAATTGAACTAGTCCCCTGAGGTAATGTGTTTTTATAGGCAAGTTAAGACCATTCATGTTGAGGGATAGTAAGGACCATTGATTGTTAATGCTAGTTTGTTTTAAAGTTGTTGGCAGTGGTATTGTGAATATATTTGTCCTGCTTTACCTTTGGGTTCTGGTGAAGTAGGATCATCTGTTGCCTATGTTTTTCTGAGCGTAGTTAACTTCCTTGGGTTGGAATTTTCCTTCCAGAACTTTCTGTAGGGATGGATTTGTAGATACGTGTTGTGAAAATCTGGTTTTTTCATTAAATATCTTGTTTTCTCAGTCTGTAGTGATTGAGAATTTTGCTGGGTATAGTAGCCTGGGCTAGCATCTGTGGACTCTTAGTACTTGTAGAACATCTATCCAGGACCTTCTGTTCTTTGAGAATTTTCATGGAGACGGCAGGTGTAATTTTGAAAAATTTGCCTTTATATGTCCTTTTTCCTTCACTGCTCTTAATATTCTTTCTTTATTCTGTATGTTAGGTGTTTTGATTATTATGTGTCGAGGGGTCTTTTTTCCTTTGGTCCAGTCTGTTTGGTGTTCGGTATGCTTCGTGTACTTTCATGGGCTTGTCCTTCTTCAGATTGGGAAAGTTTTCTTCGATTTTGTTGATTATATTTTATGCAACTTTGAGCTGGGCTTCTTCACCTTCCTCTATGTCTATTATTCTTAAGTTTGTCCTTTTCATGGTGTCCTACATTTCTTTGATGTTTTGTGTTAAGGATTTGTTGGATTTATGATTTTCTTTGGTTGATGAATCTATTTCCTTTAGTTTATCTTCAGTACCTGATATTCTCTCTTCCATCTCTTATATTCTGTTGGTTAATGCTTGTGTCTGTAGTTCCTGATCGTTTGCCCGGTCTTTCTATTTTCAGTATTCCTTCAGTTTGTGTTTTCTTTATTGTCTCTATTTCAGTTTTTAAGTCTTGAACCGTTTCCTTCACCTGTTTAATTGTTTTTTTTTTTTTTTTTTTCTTGGCTTTCTGTGCTTTCTTTAAGAAATTTGTTCATTTCTTCCAATTTTTTGTTTGTTTTTTTCTTCCATTTCTTTAAGGGATTTTCTCACATTGTCTTTGAGAGCCTTCATCATTTTATGACGATAATTTTTAAGTCGTTTTCTTCTTCATCTGCTTTGGGGTGTTCAGATCTAGTTGGTGTAGAGTCCCTAGATTCTGGTGGTGTTATACTTGTTTTTCTATTGTTAGGTGTTTCTTGTATTGCTGTCTGTCTTCCTATCGCTTCTTCCAGTACCTGTAGGTGGGGTCTCTCTCTCTCTTTCTCCCTATGGTACTCCCCAGGTGGGCTTAGGTGGGTCAGAGGTTCGATGTCTGTAGCTCTGGGTGGTCCAAGCTCTCTATGAGGTCTTTCCTCAGGCAGGGGTCTGGCGATAGGGGTCAAAGATCAGGCTCCAGCAGAAGACAGTCCATGAGGGTCAAAGATCTCAAAGGCTAGGACTCAGGATGTTCCATCCACTGATGGGCGGATCTAGCCTGGGACTGGCACTCTCCAGCTGAGGCCTCTTTAGCAGAAGCCTGGTGATTGGGATCAAGGATCCAGCCCATAGGGACTCAGGATAGCCACAAGGGGATAGGCGAAACTCTGGGAGGGGGCCGGAACTCAGGTAGAGGACCGGCTGTGGGGGTCAGAGACCAGGCAGGTGAGAATTATGGGTGGTCCTTCGTGGATAGGCAGGTCTAATGTGCTCAGAACAGATCCAGGAAGTTCCTTGAAGGTGGCAGGATTGTTGGCTCCACCCTCTTTCCCAGTGCTCAACCAGAGCGGTGGGCCAGTGGGCAGGATAGGGCACAGGGTAGGGGGAGGGCAAGGTCTTGGTGGGGGTGGGTGTGTGTGTATCAGTGAACCAGGAGTGCTCTCGATGGGGACAGGACACAGGGGGAGCCAGATCCGGAGCCAATCCAGGGAGTTCCCAGGGAAGGGTGTGTATGTTTAGGGGATTCCACCTGAATTGGTCCCAGACTCACCTCTAGCAGAGGCCTGGTGATGGGGTCAAAGGCAATGGGGGTCAAAGACTTGGCTGAGATTTAGGATGTTTCCACATGGATAGGTGGATCTAGCTGTGGCCTGGCACTCTCCAGTTGAGGCCTCTTTTGCAGAGGCCTGGTGATAAGGGTCTTTTTTTTTTTTTTTTTAATCCAATGAATGTCATTGGGGCTGCTTACAAGGGTAGGGGATGAGGGAATGGTTATTTACTGGACCATGGGCATCTTACCAGTGTGTATGTCATTGAAGAATATGTCTGTCCCTGCCACCAACAACCACTACCTGACTATAAATCCTCAGGTGATGTTTTATGAAACTCACCCACACATGATTATATGTTGATAACACCTGTCATGTGTGGGTCTTGTGTATGTTTAGCATGTTTCCTGGACTGGAAATACGTAAAATGTTTCTAATATTAGCTTTTTGATCATAGGAAAGGAGGAGCAACCCCTTTTTTAAAACTCAAATTCTTATTTCTGTGGGCACAGTGTGTGGATACAGTTGACAGGCTTCTTGTCCCTGGGATCATGACTGCCTTGGTAACTGTGAAGCTTCATTGATAACCATCTGCCATTAGTGGTGCCATGAATAGTTGTTTGGCTGTTTCTGTTGGTTCTGGGGTCTTCTGCTTTGGTTTTGAACTTCCTGGAATATTTTGACATTCATCTGACCATCTTCCCTGGCACAGGGTGAAGTCCTGGGTATTACCAGGTTTGGCCTGGCCAAGATGAAGGAGAGTGTATTGATGCTGGCTTCCTTTGAGAAGACTGCCGACCATCTCTTTGATGCTGCCTACTTTGGGCAGAAAGACTCTGTGTGCGGTAGGTTTGCAGTGTCAGAGGCTTGTGGGTTCCAGAAAGAAGGAATCTTTTTGTCTCAAGAGTCTAACTAAGGCACTCTGCCTTCCCTCTCCCCATTCTGGGAACTACTTTTAGTGCAGATAGCGTTTTAGTTCCAAGGAGAAAATGTGGACCCTGAGCTGTGACTAACAGCCTACATGTTATCCAGGATGGATAGAAGGTAGACTGTGTAAGAGCCACCAGGTGTAGCCATAGGGAGGTCTGTGGTTCTGCCTCCTAGTGAGGTACTGAACATTATTTTAAGAGCCAAGTAGCCCATAAAATGGAGAGAAACAAGTTGAAGATGGAGAGAGAGGTAATGGGAAATCAGGCATGGTGATTCACACTTTCATCCCTGGACTCAGAAGGCAAATTTCTATGGTGATTCACACTTTCATCCCTGGACTCAGAAGGCAAATTTCTATGAGTTCAGGGCCAGCCTCTTCTACATAGCAAGTTCCAGGCCAGTCAAGGCTACACAGTGAGACCCTGTCTTCAAAATGGTGAAGTGAAAGAAAAGTGATAAGGGTTAGAATGGGAGAAGCCCATGCACAAACCAGAGTTTAAACTGTGAAACACCAGGACTGAAATCTAGCACACACCACCAAAACCTTTGCAACCTCTGTCCCCCACCCTGTTTGGAAATGTTCCCTGTCCCTACAAGTGTAGCACTCTAGACCAACTTGGCTCTTTGCCTGTTCTGGAGTTGTCTTTGGCATCAGCATAGAATGCATCTACCTCCTGCTTCCTTCCTTAGAGCTTTTCAGACTTACCATGAACTCTGGTGGTATTTGCACATGCTTTTAATCCCAGCATTATGGAGGATCTGGGGGTGGGAAGTGGGCCAAATCTCTGAGTTCCAGGTGAGTCTGGTTTACAGAGGGAGTTCCAGGGCAGCCTGGACTACATAGAGAAACCTTGTCTCCAAGAACAACAACAACAACAACAACAAAAAAAAAAAAAAAAAAAAAAAAAAAAAAAAGTAAAGAAAGACAGGCTAAAACTGGAGTCAGGAAAGGTGGAAATCCCCATCTCTTCTGAAGTCATTGGCAGTCTGCCAAGGGTTCTGATGAGGACACTGCTACCCCTGTGTCTGCACTGTTGTCATCTTTTCTTCTGAGCACTCAGCTAAGGAAGGCAGGTAGCAAACTCACCATTTCCTGATCATATGTAGGGTTCCTATTGCCTAAGCAGTTTCTCAAAGGCTATTTCCTACTTTAACTACTGTTGAAGAGAACTGGATGAGCTGAATTGACTTCTGCTAACCTGTTTGTTGGGCTGAGGTAGGCATTGTCATTCCAGAGACAGAAATCCTTGGCTACACCCCTTAGTATACGGGAAGGTGAGTGGTGATCCAAGTTCAGTCAGATGATGTGTGGTAGAGCTGGTCCTCAGATCCCAAGTCTGCAATCCTGATTGAGTAATGTTCTCACTCTGTGAATCCAGCTCCCTTACCTTGTTTCTGATTGGTTTCAGGTGTGTCCGAGTGCATCATCATGGGAATTCCAATGAACATTGGAACAGGGCTCTTCAAGCTGTTACACAAGGCCAACAGGGACCCAAAACCACCCAGGAGGCCCCTGATCTTTGACACAAATGAATTCCACATCCCTCTTGTCACATAGTTTATGGCAGGAGGTCACATACCTGATGTTGGATCCTTGTCCTGTCAGCTGCTGAATGGAGGAACTTTGTATCCCTTGGACAGACGCCTGCAAGATCTTAAATGGTGACCAGGATCATAGAAAGATCATGGCCTCAGCAGGAGCTCCTTGGATGGAGAACTGGGAGTCTGATTGTAACCTAACTTTTGGGGGCTCAGGACTGCTACTCAGCCAGCTCAGTGCCCATCTCACCTCGCTCTGTCTCTGCAGAGGACACTAAGGTGTCCCTACTCCTGTCTCAGAGCCAGGTCTAGACCCACAGAGACCAGGACACAGTCCTGGATTCCCACTTGTCAGTTAGGCTGGATTTTCTACTGATGTATTCATGTAAATACATTAAAGTTATTTATTTGTTCTGTCTGAAAGATATACAGTGTTTGTTGTTATTTTACTTTGGAACCAGAAGCTGTAGAACCAAGAAAACTAGCCTTGAAGCATTCTTGGAAAAGCACCTAGTATGTGAGGTCCAGGGTGGGCTGGATAGTCCCTGGCTAGGTACTGTCTATTTTAATTTAATTGCTTTAAAAGCAAAAGAAATAGAAACTTCTAGTTCCCTAGTAATGTGAGTCACTTTGGAAGGGTTCTTTAGCCTGTAACTACCAAGTGAAGACTTCCCAACATCTTTAACAAACCTGAGGAAGATGGGGAATGGTTCCTCTAAAGCCTCTTATGGACAGAGGTCCTGGTCAGGGTATCTCTTAGTTATAGCAACACATCTACACCAAGTCCTATAACATCTAGGTGTAAGGAGTAGGGTTTTTCCTACCGCCGCTGGTTTTGTCCTGCCACCGCACCAACCCCAGTTAACACACCAAGACTCTGTATTTGATATAATGCTGTTGGCCTGGCACTAGTTTCTTATCGGCTAGCTCTGTCTTAATTATTAACCCATTTCTATGTATTTCCATGTGGTCTTACCAGCGAGAGGTGGCTGGCGATTCTGCTTTCTCCAGACTCTCCATTTTGACTCCTCCTTCCTACTTAGCTCTTTACTCCTTGTCTCCTAGTCCTGCCTATCTTGCTTTCCTATTGGCCAACAGTCCTTTATTCCTTAACCAGTATGAGAAACATATACAGAATGACATCTCCCATCATCTAGTTCTTGGGCAGTATACAGAGGTACTCAGAAATGTAAGTACCTGACCTGCACCCTGAACTGATCTCTGAATGAAGGGAGTGGGGTTATCAGCAGTTGTTCAATAGCCAATCAGGTTTGGATCAGCTTGACTTTAATTTTTGGGGAAGGAAGTAGAGTGTCTGATGGCTTCTGTCTAGCCCCTGGAAGGGGTCAATGGGGTTTGGCCTCAGACCCTGACACTTCCTGCTGGGGCAGCATCAGTCAGAAAGGCAGAATCTGTCATAGTCACAGTACTATGCTAGCAGTATTGGGTATTACTCATTAGTTCAAATGGTCATACTCCCTTTCTATTTGGTCTCTATGTGGGCTAAGGAAAGAGCAAGATCCATAGATTAGAAAGATCACCTTCCCCTCCAATCTCCTTAGATGAAAGAGTGGTAGGGGAATGTTAAGTTATTTTCATTATAAAAGATTGGAGGTCAGGTATGTTTCTGTCTTACTTACTTTGGGGGACATTGTCTCATGTCTTCATACACTGGCTTTACAGGCTCATCTTGAGCTTAGATCACCCCTTCCACTTCACAAGTGCTAAGATTACGAGTGGAGCCACCAAGGCCAGGGAGGTCTGTACTAATCTTTGAATCCAGGACTTGCTACATGCTAGGCAATCACTCTGCCAGCTGAACTATGTCTACAGCTCTTGTCTTTATTTTCCCACCATCCTTTCTCCACCCAACCCCCCCCCCCCAAAAGGCAGAATCTCACTGTAACACACAGCAGCCTGTAACTAATTGTGTTTTGGTGTCTTTGGTGCAGAGTGGAGAGCACCACACTCAGTCTGAGGGCTATTTATCTTGGTGCATCCACTATTTCAGTTTCTCTGCCAACAGATGGCAGTATTCTCTGTATTGTGAGGAATCCTGGGGCAATTTTCTAACATTAACCTCATGGATTCTATGACTGTACCCACACTGCAACCAGCCCTGCAGTTTCTCCCTGAATGTGCTTTCAAACACTTGAGGAATGTGATACTTCCTTATCTACATCCTAATGTGTCTTCTTAGTAGTATTTAATTGCTCATATTGATGAACAGAGGGATTTTGAGAAAGGAATGAGATACTCCTGGGCCATGGTTGGAAAGTCTAGATGGGAAGTACTATGGGGTTTTCATTCAAGCTTAGAAAACTCTGGCTTTGGAAGGAGGAGTTACTGAATGGCTTCCTCTATGTTCCAAAAGAGGTTCTTGTATAGGGAACCTGAGATTCTGGTTAGTTCAGAGAGAATGAATTAGCAGGGTGACAAAGGCAGTTCCTTCACTGGAAATTCTATTGTGTCCTGGAGAGCTCTTGACATTCTGTGATGTATTGTAGGGACACCTACTCTCCTTAGGCCTTTCCTTCAGTGCCTCTAGGGTACACCATTAGACATGTTGTCAAGACTGAGGACTCAGAAGAGAGAATGGAGAACATTCCCAGACCAGAGACAGGCAGAAGGAAGCTGCTGTTCAGTCTAAGAGTAAAGGAGGATCAGATGAATGGTTCTGACATGTGCACCGTGAGTGCTGGGCAGGAGATGGAGAGCTTCCTGGAGGAAAAAGACTTGAGCTGAGTCTTCCAGTACTGGGGCAGAGGAGCTGGGGCCTCTGAGATGCAATTGGACCTCCCTGCTTATCCTAATTCCTGATAGTCAAGGATTTCAGAACATTAGCTAACAAGGCCAAGGCTGGTGTGTTGGGAGCACCTAGCATTTACCTTTACTAGAGTTTGGGGGTAGAATGTGGGGAGAGAAGGAAACCAGCAGGAGGCAGGAACTAAAAATGTGTTCCCAGCTTGGGCCAGGCATCACTGCACTTCACCCTCAGCAGCTTCCTTTAGGTGGAGTGGCTATCTGACACCAGTCACAAGGAGAGAAAAGTGCTTCTGACTAAGACTATGTCTTCAGACTGCACAGCAGAACTCCTCTATTCACTTCTCCCTGACAATGGCATCTATAGGGTTCTGAATCAGCAGTTGAGGGTGGCAGGTGATACTCTAGTGTAGCTAAATAACTACCATAGGCATGGGACCAAGCCAGAAATGGGCTCCTTCATGCCAGCTTTGTTGTTCTGGGCTGTTAGTGGGGTAGTGTGACTTGGTAAGTCTTTTGACTGTGCTGTGTCCCTACATGACTTTTCAATCCATATCCATGGGTCTGGAGTGACCAAGCAGGAGATCTGGTCTCCTCACAGCACCTGAGTGCTTGTGCACTGTGACATTACTACTGGCTTCTGAAACCACAGGCAAGCTTCAGGTCTCTGGACCAGGTTGCAACCTGTGCCACTGTAATTAAGCCTGAAAGGTAGGGAGGCAGAGGAAATCCCTGACTGCTTACATAGCCACATCTCTACAGTGTTGGGAGATGTGAGATCCACAGAGGAGGCATCTCAACCTGGCCCTTAAGTTCAGGTCTCAGGGTGGTCTGTCCATTTTCTATGCCTTGTTACTATGCAATTTCATTTGTGTTCATCTACCCACAGAGGCTGCTATGGAGCCATCATCCCAGCCAACACTTTTCACCAAGAAACAAGTGGAGAAGGAAATGGAGAGGCTGACCACTGAGCTGCAGCTGATGACCAGCCAAAGAAATGAGCTCCAAGATTGCCTGCTCTTCATCCCAGAAGGAACTGTGGAAAATAGGTATCCATTATTTCATACTCCACAGGACTGTTGGCACTGCCATCCTCACCTGGCTTCCTTTTAATGTCTTGTGTTCCATAGAGATAGCTGACCTGAGATTATGGTAGCTTATGAACTCTGGACCAACAGTTAGGGAGCCACCATTGGACTAACCTAGGCCTTCTGCCTGTGTGTATGACAGTTCTGTAGCTTGGTCTTTTTGTAGGGCTCCTTGTAGTGAGATCAGGACCTGTCCATGGAGCTTAGCTTGCTTTTGGAAACCTGTTCTCCATACTAAGCTTTGCCTAACTTTGACACAAGGCAAGTAGCTCGATCCTGAACTTGATGTGCCATTGTTTGCTCAATCACATGGGAGAACTGCCTCTTTCTGCATGTAAATGGAGGAGGAGTGGAAAGGGAGTGGGTAGATGGGATGGGAGAGTGTCTGGGAGGAGAGTAGGGAGGGGAAACTGAGGTCAGTATGTAAAATAAATGAAAAAATGATTTTAAATAAAATAAAAAGATACATTCTGATTTTTTAAAAAAAGGCTGTACCTCCAGAGTGACTCTGTGTCCAACCTCATGTCCTAATTTCTGTTCAGAGGAGAGGCAGACTGGAAGCTTCAGAGGGGGTGAGATGGGGACTTTTAACTATTCTTTCTCTATATGAACAGCACAGCATTTGGACTCAGTTAAACAACTCAGAGATTGAGGCACTAAGTGTGAGTTCCCAGCACGCATTTGGAAGGTCCCTGACAGGTGGTGGTTTGTGTGAGCTACTAGCTCCTGTGAGTTTGTAGTGAGTCTTTGAATTAGCCTGACAGGTCATTGTGTGCTGAGCCCCTGATAGCATGGTTCCTCTTGGTCCTTCTCAGTGTGTGACTGGAAGTCCTGGGACTCTTCACTGTTTCCTTTTAGTTTCGTGCATTTTAATATTAGACAATAAAGGTCCTGCATTTATTTAGAATCAGATTGTGGGTGCTCTCCCTCTGTGTCTATGTGGACCCCCCCTCCTTGCGCATGCACGTGTGTGTGTGTGTGTGTGTGTGTGTGTGTGTGTGTGTGTGTGTATGGGTGTGTGTTTATACTTGCATTTATAGGTTTGTTCATCTTTAGAGACTCATGGAACTAGGACTCTGGGGTGGGGCCTGAGGATTGCCTGTATCAATTTCCAGACAATGCCAGTGCTGAAGTGTGGGAGCCTCAGTCTAAGCAGCACTGCTCTTGTCCTATGTGTTCAGATCACTGGCACCTAGGAATTCCTTGGGAGTTTATATAGCTGTCATGATGTTGGATCTCAACCCCAGAATTATGTGCTCTGTCTTAACTGTTCAGTAATAGTCACCCAAGACCTAGAATCGCTGTTCTTGAATCAGAGACAAGTCATTACAACCTTTGACATAGATTTCTGGTAACATAGAGGTAGACTGACCCTTTAGGATTACTGAGTAAGCTAATGGAGCCAGGGCAACATCAATCTGAACACCCAGCCTCTGCTGACCTTGGGCCGGGATAACAAATTTAAAAGCACCAGGAGGCCCCCATACTTAGAACCCATCCACTGGGCTGGGGCAGACTAGGACACAACTTGAGTTCACATGATCTTTGAGGACTGTATTCATGGGGTTCTTTCCTCATGTTTCTAAACCCTACCACAAGCCAAATCCATTCTATGAGAAACTGAAGTTGGAACATAAACAGGTCATGTGGGAACTAAAGATCTTTGAGAATGAGAACACTAAGGCCTCAGAAAAGTTCAGTGAGCTGATCAAGGGGACAGTCTTCTATGGGTAAGTGCCCATCTTGGCATGGATCCCATGAATTATGGAATGGGCACTTAAGCCTTTTTTCCCTTTGGACTGGAGAGTCGACAGCTTTGGTTGCAACCTTTCTGCTCTTTAGCAAGCAACCTTGGCAAGCAGCTCTTGAATTTGTGTCTCTTGGACTCAGTTATGCTAAGTGTGACTGAGACTGTTAGTCCCTGCCACCATTGTCCTAGAGCTCCAGGATCCCCTCTATAAAAGTGATTTTCACTGTGAGGGGAATGTCAGGCAGCCCTGGGCTTCTGGAGCTCAGACTCAGGCATTACTGATATGGTGGCTGTGGAAACTGTAGGTAGAATATACTTACCTGGGTGTCCTGTCCTCACTCGGGGAGTGTTTGCCCACTACGTGGTGATGTTTCCCCATTACCACACAATTAAGGACAGTTGGGGAACTCCTCTTTTTATTGAATGGACATGGATTCCCTTGGTATTGTTGTTTTCCATAGTAGTCTTGATTTTTTTTTGGTATTAGCTGTACTCTCATTTTGGCCTTCTGAGTGCAGTAGTCATAGTTGTATGTATGACTTCTTGGAAACCTGGAGCCTTTTGGGGTGCTGATCCTGAAGGCAGGGGTGGCAGGAGGAAGGTAGCAGGGCCTTACTATGCAGAATGTGCCTTCAGCAGTCTGCACACCCAGCTCATGATAGAACAGACTCAGCTGAACAAGAAGGTGGACATGCTAAGGCAGGAGAAAAAGAAACTGCAGAAGGACTGGGTCCTGCTGAAACACTACTTGTGGGACTTGAACTTGATCTGTAGGAACCAAGATGAAGAGACCAGTGACCTCAAAACCCAGCAAAACGTAAGGACAGGTAGGTGGGTCAGGCTTTGGTCTGGCACCAGTTGTCTATTTGTCTTCCTGTCTGCCCATCCACCCACCTTGCTTTCACCCATTACCTTACTCATGCATGCTCCTTCAGTCATCCACCTTATCCCATTCTGGCATTCATTTAGTATCCATGCACAAGTGCTTCTGGAAAGTTAGCCTCTTATGAAACTGAATATTTGGAAAACCATCCCTGTTGCTCTCCTTGAAGCTGCAGTCCAGTGAAGGAGATATGTCAGTAACATGTCACACCTACAAGTCAGTATGATAGGGTTCTATGCACAGAGCTCTGAAGGAGTGAGTTCTGGATCCTGAGGCTCATTTTCATTGCCGGGCTCATGTGAGATCACAGGTGGGAAACAGTTTGCAAGGAGGAGATCCCTGTGCAAGTGACAAGTGAGTGCTTCTCATAGTTATGGATTTGGGTGGCATGTGGTCTCCTTTCTTCCTGTATCCCAATGTGTTCTCTCTTTGCCTTGCTCTTGGTTTCTGAGTAGCAGGTTGTTGTGCATTATTTTGTATTATTTGGGGCTGGTGCGGCTGTGGGACCAGGCCGGGAAAACTGCTTGTAACAAAATGGCGCCGCAATGTGGACCCAAGAACTTTCACTGAAAACTTAACAGAAGCTTAAGAAAGGATATTAAAAACAAAAGAACAGAGACAAGCAAGTAACAACATTTTTCTTGGTTGGACTCTGTTTTGCTAGAGACAAACAGAGATTTGCATGGCTCCTTTAAGGGAGGTTTCCTGACTCAGCATAAGCAGCAAAAAACCACATGGCTTTAAGTAGTGCTGCTAACAATTCAATGGTGTGTATGAGCAGCTGGTTAAAAAGAATAATAATAGAAAGAGAGTAGCTGGGCATTGGTGGCATATGCCTTTAATTCCAGCACTCGAGAGGCAGAGGCAAGCGGATCTCTGTGATTTCAAAGTAAACTTGGTGTACGGAGTAAATTCCAGGGCAGCCAAAGTTACACACACACACAAAAAACCCTATCTCTCAAAAAATGAAAAAGTGGAAGTTAAAAAAATAGAGTAATAAAAAAGTCACGTGAAGATGGAAAGCACACAAAGAGCCTGGATACTGTATGTTATGGTGATGTCTTTAAATTGCTCAATTACTAAGGAAGGAATAATTGCTACAAATGCTGCTAAATTAATCCAATTTATATATTTTAAAAATGCTTTGACTTCAAAATTTAAGTCTAAGGATAGGTTACTGGGAGAAAGAATTTCTATTTTTGTTTCCACAGAAAATGAAAAACTGGATTTTTTTCCAGACTAACATGGTTTGATCAAGCCAGACCCCCTGAAACAGCATCCCAGGTGATCCACCATTCAAGATAGTTTGGACAAGGCAGCCTTGCAGACTACAATCAGGATTTCTGTGTCTTCTTAGGATCCCCATCACAGCGCCCCCTACCAGCAGGAAGCTGTTTGGAGAGAATGATACCCAAATTCCCAAATATTGTTTAAAAATGTTTGTTTTCATTTAAATGGGGTTGGTTATAAATGGTTAATGACCACAACCAATCTCTTAAAAAGTAAAAAGTGAATTATTGTATAGATATGACTACTTTGTTTTGGAATGGATTTTTATTTATTGATACTATTTAAGGTCAATTTTGTGATATGTATATTTCTCCTCTTGTTTAGGTATTGTGTTTACATAGCTCATTTAGAAATGTAACATATAATTTAGTACAGATAGTCAAACTTAGAGTTAAGTTAGTTAGGTTTTCTAGATATATAGAGACATATTTGAGGTGGATAAATAGTCTTCAAACCTTTCAAAGACCTACAGAATATGGCATTTAAAATGGTTTAGGTTTTTTTTAACAGTAAGGCACAACTGCTCCTGGCAACACCACCTGCATCAGAAAGGAAGATGATGGACATAAAAGAAAGACATTATGGAGTTTGCATATTGAAATATGGCAAGACTAGCCATTTGAACAAGATACTGCTCTTGTCTGGACTGTTTGGCTTTATGCTGTATAAACTGGACATGCAGGACCCAGAAAAGTGATTGCTAAAACAAGATAGACATTGCTACAGGTTCCTGCTCCATAGAAGAGTCTGCCAAACACAGAGAAAAGTGACTGACAAACTGCTAATACAGGTGGACAGTTTAAAGTTTCCTGCTTTGCTGAGAAGTCTGCCAGACACACTATGGACTATAGGCTGAAGATGGAATATTACAGAAGAACTTCAGGTGACTGACCAGGCAGTGAGAGTTCTCTGTCATTCTAGAGTTTATACACTATCCTTCTGTGGTCTCTGAAGGAGTTGAAGACAGATAGTTATGGTTATAGTTTTCCTTAGTTAGGATTAATGATAAGTTCACAAAGATAGGATAGATGATAAAATATTTTATTTAAATCTTGCTAAATTTTAATGGACTGAACATTGTTAACTATAGTTCTTATTTGATAACTGTTTTGTTAATATATTTTACTATGTTAAAGTTAAAACCCTTCTTTTTATTTTAGACAGAGATGATGGGAGATGTCATTCTGTAAATATGTTTCTCTTATTGGTTAATGAATAAAGCACTGTCGGCCAATAGGAAAGCAAGATAGGTGGGACTAGGAAACAAAATGGAGTCAGGGAGAGGTAGGAGGAGATTCAAAATGTAGGACCAAGAAAGAACAACTCCAGACCCTCTCTCTTGTAAGATAAGACCATGTGGAAATACTTATATTAATAGAAATGGGTTAATATTTAAGACAGAGCTAGCCAATAAGAAACACTAGTAACAGGCCAACAGCTTTATATCTAATACAGTGTCTCTGTGTGTTATTTGGGGCTGGCATGGCTGTGGGATCAGGCTGGCAAGAAAACTGATCATAACAGGTTGTCAGCCCCGTTTTCTGTGTGTTGTGTTGGACACTTCTCCCATCCAGCACAATATAGTCTGGGGTTAATTGGATGATCAGCTAGGGTTTTGACAAGCTGGTGGTGGAAGGTAGGAGATTTGGGCCTTCAGTGGAAAAATTTCTCTAACCAGCTCAACATATTCTGGCCAAGCAAATCACTTTTCCCACTGAAATATTAGTTCCCAAGGATGGCTGAGTTGTGAGACTATTCTGAACAAGGTTAATGGTGTGGTTAGTTTAAGCTCAGCTGCTCATCTACCATGATGTTTCTTTCTGCTACTTTCTCTGTCTCTCCCTGTGTGTTTGTGTGTGTGTGTGTTGTGGTGCGTCATGCATGTGTGCATTGGTCTAAGGAGACCACTGGCTTTCATGTCAGTATCTACTTTGAATCAGTGTTTCTTCTTTCCCTGGATGCTTACTCTTTTGCTAGCTATGCTTACCAGAAAGCTATTGGGATCCTTTTTATGTATTTATGTTTGTATGACAGTGTGTAAGTCTCCACTAAGAACACAATCTTCTAATGAACAGGAGCTCAAGAGATTGGAGGAAAGACTTGAGGGCCTACTGAAGCAGAAGGAGATGGTCATTCAGAAAAAGGATCTGGCAGAAAAGCTGCATCATCACTTTGATATCTCCCAGATGAGGTAGGAGCCCAGGTTCAGGGGAAGAGGTAGAGCCAAGAGGCTCTCCTGTACCTGAGATCTATGTCATCTATAGGCTTCCTCTCACATGCATGGTTCCCAGATAGACCCAGAGAAAGAAGACCTCAGAGAAATGTCCTAGTCACTCAACAAGAACTTCCTTCCAGAAAACAATATGTTTGATATTAGTGTGTCTGTAGAATTGAGTCTCCCTTTGTGCCTTTTGAACTCTTTAAGATGTTCTGGGCAGGAATTTCTTGAACTGACATAGATTTGTCTGCTTCATCCTCCCAAGTGATGGCCTGGTTGAAATTGCAAATTTATTTAGGAATGTCCCCTGTAAAGAAGAGATTCCCACCTTGAACACTGCTCTCTGCAACATTTTCCTTTTTCCTGTGCAAAGTGTTCTCTGGGTAGAATAGGTTAAGGAGTTCCCAGGGTGAACCCAGGCAGATACCTCAGCTGCAAGGAAAATCAGAACCTTCTCAAGAGTGTTCTGTCACAGCCTTCTAAAGGGAGCCAGGATGTGGATTCCCAGCTCTAGTCCTAAGAACTTCACAAGTTTCTGTTTGGTCCCAGGCAGGGCCAATTTTCATAGGAACACATCTCAGGAAATGTTTCTCTAGCATGACAGGATCTATCTTGTGTGTTGTTCATGTTCAAGGTTCCTCCTGGACATAAGAATTGAGCTAGCCTCATGAACTTGTTCGTGTTTCAATGCTATATTATGTCTATGTATAAAATGATATGGTCAATCAAAAACTGATCATGTGTAACTTTGTATATTGCTCATATGCTGTTGACTATTTTATTAATGTTGTTGCTATTTGCAAAATGGTGTGCCTAAACTGTAGGAGGAGGTCCTGTTCTTCTTAGCATAAAGTACAACATATAATGCTTAGTTTAAGTCATTACATGTGTTTAGGCCTGGGAAAAGTTACATGTCCAGCTACTCTGTGACCCTTATCTTTTTTGGTGGGGGGATACGACAATGACATCAATCAAAAGATCAATGTTGTCTGTCCAGCACAGCTGAGGTGGAGTGATGGAGGAGCTTGATAGCTGACACAACAGGTTCTTACCTGGCCTGTGTCTTAACTGCTTTCTTTTCCCAGGTCCATATCCCTGCAGCCTGAGCTGGAACAGGACACAGCCCAGCATGAGAGCAACTTGTAGAAGGAGCTGCTACAGCAAGAGCCACCTGCTGAGCCCCATCTCCAGCAAGTACAGAATCCTGGTGATGCATTTTCTTCTTCAAATTTGGTGTCTATTGTAGAATAGGCCCAGATTATGCCCAGATATTGACCCACCTTGCCTGCTTCTGGGTATTGATTCCCTTTCCTTCTTGACGAAATCTCTTAAGAAAACGTAGGAAGTCAGAGAAACTGCAGACACCTGGAAAGCATTACATACTTCACATTAGGATCAAGGCCTTCAGAAAGAAAGATGCCCTGTTTTAGATGGAAACTCAACAGTGAAGAAAGTACCAGCTGATCTCCAGGTGACCTATGCCCAATCTGATGCATGTGTCTGTTGGCTCAGTTCTCATGAAGAAAGCATCAAAAATATGCTTGAGATACAGAAAACCAAAGACAAATATTATTCAAAATCCTGACATCTACTAGCAAGTGGCCTCAGACTTGGGAGAACATGACATAAAAGCCAATAAAAGAATGGCTACACTCATCTTGAAAAAGCTGTCACAATTTTTGACTCTGTTGCTATTATGTCTTTGAGATCAGCCACAGGCTGAAGGTCTGTGCCTTTCAATTTTCAGCAAGAGAATGTTGCTCAGCTTCATTTTTTTCCTTGGGTTTTTGGTTTATACTTTTGCTTCTGGTTGTTTTGGTTTTGTTATTTTGATGTTATTTGTTCTTGTCATTGTTTCTCATACAACTTGAGTTCACATGATCTTTGAGGACTGTATTCATGGGGTTCTTTCCTCATGTTTCTAGGCCAAATCCATTCTATGAGAAACTGAAGTTGGAACATAAACAGGTTTGAAGGGAAAACTGACTCTTGAGAAATATCCAGAGACCTACAAGGATTACCTAACTAACAATCTGAGCTCTTCCCTGATAATGAGATTGATGACTAACTTATCCACCATCATAGAGCCCTCATCTAGTAGCTGATGGAAACAGAAGCAGACATAGCTAACATAGCTAAACACAGATACAATTGGAATCCAGATACAGAGAGGGAGGAGTGATAAGAAAATGGTGTCAAGACCAGGCTACAGAAACCCATAGAGACAGATGACCTGAACAAGGGGGATCTAATGGACCCCCAGACTGATAGCTGGGAAACCAGCATTGGACTGACTCAGACTCCTGAACATCGGACTCAAGTTAGAAGGCCTGTGCAGTCTAAGGGACCTCTGACAGTGGAACCAGGATGTATCCCTGGTGCACAAAAGGACTTTGGGAGCACATTCCCCATGGAGGGATACTCCCTTAACCTAGAGGCAGGAGGGAGGGCATATTCCCTTCTTCAAATGACTTGACAGTCATCACCCTTCCTGTGGAGTGTGTAAGGGGGAGTGGGATGGGAGGGTGGTGGTGGTGGGGAATGAGAGGTTGGGGGAGAGGGAGAGAGGGAGAGAGGAAGGGAGGGGGAAGGAACTGAGGTTGATATGTAAAATAAGAAAAAATAAATTAATTAAAAAAAAGTAAAGCTAAAAATACAAACAAAAAAACAAAATCAAACAAACAAAAAACCAACCTGTCAAGACCAGAGTAGTTTTAGTTCAAGGATCATTGTGCAGGTAAGGGCAGATGTCTTTTGGTTAAGTACATTTGCTGCTCTTGCTGGAGACCTGGATTCTGGCCTCCACTTAGTGGCTCATAACTATCTGTAAGTCCAGTTCCAGAGTACCTGACACCATCTTCTGACCTGTATAGACACATACAGGCAAATAATATTGGTATTAAAGTGAATGGAATCAGAATTCATATGTTAACCAAGAAAGCCAGATTCATAAAGACAAATCCTGCCAGTTTTTCCTATGATCTCTAATGTGTGGAGCCTAGATTTAAATTTATATCTGTGACTATGTGGAAGTCAGGAAGTCATGAAACTATAAAGGACAGCCTGAGAAATGAGGAAGAGATCTCAAGTGAGGGAGGAAAGTGGGTGATGGAATACATGTATGTTGAAGGCAGAATCTGTGACTAATCAGGAGAGAGAGGAACCAGGTGAATGGGGTGAGGCATGAAGAAGATGGAGGAAGAATAGTTACAGAAAGGGGTGTATGAGAACAGGTCATAATGACATTATGAAGATTCCATAATGAAACCCAGTAATTTGTATATTAATGGGAAAGATGTATTTTCAAACAAAAATATTCTAATTGATCTTCAATAGAGGTTAGGTTTTTGGACCACCCAGGGATGGCCCATTAACACCTAAGGCAGGTGCAGAGAGGGAATCCTGGTTTGTCTCCATATACAAGAGAGATACAAGACATAAGTTGTACTTTTGAGACTCCCCAGAGTAGGGAAAAACATGATTGAAACCCAACTCATTTCCCTGAGATTTAAAATAAAGTTATTAATTTTCTAATTATCACCCTGCTTGTTTGGCTGAACAACAGCTTCCCAGAGAACCAAGCCATACAAAGACTAAAGAGACATGCATATACAAGACAACACATGCACACTCAGAGACACACAGAGACATGCACAGACACATAGAGACATACACAGGGACATACACAGAGATATACACATACACACACAGACACAGAGACACACACAGACACACAGACAAACATACACACAGATACAGACACACACACACAGACAAACACACACACACACTGACACAAATGAATGCTTAAGCACCTGTGTTTCATCCTTCAAGATTTTGACTTAATTCGCTGAGGGTGGGTTTGTGTGAGTCAGGGTCTTTAGCCAGCACCCCCAGGTGACTCTAATGCAAGTCCCTTCCCAGACCACCTGAGTTGGGTGGAATAGGATGTTATGATAGGAAAATTAAAATTTGATTTGCTAAGACAAGGTCTCATGTAGCACAGTATAGCCTTGAAGTAACTATGTTCAAAGATGACTTTGAACGTCTAAAGTGCTGGGATTACAGGCATATACCACCCTGCTTGATTTATGAGGTTCTGGGTGTTGAACCCAAAGTCTTGCACATGCCGGCAAACACTTGCTAACTAGGCTACATCTCATCCATGTGAAATTGAGAGCTTTGAGAATGGTCCCTGACTTTCTGTAACATCCACAGTAATATTTTTGGTTAAAATACTTGGCCCTGGTTCCTGAAACCTTTTGGGAGTATAAGACAAAGATAAGAAGGCAAGCCCAACTATACTTCAGCTTGACTGAAGGTGATTTTGGGGAAAGGCCCAGAAATACTGAAGGGTCATTGCTACAAGAATCAACCATGTGTTTAACTTTTAGTCCCATTTCCACTTGACCTCCATGAAGGGAAGTACTGTTACTCAAGTAGATCGCTGGTGGCCACTGGTATAATCCACCCTTACCCACCAAAGGAAGTCTTCATAGAACACCACCCTAAAGTATGGGGAGGGAGGGATTTTCTTGTTTGTGAACAGACAAACTTCACAAGAGGGCATTGTGGAAACCTCCAAATTACAGACAGCTAGCTAGTCAGAAATACAGACTGCAGCTTGAGACATGTGATTGATGCTGGGAAGTGGGGGAGATAACATAGCTCCTCCATGTTGTCAAAATTTCTAGCATTTCCTTTAAAAATAAAATGTTGGCAAAGAATAACATACACAGGCACACAGTTTGCAGAAAATAGATGCAACTAGAAATTACCAGGTTAACATAATTGCATCATTCTCTGAAAGAATAATAATTAGTTTTCTCTTACTTGTTGATCATTTGTAGCTCTATAAACTTGTGTATGTGCTAGTGTCATGAAATGAGAAGTACAACTGTGTGGAGACAAATGGGAAGGTAGTTGGTCATGTGGGGTATGCACCATGAACAATGTTTACTTGCATAAAAGTGACCTGATGTAGCCCTATACAATAATAATAAACTGTTAAATAAAAATCCTAAGACTCATCATGGATTCCAACAAGCCAAACTAAAACCAAAATGGAATCATACATGCTAAGATTGTAGCTGGATATGATGAAACCAAATTGCTCATCTGATTTTTTTTTTTGTGTGTGTGGGTTCGAGACAGAGTTTCTCTGTGTAACAGCCATAGCTGTCCTAGAACCAGATCTAGAGACCAGGCTGGCCTGGAACTCACAGAGATCAGCTTGATCAGCCTGCTTCTGCCTCCTGAGTGCTTGGATTAAAGGCTGATATTATGACTCAGTAATAGAATGCTTGCTTAGCATGTGTCCCTTGGTTCTATCCCCTAGATTCTCTTTCTCTCTCTCTCTGTCTCTCTCTGTGTCTGTGTCTGCTCTCTCTCTCTCTCTCTCTCTCTCTCTCTCTCTCTCTCTCTCTCTCTCTCTCTCTCTCACACACACACACACACACACACACACCCCAGAAAACCAAGTTGGATATTTTTTAGACAGGGTCTCATTTTGTAGCCCAGCTGATGTTAAACTTTAGAACAACTTTATAAATGCTAGGATTACAGGTGTGTATTCAATCAGAAGTCCATCTTAAGTGTGTGTGTGTGTGTGTGTGTGTTTGTTTGTTCATTTAAAATTTAAATCTAGATTCCTGAACCAGTGAGATGGGTCAGGGAGTAAGGGTGCTTGCCACCAAACCTGACAACTTGAGTTCAATATCCCATTCCCAGGACCCACGTAATGAAAAAAGATAATTACTCCAAAAGGTTGATGTCTGACTTGTGTGTGCAACACAGTAAATACACAAGCAAGCATACACACACACACACTCTCTCTCTCACACACACACAAGTGTGATAAAATTTAATAAATTTAGATTCCTATAAGACAGCAAACACAATTACTTGTCATTCTTCCCTCCATTAGTATTCTCTTTCCCCCTCTCAAGTCCCCTTTGACTTTCATTGCTCTTTAATGTTTGACAGCCACCTGACCTAAAAACAGACTCTTGAGATATTAGCACTGTGAAACAATGCCAATTCTCCACCCAGCCTGGAATGGAATGGATAAGTCTAACTGCAATGAAAATTGCAAACAACTGGTGTAAATAGGAACAGCATGGGACTAGGGTGGAGGTCAGTCTCCACCAATCCTTTTCCTACATAGAAATTTCTCATTGGTGGGATTAATTCCCAGGGGCCAATCACAGAGCTTGGGTGGGAAGGCACCCACTTTTAAGAGTGCTTTCCCACACCTGTAGCACTGGCAGCCTGAGTAGATGCTGGCCTTGGAGAGGTGAGCCACAGTCCATTAGCTGTTTACTCTTTTGGGGGGATGCTTCTGTGATTTCCTCCCCCATTTCTGTGAATATTTAGATGTCTTTCCAGGTAGAATTGTGAGGCCTGGGGTTTGCACTGATATTTGATTCTTTGAGACAGGGTCTCATGTAGCCCAGGCTTACCTTCAATTTGCCCCATAGCTAAGGAGGTCTTTGAACTGATCCCCCTGCCTCTAGCTCTAGCATTCTGACATTACAGGCTTGTACATGTACTCAATTTATGCATCATTTTGTGCATGCTAGGTAAGCATTTGGTCAACTAAACCTCATCCCCAGGGCTCAGAACTTCTCTGTGTAAAGGTTGTGGTGGGCTTGGAGGAGCCCTCCCCAATGACTCCTCCTAAGACTCCCAACAGCTTTTCCTCTGCTGGAACTCAGGTCCAGGATAACGTCAATGTTCAGAGACTCAGAGACAGGTGTGATGTTGAGCATTGCCAGAGTGTGGTGTCAGGGTGCCTTTCTGTTCTGAGGGGATTTAGAGCACAGACAACAAAACTGCAATATCTGAGTCTATCAGGTGTCATGCCAAGCAGCGGGTTGAGTCTGCAAAATGCTGTGTTTTTTTTTTTTCTGAAAGACCCCTCTCTCCCTTTTCCCTTTCCTCACTCCCTACTTTTTTTGGAACAGGGTCTTGCTGTAGTCCAGGCTAGCCTCAAACTCAGGCAGTCCTCCTGTCTTAGCCTCTTGAGTGTTAGACTTACAGACAAGATCCACCATGCCTGGCTAAGCATCTCCCCTTAACATATATATATATATATATATATATATATATATATATATATAATTATATTATATATATTCATTAATAGAGGTGATGTAATATTTTAAAGTTATTTGAGTTCAGCTTCTGGATTAAATCTATGATGATATGCCCTAGTTACTGTTGCACAAGATTTATATTTGTCTCCTAGATGCATGTGCTATCCTCTCATTCAATGTATTTCCAGTTCAGGCATTTTTAATGCCTCTTTAAACACACTGAGATTCATTTAAGCAACTTTCCACTTAAATTTCGTGTATTTGACTCACCTGTGCACAGCAGCCAGTACTGAGCACAGCCTAAGGAGCAGATGTAATTTACCCAACCATTCCAGCACAGGAAGCTGCCCTACTTCCCCACACCCTGTCAACAGGCAGTTAACACAGGAGAGAGTTTGGGCATCATAGCCTGGAGGTCTCAGTGAACTTTCATATGAACTCAAGTCTGAACCACGTACCTCTGCATGATACAGATAACTACCCACTCCTGTACCCAGTACATACTCACATACCCTTGTACAGACACCTTGGTTTTTCTGTAGTATTTTTTCAGGGTAGGCATTTGGTAGGGACAGGGACCAGGGACAGGTCAAAGTTAGGGACCTAGTCAAAAGGCAAATAAGGACCTTCTCACTTATGTCATAGAGCATATCAATGAGATGGTCTATTGGGTACAGAATTCCAGTTATTTAGGGTAATAAAGTCCTGGGACTCAATTTATAGTGTGGTGATTATACTCATTATATGGAAATTTTCTTTAAATGTGATTGTTATAATATGTTTTAAATGTTCTTATCAGAAAATTATAACTACTCACAATGGAAAAATTAGTTGTCTTCAATAGAATCTCACTGGGTATAGAAATGCCTCTTAAGGGCAGGCCCCATATCTAGTAGCAGATGGCCAACACAAAACAAACTCATGGTAGTTTGGGAGGCTTTTAATGTAATAATGCTTTTTTTTTTGTTTTGTTTTTACTCACAGGTCTTTTGCTTATAGACTATGGTTTCTGGTTTTGTGCTTGTTTTTATGTTTTCTGTGTTCCTAATGTGCCTGTCTCTGCATCTGTGTTTCTTACGCATTTTCTTTGGTTTTGTTTGTTTTGTCCTATCCTGGTTTTATTAGTTTATTTTATATTAATCTTCATTTTTTATTTTTATTTTTCCTTTTCTTTTTTAATTTAATTTATTATTTTACATGTTGATCCCAGTTCCCTCTTCTCCCTCCCTCCCTTTTACCCTCTCTGCTCTCTCACATGCACCCTAACCACCCTCCCCTCCCATCTCCCCACCCTAGTTCCACATGTAGGGCAATGCCATCCAGGTAGGGTCATGTAGATCTGACAGTTCATTTGAAGTAGGGATTAGGACTTCTCTCCCTAGGTTCTTCTCTAGGTTAAGGCAGTATCCCTCCATGGGGGATGTGTTTGCAAGGTCCTTTTGTGCTCCAGGTGTACATCCCAGTTCCACAGTCTGAGGTCCCTTAGACTGCTCAGTCCTTCTGGCTGAGACCCATATTCAGGGGGGCCTGAGTCAATCCCTGATAGTGAGATTAACAACTAACTTATCCATGGAGCCCTCATCTAATACCTGTTGGAAACAGGAGCAAACACCCATACCTAAACACTGAGTCGAACTAGAACCCAGATGCAGATGGAGAGGACAAGACCAGGTTGCAGAAACACATAGAGACAGCTGACCTGAACAAGGAGGAGCTAATGGGCCCCCAGACTGATAGCTGGGAATCCAGCATGGGACTGACTCGGGCCCCCTTTTTCTTTATTTACATTTGAAACAAGGTTGTTTCACATGTCATTCCAGTTCACTCACCCTCCCATCCTCCACTATCATCCCCACCTAATCCCATCCTACCCCCTTTCTGCTCCCCAGGGAGCAAAATCTGTCATAATATTTGGGGGCAGGACCATGTGAGGCAGGGCTGAGAGAGTATCCCTCAATGTGGGATGGGCTCCCAAAGTCCATTCCTATACTAGGGATAAATACTGATCCATTACTAGAGGCCCCATAGACTGCCTAGTCCTCCTAATGAACACCCATATTTAGGGGGTCTGTATCAGTCATATGCTGGTTTCCCAGCTATCAATCTGGAGTCCATAAGCTCCAAAGTCAGCTGTCTCTGTGGGTTTCTGTAGCCTGGTCTCAACACCATTTTCTTATAACTCCTCCCTCTCTGCAACTGGATTCCAGGAGTTCTGCTCAGTGTTTAGCTGTGGGTGTCTGCTTCTGTTTCCATCAGCTACTAGATGAGGGCTCTAAGATGGCAAATAAGTTAGTTATCAATCTCATTATCAGGGAAGGACATTTAAGGTAGCCTTTACACTGTTGCTCAGATTTGTTAGTTGGGATCATCCTTGTAGGTCTCTGGACATTTCTCTAGAGTCAGTTTCTAAAATACTATGAAGCATGGATCTTTATTTTATATTTTTAAATGTTATTTTACATATCAATCCCAGAACCCTCTCCCTCCGTCCCTCCCTCCCACCCTTCCTCCCTCTAAACTTTTCCTCTCTCCCAACTTCTCATGCCCCCCACCCTCCCCTCCCATCATTCCCACTCCACATGTAGGGTAATGCCTTCCAGGAGGGGTCATCTAAATCTGTCAAGTCATTTGGAGTAGGGACTAGGCCTTCTCTCCTGTCTCTATGTTAATGGAGTATCCCTCCATGGGGGATGTGCTCCCAAAGTCCGTTTGTGCACCAGAGATACACCCTGATTCCACTGTCCCAGGTCCCATAGACTGCCCAGCATTTCTAGCTGAGACCCATGTTCAGGGGTTTGTGTCAGTCCCATGCTGGATTCCCAGCTATCATTCCGGGGGCCCATTAGCGCCTCCTTGTTTAGCTCAGCTGTCTCTATGTGTTTCTGTAGCCTGGTCTTGTCCTCCTTCTCTGCATCTGGATTCAGATCGACTCTGTGTTTAGTTGTAGGTGTCTGCTTCTGTTTCCATTAGCTACTAGATGAGGGCTCTATGATGGTGGGTAAGTTAATCATCAATTTCATTATCAGAGAAGAACATTTATGGTAGCCTTTCCATTGTTGCTCAAATTGTTAGTTGTGGTCAGTCTTGTAGGTCTCTGGACATTTCCCTAGGTTCAGTTTTCTCTTCAAATCTATAATGGCTCCCTCTTTTATGGCATCTTTTTTTTTCTCTTGTCTATTCCTCCCCTGACTCAATCTTCCTAGTCCCATGTACTTTCCTCTCCTCCCCTTCTCTGTCTCCTAGCTCCCTCTCCACTCACTACCCCCACCCACACTCCTCATATGCTCAGGAGATCTTGTCCCTTTCCCCATCTGTGAGGGAACTTACATGAATCTCTTAGAATCCTCATTGTATCCTAGTTTCTCTGGTTCTGTGAATAATAGGCTGTGATTCTTTGCTCTATGTCTAAAATCCATACATGAGTGAGTACATATCCTGTTCTTCTTTTTGTGACTCGGTTACCTCATTCATGATGGTTTTCTTCACATTCCATCCATTTGCCTGAGAATTTCAAGATTCCATTGTTTTATTTTTTTCCCTCAGAGTAGTATTCCAGTGTGTAAATGTGCCACATCTTCTTTATCTATTCTTCAGTTGAGGGGCATCTAGGTTGCTTCCAGGTTCTTGTTATTACAAATAATGCTTCTATAAACATAGTTTTGTTGCATGGATGTGCAATATTTGGGTATATGTGTAATAGTGGGATTGTCAGGTTGCCAGATCCTGTGGTAAACTGATTCCCATTTTCCTGAGGAACTGCCATACTGATATCCAAAATGGCTGTACGAGTTTGCACTCCCACCAGCAGTGGAGGAGTGTTCCCCTTTCTCCACATCCTCTCCAGCATGAGTTGTCATTGGTGTTTCTAATTTTAGCCATTCTGGCAGGAGTAAGTTGGTATCTCAAAGTTGTTTTGATTTGCATTTCCCTGATAGCTAAGGATGTTGAGTACTTTTTAAAGTGTCTTTCAGCCTTTTTGATTTCATCTATTGAGAGTTATCTCTTGAGTTCTGTACCCCATTTTTAATAGGGTTATTTGATATTTTGGTGATTAGTTCCTTGTTATTTGTATATTTTGGTTATCAGCCCTCTGTCAGATGTAGTATTGGTGAAGATTTTTTTCTCAGTTTGTGGGCTGCTGTTTCGTCTTGTCCACTGTGTCCTTTGCCTTACAGAAGCCTCTCAGTTTGAGGAAGTCCCATTAATTAATTGTTGATCTCAGTGTCTGTGCCACTGGAGTTATTTTCAGGGAGCAGTCCCCTATACCAATTTGTTCAAGGTTAACTCCCACTTATAAGAGGTTCAGTATGGCTGGATTTATGTTGAGGTCTTTGATCCATTTGGACTTGGATTTTGTGCATGGTGATAGACGTGGGTGTATCCGCAGTAATCTACACACCATCATCCAGTTGTGCCAGCACCATTTGTTGAAGATGCTTTCCTCCTCCCATTGTATACTTTTAGCTGTTTTGTCAAAAATCAGGTGTTCATAGGTGTGTGGGTTAAAGTCAGGAGTTTCTATTCGATTCCATTGGTCAACTTGTCTATTTTTGTGACAATACGAGGCTGTTTTCAGGACTGTAGTTCTGTAGTAGAGCTTAAAGTTAGGGATGGTGATGCCTCCTGAAGTTCCTTTATTGTACAGGGTTGTTTTGGGTATCCTGGGTCTTTTGTTTGTCCATATAAAGTTGATTATTATCCTTTTAAGGTCAGTGAAGAATTGTGCTGGGATTTTGATGGGGATTGCATTGAATCTGTAGATTACTTTTGGCAAGATTGCCAATTTTACTATGTTTATCCAACTTATTCAAGAGCATTGGAGATCTTTCCATTTTTTGGTATCTTCTTTAATTTCTTTTTTTTTTTAAAGACACAAAGTTCTTATTATATGGATCTTTCACTTGTTTGGTAAGCATTACCCCAAGATACTTTGGTTTTTTTTTTGTGGCTATTTTAAAGAGTGATGTTTCTCTGATTTCTTTCCCTGTCCCTTTGTCATTTGAATAAAGTAGGGCTACTGATTTTTTTTTTTTGAGTTTATCTTGTATCCTGCTAGTTTGCTGAAGGTGTTTATCAGGTGTAGGAGTTCCCTAGTAGAGTTTTTTGGTTTGCTTATGTAAACTATCATATCATCTGCAAACAGTGAAAATTTGAATTCTTCCTTTCCAATTTGGGTCCTCTAGATCTGCCTTTGTTTACTTACTGCTTTAGCTAGAACTTCAAGGACAATATTGAAGACATATGGAAAGAGAGGGCAGCCTTGTCTTCTTCCTGGTGTTAGAGGAATCTCCTGAAGCTTCTTTCCTTTCAGTTTGATATTGGCTGTTGATTTACTGTATATTGCTCTTATTATGTTTAAGTATGTTCCTGTTATCCCTGATCTCTAAGACCTTTGTCAAGAAATTTTGTTAAATTTTGTCAAATGCTTTTTTAGCATCTTGTGAGATGATCATGTGGTTTTTCTTTTTCAGTTTGTTTATATGGTGGGTCACATTGTTAGATTTTCGTATGTTAAACTATCCCTGCAACCCAGGGATGAAGTCTACTTAGTAATGGTGGATGATTCTGTGATGTATTCTTGGATTCAGTTTGCCAGTATATTATTGAGTATTTGTTCATCAATGTTCATGAGGGATATTTGTTGTACTTCTCTTTCTTAGTTGAGTCTTTGTGTGGCTTGGGTACCAATGTGACAGTGGCCATGTTATAAGAGTTTGGTAATGAGCCTTCTGCTTCTATTGTGTGGAACAATTTGAGGAGTATTGTTATTAGCTCTTCCTTGAATTTCTGGTAGAATTTTGCACTGAAGCCATCTGGCCCTTGGCTTTTATTTTAAAAAAGGTTGGGAGGCTTTTGATGACTTCTTCTATTTCATTAGGGGTTATAGGTGTATTTAAGTTGTTTCTCTGTTCTTGATTTAATTTTGGTATATGAGTGATAGTTATCCTGAAATTTGTTCATTTTCTTTGAATTTTCAAATTTTGTGGAATACTGGTTTTCACAGCATGACCTAAAAATTGTCTATTTACTCAGTGTCCATTGTTATGTCCCCCTTTTTATTTCTGATTTTGTTAAATTCATGTTTTCTCTTTGCTTTTTATTTTGGAAAGGTTTGTCTATCTTGTTAATTTTTCTCGAAAACCAACTCTTTATTGCATTGATTTTTTTTTTTGTATTGTTTCCTGGTCTACTGTATTTATTTCAGTCCTCAAATTGATGATTTCATGGTGTCTACTCTTCCAGGGTGAATTGTTTCTTTTTGTTCTAAGGCTTTCAGTTGTGCTGTTAATTCTCTAATGTGACTATCCTCCATTTTCTTCATATGGGCACTTAATGTAATGGACTTTCCTTGTAGCACTGCTTTCAAGGTCTGTCATAGGTTCCAGTTGTTGTGTCCTCACTCAGAAGTGTTTAATTTCTTCTGTATTTCTTCTTTGACCCAGGTATTGTGCAATTGTGCATTGTTCAGTTTCTATGAGCTTGTACTGTTTCTATGATTTGTGGTGTTGTTGAATTTCAACTTTAAAAGCATGGTGGTCTGATAAGATACAGGTGACTATTCCAATTTTTTTTGTATGTGTTGAGATTTGAGTTGTCACCTAGTATGTGGTTGATTTTGAAGAAAGTTCCATGTGGAGCAGAGAAGAAGGTATACTCTTTTGTGTTTTGGATGAAATGTTCTATAGATGTCTGTTAAACCCAATTAAGACATAACTTCTTTTTTTTTAATATTTATTTTATATAACCAAGTCCATTTAAATGAAAACAAACATTTATAGACAATATTTGGGAACTACTTCCTGCTGGTAAGCGGCGCTGTCATGGGGGATTTGAAGATGCAGAAATACTGCCTGTAGTCTGTAAGGCTGCTTTGTCCAGATGTTTTGAATGTAGGATCACCTGGTACTCTGTTTTAGGTGGTCTGGCTTGATCAAATCACATTAGTCTGGAAGGAATCCACATCTTTTCATTTTCTGTTGAAACAAAAATAGAAATCCTTTTTCCCAGTAACTTGTCCTTGAACTTAAATTTTGGAGTCAAAGCATTTTTTTTTAATTTAATTATTTTACATGTCGATCCCAGTTGCCTCACTCTCCCTCCCTCTCTCCCTTCTTCCCTTTCTCCCTCCCTCCTTCCCTCCCTTTCTCCCTTCCTCCTTTTCTCCCTCCCTCCTTCCCTCCCTTTTACCCTCTCTGCCCTCTCAAATGCACTCTAACCATGCTCCCTTCCCATCACCCCACCCCAATTCCATATGTAGGGGAATGCCATCCAGTTGGGGTCATGTAGGTCTGACAGGTCCTGTGAAGTAGGGACTAGGGCTTCTCTCCTGTCTCTAGATTAAGGCAGTTATCCATCCATGGGGGATGTGTTCGCAAAGTCCTTTTGTGCACCAGGGATACATCCTGGCTCCATTGTCTGAGGTCCCTTAGACTGGTCAGTCCTTCTGGCTGAGACCCATATTCTGGGGGGTCTGAGTCACTCCCATGCTGGCTTCTCAGCTATCAGTCTGGTGGCCTGTTAGCTCCTCCTTGTTCAGGTCAGCTGTCTCTATGTGTTTCTGCCACCTGCTCTTGTCCTCTCCATCTGCATCTGAGTCCTAGTTCGACTCAGTGTTTATGTATGGGTGTTTGCACCTGTTTCCAACAGGCATTAGTTGAGGGCTCCATGGATAAGTTAGTTGTTGATCTCAACCTCAGGGAAGGGCATTTATGGTAACCTTTCCACGGAAGCGCAAATTGTTATTTGGCAGCAGTCTTGTAGTTCTCTAGACCTTTCTTTGTGTTCAATTTTATCTTCAAACCAATATTGGCTCCTTCTTTAATGTTCTCTCTCTCAGTCTCTCTCTCTCTCTCTCTCTCTCTCTCTCTCTCTCTCTCTCTCTCTCTCTCTCTTTCTCTCTTTCCTGTCTTCTATTCCTAACCAGGCTCAATCTTCCTGGTCGCACATGTTTTCCTCCCTCTCGTTTTCTCCTACTTCTCTCTGCATTTGCTGCCCCCCACTTCCCCTGAGCTCTGGGGGACTCGTCCCTTCCCAGTTCTGTGAGGGACTTTATATGAATCTCTTAGAATACACCTTGTATCCTAGTTCCTCTGGTGGTGTGAATTATAGGCTGGTGATCCTTTGATCTAGATCTAAAATCCATATATGAGTGAGTACATACTGTGTTCCTCTTTTTGTGACTGGGTTACCTCATTCAGGATGGTTTCTTCAAGTGCCATCCACTTGCCTGTGAATTTCGAGATACCATTAATTTTTTTCATTAGAAATAGTATTCCATTGTGTAGAAGTGCCCCATCTTCATTAAACATTCTTCAATTGAGGGGCATCTAGGTTGCTTCCAGGTTCTTGCTATTACAAATAGTGCTGCTATGAACATAGTTGAACAGATGTCTTTGTTGCATGGATGTGAATCCTTTGGGTGTATGGCTAAGAAGGGGATTGCTGGGTCCTGTGGTAAACTAATTCCCATTTTCCTGAGGAACCTCCTTAGTGATCTCCAAAATGGCTGTATGAGTTTGCAATCCCACCAGCAGTGGAGGAGTGTTCCACTTTCTCCACATCCTCTCCAACATGAGTCATCATTGGTGTTTCTAATTTTAGCCATTCTGACAGGAGTAAGATGGTATCTCAAAGTTGTTTTGATTTGCATTTCCCTGATAGCTAAGATTGTGGAGCATTTTCTTAAGTGTCTTTCAGCCTTTTTTATTTCCTCTATTGAGAATTCTTTCTTCAGTACCCCATGTTTTAATAGGGTTATTTTTTGTTGACTAGTTTCGTGAGTTCTTTGTATATTTTGGAGATCAGCTCTTTGTCGGATATAGGATTGGTGAAAATCTTTTCCCAGTCTGTGGGCTGCCGTTTGGTCTTGTCAACTGTGTCCTTTGCCTTACAGAAGCTTCTAAGTTTGAAGAGGTCCCATTTATTAATTGTTTCTTTCAGTGTCTGTGCCCCTGGAGTTATGTTCAAGAAGCGGTCTCCAATACCAATTTGTTCAAGGGTACCTCCTACTTTCTCTTCTAAGAGGTTCAATGTGGCTGGATTGATGTTGAGGTCTTTGATCCATTTGGACTTGAGTTTTGTGCATGGCTACAGACATGGGTCTATCTGCAGTCTTCTACACACACTCATCCAATTGTGCCAGCACCATTTGTTGAAGATGCTGTCCTTGCCCCATTGTATAATTTTAGCTGTTTTGTCGAAAATCAGGTGTTCATAGGTGTGTGGGTTAATATCAGGGTTTTCAATTCGATTCCATTGGTCTACCTGTCTATTTTTATGCCAACACCAGGCTGTTTCCAGAACTATAGCTCTGTAGTAGAGCTTTAAGTCAGGAATGGTGATGCCTCCTGAAGTTGTTTTATTGTATAGGGTTGTTTTGGCTATCCTGGGTCTTTTGTTTTTCCATATAAAGTTGATTATTATCCTTTCAAGGTCGGTGAAGAATTGTGGTGGGATTTTAATGGGGATTGCATTGAATCTGTAGATTGCTTTTGGTAAGATTGCCATTTTTACTATGTTAATCCTACCTAACCAAGAGCATGGGAGATCTTTCCATTTTCTGGTATCTTCTTTAATTTCTTTCTTTAGAGTCACAAAGTTCTTATTATATAGGTCTTTTACTTGTTTGGTAAGCATTACACCAAATACGTTATGTTGCTTCTGACTATTGTAAAGAGTGATGTTTCTCTGATTTCTTTCCCTGTCTCTTTGTCATCTGAAAAAAGTAGGGCTACTGATTTTTTTGAGTTTATCTTGTATCCTGCTAGTTTGCTGAAGGTGTTTTTCAGCTGTAGGAGTTCCCTGGTAGAGTTTATTGGGTCCCTTATGTAAATTATCATATCATCTGCAAATAGACAGTTTGACTTCTTCCTTTCCAATTTGGATCACCTTGATCTGCTTTTGTTGTCTTATAGCAATTGCTAGAACTTCTAATATGATATTGAAGAGATATGGAGAGAGAGGGCAGCCTTGTCTTCTTCCTGATTTTAGAGGAATTGTCTTAATTTCTCTCCATTCAGTTTGATGTTGTCAGTTGGTTTGCTGTATATTGCTCTTATTATGATTACGTATGTTCCTGTTATCCCTGACCTCTCCAATACCTTTATCATGAAGGGGTGTTGAATTTCATTGAAGGCTTTTTCAGCATCTAGGGAGATAATCATATGGTTTTTCTTTTTCTGTTTGTTTATATGGTGGGTCACGTTGATAGATTTTTGTATGTTAAACTATCCCTGCATTCCAGGTATGAAGCCTACTTGGTCATGGTGGAGGATTTCTCTGATGTATTCTTGAATTTGGTTTGCCAGTATTTTATTGAGTATTTTTGCATCGATGTTCATCGGGGATATTGGACTGTAGTTTTCTTTCTTAGTTGTGTCTTTGTGAGGCTTGGGTACCAAGGTTATTGTGGCCTCATAAAAAGAGTTTGGCAATGAAACTTCTGTTTCTATTTTGTGGAACAGTTTGAGGAGTCATGGTATTAGTACTTCCTTGAATGTCTGGTAGAAGTCTGCATTGAATCCTGGACCTTTTTTGGTTGGAAGGCTTTCGTTGACTGCTTCTATTTCATTGCAGGTTATAGGTCTATTTAAGTTGTTTGTCTGTTCTTGATTTGATTTTGGTAAGTGATAGTTATCCAGAAATTTGTTCATTTCCTTTGAATTTTCAATTTTTGTGGAGTACAAATTTTCAAAGTATGACCTGAAAATTGTCTGGATTTCCTCTGTCTGTTGTGATGTTCCCCTTTTCTTTTCTGATTTTGTTAATGTGCATGTTCTCTCTGCTTTTTCGTTAATTTGGATAAAGGTTTGTCTATCTTGTTGATTTTTCTCAAAAAACCAACTCTTCGTTGCATTGATTTTTTTTTTTGTTGTATTGTTTTCCTGGTTTCTATTTTGTTGATTTCAGCCCACAAGTTGATTATTTCCTGGTGTGTACTCTACTCTACGGGGTGAGTTCGCTTCTCTCTGTTCTAAGGCTTTCAGTTGATTCTCTTATGTGACTATCCTGTTTTCTTCATATGGGCACTTAGTGCAATGAACTTCCCCCGTACCACTGCTTTCAAGGGTCCCATAAGTTTGGGTATGTTGTATCCTCATTTTCTTTGAATATTAGAAAGTCCTTAATTTCTTTCTTCTTTGACCTATGAGTGGTGCAATTGCACATTGTTCAGTTTCTATGAGTTTGCAGGTTTTCTTCTATTTGTGGTGTTGTTGAATTCCAATTTTAAAGCATGGTGGTCCGATAAGATACAGGGGACTATTCCTATTCTCTTGTATCTGTTGAGGTTTGTTATGTCACCTAGTATGTTGTCAATTTTAGAGAAGGTTCCATATGGAGCAGAGAAGGTATATTCTTTTGTCTTTGGATGGAATGTTCTATAGATGTCTGTTAAACCCATTTGAGACATAACTTCTGTTAGTTCTTTTGTTTCTTTGAGTTTCTGATTTGTGGTCATGTCTAGTGTTTAGAGTGGTGTATTTAAGTCTCCCACTATAAGTGTGTGAGGTTTTATATGAGCGTTGAGTTTTAGTAGTGTTTCTTTTACAAATGGGGCTGACTTTGTATTAGGGGCATAGATGTTCAGAACTGAGACTTTGTGTTGATGGATTTCTCCTGTGATGAGTATGAAATGACCGTTTCATCTCTTTTGATTAATTTTGGTTTCAAGTCTTAACTTGTTAGATATTAGGATAGCCACGCCTGCTTGCCTCTTGGGTCCATTTGTTTGGAAGGTCTTTCCCATCCCTTTACTCTGAGGTAATATCTGTCTTTGAAGCTTAGATGTGTTTCTTGTATGCAGCAGAAGGATGGATTCTGTCTTCATATCCATTCTGTTAGCCTGTGTCTTTTTATAGGTGAGTTAAGACCATTAATGTTGAGGGTGAGTAAGGACCATTGATTGTTGATGCTCGATTTAGGTTTGTTGTTGGCAGTGGTATTGTGAATATATTAGTTCTGCTTCACCCTTGGTTTCTGGTGTAGTTAGATTATCTGTTGCCTACATTTTTGTGGGCGTAGTTACCTTCCTTGGGTTGGAGTTTTCCTTCCAATAATTTCTGTAGGGCTGGATTTGTAGATACGTACTGGGAAAATCTGGTTTTGTCATTAAATATCTTGTTTTCTCCATCTATATTGATTGAGAGTTTTGCTGGATATAGTATCCTAGGCTGGCATCCGTGTTCTCTTAATACTTTTAGAACATCTATCCAGGACCTTCTGGCCTTGAGGGTTTCCATGGAGAAGTCAGGTGTAATTTTAATAGGTCTGCCTTTATATGTTACCTGTCTTTTTCCTTTGCTGTTCTTAATATTCTTTCTTTATTCTGTATGCTAGGTGTTTTGATTATTATATGTCGAGGGGTCTTTTTTTCTTTGGTCCAGCCTATTTGGGTTTCAGTATGCTTCTTGTACTTTCATGGGCATGTCCGTCTTCAGATTTGGAAAATTTTCCTCCATGACTTTGTTGAAGCCTACCCACTTTGAGGTGGGCTTCCTCACCTTCGTCTATGCCTATTATTCTTAGGTTTGGCCTTTTCATGGTGTCCCACATTTCCTGGATATTTTGTGTTAAGGATTTGTTGGATTTATGATTTTCTTTGGTCGATGAATCTATTTCTTCTTGTTTATCTTGTGCGCCTGAGATTCTCTCTTCCATCTCTTGAATTCTGTTGGTTATGCTTGTGCGTGTAGTTTCCGATTTTGTTTGCCCAGTTTTTCTATTTCCAGCATTCCTTCCGTTTGTGTTGCCTTTATTTTCTCTATTTCAGTTTTCAAGTCTTGAACCGTTTCCTTCACCTGGTTAATTGTTTTTTCTTGACTTTCTGTACTTTCCTTAAGGAATTTGTTCATGTCTTCCACTTTTTTGCTTATTTTTCCCTCCATTTCTTTAAGGGATTTTCTCACATCTTCTTTGAGGGCCTCTATCATTTTTATGATAGTAATTTTTATGTTGTTCCCCTCTTATTCCTCTGCTTTGTTGTTGTGTTCCATTCTAGTTGGTGTAGATTCCCTAGATTCTGGTGGTTTCATGCTTGTCTTTCTGTTGTTAGGTGTTTTCTTGTATTGCCTTCTTCCCATAGCTTCTTCCAGTAGTTGTTTGTGGGGTCTCCCCTTCTCTCTATGGTACTTCTCCAGTGGGCTTATGTGAGTCAGAGCTTCAATATCTGTAGCTCTGTGTGGTCCAATCTCTCTAGGAGGTTTCTCTGCAGACAGGGACCCAGGGATGGGGTTAAGGATGAGGATCCAGTAGAAGATGCCCACAGGAACTCACAGTGGTCCTGCAGAGATAGGCGGATCTCTGGGAGGGGCCCGGAACTCCGGCAGAGGACTAAAGCTGGGGGTCAGAGACCAAGCAGGTGGAAGTTACGGGTGGTCCCATGTGGATAGTTAGGTCTCCTTTGTTCAGAGTTGCTCCGAGAAGTCTCCGAAGTAGGGTGGACTGTTGGCTCCATCCTATGTCCCAGTGCTTAACCAGAGCAGGAGGCCCTTCAGTAGGGTAGGGCACAGGGTAGGGGGGCAGGCTCACGGTGGGGATGGGTGGGGGTGTATCAGAGCTCCAAGGGTACTCTTGGTGGGGACCAGACACAGGAGCATCAGGATCAGGGGCCAACCCAGGGAGTTTGTGGGTGAGGGAGAGGTTGTAGAGGGGAGGCAGCCCCAATTGGGCTCAGGCTCACCTCTGGCCAATAGCTGGTGGAAGAGGACAAAGGCTGAGCTGAAACTTGGGAAGGTTTTGCAGGATAGTCGGATCTCACTGGAAACTGGAAGTCTACATCTGAGGCCTCTTTAGCAGAGGCCCGGATTTGGGGGTCAAGGATCATGTGAGCAGGAACTCAGAGTGGACCCACAGAGATAGGCGGATCTCTGGGAGGGGCCTGGGACTCCAGCAGAGGACTGGAGGTGGGGTCAGAGACCAAGCAGGTGGAAATTACGGGTGGACCTGCATGGATAGGCAGGTATCCTTTGTTCAGAGTTGCTCCGAGAAGTTTCAGAAGTAGGGTGGAGTGCTGGCTCCACCCTCTGTCCCAGTGCTCAACCAGAGCGGCAGGCCCGTGGGTAGGGTAGGGCACAGGATGGGGGGAAAGGCTCGTTTTGGTGATTGGTGGGGGTGTATCAGTGCTTCAAGGGTGCTCTCAATGGAGACAGGACACAGGAGCACCAGGATCAGGGGCCAACCCAGGGAGTTCGGGCCTAGTCTGTGTCTTTTTATAGATCACTTAAGACCATTAATGTTTAGGGAAAGGAAGAACTATTGATTGTTAATGCTTGTTGTTGTTGGTGTTAATTTGAATATAATTGCCCACTTTTTCTTTTGGATTTTGGTGAAGATTATCTTTTGCCTATGTCTTGTGAATGTAGTAAATTTCCTTGGGTTGGAGTTTTCCTTCAGAACTTAATTTGTGAATATGTATTGTGATAATTTGGCTTTGTCATTGAATGTCTTGATTTTTCTTTCTATAGTGATTGAGAGTTTTTCTGGGTATAGTAGCTTGGGCTGGCATCTGTGGAATTGTAGTACTTGTAGAACATCTATCCAGGACCTTCTGGCCTTGAGAGTTTCTATGGAGAAATCCAATGTAATTTTTATATGTCTGTCTTTATATGTTACCTGGCCTTTTTCCTTAACTCCTCTCAGTATTCTTTCTTTCTGATTATTATGTGGTGAGGAGACTCTTGTCTTTTTTTCCAGTCTATTTGGTGTTCAGTATGCTTCTTGTACTTTCATAGGCATGACCTTCTTTAGATTGTGGAGTTTTCAACGATTTTGTTGAATATGTTTTCTGCACCTCTGAACTGGTCTTCATTGCTTTCTCTATGCCTATTATTCTTAGGTTTGGCCTTTTCATGGTGTCTCATATTTCCTGGATGTTTTGTGTTAAGGATTTTTTTAGATTTAAATTTTTTCTTTGTTTGATGAATCTATTTTCTCTACTTTATCTTCAGTGTCTGAGATTCTCTATTCTATTCTCTATTCTATTCTATTCTATTCTGTTCTTTATTCTTGTATTCTGTTGGTTATGCTTGCATCTGTAGTTTATATTTCCTGGTCTTGAACTGTTTGAATTGTTCCTTCTATCTGTTCGATTTTTTTTCCCTTGGCTTTCCTTACTTTTTAAAAGAGATTTTCATTTCTTGCATTTTTTTGCTTGGTATTCTATTTCCTCCAATTTCTGTTTTCTCCATTTCTTTAAGGGATTTTCTCATATCAAATTTGAGTGCCAATATCATTTTTATGAAATTATTTTTTGTCATTCTCTGCTGTTTCATCTGCTTTGGTGTGCTCATGAGTAGTTCCTATATAGGCCCTAGAGTCTTGTGGTGTCATACTGGTCTTTCTATTATTGAGTGTTTTCTTGTATTGCCATCTTCCCATCACTTCTTCCAGTGGGTGCAGGTGGAGTCTCACTCTCTATCCTATTCTCCCAGTGGGTATAGGTAGGTCAGGAATTAGATGTTTGTATATGTGGATGATCCAAGTTCTCTTGGAGGTCTTTCCTCCAGCAGTGGGCAGGTGATGGGGTCCAAAGATTAGGTGAGTATGGCCTGAAGGGCCCATGTGGATAGGCGGGTTGAGTGTCCTTGGAGCAGACCCACGAAATTCCACAGAGGTGGAGGGGTTGTTGGGCTCACCCTCTGGCCCAATGTTCACCCTTAGCAGTGGGCACAACAGGACAAAGGTAAGGGTAAGGCAGGGTCTATGTGGTGTATGGAGCAGAGTACCAGGGTTGTACTATCCATGGCTAGAATACAGGGGGAGGGAGATGTGGAGCTAACCCAGGGAATTCCCAGGGAAGGGTGTATGTGGTATGATTTTGCCTGAACTGTTCCTCTATCAGAGAGCTAGCGATGGGGTCCAAAGATCAGGTGAGTGCAGCCTCAAGGTGGTCCCTCATATATAGGTGAGTCCAGTCTGCTCAGAGCAAGCCCATTCCCTATGCTGAGATGCCAAGCTCAGTCTTAATGCATGGGAGAGGGGCTGGGCTCTGCCCTGTCCTAACCTATGTTGAGTCCTCATGGAAGCCATTACCTATGAGGAGAAGTGGATTGGGGGTGGGCTAGGGTAGAGGTGAAAGAGGATGGGTGGAGGTGATGGGGGTGGGAGGAAGAACTGTGGTTGGAATGAAAAATGAAAAAAAATACAAAAACTAAAAAAAAGTCTTGCATGTTTTCAAAGGGGCAAAGGCTCTCACCTTAAATTAAGCCAAGGAATGGAACTCTATGTGAAATTAACTTCTCTGGGAATTTGCTCTTGAAGGAGCAGAATTGACTGTGTTGATAGGTCTCCCATGGTACCAAGGTCACCTGTGAGAAAGCTAACAATTTTCATTTTTTTCCCATAGTTCCATAGAGCTGGAAGTTCAGATCTTACCAGTGGCTCAAGATGGAAAATCCTGATCAGATGCAGTTCAATCTGAAGAATATCCTGAAACAGCTGGACCACACTGAGTTGAACAATTTCAAGACTGTCCTAAGGAACTGTTCTCTGTCAAATACACTGAAACAGATCCCCCAGATCACACTGAACCAGGCTGATGGAGTTCAGCTGGCAGAAATTCTCCATGAGTACTGCCCTAATGGTTGGGCAGAGCAAATCACTTTTGAGGTCTTAGAGAAGATGAACCGTACAGATCTAGCTGAGTTAGTAATGAAAAAACTTCAAGGTAAGCAGAGATGTTCCATAGTGTGTCCTAGAAAAAGAGGAATTGTCTTAAAGGTTCTGAACATGTAGAGAAAGGTCAGATATGATGGGTGGTACCTGAAATCCCAGGGCTGGGGTGGTAGGGGCAAAAGAATTGTTTTGAGCTTCAGGCTAGCCTAAAATATATGGTATGTCACTGTTTCTAAAACAGGAATGTTGAGACAGCTCAGCCAATTAAGAGCTTTCCATGAAGGCATAAATACCTGACTCTGGTCCTCAGAATTCATTATTTTTTTTAAAGGGCAAGCATTATAGCATGCATATAATCCCAACACTGGAGGGGTGAAGATAGGAAGATCCCTGGGGCCAGCCTGCCTATCCTACTTGATGTTGAGCTCTTGGCCAATGGGAGACTCTGCCTCAGAAACCAGAAACCAATCTGTATGATACCTGAATAACAAAAATCAAGGTTGTCTATTTGCTCCCCTCCAAACACACCCATGTTCTCTCTCACACACAGATTCTTACTCTTTCTTACTCTCTCACACATAGGAACACACACACACCCACACAGACTCTCTCCCTCACCTCTCCTCCATACACAAACAGAAAACAATGTTTTATTTGTTTGTTTTTGAGACAGGGTTTCTCTTTATTGTTTTGGAGTCTGTCCTGGAACTACCTGTATAGACCAGGCTGGCCTCAAACTCACAGAAATCCACCTGCCTCTGCCTCCCGAGTGCTGGGACTAAAAGCCAACACCCAGCCAGAAAACATTTTTTTTTCTCTTTTTGTTTCAGACAAGGTTTTACTATGTAGCTCTGGCTGTCTTAGAACTCACTATGTATACCAGGCTGGCCTTGAAATCAAAGAGATGTACCTATCTCTGCTTCCTGATTGCTGGGATTAAGGGTGTGTGGTGCCCAGATTCAGAAATTTTTTAAAGAAAAATGCACAGATAGCATTAAAATTTACAAAGGCTGCCTATTTGGACAAATGCTACAGTTCTATAAGTGTAGGGAATACCTGTCTGGGTTGTTAATATCCTTCCAAGGCCTATTAGGGTATTACATATATACCAAGACCCCTTCTCACAGTCTTCTTAAATTGATGCTACTTCTATAAAAGTTGTGATACTAGTTTTTATATTTCTGGATCCCTGTGATTTTTTTTTAAAATTACTATGTGTCTGTTAATGTAAGTCATATGTGTCTAGGTGTCTGCAAAGACAAGAAAAGAGTTTCAGATCCTTGAAGTTCCAGTTACCAGCAGTAACAGATGTCCAATGTAGTGGGAACTAAACATGGGTTCTGTGGAAGAGTTATACATGCTGTTCACTCCTGAGTTATCTATGTAGTCCATGACATTACTCTCTAGAACCATAAATGATGAGTTAAAATATATATACTATTTTATTTTAAATCCTAACATAGATTTCCTTCACCAAATAGTTTGTAAATATGTGCATGCATATTCATACTCTCACATAGGTTAACATATCTACCTTCCTTTTGGTCTGCAGCACTAATAACACTAATGAGACCACCCTAGGAATTTGTTCTAGCATTTTTGTTGTTGACTCTGGTACCCAAATCCCCAAATTCCCATACCAATCAGATGTACAGCATCTCCCTAAACTTGTAACTTTCAAATGACTGCAGACATGGCCAGATGTCCATCATGGAATGAAGTCTCTTAAAATTGAGACCTTTTGCTTTAGACGTGTTGCTTATTCTTAGAGCTGTACTAGAAACTTTATATACACTGGAATCCAGGATTTATAATTGGGGCTAATTAATAAAATATTAGTGTAGGGTTTCACCTAGACATGGGATGCTGAGAACTTATAGCTTATTTGTGAGTTGGAGGGAAAGTGAGCAAGACCTGGCCCGATACCAGAACACATCTCCAACAAAGACAATACCTCCTAATCCTTCCTAAACAGTGCACCAACTGGGAAACAGACACATTCATTGAGTCTACTGGGAACATTCTCATTCAAACCACAAAGACAGACAGACGGACGGATGGATGGATGGACAAAGACGGACGGACGGACACAGGAGGTGGTCGGACAGAGAGACAGGGATACGGAGGACGGAGAGACAGGGACATGGAGGACGGAGAGACAGGGACATGGAGGACGGAGAGACAGGGACATGGAGGACGGAGAGACAGGGACATGGAGGACGGAGAGACAGGGACACGGAGGACAGAGAGACAGGGACACGGAGCACGGAGAGACGGGAATGGACGGACAGACAGGGACAGACAGGGACGGACGGACAGGGACAGACAGGGAGACGGGCACAGAGGAGACAACAGAGACACACACAGGCACACGCAGAGACAGACGACACACGCACGCACGCATGCACGTGCACGCAGAGACAGACGACGCATGTATGCATGTGCACGCAAAAAACAGATGACGCACGCACATGCAGAGATGACAGACAGACGCATACGCACGCATACGCACGCATACGCACGCATACGCACGCATACGCACGCATACGCACGCATACGCACGCATACGCACGCATACGCACGCAGATGCACGCAGATGCACGCAGATGCACGCAGATGCACGCAGATGCACAAATGCTCAGACAGACGCTCAGACAGACGCTCAGACAGACGCTCAGACAGACGCTCAGACAGACGCTCAGACAGACGCTCAGACAGACGCTCAGACAGACGCTCAGACAGACGCTCAGACAGACGCTCAGACAGACGCTCAGACAGACGCTCAGACAGACGCTCAGACAGACGCTCAGACGCTCAGACAGACGCACGCACACGTAGATGCACAGACAGATGCATAGACAGACACACAGATGACAAACACAGACATTCTACACAGACAAACACAGACAGACATTCTACACTCGGACCCACAGACAGACATTCTACACTTGGACACAGAAACAGACAGACAGACACTCGGACACGCAGACAGACAGACACTTGGACACGCAGACAGACACAGACAGACAGACACTTGGACATAGAGACAGACAGACACAGACAGACAGACACTTGGACATAGAGACAGACAGACACAGACACTCGGACACAGAGACAGACAGAGACAGACACTCGGACACAGACAGACAGACACTTGGACACGCAGACAGACACAGACAGACAGACACTCGGACACGCAGACAGACACAGACAGACAGACACTCGGACACACAGACAGACACAGACAGACAGACACTCAGACACGCAGACAGACACAGACAGACAGACACTCGGACATAGAGACAGACAGACACAGACACTCGGACACAGAGACAGACAGAGACAGACACTCGGACACAGACAGACAGACACTCGGACACACAGCCAGACACTCGGACACAGACAGACAGATACACAGACACACAGAGAAGACACACAGACAGACAGACATTAGGACACACACACAGACAGACAGACATTAGGACACACACAAAGACAGACAGACATTTGGACACACAGACAGACTTTGGACACACAGACAGACATTTGGACACACAGACAGACAGATACTCGGACACACGGACACTCGGACACTCGGACACTCGGACACTCGGACACTCGGACACTCGGACACTCGGACACTCGGACACTCGGACACTCGGACACTCGGACACTCGGACACTCGGACACTCGGACACTCGGACACTCGGACACACAGGTACAGAGAGGCAGACAAGCAGACACAGACACACAGGCACACAGGCAGACAGGCACACAGGTATACCATAGACAGGCAGACATACAGACGCAGACAAAACAGGCACACAGGCCGACACAGACACAGACACACACAGAGACAGGGAGACAGAGAGACAGAGAGAGAGACAGAGAGAGACAGAGAGAGAGAGACAGAGAAGAGACAGAGAGAGAGACAGAGAGAGACAGAGAGAGACAGAGAGAGACAGAGAGAGACAGAGAGAGACAGAGAGAGACAGAGAGAGAGACAGAGAGAGAGACAGAGAGAGAGACAGAGAGAGAGACAGAGAGAGAGACAGAGAGAGAGACAGAGAGAGAGACAGAGAGAGAGACAGAGACAGAGACAGAGACAGAGACAGAGACAGAGACAGAGACAGAGACAGAGACAGAGAGAGAGACAGAGAGAGAGACAGAGAGAGAGACAGAGAGAGAGACAGAGAGAGAGACAGAGAGAGAGACAGAGAGAGAGACAGAGAGAGAGACAGAGAGAGAGACAGAGAGAGAGACAGAGAGAGAGACAGAGAGAGAGACAGAGAGAGAGACAGAGAGAGAGACAGAGAGAGAGACAGAGAGAGAGACAGAGAGAGAGACAGAGAGAGAGACAGAGAGAGAGACAGAGAGAGAGACAGAGAGAGAGACAGAGACAGACAGAGAGAGAGACAGAGACAGACAGAGAGACGGAGAGGGGGAGACGGAGAGGGGGAGACGGAGGGAGACAGACAGACGGAGGGAGGGAGGGAGACAGACGGACGGAGGGAGGGAGGGAGACAGACGGACGGAGGGAGGGAGGGAGACAGACGGACGGAGGGAGGGAGGGAGACAGACGGACGGAGGGAGGGAGGGAGACAGACGGACGGAGGGAGGGAGGGAGACAGACGGACAGAGGGAGGGAGGGAGACAGACGGACGGAGGGAGGGAGGGAGACAGACGGACGGAGGGAGGGAGGGAGACAGACGGACGGAGGGAGGGAGGGAGACAGACGGACGGAGGGAGGGAGGGAGACAGACGGACGGAGGGAGGGAGGGAGACAGGGAGACAGGGAGACAGGGAGACGGACAGGGAGAGGGAGACAGGGAGACAGGGAGACAGGGAGACGGACAGGGAGAGGGAGACGGACAGGGAGAGGGAGACGGACAGGGAGAGGGAGACGGACAGGGAGAGGGAGACGGACAGGGAGAGGGAGAGAGGGGGGAGACAGGGGGACTGACTCACAGACTGACTGACCCCCCACACAGACTGACCCCCCACACAGACTGACCCCCCCACACAGACTGACCCCCCACACAGACTGACCCCCCCACACAGACTGACCCCCCCACACAGACTGACCCCCCCACAGACTGACCCCCACACAGACTGACCCCCCCCACAGACTGACCCCCCCACAGACTGACCCCCCACACAGACTGACCCCCACACAGACTGACCCCCCACACAGACTGACCCCCCACACAGACTGACCCCCCACACAGACTGACCCCCCACACAGACTGACCCCCCACACAGACTGACCACCCCCCACACAGACTGACCACCCCCCACACAGACACACACAGGCACACGAGACAGCCAGCCAGCCAGCCAGACCCTCAGAGACACACACACACACACACAAACACACACTGGCACATGAGACAGCCAGCCAGCCAGCCAGACCCTCAGACACACACACACAGGCACACGAGTCAGCCAGCCAGCCAGACCCTCAGACACACACAAACACACACACACACGAGACAGCCAGCCAGACACACACACACATATACACACACACACACACATGAGACAGCCAGCCAGCCAGACAGACAGACAGACACACACACACACACACACACACACGAGACTGACAGCCATCCATCCATCCAGACACACACACACACACACACACACGAAACAGCCAGCCAGCCAGCCATACACACACACACACACACACACACACACGAAACAGCCAGCCAGCCAGACACACACACAAACACACACACGAGACAGCGAGACAGCCAGACAGCCAGACAGCCACACACACATACACACACACACACACACACAGGCACACGAGTCAGCCAGCCAGCCAGACCCTCAGACACACACACACACACACACACACAGGCACACGAGTCAGCCAGCTAGCCAGACCCTCAGACACACACACACACACACACACACAGGCACATGAGTCAGCCAGCCAGCCAGACCCTCAGACACACACACACACACACACACACACAGGCACATGAGTCAGCCAGCTAGCCAGACCCTCAGACACACACACACACACACACACAGGCACACGAGTCAGCCAGCCAGCCAGACCCTCAGACACACACAAACACACACACACACGAGACAGCCAGCCAGCCAGCCAGACACACACACACACACGAGCCAACCAGCCAGATACACACACACACACACACACACACGAGACTGACAGTCAGCCAGCTAGACACACACACACACACACACACGAGACAGATAGCCAGCCAGACACACACACACACAAACACACACACACGAGACAGCCAGCGAGCCACACACACACACACAAACACACACACGAGACAGCCAGACAGCCAGACAGCCACACACACACACACACCACACACACACACACGAGACAGCCAGCCAGCGAACCAGACACACACACATGAGACAGCCAGCCAGCCAGACACACACACACACATACACACACACACACGATACAGCCAGCCAGCCATACACATACACACACACGAGCCAGCCAACCAGCCAGACACACACACACGAGAAAGCCAGCCAGCCAGCCAGCCAGACACACACACACACACACACACACACACACGAGACAGCCAGCCAGCCAGCCATACACACACACACACACACACACACACACACACGAGCCAGCCAGCCAGCCAGACACACACACGAGACAGCCAGCCAGCCAGCCAGATACACACACAAACACACACACACACGAGACAGCCAGCCAGCCAGCCACACACACACACACAAACACACACACGAGACAGCCAGCGAGCCACACACACACACACACACACGAGACAGCCAGACAGCCAGACAGCCAGACAGCCACACACACACACACACACACACACACACACACACACGAGACAGCCAGACAGCCAGACCTCAGACACACACACACACACATACACACACACACACGAGACAGCCAGCCAGCCAACCAGACACACACACACGAGACAGCCAGCCAGCCAGACACACACACACACACACACACACACACACACACGAGACAGCCATCCAGCTAGACACACACACACACACAAACACACACATGAGACAGCCAGACATCCAGACAGACACACACACACAAACACACACGCGAGACAGCCAGACAGCCAGACAGCCACACACACACACACACACGAGACAGCCAGCCAGCCAGACCCTCAGACACACACACACACACACACACGAGACAGCCAGCCAGCCAACCAGACACACACACACAAGACAGCCAGCCAGCCAACCAGACACACACACACGAGACAGCCAGCCAGCCAGCCAGACACACACACACACACACACGATACAGCCAGCCAGCCATACACATACACACACACAAGCCAGCCAACCAGCCAGGCACACACACACGAGACAGCCAGCCAGCCAGCCACACACACACACACACACGATACAGCCAGCCAGCCAGCCATACACACACACACACACACACACACACACACAAACACATACACATGAGACAGCCAGCCAGCCAGACACACACACACACACACACACACAAACACACACACACGAGACAGCCAGCCAGCCAGCCAGCCACACACACACACACACAAACACACACACGAGACAGCCAGCCAGCCAGACCCTCAGACACACACACACACAGACGAGATAGCCAGCTAGCCAGCCAGCCAGACACACACACACACACACACACACACGAGACAGCCAGCCAGCCAGACACACACACACGAGACTGACAGCCAGTCAGCCAGCCAGACACAAACACACACACACACACACACACACACACACGAGACAGCCAGCCAGCCAGACACACACACACATGAGACAGACAGACATCCACACACACACACACACACACACACGAGACAGACAGCCAGCCACACACACACAAGACAGACAGCCAGCCACACACACACGAGACAGACAGCCAGCCACACACACACGAGACAGACAGACACACAAACACACACACACATGAGACAGACAGCCACACACACACACAATGAGACAGCCAGCCAGCCACACACACACACACACACACACACACACACGAGACAGACAGACAGACACAAACACACACATGAGATAGCCACACAGACACACACACGAGACAGGCAGACACAGCAGACACAGACACACGAGACAGGCAGACACAGACACACGGGACAGGCGGACACAGACGCACGAGACAGGCGGACACAGACGCACGAGACAGGCGGACACAGACGCACGAGACAGGCGGACACAGACGCATGAGACAGGCGGACACAGACGCACAAGACGGACAGGCGGACACAGACGCACGAGACGGACAGGCGGACACAGACGCACGAGACGGACAGGCGGACACAGACGCACGAGACGGACAGGCGGACACAGACACACGAGACGGACAGGCGGACACAGAGAGAGACGGACAGGCAGACACAGAGAGAGACGGACAGGCAGACACAGAGAGAGACGGACAGGCAGACACAGAGAGAGACGGACAGGCAGACACAGAGAGAGACGGACAGGCAGACACACAGAGAGACGGACAGGCAGACACACAGAGAGACGGACAGGCAGACACACAGAGAGACGGACAGGCAGACACACAGAGAGACGGACAGGCAGACACACAGAGAGACGGACAGGCAGACACACAGAGAGACAGATAGACACAGAGACGGACGGGCACGCAGACACACAGAGAGACGGACAGGCAGACACACAGAGAGACAGATAGACACAGAGATGGACGGGCACGCAGACGGACGGGCACGCAGACGGACGGGCACGCAGACGGACGGGCACGCAGACGGACGGGCACGCAGACGGACGGGCACGCAGACGGACGGGCACGCAGACGGACGGGCACGCAGACGGACGGGCACGCAGACGGACGGGCACGCAGACGGACGGGCACGCAGACGGACGGGCACGCAGACGGACGGGCACGCAGACGGACGGGCACGCAGACGGACGGGCACGCAGACGGACGGGCACGCAGACAGACGGGCACGCAGTCACGCAGTCACGCAGACACGCAGTCACGCAGACACGCAGTCACGCAGACACGGATGGACACAGACGGACGGACATGGACGGACGGACGGACACGGACAGACTCGGACGGATGGACGGACATGGACGGACGGACACGGATGGACACGGACGGACACGGATGGACATGGATGGACGGATGGATGGACATGGACGGATGGACACGGATGGACGGACACAGACGCAGACAGACAGACACGGACAGACAGGCACAGGCACAGGCCCAGGCCCAGACCCAGGCCCAGAGACCCAGACACACAGAGACACACACAGACCCAGAGACACACACAGACCCAGAGACACACACAGACCCAGAGACACACACAGACCCAGAGACACACACAGACCCAGAGACACACACAGACAGACACTCAGACAGACAGACACTCAGACAGGCAGACACTCAGACAGACAGACACTCAGACAGACAGACACTCAGACAGACAGACACTCAGACAGACAGACACTCAGACAGACAGACACTCAGACAGAGTGATAGACAGACACTCAGACAGACACTCAGACAGAGTGACAGACACACATTCAGACAGACAGACACTCAGACAGACAGACACTCAGACAGAGTGATAGACAGACACTCAGACAGACACTCAGACAGAGTGACAGACACACATTCAGACAGACAGACACTCAGACAGACAGACACTCAGACAGACAGACAGACACTCAGACAGACAGACACTCAGACAGAGTGATAGACAGACACTCAGACAGACACTCAGACAGAGTGACAGACACACATTCAGACAGACAGACACTCAGACAGACAGACACACATTCAGACAGATGCACAGACCGATACACAGACCGATACACAGACCGATACACAGACACACATTCAGACACACATTCAGACACACACTCAGACACACACACTCAGACACACACACTCAGACACACACACTCAGACACAACCCAGACACAACCCAGACACGCACTCAGACACGCACTCAGACACGCACTCAGACACGCACTCAGACACGCACTCAGACACGCACTCAGACACGCACTCAGACACGCGCACTCAGACACGCGCACTCAGACACGCGCACTCAGACACGCACACTCAGACACGCGCACTCAGACACGCACACTCAGACACGCACACTCAGACACGCACACTCAGACACGCACACTCAGACACGCACACTCAGACACACACAACCCAGACACACACACCCAGACACACACACCCAGACACACACACCCAGACACACACACCCAGACACACACACCCAGACACACACACCCAGACACACACACCCAGACACACACACCCAGACACACACACCCAGACACACACACCCAGACACACACACCCAGACACACACACCCAGACACACACACCCAGACACACACACCCAGACACACACACCCAGACACACACACCCAGACACACACACCCAGACACACACACACAGACACACACACACAGACACAGGCAGACACACACACAGAGACAGGCAGACACACACACAGAGACAGGCAGACACACACACAGAGACAGGCAGACATACACACACACAGACAGGCAGACATACACACACACAGACAGGCAGACATACACACACACAGACAGGCAGACATACACACAGACAGGCAGACAGGCAGACATACACACAGACAGGCAGTCAGTCAGACAGACATTCTGACACACACACTGAAGGTCAGATAGGCAGACTTTCAGACACACACACAGACAGATATACCACACACAGACCACACACCACACACAGAGACACACCACACACAGGCCGACACACCACAGACGACAGAGCACACACAGACGACAGAGCACACACAGACGACAGAGCACACACAGACGACAGAGCACACACAGACGACAGAGCACACACAGACGACAGAGCACACACAGACGACAGAGCACACGCAGACGACAGAGCACACGCAGACGACAGAGCACACACAGACGACAGACAGACACAGAGACGACAGACAGACACAGAGACGACAGACAGACACAGAGACGACAGACAGACGCAGAGACGGACGACAGACAGACGCAGAGACGGACGACAGACAGACGCAGAGACAGACGACAGACAGACGCAGAGACAGACGACAGACAGACGCAGAGACAGACGCACAGAGACAGACGCAGAGACAGACACACAGAGACAGGCGCAGAGACAGACGCACAGAGACAGGCGCACAGACAGACGCGCAGAGACAGACGCGCAGAGACAGACGCGCAGAGACAGACGCGCAGAGACAGACGCGCAGAGACAGACGCGCAGAGACAGACGCGCAGAGACAGACGCGCAGAGACAGACGCACAGAGACAGACGCACAGAGACAGACACTCAGACACAGAGACAGACACTCAGACACAGAGACAGACACTCAGACACAGAGACAGACACTCAGACACAGAGACAGACACTCAGACACAGAGACAGACACTCAGACACAGAGACAGACACTCAGACACAGAGACAGACACTCAGACACAGAGACAGACACTCAGACACAGAGACAGACACTCAGACACACAGACAGATATTCAGACACACAGACAGATATTCAGACACACAGATATTCAGACACACAGACAGATATTCAGACACACAGACAGATATTCAGACACACAGACAGATATAGACAGATATTCAGACACACAGACAGATATTCAGACACACAGACAGATATTCAGACACACAGACAGATATAGACAGATATTCAGACACACAGACAGATATTCAGGCACACAGACAGATATTCAGGCACACAGACAGATATTCAGACACACAGACAGATATTCAGACACACAGACACACAGATAGACATTTAGACACACAGACAGACATTTAGATACACAGACAGACATTTAGACACACAGACAGACATTTAGACACACAGACAGACAGGATCACAGACAGACAGGATCACAGACAGACAGGATCACAGACAGACAGGATCACAGACAGGATCACAGACTCACAGAGAGACACACACAGAGAGACAGACTCAAAGGCAGGCAGAGACTCACAGGCAGGCAGAGACTCACAGGCTGGCAGAGACTCACAGGCAGGCAGAGACTCACAGGCAGGCAGACTCACAGAAAGAAACCCAGACAGACAGACAGACCCAGACAGAAAGACAGACCCAGACAGACAGACAGACCCAGACAGACAGACAGACACACTCACAAACACACAGTCAGAAGCAGACACACCCACAGACAGACAAGACAGACACACCCACAGACAGACAAACCCACGACAGACAGACAGACTCACAGACAGCCAGACATTCAGACACACACAAAGACAGGCCGATATTCAGACAGACAGATTCACAGAGAGACTCAGAAACACAGAGACTCACCAACAGAGAGACTCACCGACAGACAGAGAGACTCACCGACAGACTCACCGACAGAGAGACTCACCGACAGAGAGACTCACCGACAGACAGAGAGACTCAAAGACAGAGAGACTCAAAGACAGAGAGACTCAAAGACAGAGAGACTCAAAGACAAGAGATAGACAGAGAGACTCACCACAGACAGACAGAGAGACTCACCACGGACAGACAGACTCACCACAGACTCAAGACTCACCACAGACTCAAGACTCACCACAGACTCAAGACTCTCAGACAGACAGACACACAGACAGATGCCTCACAGACAGACAGACGCCTCACAGACAGACAGAGAGATGCCTCACAGAGAGACAGACAGACGCCTCACAGAGAGACAGACAGACCCAGACATACAGAGAGACAGACAGACAGACCCAGACACACAGAGACAGACAGACAGACCCAGACACACAGAGACAGACAGACCCAGACACACAGAGAGACAGAAAGAAACAGACAGAGACAGAGAGACAGAAACAGACACAGAGAGACAGACACAGAGACACAGAGACAGGCAGAAACAGACACAGAGACACAGAGAGACAGACAGAGACACAGAGACAGACAGAAACAGACAGACAGACACAGAGACACAGAGACAGACAGAAACAGACAGACACAGAGACACAGAGACAGACAGAAACAGACAGACACAGAGACACAGAGACACCGACAAACAAGACAGACACACCCACAGACAGACATACCCACAGACAGACACACTCACAGACAGACACACTCACAGACAGACAGACACAAACACCCACAATAGACACAAACACCCACAACAGACAGACTCACAGACAGCCAGACATTCAGACACACACAAAGACATGCCAACATTCAGACAGACAGATTCACAGAGAGTCTCAGAGAGACACACATAGAGACTCTCCGACAGAGAGACTCTCCGACAGACAGACACACCGACAGACAGACACACCAACAGACAGACACACCGACAGACTGACACACCGACAGACTGACACACCGACAGACTGACACACCGACAGACTGACACACCGACAGACTGACACACCGACAGACTGACACACCGACAGACTGACACACCGACAGACTGACACACCGACAGACTGACACACCGACAGACTGACACACCGACAGACTGACACACCGACAGACCTGACACACCGACAGACCTGACACACCGACAGACCTGACACACTGACACACCGACAGACCTGACACACCGACACACCGACAGACCAGACACACCGACACACCGACAGACCAGGCAGAGAGACACACCGACAGACCAGGCAGACAGACACACCGACACACATTCAGACACACCGACACACATTCAGACACACCGACACACATTCAGACACACCGACACAGACTGTTTGACAGACACACACAGATTTTTTTGACATACACACACACAAACAGACAGACTGGCAGACAGAGTCAGTCTGACATTGAGACACACACTCTCAAGGACAGATAGGTAGACATTCAGACACCATAGAGAGACAGAGAGGCAGACATTCAGACACTCACACACACACAGAAAGACAGGCAGGCTTTCAGACACAAACACACAGAGAAAGACAGGCAGACTTTCAGACACACACACAGACCGACACACCACACACAGACTGACAGAGTACACACAGATGACAGACAGAACACACACAGACGACAGACAAGAACACACACAGACGACAGACAAGAACACACACAGACGACAGACAAGAACACACACAGACGACAGACCCACAGACAGAGACAGACACACAGACAGAGACAGACACACAGACAGAGACAGACACACAGAGGCAGACACACAGACAGACATTCAGACACACAGACACACAGACAGACATTCAGACACACAGACAGAATCACAGACACACAGACAGAATCACAGACACACAGACAGAATCACAGACACACAGACAGAATCACAGACACACAGACAGAATCACAGACACACAGACAGACTCACAGACACACAGACAGACTCACAGACACACAGACAGACTCACAGACACACAGACTCACAGACACACAGACTCACAGACACACAGACACACAGACTCACAGGCAGAGAGGAGACTCACAGGCAGAGAGGAGACTCACAGGCAGAGAGGAGACTCACAGGCAGAGAGGAGACTCACAGGCAGAGAGGAGACTCACAGGCAGAGAGACTCACAGGCAGAGAGACTCACAGGCAGAGAGACTCACAGGCAGAGAGACTCACAGGCAGAGAGACTCACAGGCAGAGAGACTCACAGGCAGAGAGACTCACTCACAGACTCACTCACAGACTCACTCTCTCACAGACACACAGACTCAGACACACAGACTCACAGACACAGAGACTCACAGGCAGAGACTCACAGGCAGAGAGGAGACTCACAGGCAGAGAGGAGACTCACAGGCAGAGAGGAGACTCACAGGCAGAGAGGAGACTCACAGGCAGAGAGGAGACTCACAGGCAGAGAGGAGACTCGCAGACTCACTCTCTCGCAGACTCACTCTCTCGCAGACTCACTCTCTCGCAGACTCACTCTCTCGCAGACTCACTCTCTCGCAGACTCACTCTCTCGCAGACTCACTCTCTCGCAGACTCACTCTCTCGCAGACTGACTCACTCGCAGACTGACTCACTCGCAGACTGACTCTCAGGCAGACTGACTCTCAGGCAGACTGACTCTCAGGCAGACTGACTCTCAGGCAGACTGACTCTCAGGCAGACTGACTCTCAGGCAGACTGACTCTCAGGCAGACTGACTCTCAGGCAGACTGACTCTCAGGCAGACTGACTCTCAGGCAGACTGACTCTCAGGCAGACTGACTCTCAGGCAGACTGACTCTCAGGCAGACTCTCAGACTCACTGACTCACTCACTGACTCACTGACTCACTGACTGACTCACTCACTGACTCACTGACTCACTGACTCACTGACTCACTGACTGACTCACTGACTGACTCACTGACTGACTCACTGACTGACTCACTGACTGACTCACTGACTGACTCACTGACTGACTCACTGACTCACTCACTGACTGACTCACTGACTCACTCACTGACTCACTCACTGACTCACTCACTGACTCACTGACTGACTGACTGACTGACTGACTGACTGACTCACTCACTCACTCACTCACTCACTGACTGACTGACTGACTGACTGACTGACTCACTCACTCACTGACTGACTCACTCACTGACTCACTGACTGACTGATTCACTGACTGACTGACTGACTCACTCACTGACTCACTGACTGACTGATTCACTCACTGACTGACTGACTCACTCACTGACTCACTCACTGACTCACTGACTGACTGATTCACTGACTCACTGACTGACTGACTCAAAGTCAAACTCACAGAATCACAGACTCAAAGTCAAACTCACAGACTCACAGACAGACTAAGTCAAACTCACAGACTCACAGACAGACTCAAAGTCAAACAGACTCACAGACAGACAGACTCAGTCTCACAGACAGACAGACTCAGTCTCACAGACAGACAGACTCAGTCTCACAGACAGACAGACTCAGTCTCACAGACAGACAGACTCAGTCTCACAGACAGATATATTCACCATCTCTCAGTCTCTCAGCTCTCAGACAGACTCTCAGACAGACAGACTCTCAGACAGACAGACTCTCAGACAGACAGACTCTCAGACAGACAGACTCTCAGACAGACAGACTCTCAGACAGACAGACTCTCAGACAGACAGACTCTCAGACAGACAGACTCTCAGACAGACAGACTCTCAGACAGACAGACTCTCAGACAGACAGACTCTCAGACAGACAGACTCTCAGACAGACAGACTCTCAGACAGACAGACTCTCAGACAGACAGACTCTCAGACAGACAGACTCTCAGACAGACAGACTCTCAGACAGACAGACTCTCAGACAGACAGACTCTCAGACAGACAGACTCTCAGACAGACTCTCCGACAGACAGGCAGACAGAGGGACACTGAGCACAGGGAGACAGAGGGACACTGAGCACAGGGAGACAGGGACACAGACACACAGACAGGGAGACCGACAGACAGACAGAGACCGACAGACACACAGACACAGAGACAAGAGACAGACACACAGACACAGAGAAAACAGACAGAGACAGACACACAGACAGATACAGACCCAATGATGGAGACAGACAGAGACTGACCCAACGATGGAGACAGAAACACAGACAGATATTGAGATACACAGACAGACATTCAGACACACAAACAAACACATACACACAGACACACAGACAGACATTCAGACACACAGACAGACTCACAGACAGACAGACTCACAGACAGACTCACAGACAGACAGACTCACAGACAGACAGACTCAGAGAGACAGACTCACAGAGAGACACACACAGACACACATAGGCAGACAGACACACATAGGCAGACAGACACACATAGGCAGACAGACACACATAGGCAGACAGACACACATAGGCAGACAGACACACATAGGCAGACAGACACACATAGGCAGACAGACACACATAGGCAGACAGACACACATAGGCAGACAGACACACATAGGCAGACAGACACACATAGGCAGACAGACTCACCGGCAGACAGACTCACAGCGAGAGAGGCTCACAGCGAGAGAGGCTCACAGCGAGAGAGGCTCACAGCAAGGATCATCGAGAGACAGACAGACAGACCTAGACACACAGAGATATAGATAGACCCAGACACACAGAGAGATAGACAGACCCAGATGTACAGGCAGACAGACAGACCTAGACACACAGAGACAGGCAGACAGACACTGAGCACAGAGAGACAGGCAGACAGACACTGAGCACAGAGAGACAGGCAGACAGGCAGACACTGAGCACAGAGAGACAGGCAGACAGGCGGGCACTGAGCACAAAGAGACAGGCAGACAGGTGGGCACTGAGCACAGAGAGAGACAGCACACAGGGAGACAGACATACATACAGACAGGCAGACATTCAGACACACACACACACAGATGCAGACAGGAAGACTTTCAGACAAGACAGACAGACTCACAGAGAGACTCACAGAGAGACTCACAGAGAGACTCACAGGCAGACTCTCAGGCAGACTCTCAGGCAGACTCTCAGGCAGACTCTCAGGCAGACTCTCAGGCAGACTCTCAGGCAGACTCTCAGGCAGACTCTCAGGCAGACTCTCAGGCAGACTCTCAGGCAGACTCAGACAAGTCACAGACAGACTCACAGCCAGACAAGTCACAGACAGGCTCACAGCCAGACAAGTCACAGACAGACAGGCTCACAGACATACAAGTCACAGACAGACCGGCTCACAGACACACAGACTCACAGACAGACCGGCTCACAGGCAGACAGGCTCACAGGCAGACAGGCTCACAGGCAGACCGGCTCACAGGCAGACCGGCTCACAGGCAGACCGGCTCACAGGCAGACCGGCTCACAGGCAGAGAACTCGGCTCACAGGCAGAGAACTCGGCTCACAGGCAGAGAACTCGGCTCACAGGCAGAGAACTCGGCTCACAGGCAGAGAACTCGGCTCACAGGCAGAGAACTCGGCTCACAGGCAGAGAACTCGGCTCACAGGCAGAGAACTCGGCTCACAGGCAGAGAACTCGGCTCACAGGCAGACAACTCGGCTCACAGGCAGACAACTCGGCTCACAGGCAGACAACTCGGCTCACAGGCAGACAACTCGGCTCACAGGCAGACAACTCGGCTCACAGGCAGACAACTCGGCTCACAGGCAGACAACTCGGCTCACAGGCAGACAACTCGGCTCACAGGCAGACAACTCGGCTCACAGGCAGACAACTCGGCTCACAGGCAGACAACTCGGCTCACAGGCAGACAACTCGGCTCACAGGCAGACAACTCGGCTCACAGGCAGAGAACTCGGCTCACAGGCAGACAACTCGGCTCACAGGCAGACAACTCGGCTCACAGGCAGACAACTCGGCTCACAGGCAGACAACTCGGCTCACAGGCAGACAACTCGGCTCACAGGCAGACAACTCGGCTCACAGGCAGACAACTCGGCTCACAGGCAGACAACTCGGCTCACAGGCAGACAACTCGGCTCACAGGCAGACAGGCTCACAGGCAGACAGGCTCACAGGCAGACAGGCTCACAGGCAGACAGGCTCACAGGCAGACAGGCTCACAGGCAGACAGGCTCACAGGCAGACAGGCTCACAGGCAGACGACTCGACTCACAGGCAGACGACTCGACTCACAGGCAGACGACTCGACTCACAGGCAGATGACTCACAGACAGACGACTCACAGACTCACAGAGAGAGAGAGAGACAGACTCACAGGCTCACACACACAGAGAGAGAGACAGACTCACAGGCTCACACACACAGAGAGAGAGACAGACTCACAGGCTCACACAGAGAGAGAGAGAGAGAGACAGACTCACAGGCTCACACACACACAGAGAGAGAGACAGACTCACAGGCTCACACACACAGAGAGACAGACACAGACAGGCTCACAGACATAGAGACAGACACAGACAGGCTCAGACAGGCAGACTCAGACAGGCAGACTCAGACAGGCAGACTCAGACAGGCAGACTCACTCAGACAGGCAGACTCACTCAGACAGGCAGACTCACTCAGACAGGCAGACTCACTCAGACAGGCAGACTCACTCAGACAGGCAGACTCACTCAGACAGGCAGACTCACTCAGACAGGCAGACTCACTCAGACAGGCAGACTCACTCAGACAGGCAGACTCACTCAGACAGGCAGACTCACTCAGACAGGCAGACTCACTCAGACAGGCAGACTCACTCAGACAGGCAGACTCACTCACAGGCAGACTCACTCACAGGCAGGCAGACAGGCAGACTCACTCACAGGCAGGCAAACAGACACACAGACAGGCAGGCAGACAGACACACAGGCAGGCAGACACACAGGCAGGCAGGCAGGCAGACAGACAGGCAGACAGGCAGGCAGACAGACACACAGGCAGACAGACCCACCCACAGACATTCAGACAGACCCACCCACAGACATTCAGACAGACACACAGTCACGGAGACATTCAGACAGACACACAGTCACGGAGACATTCAGACAGACACACAGTCACGGAGACATTCAGACAGACACACAGTCACGGAGACATTCAGATAGACACACAGTCACGGAGACATTCAGACACACACACGCACAGAGACAGGCAGACATTCAGACACACACACACACAGAGACAGGCAGACATTCAGACACACACACACACAGAGACAGGCAGACATTCAGACACACACACACACACACACACACAGAGACAGGCAGACATTCAGACACACACACACACACACACACAGAGACAGGCAGACATTCAGACACACACACACACACAGACAGGAAGACATTCAGACACACACACACAGAGACAGGCAGACATTCAGACACACACACACACACAGAGACAGGCAGACATTCAGACACACACACACACACACAGAGACAGGCACACCACACACAGACATTCAGACATTCAGACACACAGACAGACATTCAGACATTCAGACACACAGACAGACATTCAGACATTCAGACACACAGACAGACATTCATTCAGACACACAGACAGACATTCATTCAGACACACAGACAGACATACACACACACAGAGACAGACATACACACACACACACAGACAGACACAGAGTAACAGACAGACACAGACTCAAAGACAGACAGACAGACGATAGGACACACTGACTGACAGACAGATAGGACACACACAGACAGACAGCCAGACAGCCAGACAGGATACTCATAGACAGACAGACAGACTGGCAGGATACACACAGCCAGCCAGCCAGCCAGGCAGGACACACACAGACAGACAGACAGGCCATACACAGACAGACAGGCAGGACACACACACAGACAGACAGACAGGAAACACACAGAACAGACAGACAGGACACAACAAAGACAGACAGACAGACAGACAGACAGGAGACACACAGAACAGAGACAGGACACAACACAGACAGACAGACAGGACACAGACAGACAGACAGACAGGACACAGACAGACAGACAGACAGACAGGACACTCTCAGACAGACAGGACACTCTCAGACAGACAGGATAGGACACACACAGATGACAGACGGGCAGCCAGCCAGCCAGACAGGACACACATGGACAACAGATGGACAGCCAGCCAGCCAGACAGGACACAGACAGAAAGACAGACAGACAGGCCAGCCAGCCAGACAGGACACAGACAGAAAGACAGACAGACAGGACACAGATGGACAGACAGACAGGACACACATGGACAGACATGACACACACACGGACAGACAGACATGACACACACATGGACAGACAGACATGATACACACACAGACAGACACGACACACACAGACAGACATGACACACACAGACAGACAGACAGATACAGACTGACCCACACTGACAGACAGACACAGACTGATTGACCCACACTGACACTGACAGACACACAGACTGACCGACCCACACTGACAGAGACACAGACCAAGACACACTGACACTCACAGACAGAGACCAAGACACACTGACACTCACAGACACAGACCAAGACACACTGACACACATAGACACAGACCAAGACACACTGACACACACAGACACAGACCAAGACACACAGACACACACAGACTGACCGACCCACACAGACAAGACACAGACAGATACACACAGACTGACCCACACAGACACACACAGACAAGACAGACACAGACTGACTGACCCACACTGACAGACACACAGACAGACTGACCCCATTACATCAACCTAGAGTGAGAGGGGTGTAAACATTCTGGGGTCTGCATTCTGAAAGATGCAAATGCCTTTTGCTTCTTTTTTTTCAGGTTCACCATTAAAAACACATGGTAGAAGGGAGTCTTCTTTGGTATTAAGTAAGTTTCTTGTGGATAATTTGTGAATGGGAATTGAATCATCTGCTAGAGCATGCTGTCTTCCCAGTGCTATGTCGTGGTTTTATAGTTCACATTGTTTCTTTTGTCCCACAACTCTCCTCCTTCTCTTGGATCTTACATTCTTTCTATGCTCTCTTCTGCAATGTCCCCCAAGCCTTGGGAGAGGTGATATAGATGTCACTTTAGGGCTGAGCTTCATACAATGGTCACTTATCCACAGCACCAAGCTATAACTCTCTAGTTGACCACCATTCACTAACAAAAGCTGACTTAGAGCAAAGATCAATAAACTATATAGAGTTGTGAAAGCCAAATACAGACCCCATCATACATTGTTTACTAAGACCCACAAGCTTAGATTCCTTTCTACAATGTTTACACTTTTGTTTTATTTGTCTGTATGTGTATGGCATGCATGCATGTGACATGACATGCATACAGATGTCAGAGGGAACCCTGAAAATTCAGCTCTGAATTTTCCATCTTCTGCCATGTAGCTTCTACATCATACTCTGGCTAACAGACTTTGTGGCAGCTGTCTTTATCTGCTCATCTATCTTGCCATCCCAATTTTTGTAATTCTTTTAGTAGTAGAATAAAAAGGGAAATGCTTCAGAAAGGCATGTGGAGTTCAAACTCCAGTATCAGATTTTGTAGGATGCTTCTTGTTTTATTTTTGATATTGTTGGGACAGGTTCTTTCCATGTAGCTCAGGTTGACTTTGAACTCAAAATCCTCCTGCCACAGTCACCCCAATGCTAGCATTATGGCCATGTGCCCAATCATCAAACAGATTTTATATGAAAACAGAATTCCCATTTGCTTTTATTACCTGTAGTTGCCTTTCCACAGAAATTAAAGAGAATGGACAAAGCCATGTGGGTTAAAAAGCAGAAACTATTTACTGTAGGCCCATTGAATGGACAATGATTAACTGGCCCTGGCTGTCTTAGTTTCCTTTCCCATGGATGTGTTAAAAATCTTGACCGTGGTAACTTAAGGGAGAAGGGGCTTATTGGAGCACATAATTTCCAGTTGTAGTTCAATGTGGCAGAGAATTTATAAAGTCAGGAGCCTGAGAGAAGTGATCACATTACACCCACTGTCAAGAGCAAAGTGCAGGGACAATTGCTCAGCCTTCAAGAACATTTACTGCTTTTCCAGAGGACCTGAGTTGGGTTACCTCAGCACCCACATCAGGAAACAACCGCCTGTAACTCAATCTCCCAGGAATCCCACAACTCCTGGAGCACCTGCACATTAATAAAATAAAAATGTAAAAGAGAACAATGAATTAATACATGCATGCCAGCACTCAGCTTGTTCTTTCCATTTTATAGAGTTCAGGACTCCCTGTTCAGGGAAGCATCCCACCACAATTCTGATGGATCTTTCCATACTAATTAACCATAATCAAGGTAACCACTCACATGCAGTTTTAGAGGCTTTTAATCTAGACAACCTCTCATAGCTGTGCCCAGACATTTGTTTCCTTTATGTTTTGATGACCATGTTAGCTATCATAAGGATTTGGGATATCAAGGATTTTTCCAATTTTCTTTTATTGACATTGCTAGTGTACTATAAACTGTGACTTGGGCTCAAAGCAGCAGTAACTAGAAGATGGTTTAGAAGGTCCCATGACCATTCAGGCCTAAGCCCGGACCATCAACTGCTTCTAAGGATGTGTTAGTGGATCTTACAGTATCAGAACTGAAATTTGACAAGGTTCAAGGAATTGGACCTGCTACAAGGTAGATGGTAAACTAGATATTCAGACTGAACCAGCCCTGGATAAGATGTTTGTTCAAAATGTTTTGTGAAGAAAGTTTGAGTTTATTGAAGGTGCAGAATACCATGGCTGTTTAATAGACAAATAACCTCTGTGATGGTTGTATCTAGATTAAGCAATCTATCGCCAGCCACATTTGAACCCAAGAACTTATTTATAACATAAATAAGTTTGTTCCTTTTTTCCAAGTGTCTTGCTGTATAGACCAGACTGGTCCCAGATTTGAAAACCCCCTGCATCTACTGCATAAGTTCTGAAATTAGAAGAATGTACCACCATGTTTGATTTAAGTTTGGATCTTGTACATTTCATATTTAACATTTCATATTTGGAATTTGTTTAATTTTATTTCACTTGTATATGTCCATGGAGATGCACTCCCATGGACATGAAAACCAGAGGAGAACAAGGGGCACTTGTTGCTTTATTCCCTTGAGATTTGATCTCATACTGAACCTTGGGCTAGGCACCTATGAACTAGTAAGCCACACTAGCTCTCTTGTCTCTACCTCTCACCACACTGGGGTTATAAGTTCATGACCAAGCTCAGGTTTTTACATGGATGTCTGGGATTTGAACTCTGGTCTTCATGCTTGCACAACAAGCACTCTTAACCACCAACTCATCTCCCTAGCATCTTTAAAACTTACTCTCACCTCTATCATTGTGTCTGAACAGTGTTTCCACTAAACACATCTCAGAGAGCCTCACCTCCAGACTTGATTGCTAACTGGCCATTTCTCAGCACATTGTACTGTCTGACTGTCTCCTTGTTTCTGGCCAGCAAGTCCCCTCCTGAAATCTTGCTGATGAATGGTTCCATAAGGGAATCTTCCCTAAATCTCAGATTCTTGTGACAGATTCCCTCCTGGATATTTCCCCAAAATTTCCCCAGATCCCTTTAACTGTGAGTGTGTGCGTGTTCTTCTGAGTTCAGGCTTGTGCATGCCACAGCCACATCTGGAGATAAAGAGGACAGCATCAGGTGTTAATCCTGTCCTTTCACCTGATGTGAGGCAGGTCTCTTGTTTGCTGCTGTGCTCCAGGATAGATGAATCACTAGCTTCAAAGATTCTCCTGTCTCCATCTCCAACCTCACCAGAGGAGCACTGGGGTTCCAGATGTTTCCTACCATCTCCAGCTTTCTGTGGATTTCTTGGTGTGCAAACTGAGATGCTTACACCTTGACACCAAGTGTTCTACCCATTGGGCCTTCTCTTTGGCTCTATAACTCACCTATGCATGACCTAATGTTTAGCTTCAAATCTTCCTTTTATTGAGACACATACTATCCTGTTCTGGTTTTTTCATTCCAGACTTCAGGAAGTTCCTCCACAAGGCTTGTTAATGCCTTTAGGGATGGCCTTATGTGCCTCTGTTGCTCATACCATGAAACATCACATGCTGTGTAACACTTTGGTCAGTGGTGGGACACATAGGATAGTGGTCTCATATGATTATCCTGGGACTGGAAACTTCCTTTCAGATGACATCAGAGACATTTTAACATAGCAATGCAAAGACTACCTCACATGTTAGAGGTGGTTCTGGTACAAGTAAACTTATCATACTGCTAGTAGAATTAAAGTATAGAATGTACACTTATGCACAGTGCCATGGCACTTGTAATGAATTTATCATGCTATTCATTTATCCCTGCAGTATATATTTTCTACCTAGAAAGGGGTGTGCTCTGGCATAAGTAAACCTACATATCCATGTGGTTGCAGAAACCAGAGGTCAATGCCTACTGCCTTCTGTTGCTCTTCACCTTATTCCTTTGTTTTTATTTATTCTCACTTTTTATTCCTAGAGAATTTCCTATATTTTGGTCACATCCACCCTCTCACCCAAACTTCTCCCAGATCCATCTGTCCTATCTTACACACTCAAACTATGCCCTTCTTTTAACCCATCAAGTACAGCTTGTGCTAACCACATACTCTTAAATACATGGCCTCCCACTGGAACATGGTGAACCTATCAGGAGCCACACCCTTAAAGAAAAGTAATTCTCCATCTGCCCTCAGCTATCAATTGCTAACTGTTTCATAGCTCTCTAAGGATTCTGTGTTCATCTCCCCTCTCCCTGCTGTATTTTGTCTAACCTAAGTCTGTGATTCTGCCTCCACCACAGTGAGTTCATATGTAACTTCCCTGCTGTGTCCAGAAAACATTTTCCATCCACCAACTGTGACTCTTACAAACTGTCTACCTCTTCTCACGCAATGATCCCTAAGCCTTGAGAGGGAAAGGGTGTGATAATAGGTGACCTATGAAGGAATGAACACAGTCTTATTTTCTGTGCCTTGGCCACTTGTTCTGCGTCAGTCACCACTTAACAAGAAGTTTCTCTGATAAGGGTTGACTAATGCATTAATCTATGTCATTTTCTATGCACTAATGTCATTTTCTGAAATGAAGTCTGGAGTTGCCAGTGTGGCTAAACTGTCTGTTCAGTGAGCTCCTGGGATCCTCCTGACTCCCATCTCCCCAACACTGGGAACATACAGATGTGTACTTCTGCACCATAAATAGGTGCTGGGATTGAGAAATTGCTTCTCTATCCTTCTCGAGCATGCACTTTAGCAACTGAACCACTTCCTCAGTCCCTTCTACTACTTCTGTAAAGTGATCTGCAATATTATTGGTAATAAGGAATTGGGGCAGATGTTTTCAGGTTCTTGATCTCATACCCAAAGTATTAAAAATAGGGGCTCATACATATTTGCAAAATAAGCAAGATGACTATATTCAAAACAAAGCAATAGTGTGAGATAATACAGAGGAATGAAACATCAGATTAACAGCAGACAGCATGAGTTCTCAAGAACCCTAATTTTCCTTATGGCTTCCTTTTATGGTCTTAAGAGAAGGAGGTGCTAGTTACTAAGGGGTGTAGTTTGAGTGGTTCTCTGTTTTGAAAGATTGGTCATATTTATTTTTCCCACTGTATATGGCCCTTAGCATAATGTATCTGATTTTAATTATATGCATGCCCAATTATGTATAGGCATTTGATGATAAATAGGGAATTCTCCTTAAAAGATAACTATTAGAGGACAAAGTTTTACCTCCCTGCATATGCACCAAAAACCAGTTCAGGCCAAATCAGCCTTTCTAATCTTTTTACCTAGATACATTGGAATACACTTGACTAGAGACTACACTTTTGATTATTATCTAGGGTAAGGAATCTTCTTGTTCCGATGTGGTATTGCAAAACCTGATATAGGTGGGGGCTGGAGGTTTCTGAGGCTGCAAAGCAAAGTGTTTGGAGGAAGATGTATTTATACAATACATTCAGGCAAAGGATCTAGCCATCCAAGGGCATCATTATAGATATTCCAAAAGTAAATGGGGTTCTTGGGGCACTAGACTATCTTCTAGATTTGCCTGCCTCCATGTTACAATAGGAGCCATGACTGTCTCATGTGGAAATATTAAACCTCTTGATTATATCAAGAGACTGTGTTATATGATTGGCTTGCAATTGCAAGACTCAAGTGAGAATAGTCCCTGGTGTACCAGAACCCACAAGATAGAAACCTAATGATGCATTTCTCCAAATTAATCCCCTGGCTATGCAACACATGAATTCCTCCTTGACTGTGTTGGAATTCTCTTACCTAAAAAGGAATACCACTCTAAGTCAGAAGCTTATGTACTTCCATTTATGTATTTAGTGTCTTCTTAACATTCCCTTTGCATAATCATGGTATAAAATGCTGATGCTCATTGGTTAAAAGTTAAGCTGTCTCCAAGCCCTACTCGCTATAGGTCATGGTTTTCATATAATGACAAATGAAAGATGTCTCTCTTCTTTTAGGTAACATAGTTGGTTCACTTGGTCCCAAGCAGATAAGGAAACATGGAGTTGAAAAATCAGGTTAGTTTTTACAACATTCACTGTTGCTGTAAGGTAAGCAAAGCCCACCTCCTCCTTCCAGACACCTTCTGAAACTCCAGTATCTTTTTTTTTTTTAAATTTATTTTATATAACAAAGTCTAATTAAATGAAAACAAACATTTATACACAATATTTGGGAATTTTGGTGTTGTTCGTTCCAAACTACTTCCTGATGGTAAGGGGCGCTGTCATGGGGGAGTCGAAGAAGATTCAGAAATCCTGGCTGTAGTATGTAAGGCTGCTTTGTCCAGCTGTTTTGAATGTAGGATCACCTCATACACTGTTTCAGGCGGTCTGGCGTGATCAAACCACATTAGTCTGGAAGGAATCCACATCTTTTCATTTTCTGTGGAAACAAAAATAGAAATCCTTTTCCCCAGTAACTTCTCCTTGAACTTAAATTTTGGAGTCAAAGCATTTTTTTAAATTTATTATTTTACATGTCGATCCCAGTTCCTTCTCCCTCCCTCCCTCCCTTCCTCCCTTCTTCCTTCCCTCACTTTTATCCTCTCTGCCCTCTCACATGCACTCTAACCACCCTCCCCTCCCCTCCCCCCCACCCCAATTCCATATGTAGGGGAATGCCATCCAGGTGGGGTCATGTAGATCTGACAGGTCCTGTGAAGTAGGGACTAGGGCTTCTCTCCTGTCTCTAGATTAAGGCAGTTATCCCTCCATGGGGGATGTGTTCGCAAAGTCCTTTTGTGCACCAGGGATACATCCTGGCTCCACTGTCTGAGGTCTCTTAGACTGCTCAGTCCTTCTGGCTGAGACCCATATTCAAGGAGGCCTGAGTCAGTCCCATGCTGGCTTCCCAGCTATGAGTCTAGTGGCTGTTAGGTCCTCCTTGTTCAGGTAAGCTGTCTCTATGTGCTTCTGCTGCATGGTCTTGTCCTCTCCATCTGCTTTTGGGTTCTAGTTCGACTCAGTGTTTATGTATGGGTGTTTGCTCCTATTTTCAACAGGTATTAGTTGAGGGCTCCATGGAGAAGTTAGTTGTTGATCTCACTCTTCGGGAAGGGCATTTCTGATAGCCTTTCCATGGAAGCTGAGATTGTTAGTTGGGAGAAGTCTTGTAGTTCTCTAGACCTTTCTTTGTGTTCAATTTTTATCTTCAAACCAATATTGGCTCCCTCTTTTATGTTCTCTCTCTCTCTGTGTCTCGCTCACTCTCTCTCTCTTTCCTATCTTCTATTCCTAACCAGGCTCAATCTTCCTGGTCGCACTTGTTTTCCTTTCCTCCCCCTCATTTTCTCCTACTTCTCTCTGCATTCACTGCGCCCCCCCCCCCACTTCCCCTGAGCTCTGGGTGACTTGTCCCTTCCCAGTCCTGTGAGGGACTTTATATGAATCTCTTATAATACACCTTGTATCCTAGTTCGTCTGGTGGTGTGAATTATAGGCTGGTGATCCTTTGATCTAGGTCTAAAATCCATATATGAGTGAGTACATACCGTGTTCCTCTTTTTGTGACTGGGTTACCTCATTCAGGATGGTTTCTTCAAGTGCCATCCACTTGCCTGCGAATTTCAAGATACCATTATTTTTTTTCTGCAGAGTAGTATTCCATTGTGTAGATGTGCCCCATCTTCATTAACCATTCTTTGATTGAAGGGCATATAGGTTGCTCCCAGGTTATTGCTATTACAAACAGTGCTGCTATGAACATAGTTGAACATCTGTCTTTGTTGCATGAATGTGAATCCTTTGAGTATATGCCTAAGAGGGGGATTGCCGGGTCCTGTGGTAATTCCCATTTTCCTGAGGAACCTCCATACTGATCTCCATAATGGCTGTATGAGTTTGCACTCCCACCAGCAGTGGAGGAGTGTTCCACTTTCTCCACATCCTCTCCAACATAAGTCATCATTGGTGTTTCTAATTTTAGCCATTCTGGCAGGGGTAAGATGGTATCTAAAGTTGTTTTGATTTGCATTTCCCTGATAGCTAAGGATGTGGAGCATTTTCTTAAGTGTCTTTCAGCCTTTTTGATTTCCTCCATTGAGAATTCTTTCTTCAGTTCTGTACCCCATTTTTAAAGGGTTATTTTTTGTTGACTAGTTTCATGAGTTCTTTGTATATTGTGGTGATCACCCCTTTGTTGGATTGGTGAAAACCTTTTCCCAGTCTGTGGGCTGCCGTTTGTTCTTGCCCACTGTGTCCTTTGCCTTTCAGAAGCTTCTAAGTTTGAAGAGGTCCCATTTATTAATTGTTGTTCTTAGTGTCTGTGCCCCTGGAGTTATGTTCAGGAAGTGGTCTCCTGTATGAATTTTTTCAAGGGTACCTCCTACTTTCTCTTCTATGAGGTTCAAGGTGGCTAGATTGATGTTGAGGTCTTTGATCCATTTGGACTTGAGTTTTGTGCATGGCTACAGACATGGGTCTATCTGCAGTCTTCTACACACACTCATCCAATTGTGCCAGCACCATTTGTTGAAGATGCTGTCCTTGCCCCATTGTATAATTTTAGCTGTTTTCTCGAAAATCAGTTGTTCATAGGTGTTTGGGTCAATATCAGGGTTTTCAATTCGATTCCATTGGTCTACCTGTCTATTTTTATGTCAATACCAGGCTGTTTTCAGAACTATAGCTCTGTAGTAGAGCTTAAAGTCAGGAATGGTAATGCCTCCTGAAGCTGTTTTATTGTCCAGGGTTGTTTTGGCTATCCTGGGTCTTTTGTTTTTCCATATAAAGTTGATTATTATCCTTTCAAGGTCGGTGAAGAATTGTGGTATTTTAATGGGGATTGCATTGAATCTGTAAATGGTTTTTTGGCAGGATTGCCATTTTTACTATGTTTATCCTACCTAACCAAGAGCATGGGAGATCTTTCCATTTTCTGGTATCTTCTTTAATTTCTTTCTTTAGAGTCACAAAGTTCTTATTATATAGATTTTTTACTTGTTTGGTAAGCGTTACACCAAGATACTTTATGTTGCTTGTGGCTATTGTAAAGGGTGATGTTTCTCTGATTTCTTTCTCTGCCTCTTTGTTGTCTGAAAAAAGTAGGGCTACTGATTTTTTTTTTTTTGAGTTTATCTTGTATCCTGCTAGTTTACTGAAGGTGTTTATCAGCTTGTAGGATTTCCCTGGTAGAGTTTATTGGGTCGCTTATGTAAACTATCATATCATCTGCAAATAGAGAGAGTTTGACTTCTTCCTTTCCAATTTGGATCCCCTTGATCTCCTTTTGTTGTCTTATAGCATTAGCTAGAACTTCTATATTGAAGAGATATGGAGAGAGAGGACAGCCTTGACTTGTTCCTGATTTTAGAGGAATTGGCTTAAGTTTCTCTCCATTCAGTTTGATGTTGGCAGTTGGTTTGCTGTATATTGCTCTTATTATGTTTAGGTATGTTCCTGTTATCCCTGACCTCTCCCAATACCTTTATCATGAAAGGGTGTTGAATTTTGTCGAAGGCTTTTTCCGCATCTGGAGAGATAATCATATGGTTTTTCTTTTTCTGTTTGTTTATATGGTGGATCACGTTGATAGATTTTCGTATGTTAAACCATCCCTGCATTCCAGGTATGAAGCCGACTTGGTCATGGTGGATGATTTTTCTGATGTATTCTTGAATTCGGTTTGCCAGTATTTTATTGAGTATTTTTGCATCGATGTTCATCAGGGATATTGGTCTGTAGTTTTCTTTCTTAGTTGTGTCTTTGTGAGGTTTGGGTACCAAAGTTATTGTGGCCTCATAAAAAGAGTTTGGCAATGAACCTTCTGTTTCTATCTTGTGGAACAGTTTGAGGAGTAGTGGTATTAGTTCTTCCTTGAATGTCTGGTAGAATTCTGCGCTGAATCCATGTGGCCCTGGACTTTTTTTCGTTGGAAGGCTTTCGTTGACTGCTTCTATTTCATTGCAGGTTATAGGTCTATTTAAGTTGTTTGTCTGTTCTTGATTTAATTTTGGTAAGTGATAGTTATCCAGAAACTTGTCCATTCCCTTTGAATTTTCAAGTTTTGTAGAATACAGATTTTCAAAGTATGACCTGAAAATTGTCTGGATTTCCTCTGTGTCTGTTGTTATGTTCCCCATTTTGTTTCTGATTTTGTTAATTTGAATGTTCTGTCTCTGCTTTTTCGTTAATTTGGATAAAGGTTTTTCTATCTTTTTCATTTTCTCAAAAAACCAACTCTTTGTTGCATTGATTTTTTTGTATTGTTTTCCTAGTTTCTATTTTGTTGATTTCTGCCCTCAAGTTGATCATTTCCTGGTGTCTACTCCTGTGGGGTGAATTCGCTTCTCTCTGTTCTAAGGTTTTCAGTTGGGCTGTTAATTCTCTTATGTGACTATCCTCCGTTTTCTTCATGTGGGCACTTAGTGCAATGAACTTCCCTCGTAGCACTGCTTTCAAGGTGTCAAATAAGTTTGGGTATGTTGTATCCTCATTCTCGTTGAACATTAGAAAGTCCTTAATTTCTTTCTTTATTTCTTCTTTGACCCAGGAGTGGTGCAATTGCACATTGTTCAGTTTCCATGAGCTTGCAGGTTTTCTGCTATTTGTGTTGTTGTTGAATTCCAATTTTAAAGCATGGTGGTCTGATAAGATACAGGGGACTATTCCTATTCTCTTGTATCTGTTGAGGTTTGTTATGTCACCTAGTATGTTGTCGATTTTAGAGAAGGTTCCATGTGGAGCAGAGAAGAAGGTATATTCTTTTGTCTTTGGATGGAATGTTCTATAGATGTCTGTTAACCCCAGTTGAGACATAACTTCTGTTAATTCTTTTGTTTCTTTGTTGAGTTTCTGATTTGTGGTCCTGTCTAGTGTTGAGAGTGGTGTATTGAAGTCTCCCACTATAAGTGTGTGAGGTTTTATATGAGCTTTGAGTTTTAGTAGTGTTTCTTTTACGAATGTGGGTGACTTTGTATTAGGGGCACAGATGTTCAGAACTGAGACTGTGTTGATGGATTCCTCCTGAGATGAATATGAAATGACCGTCTTCATCTTTTTTTGACTAATTTTGGTTTGAAGTCTAACTTGTTAGATATTAGGATAGCTACACCTGCTTGCTTCTTATTTCCATTTGATTGGAAAATCTTTTCCCAACCCTTTACCCTGAGGTAATGTCTATCTTTGAAGCTTAGATGTGTTTCTTGTATGCAGCAGAAGGATGGATTCTGTCTTCGTATCCATTCTGTTAGCCTGTGTCTTTTTATAGGTGAGTTAAGACCATTAATGTTGAGGTGAGTAAGGACTATTGATTGTTGATGCTTGTTTGATTTAAGTTTGTTGTTGGCAGTGGTACTGTGAATACATTTGTTTTGCTTCACCCTTGGTTTCTGGTGTAGTTGTATTATCTGTTGCCTACATTTTTGTGGGCGTAGTTACCTTCCTTGGGTTGGAGTTTTCCTTCCAATACTTTCTGTAGGGCTGGATTTGTAGATACATTTTCGGAAAATCTGTTTTTTTTTTTTTTTCATTAAATATCTTGTTCTCTCCATCTATATTGATTGAGAGTTTTGCTGGATATAGTAGCCTAGGCTGGCATCCATGTTCTCTTAATACTTTTAGAACATCTATCCAGGACCTTCTGGTCTTGAGGCTTTCCATGGAGAAGTCAGGTGTAATTTTGATAGGTCTGCCTTTATATGTTACCTGTCCTTTTTCCTTCGCTGCTCTTAATATTCCCTCTTTATTCTGTATGCTAGGTGTTTTGATTATTACATGTCGAGGTGTCTTTTTTCTTTGGTCCAGCTTATTCGGTGGTCGGTATGCTTCTTGTACTTTCATGGGTATGTCCTTCTTCAGATTTGTAAAGTTTTCCTCGATGATTTTGTTGAATATGTTTTCGGCACCTCTGAGCTGGTCTTCCTCACCTTCGTCTATGCGTATTATTCTTAGGTTTGGCCTTTTCATGGTGTCCCACATTTCTTGGATGCTTTGTGTTAAGGCTTTGTTGGATTTATGATTTTCTTTGGTCGATGAATCTATTTCTTCTAGTTTATCTTCTGCGCCTGAGATTCTCTCTTCCATCTCTTGAATTCTGTTGGTTATGGTTGTGTCTGTAGTTGCCGATCTTTTGCCCAGTTTTTCTATTTCCAGCATTCCTCCAGTTTGTGTTGCCTTTATTTTCTCTATTTCAGTTTTCAAGTCTTGAACTGTTTCCTTCACTTGCTTAATTGTTTTTTTTCTTGGCTTTCTGTACTTTCTTTTCTTTCCTTAAGGAATTTGTTCATTTCTTCCACTTTTTTGTTTGTTTTTTCCTCTTTTTCTTTAAGGGATTTTCTCACATCTTCTTTGAGGGCCTCTATCATTTTTATGATGTTAATTTTTAAGTGGTACCCTTCTGCTTCCTCTGCTTTGTTTTTGTGTTCCATTCTAGTTGGTGTAGATTCCCTAGATTTTGGTGGTGTCATGTTTGTCTTTCTGTTGTTATGTGTTCTCTTGTATTGCCTTCTTCCCATAGTTTCTTCCAGTAGGTGTTGGTGGTGTCTCCCCTCTCTCTCTATGGTACTTCCCCAATGGGCTTATGTGGGTCTGAGATTCAATATCTGTAGCTCTGTGTGGTCCAAGCTCTCTAGGAGGTTTCTCCGCAGACAGGGATCCAGGGATGGGGTCAAGGATGAGGATCCAGAAGAAGATGCCAGCAGTTACTCACAGTAGTCCTGTGGCCAATAGCTCTGGCCAATAGCTCTGGCCAATAGCTGGCGGAAGAGGACAAGGGCTGAGCTGGGACTTGGAAAGTTTTTGCAGGATAGTGGGATCTCCCTGGAAACTGAAACTCTCCAGCTGAGGCCTCTTTCTTTGGCCTCCAGTATCTTCTCTATTCATATTTCCATGATGATATTGTTTTGGTAGCTTCATACTTGAGTACTGTTTCTACATTACTCCAGCTTGTCCCTTTCCACCTGAAATTCCTCCATATTTTTTCTTTCACTCGCTAAATTATGATCTCCTTAATAATTCTTTATATTCTTTCTTTTTTATTTTCCTTTCTTTCTTTCTTCCTTCCTTTCTTTTTACATATAAATCCTAGTTCCTGCCCCCTCCCTAACTCCCTCTTTTCCTCTCTCCTACCCCCTCATGCCCCCGACCACCCTCCAGGCCCAACACCCCCCTCTCCTCTTATAGAGTGACACCCTCCAGGATGGATCATTTAAATCTGTGAAGTTATTTGGAATAGGAACTAGGCCTTCTTTTCTGTCTCTAGATTAAGGGAGTATCATTCCATGGGGGATGTGGGCCCAAATTCCTTTTGTGCACCAGGAATACAGCCTGGTTCCACTGTTAGAAGACCCTTAGACTGCTCAGGTCTAGCTAAGACCCATTTTCAGGGGTATGAGTAAGTTCCATGTTGGATTCCCAGCTATTAGTCTGGGGGCCCATTAGCTCCTTCTTTTCCAGGTCAGCTATCTCTATGAGTTTCTGCAGGTTGGTCTTGTCCTCCCTCTCTGAATCTGGATTCCAGTTCAGCTTAGTGTTTAGCTGTGGGTGTTTGCTTCTGTTTCCAATACGTACTAGATGAGGGCTCCGTGATGGTGGATAAGTTAGTCATTGATCTCATTATTTAAGAGGAATTTCCTTAAGTTTCTCTCCATTCAGTTTGATGTTGGCTGTTAGTTTACTGTATATTGCTCTTATTATGTTTAGGTATGTTCCTGTTATCCCCAATCTCTCCAAGACCTTTATCATGAAAGAGTGTTGATTTTGTCAAAGGCTTTTTCAGCATCTAGTGAGATGATCATGTGGTTTTTCTTTTTCAGTTTTGTTTATATAGTGGATCATGTTGATAGATTTTCATAAGTTAAACCCTGGAACCCAGGGATGAAGCCAACTTGGTCATGGTGGATGATTTCTCTGATGTGTTCCTGGATCTAGTTTTCCATTGTTTTATTGAGTATATTTGCATCAATATTCATGAGGTGTATTGGTCTGTAGTTTTCTAAGGTGTGTCTTTGTATGGCTTGGGTACCAAGGTGATTGTAGCCTGGAAAAAAAGTTTGGTAATGAACCTTCTGTTTCTATTATGTGGAACAATTTGTGGTATATTGGTATTAGGTTTTCCTTGAATTTTTGGTAGAATTCTGCACTGAAGCCATCGGGCCCTGTTTTTTTATTTTTTTGGTTGGAAAGCCTTTGATGACTGCTTCTATTTCATTAGGGGTTATAGATATCCAGAAATTTGTTCATTTCCTTTGAACTTTCAATTTTTGTGGAATGCAGGTTTCCAAATTGTTTGTATTTCCTCAGTGTCTGTTGTTATGTCCCCATTTTCATTTCTGATTTTGTTAAATTACATGTTCTGTTTCTGCTTTTTCGTTAGTTTGGATAAAGGTTTTTCTATCTTGTTGATTTTCTCAAAAAAAAAAAAAAACTCTTTGATTCACCGATTTTTCTTATTGTTTTCCTTGTTTCTATTTTGTTGATTTCAGCCCTCAAATTGATTATTTCCTGGTGTCTACTCCTCCAGGGTGAGTTTGCTTCTTTTTGTTCTAAGGCTTTCAGTTGTGCTGGTAATTCTCTAATGTGACTATCCTCTGTTTTCTTCATATGGGCACTTAGTGCAATGAACTTCCCTCATAGCATTGCTTTCAAGGTGTCCCATAAGTTTGGGTATGTGTGTCCTCATTCTCGTTGGATTTTACGAAGTCCTTAATTTCTTTATTTTTTCTTTGACCCAGGTATGGTGCAATTGTGCGTTGTTCAGTTTCCATGAGTTTGTAGGGTTTCTGTAATTTGTGTTGTTGTTGAATTCAAACTTTAAAGCATGGTGGTCTGATAAGATACAGGGGGACTATTCCAATTTATTTTTATCTGTTGAGGTTTGTTATGCCACCCAGTATGTGGTCAATTTTAGAGAAGTTTCCATGTGGAGCAGAGAAGAAGGTATATTCTTTTGTGTTTGGATGGAATGTTCTATAGATGTCTGTTAAACCCAGCTGAGACATAACTTCTGTTAGTCTTTCATTTCCTTTATATTTCTGACTGGTGGTCCTGTCTAGTGGTTAGAGTGGAGTGTTGAAGTCTCCCACTATAAGTGCGTGAAGTTTTATGTGAGCTTTGAGTTTTAGTAGTTTTTCTGTTACGAATGTGAGTATCTTTGTATTAAGGGCATAGATGTTCAGACAGAGACTTTGTGCTGATGGATGTTTCCTGTGATGAATATGAAATGACCGTCTTCATCTCTTTTGATTAATTTTGGTTTGAAGTCTAACTTGTTAGATATTAGGATAGATACACCTGCTTCCTTCTTGGGTCCATTTGATTGGAAGGTCTTTCCCACCCCTTTACTCTGAGGTAATGTTTATCTTTGAAGCTTAGATGTATTTCTTGTATGCAACACAAGGATGGATTCTGTTTTCGTATCCATTCTGTTAGCCTATGTCTTTTTATAGGTGAGTTAAGACCATTAGAGTTGAGGGAAAGTAAAGACCATTGGTTGTTAATGCTTGTTTGAGATTTGTTGTTGGCAGTGTTATTGTTAATATATTTGTCCTGCTTTACCCTTGGATTCTGGTGGTAGATTATCTGTTGCCTATGTCTTTCTGAGCATAGTTAACTTCCTTGGGTTGGAATTTTCCTTCCAGAACTTTGTGTAGGGATGGATTTGTAGATATGTATTGGGAAAATCTGGTTTTGTCATTAAATATCTTCTTTCTCAGTCTATAGTGATTGACAGTTTTGCTGGATATAGTAGACTGGGCTGGCATCTGTGAACTCTTAGTATTTGTAGAACATCTATCCAGTATCTTCTGGCCTTGAGAGTTTCCATGGAGTGGTCAGATTTAATTTTTATAGGTCTGCCTTAAATGTTACCTGTCCTTTTTCCTTTGCTGCTCTTAATATTCTTTCTTCATTCTTTATGTTAGGTGTTTTGATTATTATGTGTTGAGGGGTCTTTTTTCTTTGGTCCAGTCTATTTGGTGTTCGGTATGCTTCTTGTACTTTCATGGGCATGTCCTTCAGATTAGGAAAGTTTTCTTCAATGATTTTGTTGAATATATTTTCTGTGCCTTTGAGCTGGGCTTATTCACCTTCCTCTATGCGTATTATTCTTAGGTTTGTCCTTTTCACAGTGTCCTACATTTCCTGGATGTTTTGTGTTAAGGATTTGTTGGATTTATGATTTTCTTTGGTCGATGAGTCTATTTTCCTTATCTTCAGCACCTGAGATTCTCTCTTCCATCTCTTGTATTCTGTTGGTTATGCTTGTATCTGTAGTTCCCGATCTTTTGCCATTTTTCTATTTCCAGCATTACTTCAGTTTGTGTTTTCTTTATTGTCTCTATTTCAATTTTCAAGTCTTGAATCGTTTCATTCACCTGTTTAATTGTTTTTTCTTGGCTTTCAGTACTTTCTTTAAGAACTTTGTGCATTTCTTCCTTTTTTTTTTTGTTGTTGTTTTTCTTCCATTTCTTTAAGGGATTTTCTCACATCATCTTTGAGGGCCTCTATTATTTTTATGATAATTTTTAAGTTGTTCTCTTGTGCCTCATCTGCTTTGGGGTATCAGGGTTTCTCTTTATTGCTTTGGAGCCTGTCCTGGAACTAGCTCTGTAGACCAGGCTGGTTTCAAACTGCAGAGATCTGCCTGCCTCTGCCAACTGATTGCTGGTAGGCATGCACCACCAATGCCCAGCCTTTTTTAAATATTTTAATAATAATTTCATCAATCCTTTGGGAGTTTATATAATATACTTTGGTTTTATTTACCTTCCTTTCCCAAAATGCTCCAAAATCCACCTCCACCTCCCCAACTTCATATTCTGTTTTTAGCTCAGGGAGTCTAATATGTAATGTCCAATTATTCATGGGTATGGAGCATTCCCTGAAGAATGATCTACTTATCAGAAGTCACACTCTTAAACCAAACTGGCTCTTTTGTCCTTCCCCTGCTAGCTATCAATTGCCAATAGTTCCTCAACTAGGGGTGGGACTTTGTGCCTTCCCCAACCCCCTCACCCACCATACTTCCTTGCTGGAATCTTGTCTGGCTTGATCTTGCACAAGACTTGTACATGCTGTCCCAACTGCAATGAGTTCACACATGCAGCTTCTTGTCAGTCATCCACCAGGCCTTTTATTCCCTTTTCACAATGGGCCCTGACCTTGCATAGAGTGTGATATAAATGCCCTGTTTAGGCTGAGCACTCCTCAGAATTTCAGATCTCATATTATGGTGTAATGTTTCACAGATTTTCACACTTTTGCATAAATTATTATGACTTATACAAAAGAAAAGTTTTCTTTGTAACCATCTTGTTTTTTATTGCCTGGGTCACTGATAGTAAGAAAGAATAAAATAAAAATTGAAGTTGTTTTACATACATATTTTTCACATTGGCAATACCCAGAAGATGAATTATTCTCACAAAACTTTGGCTTGCAGAGAATTAAAAAAAATTGTCAATTTTAGAAAGGGAGGAGCAAGAAGGGGATAGCCACAAGGGCATAGCAAAGGGATAGAATGAACCACATAGGTTCTCTAAAAGCAGATGTGCCACAAGGGATGGTGAATCACATAGTTTCTCTTTGCTTTCTCCAGATGAACACTTCCTCCTCTTTGTAGAGGAAAAGACCTTTGTGAGTTAAACCCTAATTTGAAGCACACAAAGGGGTGGTGACTTTGTTTTCCTTACCCTTCTTATACTCTCCCATTCCCCATTGTTAGCACAAATTAATTCTGCTACTTAAGAGATGGTTTGCAGCATCAAATCCTGGTCTCTTAGAAGCATGAGTTGTCATATAGACATGTTTTCACTCCATTTTGGTAGGTGACTGAGAGATGGGGTGTGTTACAGATGGGTAGCACTCTATTGCTTCCTCCTTAAAGTTTGTGTGTAGTAATGTTGAGTTGACAACAAATGCCATAGAGACCTATTTCCTTAGTGCTCACCATTTGTTTTGGTCAAGTAGAGAAAACAGACAAGTTTTTATAATAAATTGGATTGAGTGTTTAAGTATTGACTAGTATATATTGACTATATATAATAATGGCTTTAATGACATTTTCATACATATTTTTATTATATTCATTCCTTATTACCCTCTCTTGTCAATCTTCCATTCCTGATACCTTTTTCCCAATTACTCTCGTGTGTGTGTGTATGTGTGTGTGTGATCCCATTTAATGAAGATTATGCACTTGGACCACTTACAAATTGCTTTAGTGACAATTACTCACTGTAAAAAAAATTCCCCTGTCCAAAACTAACATTGCTAAACTGGGCAACACCAGTAGTTGTTTAGAAAACTATTAACAAGCACATTGTGTCCATTTAGCCAAATACTACAATGGCTTCCTCATGAGGCCCTAAGTCCTCCCAAGCCACAGGCCTTTGATCAGGTTTACCACACAATACAATATTTTAATTTCTTCCTGTGCAGATGGTATCAAATCCATCAGAAAGCCGCAATAGGGTTGTGGCCTAGTTTTTAGACCTCTTGCTGCCCTTTCAGAGGTCTCAAGTTCAGTTCTCAGCACCTACATCATACTGACTCATACCATGTGTAACTCCAGCTCCATGGGAGCTGATGCTTCTGGCCTAGGTGAGCACATGGACATAACCCATTCACACATACACACACACACACACACACAGAGAGAGTAAAATAATTAAAAAAATATTTTAAAATTCCAATCAGAAAGCATTTGGCTTGCTCCTTTAGCAGGCACACCATTATTGCACCAGTGACACTGCCCTGGCAGATCGTTATTGAGGCAGTCAGGACACAGCTGGGTAAAACCACTGATGGTGATTCTGCCCTAGCACTTACATCCTAAAACTCTCTGGCACTATGAAAGCTCCAAGCAGGAAGTGTTCATCAGGGATATTGGTTTGTAGTTTTCTTTCTTAGTTGTGTCTTTGTGAGGTTTGGGTACCAAGGTTATTGTGGCTTCATAAAAGAGTTTGGCAATGAACCTTCTGTTTTTATTGTGTGGAACAATTTGAGGAGTATTGGTATTAGTTCTTCCTTGAATGTTTGGTAGAATTCTGCATTGAAGCCTTCTGGCCCTGGGCATTTTTTGGTTGGAAGGCTTTTGATGACTGCTTCTATTTCATTGCAGGTTATAGGTCTATTTAAGTTGTTTGTCTGTTCTTGATTTAATTTTGGTAAGTGGTAGTTATCCAGAAATTTGTGCATTTCCTTTGAATCTTCAATTTTTGTGGAATACAGGTTTTCAAGGTATGACCTGAAAATTGTCTAGATTTCCTCTGTGTCCGTTGTTAATGTTCTCCTTTTCATTTCTGATTTTGTTAATTTGCATGTTCTCTCTCTGCTTTTTCGTTAATTTGGATAAAGGTTTGTCTATCTTGTTGATTTTTCTCAAAAAAAAAAAAAAAAAAAAAAAACAACTCTTCGTTGCATTGATTTTTTTTTTTTTTTTGTATTGTTTTCCTGGTTTCTATTTTGTTGATTTCAGCCCTCAAGTTGATTATTTCCTGGTGTCTACTCCTCCAGGGTGAGTTTGCTTCTTTTTGTTCTAAGGCTTTCAGTTGTGCTGTTAATTCTCTAATGTGACTATCCTCTGTTTTCTTCACATGGGCATTTAATGCAATGAACTTCCCTCGTAGCACTGCTTTCAAAGTGTCCCATAAGTTTGGGTATGTTGTGTCCTCATTCTCATTGAATATTAGCAAGTCCTTAATTTGTTTATTTATTTCTTCTTTGACCCAGGTATGGTGCAATTGCACATTGTTCAGTTTCAATGAGTTTGCAGGTTTTTTGCTATTTGTGCTGTGGTTGAATTCCAATTTTAAAGCACAGTGGTCTAATAAGATACAGGGGACTATTCCAATTCTATTGTATCTGTTGAGGTTTGTTATGCCACCTAGTATGTGGTCGATTTTAGAGAAGGTTCCATGTGGAGCATGTTTTGTCTTTGGATGGAATGTTCTATAGATGTCTGTTAACCTCAGTTGAGACATAACTTCTGTTAGTTCTTTTGTTTCTTCATTGAGTTTCTGATTTGTGGTCCTGTCTAGTGTTAACAGTGGTGTGTTGACATCTCCCACTATAAGTGTGTGAAGTTTTATGTGAGCTTTGAGTTTTAATAGCATTTTCTTACAAATATGGGTGCCTTTGTATTAGGGGCATAGATGTTCAGAACTGAGACTTTGAGTTGATGGATGTTTCCTGCGATGAATATGAAATGGCTGTCTTCATCTCTTTTGATTAATTTTGGTTTGAAGTCTAACTTGTTAGATATTAGGATAGCCACACCTGCTTGCCTCTTGGGTCCATTTGTTTGGTAGGTCTTTCCTTTACTCTGAGGTAATGTCTATCTTTGAAGCTTAGATGTGTTTCTTGTATGCAGCAGAAGGATGGATTCTGTCTTTGTATCCATTCTGTTAGCCTGTGTCTTTTTATAGGTGAGTTAAGACCATTAATGTTGAAGGTAAGGACCACTGATTGTTGATACTTGTTAGTTTTAGTTTTGTTGTTGGTAGTGGTATTGTGAATATATTTGTCCTGCTTTACCCTTGGTTTCTGGTGTTAGATTATCTGTTGCCTATCTGTTTTTGTGGGTGTAGTTACCTTCCTTGGGTTGGAGTTTTCCTTCTAATACTTTATGTAAGGCTGGATTTGTAGATACGTATTGTGAAAAATCTGGTTTTTTTCATTAAATATCTCGTTTTCTCCTTCTATAGTGATTGAGGGTTTTGCTGGGTTTAGTAGCTTGGGCTGGCATCCATTGTCTCTTAGTACTTGTAGAACATCTATCTAAGACCTTCTGGCCTTGAGTGTTTCCATGAAGAAGTCAGGTATAATTTTGATAGGTCTGCCTTTATATGTTACCTGTCCTTTTTTCTTCGCTGCTCTTAATATTCTTTCTTTATTCTGTATGCTAGGTGTTTTGATTATTATATGTCGAGGGGTCTTTTTTCTTTGGTCCAGTCTATTTGTTGTTTGGTATGCTTCTTGTGCTTTCATGGTCATGTCCTTCAGATTGGGAAAGTTTTCCTCGATGATTTTTTGAATATGTTTTTGGCACCTTTGAGCTGGGCTTCCTCATCTTCCTCTATGCCTATTGTTCTTAAGTTTGGCCTTTTCACGGTGTCCCACATTTTATGGATGTTTTGTGTTAAGAATTTGTTGGATTTATGATTTTTTTCGATGAATTTATTTCTTCTAGTTTATCTTCTGTGCCTGAGATTCTCTCTTCTATATCTTGAATTTTGTTGGTTCTGCCTGCGTCTGTAGTTCCCGATCTTTTGCCCAGTTTTTCTATTTCCAGCATTCCTTCAGTTTGTGTTGCCTTTATTTTCTCTATTTAAGTTTTCAAGTCTTGAATCGTTTCCTTCACTTGCTTAATTGTTTTTTCTTGGCTTTCTGTACTTTCCTTAAGTAATTTGTTAATTTCTTCCACTTTTTTTGCTCATTTTTTCTTCCATTTCTTTCAGGGATTTTCTCACATCTTCTTTGAGGGCCTCTATCCTTTTTATGAAGGTTATTTTTAAGTCATTCCCTTCTGCTTCCTCTGCTTTTTTGTTGTATTTTCTAGTTGGTGTAGATTCCCTAGATTCTGGTGGTGTCATGATTGTCTTTCTGTTGTTAGGTGTTTTCTTGTATTAACATCTTCCCATAGCTCTTTCCAGTAGGTGTTGGTGAGGCCTCTCCCTCTCTCTATGGTACTTTGCCGGTGGGGTTATGTGGGTCAAAGGTTCAATATCTGTAGCTCTGGGTGGTCCAAGCTCTCTATGAGGTCTTTCCACAGACAGGGGCCTGGGGAAGGGGTCAGCGATGAGGATCCAGTAGAAGATGCCAGCAGGATCTCAGAGTGGTCCCAAAGAGATAGGCAGATCTCTGGGAGAGGGCTGGGGTCTCCAACAGAGGACCAGAGGTGGGGGTCGAAGACCAAGCAGGTGGAAATTACGGGCAGTCTCGCATGGATAGCCAGGTCTCCTGTGTTCAGAGTTGCTCCGAGAATTCCCCCAAAGTTGTGTGGACTCCAGCAAATGTTTCTTACAACAACTCCCCAGAGCATCTGACTTGGCAAGAGAGCTATGTACTCTTGTTATTTGTAGTTACGGAAATACTGGGGAAAGACATCACAAACCTGAGCAAAACTAAGAAGGTGTAGCAAGGAAAAAAGTTAGGTGTGGTGTAAATAGAAAAGAAATTGTCTTGAGAAACAAAGATTAACAAGAGAGAGAGATAAGCATATAGAGGAATATGCTCTGTGTACTTATGTGAATATACACATGTATGAAAACTGGAGGTGTTGTATATGCACATATGGAAGCCAGAAATTAGTCATATTCCTCTGTATTCTCTACATTATCTTTTGAGATAGGGTTTCCCACTGGCTAGGGTGTCTTGACCATTGAGCCCAAGGCTACATAGTTGTCTCCACCCATCCCACCTTCATGCCACTAAGGTGACAGGTACACAGTGCTAGGGTTGGTTTTTGCATGAGTGTTATAGACTGAGCTCAGGGCTTCATGCTCGTGTGTCAGATGCTTTACCAAGTGAGCCATCTCCCCAGCCCCTGTATGAGTATTTTAAAGGTAAAAAGGGAACTGAACAATTCTAAATGAAGAGATCTTTCCCACAAAAGCAATTTCCTCTTTTTTTTTTTTAATTTCCTCAGACTAAAATAAATAGGGGCTAGAGAGACGGATCAGCAGTAAGAAATGCACACTGTTCTTGCAAAAGATCTGAGTTTGGGTCCCAGCACCCGTATCAGGCTACACTGAACCACCTCTAACTTCAGCTCCAGGGGATTCAATGCCCTCTTTTGGCATGTATGTGCACTGCATGTATGTATACATGCTCCCACACATTCCTACACACATAATTAAAACTTTTTTCATTATTTCAAATTGAACTCTTTTTAAAAGCATGTTTGTATAAGAAAATAAAAGATTTCTGAATCATATCTTGCCGAAATAAACCTGGATTGAAGTTGGTCTTTAAGAGCTGTGTTCCCCATTCTCCTTTCCTACTTTATATAAGGTAATTTTTCACAATAACCAATTATGTTCTATTTATCCCTCACTCCCTATCATTGATGGTAAAGAGCATGAGCATAAGAAGAAATGGAAGAATGTGTACAGAAAGAAATGGAAGTTTAACTGCTGGCCTAAATGCAAGCAAAACTTGTACGTGGAGACTGAGAGCTACAGAACACTCATGACATTGTGTAATCCGAAGGCGGAAGTGCCATTTGCTCATGTGATAGTGTTGCATGGACCTCCAGGCTCTGGCAAAACCACAATGGCAAAGAGGCTAATGCTGCAATGGTCAGAGAGCAAGCAGGCCCAGATGTTCCCATGTGCCTTTTCCATCAGCTGCAGGGCAGTTAATAATACTAATTCTTGCACTTTTGCACAACTCCTTTCCCTGAAAGATGCCCACTGGAGGGATTATGTGGTGAAGTCCCTAGTGCAAGCACAAAAATTCTTGTTTGTGGTGGATGGTTTTGATGAGCTGAGAGTCCCAGCAGGAGCTCTGTTCCAGGACATGTGTAGTGACTGGAACACAGAGAAACCTGTAGTTGTCTTGTTGAGCAGTTTGCTGAAGAGGAAGATGGCACCACATGCCACACTGCTAGTAACCACACAGACACAGGCTTTACGGCAAATCTACCTCATGATAGATCAGCCCTTCCTTATTGAAAATCAGGGCTTCTCTAAACAGAATATACAAGAATACTTTAGAAGATTCTTTAAAGATGAAGAGATTGGCAGTGAGGAGGACAGTGGTGAGGAAGAGGAGGAGGGCGACGAGGAGGAGGGTGATGAGGAGGAGGAGGGCGGTGAGGAGGAGGGCGACAAGGAGGAGGAGGGTGATGAGGAGGAGGAAGACGAGGAGGAGGACGATGAGGAGGAGGAGGGTAGCAATGAGGAGGAAGGCGGCGATGAGGAGGAAGGCAATGATGATGAGTATGGTGACAACAGCGAGGAGGAGCATAGTGACAAGGAGGAGGGCGACCAGAAGGATGATGACCAAGTGGACCAGGAAAAGGCACTGAGAGCTCTCAATGCACTGAGGTGCAATGCTGCTCTCTTCCACATGGCCTCAATTCCTGCTGCATGTGCAATATTCTGCCTCTGTTTGGAGAAAGCAATGGAAAAGGGAGAAGACCTTGCTCTGACATGCCAGACACACACCTCTATGTTCCTGAACTTCCTGTGCAGGATGTTCTCACCAGAAATCTATGAAAACCATCTCAAAAAGAGAATTCAAATCTCGTTCAAGAAAATATGTTTGCTGGCTGCTGATAGTCTGTTGGAACAGCTGCCCATACTCTCTAAAGAAGACATCTTAGAGTTACAACTGGACCTGAAAAGACTGCGCCCTTTTGTGTACTGGTACATTATCAATAACGATTATTCCTTCGTCTACCTTGGAATCCAGCAGCTTCTGGCTGCCATAATATTTGTTCAGGAACTCGAGAAGGATGTCTCTAAATATAGTATGCAGAATATGCTTTCTAAGGAAGCACGATTGAAAAACCCCAACCTGTCAGGAGTGCTACTGTTTGTATTTGGCCTCTTGAATCAGACTCGAATTCAAAAGTTGGCCACCATTTTTGACTGCCAAATATCAATTGGGGTCAAGAGGAAATTCCTAGAGTGTGAGTCAGGAAAAAGCAATCCTTTCCTATTACTGTTGGATCCACAAGAGACTTTATCCTGTCTCTATGAATCTCAGGAGGAGGGGCTTGTGAAAGAAGCCATGGCCCTCTTTGAGGAAATTTCCTTGCATATCAAAACCAACATGGACCTCATGCATTCTTCATTTTGCCTCAAGAATTCTCAAAATATGCAGACAATATCCCTGCAAGTGGAAAAGGGGATCTTCCCAGAGAATGATTCTACTTTGGAGTGCACAGCTCAGGATCAAGGGTAAGAACCCTGTTTTCCTTCTTGCCTTCTTAACAGTGCTTATATCCTCTACCTCATCCCATGTTTTGCAGTAAGGAGTCTTTCATCCTCTGTAGCTCAGGATAGGACATTTTATACCTTCTGGACATCCTTCCTAAGTAGGAATAATAAAAGTGAAAAATGATGGCAGGATAAGGGTGTGAGCCTAAAATTTGAACATCTTGAGACCTACGGCCACTATTGTTGTTTTGCAGCTGCTGCAGGCGATTGATGAAACATGAACCACAAAACTCAATAAACCCACATGGAGTTTATTGGGAAAGGGAGAAAAGGAGGGGTAGGTGTTGGAAAACCAGGAACAAAGATGGAAGGGGAAAGGAAAGACAAAAGAGGTAAAAAGATAGAAAGACACCAAGAGGATAGAAGAGAAGAGGGAGACAGGTCTGAGAAACACCAGAGAATTCCATACATCCTGGACTTTGAGGAAACAACCAGCTATGCCAGGAGCAGCACTCCAGCTTTTTCTTCTCCCCCACAAAGATGATCAGCACCCCAGGTCAGCAGGAAATAGTCTTGAGAACCTAATGCCCTTATTCCATGACCTGCCACACCTAACTCCTCACCTTCTTAATAATAAATAAAGATGGGAATATAAGGATTCAGGCATTATGCTGGCTTGCCCTGTCACCTGGCAGAATGCACTCAGGCAGTACTGTGGTCAGAGGGTTCCATGGAAGTGCAAAGCACCTTTAAGAGAAAGGCCCCCACCCACTTAATGGTCTTTTTCTGTCAGCTCATCTCTTTCTGCTCTCTTTTTTCGTTCCCACTCCTCTCTTTTCACTCTCTTTCCCACTGTCCTCTCTTTCATTCTGTTCCCCTGTCGCAGACAGGACTTCTCCTGTCTCCCTCTTCTTTTTTTGTCCTCTGTCTCTTTACCTCCTTTCTCTTCCCTTCCAGCTCTGCTCCAGGTTGGCCAACACCTAACCCCCTCCTTTGCTCCCTTTCCCAATAACTCCACGTGAAGTTTGTGTTTCATTGATCACTTGCAGCAGCTGCAAAATAACAACAGCCACCTCTCTTTCAGTAAGCAATTGTTTTATCACTTTCCTTATACCATATTTATACATATTACTCAATTCTCCTGCCTGTACATCCTCATCTCCCTGTCCACCATCTATGTTTAAACACTTTCACTCCTGGTTAGCCCCAGTTCCACTTTTATATCACATGAAGTTTTATTAAACTTATGTATGTGTGTGCAGAAGTCAGAGGGTAACTTGTTCTTAGAGGAAAACAGGTCTCTGTATCCTAATAATTGGGTTCATCAGGCTTGACAGCAAACAGCAAGCTGCTTTTTGCAGTGAATCATCTGCCTCTTCTCATATTACTTGTGCTCTCTCATCTTTTCCTTTAAGCCCTTTTTTGTTTTTCCTACTCCTAGGCAATTTTCTAATTTTCCTAAGAATGCAACACTGTTATCCATCTTGGAAATGGAAATGAAAGGTATATTGAGGGCCTGGAGAGATGATTCCACAGTTACGAGCACTTAACTAGTCATTTAGAGGAGCTGAGTTCAATCCCCAGCACCTTTGTGGTGCTTACAATGGTTTATAACTTCAGTTCCATGAGGATATGGTGTCCTTTTCTGACCTCCAAGGGTGCTAGGTATGTACATGGTACATAGACATACATGTAGGAAAAACACTCACACACTTGAATCATAAATTTTCAAATTCACACATTCTGACTTAACCTGACCTCACTGATATGTTTCTCAGTCTCAAATAGTATTTCAATACTCAAGTTGTCTTTTTAAAATAGCTACATAATGATAAAGCATTCAGTATTTGCTTTTCTGGTTCAGTTTACTTCACTTTACATAATGTCTTGTTCTGTAAAGAAAAATTGAACCATAGCAATATCAGGAAATGGATGAAATTGGAAATTACTAAGCCAAGAAGCCAGATTCAGACAAATACTCTTTAATGCACTAATTCTAGATTAATTTTTATATATGTGTGTATATATACACATGCAGAAGTTTAAGTTATGAAAGTACAAAAGACTGTACTGATTAATTTTGTGAAGTGAATACAAACTGCAGGCACCTGGGAGAAGAAAATATACATTTAGGGATTGTTTCCATCTGACTAGCTTGTAAGCAAGTCTGGGACATTTTATTTTGTTTCATATTGATGTTGGGGAGCTGATAGTCCTAGGTAATATTCAAAAGTAGGTTGAATGAGCAATGTTCCTTCGGGGCCTGTGCCTTTAGTTTCCACTCTTAGTCATGGACTGTGATCAGGACGAAAAAAGCAAAATCAATCCTTTACTCCACTTGTTGCTTTTGGTCATGGTGTTTAATCACAGCAGCAGAGAAACAAAATAGACCAGGATCCATGGGTTGGAAAGATACCTTGCCAAAAGAAATGTAGGTTATGAAATATGTTGCATGAAGATATAAGGGAAATGTGTGGAAGCAAAGGGGACCAGGAAGAAGCAGGCAGGGGAGTGGAGTGAAACAAAGTGTCAGAAATGCCCGTAACAACCATCTTTTGGATGCTGATGGGAAAGATGAATATCAAGAACTTTTGTAGAAACTGGGGATGGCTCAATCCTTAAACTCAATCCTTAAAACACTTAGATTGAGGCAAGTTGAGAGACCTGAGTTTAGATTGCAGAACCCACACAACCCACACAAAAACACAAGGAAGTGCATACCTGGAATCTCAGCCATGGCAAAGTGAACACAGGTGGATCCCTGGAAATTTATGTCCTGATTGCCTGCTCTACTTGTTGAAATGCCAAACCCGTGAAAGAAAAAGGTGTCTGAGGACTTAGGGTGGCATGCGAGCCCATATAAATACACATAAAGATGAAAATACCCTCTCTTTCCTTTTGTAGGTCCCAGGATGATCAGCGCCTGCTAGATTTCTGGACAGACTTTTGTGACATGTTTCATTCAAATGAGAAACTGGTCTTTCTGGACATCAGCGAGAGCTTTCTCAATAGCTCCTCACTACAGATACTTTGTGACAAACTGTCCTCTTCTGTCTGCCATCTCCAGAAAGTTGTGTAAGTAAGATCTAATCTCCAGATAAGATCTCACAAGCATAGGACTAGTATTAGAAGAAATTCTCAAACTCCTATCTCAGACTCTAACTAGGTACCTAAGATACAGGGAATTTAGGTGGCCCTTAATTTTTCCTAAAGAAGAATCCTGCAGTAACTTCAGTATAATGCAGGACACTGTTTTGTTTTTCTTACACATATTGATCCCAGTTCCTGCTTGGATCTCTCCCTCCCTTCCTCCCTCCTTCCTTCCCTCCATCCCTCCCTCCCTCCTTCCTTCTCTCCCTCTTTCCCTCTCTTCTGCCCTCCCACATCTCCCGACCACTACCACCCCTCCACATGTAAGGTGAAGCCTTCTAGGAGGGGTCAACAAAATCTGTCATGTCATTTGGAGTAGGGATTAGGCCCTCCCTCCTGCCTCTAGGTTAAGCACATGGTAAATGTGCTCCCAAAGTGCTTTTGGGCACCAGAGATACATCCTGGTTTTACTGTCCAAGGTCCCTTAGACTGCCCAGGCCTTCTAACTGAGACTCGTGTACAAGAGGTATGAGTCAGTCCAATGCTAGATTTCCAGATATCAGTCTGGGGGTCCCATTAGCTCCTCCTTGTTCAGGTCAGCTGTCTCTGTGTGTTGCTGCAGCCTGGTCTTGTCTTCTCTCTCTGTATCTGGATTCCAATTGGACTCAGTGTTTAGATGTGGATGTTTGCTTTTGTTTCCATCAGCTACTAGATGAGGGCTCTATGATGGTGGATAAGATAGTCATCAATCTCAATATCAGGGAAGGACATTTATGGTAGTCTTTCCACTGTTGCTCAAACATTTTAGTTGGGATCAGTCTTGTAGGTGTCTGGACATTTCTTTAGAGTCAGTTTTCTCTTCAAACCAATAATGGCTCTCTCTCTTATTCTCTCTGTCTCTGTGTCTCTCTCTCTCATCTATTCCTCCCCTGACTCAATTTTCCTAGTCCCATGAGATTTCCACTCCTCCCCTTAACTTTCTCCTACCTCCCTCTACACTCACTGTCTCTCTCCTCACTTCCAATATACTCAGGACACATATTGTTCTTTCTTGATGTATAAGAATGAGAACCCTCATCCAATAAGGATTGCACTGGACATGCAAACTGATTTCTGATTCTAATTACAGTAGAGCACCTCCAGGACAAGGTATTTGTGTAAAGGTGCTCTCTGGTGACACTTCAAAGAAAATATATGTTGCCTCTTTCTTTCCCCCAACCAAAAAAAAAAAAAAAAAAAAAAAAAAAAAAAGGAAGAAAGAAAAGGAAGATGGCTTTTATGTGGAAGATGGCTTGTGGCTTGTGACTTACTTGCCCTCTGTGGATGTTGGAAATCAGTTAAGAAACCAGGACTTCAGATAGTTTCTAAAGAGAAATGTTGGTCAATGAAACAAAGCTTTAGTTGAGACAAGTAAGATCTGAAAATAGCAAATGCTGTAATGTCACTATAGTAGCAGTAGCATAATACATAGTCAATTTCTGCTGAGAAGAGTGGGGATGAATTGGAGAGGATGGTTTAAAGACAACTTCTCTGTAAACCGAGTTGGTTTCAGACTTCTGACAATCCACTTGCCTCCTATGTGTTGGGGTTATGGACCTATGCCACCACATATGGTAGGAAGAGCATGGGTCTTCCATGTTTTCTCACACAAAACAGAAAATTGCTTATTTCACACATTATGACCTTGAGTTCCATCTATTTTTGTAACACTATCTCCTCTTCTGGACTCTGAGGGAAGTTGCAATCAACATACATATACCGACACACATATATAAACAGACACACACATACCATCACATAATTAAAAATAAATCTTTAAAATATATATCTTGTAGAGAGAATATCATATGGTTGCATTAAAAAGGAACATTTTTTCCAAGGTCAGCATATTTGTAGATCATTTCTGAGGTATTGGAAGTGAGTTATGAAGTTGAAAAACGGTAAGTGTATGAGATGATGTCTATGATAATTGGCTTGATTGGGTCAACTATATCACAAAGTGTACATATAACAAAAACAGTTCTGTATGGCTTAAATGCTTTTCTTCCTTTCTTCCTTTTTTCCTTTGTCAAAAATGCCTCAAAGAAGGATGGGGTGCATCCTTTTGTTTCCATTTATTTATAGTAGAGGTGTAGAAAGTCAAAATCCCACCTCTTTAGAAATGTTTGTTATTTATTATTTTGTGGAGAGGCATGTGATGTATATATATATTTGTGTGTGAATCCAGAGGACAATTTTCCAGAATTGGTTTTCCTTTGACCATGTAGGTCCCAGGTATCAAACTGAGGTTGATAGCTTTGGTGGCAAGTGTATTTATTTACTAAGCCATCAGCACTCAAGAACTCCCTGTATTCTTTTCCTCAGCCTCAAAAATATCTTCCCAGCTGATGCATACAAGAAATTGTGCCTCATTTTTAATGGATATGAAACCCTCTTGCATCTAACCCTGAAAGGTGACAACCTGAACACCATGCTTTCCTCACTATGTGTGGTTGTGAAACATCCATCATGCAAGCTGAAGCATCTCAGGTAGATCTCTTCATCCCTAAAAGTCTGTCATGGAAAACTATCTATGACCTTGCTAAATAGCAAATCTTAAGTTAGAAGGAAAGATTGCTTATTCTTTTTTATTTGTTTTTTTATAACAAAGTCCATTTAACTGAAAACAAACAACATTTATAGATGATATTTGGGGATTTGGGCGTCGTTCTTTCCAAACTACTTCCTGCTGGTAAGGGGCACTGTCATGGGGGATTCGAAGAAGATTCAGAAATCCTGGCTGTACTCTGTAAGGCTGCTTTGTCCAGCTATTTTGAATGTAGAATCACCTGGTACTCTGTTTCAGGTGGTCTGGCTTGATCAAACCACATTAGACTGGAAGGAATCCACATCTTTTCATTTTCTGTGGAAACAAAAATAGAAATCCTTTCCCCAGTAACTTGTCCTTGAACTTAAATTTTGGAGTCAAAGCATTTTTTTTAATTTATTATTTTACATGTCGATCCCAGTTCCCTCTCCCTCCCTCCCTCCCTTCCTCCCTTCTTCCTTCCCTCACTTTTACCCTCTCTGCCCTCTCACATGCACTCTAACCACCCTCCCCTCCCCTCCCCCCACCCCAATTCCATATGTAGGGGAATGCCATCCAGGTGGGGTCATGTAGATCTGACAGGTCCTGTGAAGTAGGGACTAGGCCTTCTCTCCTGTCTCTAGATTAAGGCAGTTATCCCTCCATGGGGGATGTGTTCGCAAAGTCCTTTTGTGCACCAGGGATACATCCTGGCTCCACTGTCTGAGGTCCCTTAGACTGCTCAGTCCTTCTGCCTGAGACCCATATTCAGGGGGGTCTGATTCAGTCCCATGCTGGCTTCCCAGCATGGGGGCCTGTTAGCTCCTCCTTGTTCAGGTAAGCTGTCTTTTTTGTTTCTGCTGCCTGTTCTTGTCCTCTCTATCTGCATCTGGGTTCTGGGTTCTAGTTCGACTCAGTGTTTATGTATGGGTGTTTGCTCCTGTTTCCATCAGGCATTAGTTGAGGGCTCCATGGATAAGTTAGTTGTTGATCTCACTCTCTGTGAAGGGCATTTATGGTAGCCTTTCCACGGAAGCTCAAATTGTTAGTTGGCGAGCTGTAAGTTTTAGTAGTGTTTCTTTTACGAATGTGGGTGTCTTTGTATTAGGGGCATAGATGTTCAGAACTGAGACTTTGTGTTGGTGGATTTCTCCTGCGATGAATATGAAATGACTGTCTTCATCTCTTTTGACTAATTTTGGTTTGAAGTCTAACTTGTTAGATATTAGGATAGCCATGCCTGCTTGCTTCTTGGTTCCATTTGTTTGGAAAATCTTTTCCCAACCCTTTACCCTGAGGTAATGTCTATCTTTGAAGCTTAGATGTGTTTCTTGTATGCAGCAGAAGGATGGATTCTGTCTTCGTATCCATTCTGTTAGCCTGTGTCTTTTTATAGGTGAGTTAAGACCATTAATGTTGAGGGTGAGTAAGGACCATTGATTGTTGATGCTTGTTCGATTTAGGTTTGTTGTTGGCAGTGTTATTGTGAATATATTTTTTCTGCTTTACCCTTGGTTTCTGGTGTAGTTAGATTATCTGTTGCCTACATTTTTGTGGGTATAGTTACCTTCCTCGGTTGGAATTTTCTTTCCAATACTTACTTACTGTAGGGCTGGATTTGTAGATATATATTGGGAAAATCTGGTTTTGTCATTAAATATCTTGTTTTCTCATTCTATAGTGATTGAGGGTTTTGCTGGATATAGTAGCCTTTGCTGGCATTCATGCTCTCTTAATACTTTTAGAACATCTATTCAGGTCCTTCTGGCCTTGAGACTTATTCTTAAAAAAATAAAAAATAGTACCACTCGGGGCACATGTACCAGGAGATGAACAAAGAATTTAGTCTTCATTTTCCCTTGACTCTAAACAACACAATATCTCTGTCTCTTTATCTCTCTCTCTCCCTTTCTCTCTCTTTGTGTGTACATGTATATGTGTGTATGTATATATGCCTATATGTATGTGTACATATGTACATGTGTGTGAGAGACAGAGAGACAGAGAGAGACAGAGAGAGACAGAGAGAGACAGAGAGAGACAGAGAGAGACAGAGAGAGACAGAGAGAGAGACAGAGAGAGAGACAGAGAGAGAGACAGAGAGAGAGACAGAGAGAGAGACAGAGAGAGAGAGACAGAGAGAGAGAGACAGAGAGAGACAGAGAGAGAGACAGAGAGAGAGACAGAGAGAGAGACAGAGAGAGAGAGACAGAGAGAGAGAGACAGAGAGAGAGAGACAGAGAGAGAGAGACAGAGAGAGAGACAGAGAGAGAGACAGAGAGAGAGACAGAGAGAGAGACAGAGAGAGAGACAGAGAGAGAGACAGAGAGAGAGACAGAGAGAGAGACAGAGAGAGAGACAGAGAGAGAGAGACAGAGAGACAGACAGAGAGACAGAGAGACAGAGAGACAGACAGAGAGACAGACAGAGATACAATCTTGTGATTAAGAAACTCCTAGAATCTGAATAACAACCCTATCAGGTCATTAGCTTGTGGTTGTGGTTATCTTCTTCTTGGGGCATGATTCAGAACTTCAGCTTGAAAGCCCTATCTTCCTTCCCAGACTTCTACCCCAAAGACTTCTCCAGAGCAACAGTTAAGCCCTTCCATGGCATCACGCTTGATTGAGATGGTCTCTATTAGTGATGCCACTACACCATCCATGACTCTTAACATTGTGTTTGAACCAATAGCAGGAACACAGGGTAAGACTGCAAACTGAGCCTCTGCCTTCCCTGATATGTGATGTTCACCCATTTAACTAGGTCATCTTGTGTCAATAGAGGGGCTACCATACATCCCATACTGATTTGGAAATGAGGTAAAAATAACTCATGAGACAAGTTGTAACTGCTGTCAATACTATCCATGCTTCCATGGCAAATTACCTTTTTTTTTCTTTTCCTGAGATGATTATCAGGGAGGGAAAGTGTATTGTAAATGACCTAGAGACAGATACTGGGGTTCAAGTTTCAAGGTGGAGATCATAAAAGAAAAGCAGCCAGCCACTAGCCAGCCTCAGCTCAGACCAAAAGGATAATCCTCAGATTTCTCCAAACTTCACTGTTCCTTAGAATCACTCAGACTGCTATTCTTTCCTCACCATGGCTAGAGACTATATGCCTTCATATCCTCAATGTGGCTGGAGAATGAATAACAGCTCTGAGACTTTGCTGCCGTCTTAAATGTCTTCCTGATGGTTGGGATTAAAGGCATGTGATCTCAGGTGCTGGGATCAAAGGCATGAGCTCTCTTACTCTTCATTCTTGCATAGGCCACAGTGGCCTTGAACTATCTTAATCCTGAGTCATAGAACTAAAGGTGTGTATCACCACTACCTGATCTCTATAGCTTGAGGTTGACTTTGCTTTCTGAATCCTTAGGCAAGCTTTAATAAATCATAAATAATATATCACCACAGTGTATGACTTGAATATTTGGGACTCAACTTTCATTTTAAGTGGATAAGCTAATGCCTAAAATGAAAGGAAATTCCATTTTAGGTTCAATGTATATAATTTTTGGAAGAAATCTGCAGTGTATATCATATACCAATACCTTGATTTAATTTAGTTACATATTTATGGTATAGGCTCAGGGAGGCTCTTCATTATCTTAAGTACATTTTAGCTGTGTGACAGATATCACAGTTATACTTTCAAAGTGAAGATGTAAGTTTTATTTCCAACATAATAAATGGAGATAATAAAAATCTGTCACATGGGACTGGGGAAGCTGAGGCTGGAGGACTGCAAGTTTGAGGTCAGATAGTGAGACCCAGTTTCATAAATAAATAGAGGTTGATTTGGTGGTGCATACCTTTGATCTAAGGTCTGGGAAGCAGAGGCAGGTGGATCTTTTGAATTTGAGGATAACCTGGTATACATAATGAGTTTGGGACCACTCAGGGCTATATAGACCCTGCTCAAAACTTTACCTATATATTAATAAATTTAATAGAAATTAGCACTTCACATCTGCACATGGATGTGTGGCCATCCACTGAGGCATAGGCAACATACTAGTAGCTACAACACCAAAGAAAAAGTGACTTTCCCTCCTATAGCTGCCATCAACTGTCAATATCTCTTCAGCTAAGGGTGGACTTAAAAGAGAGCATTAATTGGGGGAGGAAATTTGTTGAGTTGGCAGGGGTGGGGATTAGTAGAAGAGGATGTGAATAAGGTACATTATATATGTATATGAAATAGTAAAAGAATAAAAATTTGAGGCAGACTTTCACTGTGTAGTGATAGATGGCCAAAAACTTACTATGTAGACAAGACTGGCTGGAACCCACAGAGATCCTCCTGAGTGCTGTATTAAAGGTCAAATGGTCAAATTTTATTAAATTAAAGGTCAAATGGTCAAAATTTATGTGAGAGAATATTAAACCTGGTTAAACCTAGGCAACTAGACATTATTTTCATATTCAACCAATGGAGGGAGACCACAAAACAGACCAGGAATATGAACATTCTGCCCTTGAACAACTGGGAAGTAGAACATTCATTCCTACAATGGGAAAGAAAACTCAAAAGTTTATCCATGGGAAGCTCAACCAAGGAGAACAAACTTGATCAGAAAAAATTTGACCACCTCAACTAGCGCATCAGTTTCTGTTAGCTTTTTACAAGCCTGATTTTATATTCTGCTGTCTATTGCAATTTATTCTTTTACTCTGACTCACTATGCACTAATTGAACTCATTCACAACTGGAAGAACAGTTCTTGTACATCATTCTCTGGACCATTCAAAACATACTTTTCATTTTCCCTACAGTCTGAGTTCTTGTTCTACTGCTGTTCAGAAATGGAATGACTTATTCCAAGCCCTGAAAGTTAGTCAATCTCTGACATGTCTGGACCTCACAGACAATGAACTCTTGGACAAGGGTATCAGGCTGCTGTGTAAGACTTGGAAGCAACCAAACAGCATACTGCAGAGGGTGTCGTGAGTATTTCCTCTCTTACTGTTGAGCATCTCTTTGGAGTCAGAGCTGTAGAAAGAAGAGACATGGTTGACACCACACTTACCAGGCAATCAATTTGAATCTATCTGTGGATGCAGATAAGTGCATCTGAGTTTTTGACTTTGCCTTGCACATTTTGTCCTTCTCATTCTTTGTATTGAGAATTTTGTACATGCAATTTGATGGAATCCATTCCCTATTTTCTTTCCTCTGAATTCCCTCCATTCTCTGTCACCATTCCCTCCCAACTTCACATGCTCTTTGCTTAAACTCATGGAGTTTATTTACTGTAATTTGCAGTGTGCAGTCTACTGGAGCATGGACCACCACTCAGGAATCAATCCCCAGAAAAAATTTGACTCTTCCTTCCCTCAGCATTTATCAGCTGCCAATAGCTCCTTAGATGTGGGATGGTAACATGAGCCCCTCCCTCATCCATGCTGGAATTTTGGTCTTGTGATCGTTTTCCTCAATTCTAAATCCCTCATGTAATCATACTTGTGTGATGGAATCAACAAAAACTGAGGATTTTACCTTCTGGAGACAGCTAAAAATACCCTCTCCCCTTTTACTAGCTGTAGGATTTTTTTGTTTGTTCATTTGATCTGGTTTGGGGTTTCTTGTTTTAGGTTTAGGGATTTTTTTTTGTAGTTTTGTACATGTATACCATGCATATTGACACTCTACCCCCACCTTTTCATTCTATGCTCTTAACAAGTCTCTCCCATTCATATCTATCCATTTTGTTTTGTGACCCACCAAGATCAACCAGAGCCATCTGTAGGACTGTGGGTTTGGAGCTATGTATTGGAGCTTTGTAGGCTCAGCAGAAGAGACACAAATAATGATAGCAATTCTGCTTCTCCCAAAATCTATCCATAGTCACAGTTAAAAGGTAAAGGGTAGGACCCTGTAAGCCTCTCCCCTTCCTACATTGATTGTTGGTAGAGCTAGTCCTTGTGTGGTCTAGCTGTGTGATTCATCCACAGGTTGGAGAACTGTCACCTCACAGAATCCTGTTGCAAGGACCTCTCTTCCATTTTGATGGTCAGCCAGACTCTGACACACCTCAACCTGGCCAAGAACACTCTTGGAGATAATGGAGTGAAGATCCTGTGTGAAAGCTTAAGCCATCCTGAGTGTAAACTACAGACCCTGGTGTAAGTCTTCTCTGCTTGTAGGCATTGGATGTGTGTGTGTGTGTGTGTGTGTGTGTGTGTGTGTGTGTGTGTGCATGCATGTAGTAAAAATTATTGACAAGAGGCTATGAATTTGAAGGAGAATGGGAAGGAATATATGGGAAGATTTGGAGGGAAGAAAAGGAAGGGGATATGTTGAAATTATATTATAATTTCAAAAATTAAAAAAATTATATTGAAAAAAGAAAATAGACCCTCCTAGATTCTAGAATGAACACCAGGGCCATACTGAATTTGTGGACACGTTGATTCCACTGCTATCCACCCCTGTATACTTTATATTACATAGTGATAAGAACAAATTTGAAGAGTAAGTCAAACTGGGTTTGGTGGCACATCACTTGGCAGTCTAAGATAGGAGAATTGTTTTGAGTAAGATCCTGTCTAATAAAAATACTGAAATAATGTGTGACAGAGGATGGGCAGGAATATACACACATATATTCCTAAATATAACCATGAAACCATATAATGTTATTTATAGATATGTTTTCAGGGTTCACCATTTGACAGTGGACAATCAATTGGTGGTCATAGGTATAGACCACCTCTCCTGCTCCCAGATTTCTTCAGTTGCCTATTGTTCTTGGTGTAGGGTTGAGTCCTCATGGGATTTTTCTCTGTCCATTTTTCCCTGTCTGTTAGGTTCATCCTTATCAGTTCATGTTTGGGAAATCATGTTGGTGAAACTTTATGGGTATAGCTTCTGACATTACTAGGAGGCACAATCTTATAGTAAACTCTCTGATGCTCTGGCTCTTTCACTATTTAACAACTCTTCTGCAGTCTTTACTGAGCCTCGGGTGAAAGAGTGTTTTAAAGATATACCAGAACTCTTGGGTTTTGATTGGTTGTGTTCGACAATGGTCTCTGACTGTTCCAAATAGAAGATTAATAGAATTAATTTCTAAAATCTCATGGGAAGGTACTGGCCACTCTGCAGAGATTGTATTAGCATTGATAACACTGCTATTCTGGGTAACAGAGAGGTCACTGTCTCTGTTGGAGGTCACCAGTACAGTTTGCTTTCATTTGCTTCCTATGACTGTGATAAATACCATGACAGAAAGCAACTTGGGGAGTAAAGGGTTTATTTCATGTTATACCTTGTAGTACATCATAAAGGGAAGTCAAGGCAGGATTTGGATGGTGAAGTAGATACAGAGGCCATGGAGGAGTGCTGCTTATTGGCTTGCTCACTTTGCTTACTTACACAATGCAGGACTATATGCTCAGGAGTGGCATGACCTAGAGTGGGCCAGGCACTCCCAAATCAACTATTAATCAGGGAAATGTCCTACAGACTTGCCTAAAAGCCAACATTATGAAGGTCCTTTCTTGTTCCCAGATGACTAGCTTCCCAGATGACTTGTCTACAGGCCAAACTTAGAGTTTTCTTCTTCCAAGATGATGTTTGTCAAATTGACCAAAGAATAAAATAAATAATGCAGTTTGTGTACAAGGTCCTGGGTTCCATCCTCAACATTACAGAAGGAAGGAAGGAGTGAAGGAAGAGAGCTGTTAGCAAAGTTTCCTATAGTTTTAAACTTGGTTATCTTTCAAGCAGGTAGGGCCTGATAATTACTTGGTTGTTTACATGTGATGAAATACTGAGTTCATAGTTAGAGACAGATGGAAGAAAAGAACTCCCTAGCAATACACTATGATCTAAAGCCTTGAAGAACCTACCCACTAACTAGCCCTAGTCCATGCATGATGGCACATGAGGTAGGAGGATCACAGCCTAGGCTACAGATTGTTTGAAAAAAAATAACCATCACAGAAAAGTAACCATCCCCAGGATAACCAAACACAGCCATGAAATAACAGTTATCAGCATTGATTAAATACCTGCTGAGGAATGCTGCTAGGAACTTACACTGATTTGTGCCCAACCATAAAGTACTACAAATTTCATGGTTTATTTGTTGAGGTAAGAGAGATGCTTTTACCTGTGAACATAAATATCCAAAAGGCAGTTTAAAAATATGAATCAATTGATGAAAGAGGTGTTATAGATTTTCTTCTAGAAACTGCTCTCTCCTAGTGACAGATAGTTGCCTTGTTTGACAGGAACAGGCATGAGTTTCCCTCTCACATGAATTTATTTTCTTAATTTTTGAGAATTTCATATATGTATACAATTTATTTTAATCATATTCACTCTCCCATCAACTTCTCTATAGAAGGTGGAGGCATTAAAATGGGGGATAGGAAAGTGGGACAGAAAAGATGATCAAGGCAGTAAATAACACTAAGGATTTTTTTTGCAAATCTATATGGAAATCCATTCTATAATTTCATTCTAATGTCCTCATTTATTTCAACATCTCCAAGAATGACTAAAATCTATGGCTTGAGGTGGAAGGCTATGGTTTGAGTACACCATCCGAGAATGGACTAATGGGTTCACTTCTTCCTGATTTTTGTCCCTGTGCATGTGGTTTTTCAGACTGTGGTCCTGTGACATCACAAGCAATGGCTGCCGCCATGTCTCAAACATGCTCAGACAAGCATCAAGTCTGGAGCACTTGGATCTGGGGCTGAATCGCATCAGAAATGCGGGTGCAAAGTTGCTGTGTGAGGCTTTGAAGGAACCACAGAGTAACATGAAAAGTCTTTGGTGAGTTAATGCCTTGTTGAACTGTAATCTGTACCTCAAAGGAGTTGTCAAGTGTAGCAGATGCCTTCAGAGCAACACAGAGGGCTTGAGTCAAATCAGTTAAATATTGTATCACATTTTTTTAATATGTGCATTTATGGTTGGTACATAGGATAACATGAGGGGTTGGTTCTCTCCTCCCACTGTGGGTCTGAACTTAGAACATCTGTCTTGGCAGGAAATGCCTTTACTCACAAATATACATCTCTAGTCCCAGTTGAGTATTTTTAAAAATCACCTGGCAAGGGGATGGAAAAAAACGATAGCTCAGCAGTTAAAATAACTTGCTGCTCTTCCAGATCACTCAAGTTTTGTTCTCAAGCCCACATCTGGTGGCTCCAAGCCACCTATAACTCTAACATCAGGGAGTCTGCTGCCTTCTTATGGCCTCCTTGGGCACACATCCATGTGTATAAAATTGAAAAATAGAAGTTAGCTAGTGGATATGATTGATTGTTGTGCAATCATGAGATCAGGGTTCACATTACCAGCAACAACATTTAAAAAGCCAGGGGTGGTGGTCATGCCTATAATGTCAGGATTGGGAAGGCAGGGACTGGAGGATTTCTGGGTCTCCATAAGCAATCCTCATAGCCAAATCACAAACCCAAGATTTATAGAGACATCCTTATCTCAAAATATGAGGTACAGAGTGATGGAGGAAGATGCAGTGTCAACTCTCAGCCTACACATAATACATAGGGCATACAAATGTCTTCTCTGAAGAATTTTAAAGATGCAGTGCATCAGGCCAAGTAGAAGAAGTGCCCACTGCTGCCTAGTTCCCAGGGTTCAGAGAGACAGGAGTTTGGCATTATACCTATGGCTGCCATGAGGTCAGTGGAGTGTGCTTGATTCTGTCTTCTAAATCCCAAGCATGCTTGGAGCATCAATCAAATGCTCTTGGTGACAACCCTTACTTGTGAAGAATAATAGTCTGCATAGAAGTGAGGTCATATTGTCACTCAGCACATTGTCCTCCTAGTTCACTCACATTGTCATAGATGCCAGGATTCCTTGTCTTTTTATGGCTGAGTTATATTCCATTATACAAATTTACCACGCTTTCCTCAACCCTGAAAAACCTGTTGGTGGTACTTGGGTTGTTATACTTGGAACTAGTATCAGTAGATCTTCAATGAGTGCCAGGAAAACTTAAAAAGCCAAACTCAACAGAAGGCAGAGAGTAAGAGATCAGTCTCCAAGGCCTAGGGGTGGAAAAGAAAATATTGGTAAAACTTGCAGTTGTAAAACAAACAAGTTTTGGGGACTCTAATATAGTGTGGTGGTAACCAAATTATTTCTTCACTGTTCTTGATGCACAAGAGACATCAGGTTGTATACCTTGCATATAAAATTCATCAAATACTTTGAAACAGGTTTTTCTACATAGCTCAGGCTGCTGTCAAACTTGCAGTCCCAGTTTTCCAAGAGTTATGTTTACAGGGTACACCATGCCTAGCTTGTTAATTAAATATTTTAAAATAAAATTTGTTATCTGGTGTCTGCAACACAAAATAATATACTTTGTAATAGAAATGCATGCGGCTTTGAAATCTAAGTACCCAGGCAATACCACAGAAGAATCAAAACAGAATCCTTGGAGTGCAGTCTAGGCACCAGTAGTTTTTTTTTTTTTTTTTTTTAACAGACAAGAAAGACTTAAACAGAGTGGTGGTGCATGACTGAAATCCCATCACTCAGGTGGGTGAGGCAAGAGGATTAATGTCTCATTGCCAGAACCGGAGAGGCCTAGCATATCTATCAATCCTAGGGGCTCCATAAACCTATTGAGCTTTATTTCTGAACTTAAGGAACTTCAGGTTAAAATTCTCCACTACCACCTCCTTTAGAGCATCTTGCACTTCACCACTTTGATAACATCCTGGGTTAATGAATTTCTCTCCAAGATAGGATGTTTTATATCTTGGTGGAAATCATTACACACCAGGCAGCCCTATCTCCTTTGTATATCATCCCACTTATTCATTCTAGGAAATAGGATGATGTCTTTCTGCTAAAAACATGGCTACCATAATAAAGGAAAAAATAACTATCATTAATACTCAAACACCTGCCAAGCTCAGTGCTTGCTATTGGAGCCTATTCAACAGCATATCCTCAACTTAGCCCATGGTCTGAGCTGATATTCTACATATGGAACACTGTGTACATGCCTATGGATGTACTACACATAAACTGATAATTTCTGCTGCCCCTCATCTCTGTCTCCCACACAATTGACAACTCCAGATGGAAGAATGCTTTTTCTTTGCTGAACATACTCATTTTCCTTCTTTCCTGGAGTTAATTGAGGTCTTTGTCCAAATTGGAATTACTATTTCTCACCTACCTAAAATCATTTATTTTTTATATATATATTTATTTTATATAACCATGTCCATTTAAATGAAAACAAACATTTATAGACAATATTTGGGAATTTGGGTGTCTTTCTTTCCAAACTACTTCCTGCTGGTAAGGGGCGCTGACATGGGGGATTCTAAGAAGATGCAGAAATCCTGGCTGTAGTCTGTTAGGCTATAGTCTGTCTGTCCAGCTGTTTTGAATGTAGAATCACCTGGTACTCTGTTTCAGGTGGTCTGGCTTGATCAAACCACAATAGTCTGGAAGGAATCCACATCTTTTCATTTTCTGTGGAAACAAAAATAGAAATCCTTTTCCCCAGTAACTTGTCCTTGAACTTAAATTTTGGAGTCAAAGCATTTTTTTTTTTTTAATTTATTATTTTACATGTCGATCCCAATTCCTCCTCCTTCCCTCCCTCCCTTCCTCCCTTCTTCCTTCCCTCACTTTTACCCTCTCTGCCCTCTCACATGCACTCTAACCACCCTCCCCTCCCCTCCCCCCACCCCAATTCCATATGTAGGGGAATGCCATCCAGGTGGGGTCATGTAGATCTGACAGGTCATGTGAAGTAGGGACTAGGGCTTCTCTCCTGTCTCTAGATTAAGGCAGTTATCCCTCCATGGGGGGTGTGTTCGCAAAGTCCTTTTGTACACCAGGGATACATCCTGGTTCCACTGTCTGAGGTCCCTTAGACTGCTCAGTCCTTCTGCCTGAGACCCATATTCAGGGGGGTCTGAGTCAGTCCCATGCTGGATTCCCAGCTATCAGTCTGGTGGCCCGTTAGCTCCTCCTTGTTCAGGTAAGCTGTCTCTATGTGCTTCTGCCTCCTGTTCTTGTCCTCTCCATCTGTATCTGGGTTCTAGTTCGACTCAGTGTTTATGTATGGGTGTTTGTTCCTGTTTCCAGCAGACTTTAGTTGAGGGTTCCATGGATAAGTTAGTTGTTGATCTCACTCTCTGGGAAGGGCATTTATGGTAGCCTTTCCACGGAAGCTCAAATTGTTGGTTGGCAGCAGACTTGTAGTTCTCTAGACCTTTCCTTGTGTTCAATTTTATCTTCAATATTGGCTCCCTCTTTTATGTTCTCTCTCTCTCTCTCTCTCTCTCTCTCTCTCTCTCTCTCTCTCTCTCTCTCTCTCTCTCTTTCCTGTCTTCTATTCCTAATCAGGCTCAATCTTCCTGGTTGCATGTGTTTTCCTTTCCTCCCCTCGTTTTCTCCTACTTCTCTCTCCATCGCTGCCCCTGAACTTCCTCTGTGCTCTGGGGGGACTTGTCCCTTCCCGGTTCTGTGAGGGACTTTATATGAATTTCTTAGAACACATCTTGTATCCTAGTTCCTCTGTTGGTGTGAATTATAGGCTGGTGATCCTTTGCTCTATGTCTAAAATCCATATATGAGTGAGTACATACTGTGTTTCTCTTTTTGTGACTGGGTTACCCCTTTCAGGATGGTTTCTTCAAGTGCCATCCACTTGCCTACAAATTTCAAGATACCATTATTTTTTTCTGCAGAGTAGTATTCCATTGTGTAGGTGTGCCCCATCTTCATTAAACATTCTTCAATTGAGGGGCATCTAGGTTGCTTCCAGGTTCTTGCTATTACAAATAGTGCTGCTATGAACATAGTTGAACAGATGTCTTTGTTGCATGGATGTGGATCATTTGGGTATATGCCTAAGAGGGTGATTGCCAGGTCCTGTGGTAAACTGATTCCATTTTCCTGAGGAACCGCCATACTGATCTCCATAATGTCTGTATTATGAGTTTGCACTCCCACCAGCAGTGACTGATTGTTTCCCTTTCTCCATATCCTCTCCAGCATAAGTCATCATTGGTGTTTCTAATTTTAGCCATTCTGGCAGGAGTAAGGTGGTATCTCAAAGTTGTTTTGATTTGCATTTCCCTGATAGCTAAGGATGTGGAGCATTTTCTTAAGTGTCTTTCAGCCTTTTTGATTTCCTCTATTGAGAATTCTTTCTTCAGTTCTGTACCCCATTTTTAATAGGGTTATTTGGAGTTTTGTTGGCTAATTTCTTGAGTTCTTTGTATATTTTGGAGATCAGCCCTTTGTCGGATATAGGATTAGTGAAAATCTTTTCCCAGTCTGTGGGCTGCCATTTGGTCTTGTCAACTGTGTCCTTTGCCTTTCAGAAGCTTCTAAGTTTGAAGAGGTCCCATTTATTAATTGTTGTTCTTAGTGTCTGTGCCCCTGGAGTTATGTTCAGGAAGTGGTCTCCTATACCAATTTGTTCAAGGGTACCTCCTACTTTCTCTTCTAAGATGTTCAAGGTGGCTGGATTGATGTTGAGGTCTTTGATCCATTTGGACTTGAGTTTTGTGCATGGCTACAGACATGGGTCTGGGTCTATTTGCAGTCTTCTACACACACTCATCCAATTGTGCCAGCACCATTTGTTGAAGATTCTGTTTTGCACCATTGTACAATTTTAGCTGTTTTGTCGAAAATCAGGTGTTCATAGGTGTGTGGGTTAATATCAGGGATTTCAATTTGAATCCATTGGTCTATCTGCCTATTTTTGTGCCAATACCAGGCTGTTTTCAGAACTATAGCTCTATAATAGAGATAAAGTCAGGAATGGTGATACCTCCTGAAGTTGTTTTATTGTATAGGGTTGTTTTGGATATCCTGGGTTTTTTGTTTTTCCATATAAAGTTGATTATTATCCTTTCAAGGTCGGTGAAGAATTGTGGTGGGATTTTAATGGGGATTGCAATGACTCTGTAGATTGCTTTTGGCAAGATTGCCATTTTTACTATGTTTATCCTACCTATCCAAGAACATGGGAGATCTTTCCATTTTCTGGTATCTTCTTTAATTTCTTTCTTTAGAGCCACAAAGTTCTTACCCTAACCCTAACCCTAACCCTAACCCTAACCCTAACCCTAACCCTAACCCTAACCCTAACCCTCACCCTAACCCTAACTTTTACTTGTTTGGTAAGCGTTACACCAAGAAACTTTATATTGTTTGTGGCTATTATAAAGGGTGATGTTTCTCTGATTTCTTTCTCTGTTTCTTTGTCGTCTTAAAGGGCTACTGATTTTTTTGAGTTTATCTTGTATCCTGCTAGTTTGCGAAGGTGTTTGTCAGCTGTAGGAGTTCCCTGGTAGAGTTTATTGGATCGCTTATGTAAACTATCATATCATGTGTGAATAGAGACAGTTTGACTTCTTCCTTTCCAATTTGGATCCCCTTTATCTGTTTTTGTTGTCTTATAGCATTAGCTAGAACATCTCGTACGATATTGAAGAGATATGGAAAGAGAGGGCAGCCTTGTCTTGTTCCTGATTTTAGATGAATTGGCTTAATTTCTCTCCATTCAGTTTGATGTTGTCAGTTGGTTTGCTGTATATTGCTCTTATTATGATTAGGTATGTTCCTGTTATCCCTGACCTCTCCAATACCTTTATCATGAAAGGGTGTTGAATTTTATCGAAGGCTTTTTCCGCAACTAGGGAGATAATCATATGGTCTTTCTTTTTCTGTTTGTTTATATGGTGGGTCACGTTGATAGATTTTTGTATGTTAAACTATCCCTGCATTCCAGGTATGAAGCCTACTTGGTCATGGTGGAGGATTTCTCTGATGTATTCTTGAATTTGGTTTGCCAGTATTTTATTGAGTACTTTTGCATCGATGTTCATCGGGGATAGTAGTCTGTAGTTTTCTTTCTTAGTTGTGTCTTTGTGAGGCTTGGGTACCAAGGTTATTGTGGCCTCATAAAAAGAGTTTGGCAATGAAACTTCTGTTTCTATTTTGTGGAACAGTTTGAGGAGTCGTGGTATTAGTACTTCCTTGAATGTCTGGTAGAAGTCTGCATTGAATCCTGGACCTTTTTTGGTTGGAAGGCTTTCGTTGACTGCTTCTATTTCATTGCGGGTTATAGGTCTATTTAAGTTGTTTGTCTGTTCTTGATTTAATTTTGGTAAGTGATATCCAGAAATTTGTTCATTTCCTTTGAATTTTCAATTTTTGTGGAATAGAAATTTTCAAAGTATGACCTGAAAATTGTCTGGATTTCCTCTGTGTCTGTTGTTATGTTCCCCTTTTCGTTTCTGATTTTGTTAATGTGCATGTTCTCTCTCTGCTTTTTCATTAATTTGGATAAAGGTTTGTCTATCTTGTTGATTTTCTCAAAAAAAAACCCAACTCTTCGTTGCATTGATTTTTTTTTTTATTGTTTTCCTGGTTTCTATTTTGTTGATTTCTGCCCTCAAGTTGATTATTTTCTGTCATCTACTCCTATGGGGTGAGTTCGCTTCTCTCTGTTCTAAGGCTTTCAATTGTGCTGTTAATTTTCTTATGTGACTATCCTCTGTTTTTTTCATATGGACACTTAGTGCAATGAACTTCCCTCGTAGCACTGCTTTCAAGGTGTCCCATAAGTTTGGGTATGTTGTATCCTCATTCTCATTGAATATTAGAAAGTCCTTAATTTCTTTTTTTTTTCTTTTTTTTTTTCTGTGCTTTCCATCTTTATTTTTTTTATGCATATAGAGTATTTTTTATTTAATTTTATATAACAAAGTCCAATTAAATGAAAACAAACATTTATACACAATATTTGGGAATTTGGGCGTCGTTCTTTCCAAACTACTTCCTGCTGGTAAGGGGCGCTGTCTTGGGGGATTCGAAGAAGATTCAGATATCCTAGCTGTAGTCTGTAGGGCTGTTTTGTCCAGCTGTTTGGAATGTAGGATCAGCTTGTACTCTGTTTCAGGCGGTCTGGTGTGATCAAACCACATTAGTCTGGAAGGAATCCACATCTTTTCATTTTCTGTGGAAACAAAAATAGAAATACTTTTCCCCAGTAACTTGTTCTTCAACTTAAATTTTGGAGTCAAAGCGTTTTTTTTTTTTTTTTTTTTTATTTTACATGTCGATCCCAGTTCCCTCTCCCTCCCTCCCTCCCTCCCCCCAAGCCCTCCCTCCCTCCTTCCCTCCCTTTTGCCCTCTCTACCCTCTCCCATGCACTCTAAACACCCTCCCCTCCCAACCCCCCACCACAATACAATATGTAGGGGAATGCCATCCAGTTGGGGTCATGTAGATCTGACAGGTCCTGTGAAGTAGGGACTAGGGCTTCTCTCCTATCTCTAGAATAAGGCAGTTATCCCTCCATGGGGGATATGTTTGCAAAGTCCTTTTGTGCACCAGGGATACATCCTGGCTCCACTGTCTGAGGTCTCTTAGACTGCTCAGACCTTCTGGCTGAGACCCATATTCAGGGGGGTCCGAGTCAGACCCCTGTTGGCTTCCCAGCTATCAGTCTAGTGGCCCTTAGCTCCTCCTTGTTCAGGTAAGCTGTCTCTATGTACTTCTACCGCATGGTCTTGTCCTCTCCATCTGCTTCTGGGTTCTAGTTTGACTCAGTGTTTATGTATGGGTGTTTGCTCCTGTTTTCAACAGGCATTAGTTGAGGACCCCATGGAGAAGTTAGTTGTTGATCTCACTCTCCGGGAAGGGCATTTATGATAGCCTTTCCACGGAAGCTGAGATTGTTAGTTGGGAGCAATCTTGTAGTTCCCTCGACCTTTCTTTGTGTTCAACTTTATCTTCAAACCAATATTGGCTCCCTCTTTTATGTTCTCTCTCTCTGTCTCTGTCTCTCTCTCTCTTTCCTATTTTCCATTCCTAACCAGGCTCAATCCTCCTGGTCGCACATGCCTTCCTCTCCTCCCTCTCATTTTCTCCTACTTCTCTCTCCATTAGCTGTCCTCCCCCACTTTACCTGAGGTCTGGGTGACTTGTCCCTTCCCAGTCCTGTGAGGGACTTTATATGAATCTCTTATAATACACCTTGTATCCTAGTTCGTCTGGTGGTGTGAATTATAGGCTGGTGATCCTTTGATCTAGGTCTAAAATCCATATATGAGTGAGTACATACCGTGTTCCTCTTTTTGTGACTGGGTTACCTCATTCAGGATGGTTTCTTCAAGTGCCATCCACTTGCCTGCGAATTTCAAGATACCATTATTTTTTTTTTCTGCAGAGTAGTATTCCATTGTGTAGATGTGCCCCATCTTCATTAACCATTCTTTGATTGAAGGGCATATAGGTTGCTCCCAGGTTATTGCTATTACAAACAGTGCTGCTATGAACATAGTTGAACATCTGTCTTTGTTGCATGAATGTGAATCCTTTGAGTATATGCCTAAGAGGGGGATTGCCGGGTCCTGTGGTAATTCCCATTTTCCTGAGGAACCTCCATACTGATCTCCATAATGGCTGTATGAGTTTGCACTCCCACCAGCAGTGGAGGAGTGTTCCACTTTCTCCACATCCTCTCCAACATAAGTCATCATTGGTGTTTCTAATTTTAGCCATTCTGGCAGGGGTAAGATGGTATCTAAAGTTGTTTTGATTTGCATTTCCCTGATAGCTAAGGATATGGAGCATTTTCTTAAGTGTCTTTCAGCCTTTTTGATTTCCTCCATTGAGAATTCTTTCTTCAGTTCTGTACCCCATTTTTAAAGGGTTATTTTTTGTTGACTAGTTTCATGAGTTCTTTGTATATTGTGGTGATCACCCCTTTGTTGGATTGGTGAAAACCTTTTCCCAGTCTGTGGGCTGCCGTTTGTTCTTGCCCACTGTGTCCTTTGCCTTTCAGAAGCTTCTAAGTTTGAAGAGGTCCCATTTATTAATTGTTGTTCTTAGTGTCTGTGCCCCTGGAGTTATGTTCAGGAAGTGGTCTCCTGTATGAATTTTTTCAAGGGTACCTCCTACTTTCTCTTCTATGAGGTTCAAGGTGGCTGGATTGATGTTGAGGTCTTTGATCCATTTGGACTTGAGTTTTGTGCATGGCTACAGACATGGGTCTATCTGCAGTCTTCTACACACACTCATCCAATTGTGCCAGCACCATTTGTTGAAGATGCTGTCCTTGCCCCATTGTATAATTTTAGCTGTTTTCTCGAAAATCAGTTGTTCATAGGTGTGTGGGTCAATATCAGGGTTTTCAATTCGATTCCATTGGTCTACCTGTCTATTTTTATGTCAATACCAGGCTGTTTTCAGAACTATAGCTCTGTAGTAGAGCTTAAAGTCAGGAATGGTAATGCCTCCTGAAGCTGTTTTATTGTCCAGGGTTGTTTTGGCTATCCTGGGTCTTTTGTTTTTCCATATAAAGTTGATTATTATCCTTTCAAGGTCGGTGAAGAATTGTGGTATTTTAATGGGGATTGCATTGAATCTGTAAATGGTTTTTTGGCAGGATTGCCATTTTTACTATGTTTATCCTACCTAACCAAGAGCATGGGAGATCTTTCCATTTTCTGGTATCTTCTTTAATTTCTTTCTTTAGAGTCACAAAGTTCTTATTATATAGATTTTTTACTTGTTTGGTAAGCGTTACACCAAGATACTTTATGTTGCTTGTGGCTATTGTAAAGGGTGATGTTTCTCTGATTTCTTTCTCTGCCTCTTTGTTGTCTGAAAAAAGTAGGGCTACTGATTTTTTTTTTTTTGAGTTTATCTTGTATCCTGCTAGTTTACTGAAGGTGTTTATCAGCTTGTAGGATTTCCCTGGTAGAGTTTATTGGGTCGCTTATGTAAACTATCATATCATCTGCAAATAGAGACAGTTTGACTTCTTCCTTTCCAATTTGGATTCCCTTGATCTCCTTTTGTTGTCTTATAGCATTAGCCAGAACTTCTATATTGAAGAGATATGGAGAGAGAGGACAGCCTTGACTTGTTCCTGATTTTAGAGGAATTGGCTTAAGTTTCTCTCCATTCAGTTTGATGTTGGCAGTTGGTTTGCTGTATATTGCTCTTATTATGTTTAGGTATGTTCCTGTTATCCCTGACCTCTCCCAATACCTTTATCATGAAAGGGTGTTGAATTTTGTCGAAGGCTTTTTCCGTATCTGGAGAGATAATCATATGGTTTTTCTTTTTCTGCTTGTTTATATGGTGGATCACGTTGATAGATTTTCGTATGTTAAACCATCCCTGCATTCCAGGTATGAAGCCGACTTGGTCATGGTGGATGATTTTTCTGATGTATTCTTGAATTCGGTTTGCCAGTATTTTATTGAGTATTTTTGCATCGATGTTCATCAGGGATATTGGTCTGTAGTTTTCTTTCTTAGTTGTGTCTTTGTGAGGTTTGGGTACCAAAGTTATTGTGGCCTCATAAAAAGAGTTTGGCAATGAACCTTCTGTTTCTATCTTGTGGAACAGTTTGAGGAGTAGTGGTATTAGTTCTTCCTTGAATGTCTGGTAGAATTCTGCGCTGAATCCATGTGGCCCTGGACTTTTTTTCGTTGGAAGGCTTTCGTTGACTGCTTCTATTTCATTGCAGGTTATAGGTCTATTTAAGTTGTTTGTCTGTTCTTGATTTAATTTTGGTAAGTGATAGTTATCCAGAAACTTGTCCATTCCCTTTGAATTTTCAATTTTTGTAGAATACAGATTTTCAAAGTATGACCTGAAAATTGTCTGGATTTCCTCTGTGTCTGTTGTTATGTTCCCCATTTTGTTTCTGATTTTGTTAATTTGCATGTTCTGTCTCTGCTTTTTCGTTAATTTGGATAAAGGTTTATCTATCTTGTTGATTTTCTCAAGAAACCAACTCTTTGTTGCATTGATTTTTTTGTATTGTTTTCCTGGTTTCTATTTTGTTGATTTCAGCCCTCAAGTTGATTATTTCCTGGCGTCTGCTCCTGCGGGGTGAATTTGCTTCTCTCTGTTCTAAGGTTTTCAGTTGCGCTGTTAATTCATTTATGTGACTATCCTCTGTTTTCTTCATATGGACACTTAGTGCAATGAACTTCCCTCGTAGCACTGCTTTCAAGGTGTCCCATAAGTTCGGGTATGTTTTATCCTCATTCTCGTTGAATATTAGAAAGTCTTTAATTTCTTTCTTTATTTCTTCTTTGACCCAGGTATGGTTCAATTGCACATTGTTAAGTTTCCATGAGTTTGCAGGCTTCTGCTATTTGTGTCAATGTTGTATTCCAATTTTAAAGCATGGTGCCCTGATAAGGTATAGGGGACTATTCCTATTGTCTTGTATCTGTTGAGGTTTGTTATGCCTCCTAGTATGTGGTCGATTTTAGAGAAGGTTCCATGTGGAGCAGAGAAGAAGGTATATTCTTTTGTCTTTGGATGGAATGTTCTATAGATGTCTGTTAACCCCAGTTGAGACATAACTTCTGTTAATTCTTTGTTTCTTTGTTGAGTTTCTGATTTGTGGTCCTGTCTAATGTTGAGAGTGGTGTATTGAAGTCTCCCACTATAAGTGTGTGAAGTTTTATATGAGCTTTGAGTTTTAGTAGTGTTTCTTTTACGAATGTGGGTGACTTTGTATTAGGGGCATAGATGTTCAGAACTGAGACTTTGTGTTGATGGATTTCTCCTACAATGAATATGAAACAACTGTCTTCATCTCTTTTGACTAATTTTGGTTTGAAGTCTAACTTTTTAGATATTAGGATAGCTACGCCTGCTTGCTTCTTATTTCCATTTGATTGGAAAATCTTTTCCCAACCCTTTACCCTGAGGTAATGTCTATCTTTGAAGCTTAGAAGTGTTTCTTGTATGGAGCAGAAGGATGGATTCTGTCTTCGTATCCATTCTGTTAGCCTGTGTCTTTTTATAGGTGAGTTAAGACCATTAATGTTGAGGTGAGTATGGACCATTGATTATTGATGCTTGTTTGATTTAGGCTTGTTGTTGGCAGTGGTATTGTGAATATATTAGTCCTGCTTTACCCTTGGTTTCTGGTGTAGTTGTATTATCTGTTGCCTACATTTTTGTGGGCGTAGTTACCTTCCTTGGGTTGGAATTTTCCTTCCAATACTTTCCGTAGGGCTGGATTTGTAGATACATATTGGGAAAATCTGGTTTTGTCATTAAATATCTTGTTTTCTCCATCTATAGTGATTGATAGTTTTGCTGGATATAGTAGTGTAGGCTGGCAACTCTGTTCTTTAATACTTTTAGAACATCTATCCAGGACCTTCTGGCCTTGAGGGTTTCCATGGAGAAGTCAGGTGTAATTTTGATAGGTCTGCCTTTATATGTTACCTGTCCTTTTTCCTTCGCTGCTCTTAATATTCTTTCTTTATTCTGTATGCTAGGTGTTTTGATTATTATATGTCATGGGGTCTTTTTTCTTTGGTCCAGCCTATTTGGGGTTTGATGTGTTTCTTGTACTTTCATGGTCCTGTCCTTCTTCAGATTTGTAATGTTTTCCTCAATGATTTTGTTGAATATGTTTTCAGCACCTTTGAGCTGGGCTTCCTCACCTTCCTCTATGCCTATTATTCTTAGGTTTGGCCTGTTCATGGTGTCCTACATTTCCTGGATGTTTTGTGTTAAGGATTTTTTTGATTTATGATTTTTTGTGGTCCATGAGTCTATTTCCTTTAGCTTAGCGTCTTGGCCTGAGATTCTCTCTTCCATCTCTTGAATTCTGTTGGTTATGTTGTGTCTGTAGTTCCCGATTTTTTTGCCCAGTTTTTCTATTTCCAGCAATCCTTCAATTTGTGTTGCCTTTATTTTCTCTATTTCTGTTTTTAAGTCTTCACCTGCTTAGTTGTTTTTTCTTGGCTTTCTGTGCTGTTTTTGCTTGTTTGTTTGTTTTTTCCCCTCCATTTCTTTAAGTGAGGACCTCACATCTTCTTTGAGGGCCTCTATCATTTTTATGACAGTAATTTTTAAGTCGTTCCCTTCTGCTTCCTCTGCTTTGTTGTTATGTTCCATTCTAGTTGGTGTAGATTCCCTAGATTCTGGTGGTATCATGCTTGTCTTTCTGTTGTTAGGTGTTTTCTTGTATTGCCGTCTTCCCATACCTTCTTCTAGTAGGTGTTGGTGGGTTCTACCCCTCTCTCCGTGGTACTTCCCCGGTGGACTTATTTGGGTCAGAGGTTCAATATCTGTAGCTGTGGGTGGTCCAAGCTCTATAGGCAGTCTCTCCACAGAGAGGGACTCAGTTATGAGGTCAGGGCTTAGGATCCAGTAGAAGATGCCACTAGCCTATGTGTCTAGCCAATGGCTGGCAGAAGAGGACAAAGCCCGAGCTGAAACTTGGGAAGTTTCTGCAGGTTAGTCTGATCTCACTAGAAACTGGGACTCTCCATGTGAGTCCTCTTTCTTTAGCAGTGGTCCTGCTTTGGGGGTCAAGATTCTTGCTGGTAGGAACTCAGATAGGCGGATCTCTGGGAGGGGCCCGGGACTCTAGCAGAGGACTTCAGGTGTGGTCAGAGACCAAGCAGGTGGAAACTACAGGTGGACCTGCGTGGATAGGCTGGTCTCCTTTGTTCAGAGTTGCTCTGAGTAGTCACCAAATTAGTGAGGACTGTTGGCTCCACCCTCTGTCCCAGTTCTCAACCAGAGCAGCAGGACAGTGGGCAGCATAGGGCACAGGGTAGGGGGGGCAGGCTCATGGTGGGGATGGGTGGGGATGGGTGGGGATGTATCAGAGCTCCGAGGGTGCTCTCGATGGGGACAGGACACAGGAGCAGCAGGATCAGGGGCCAACCCAGGGAGTTCGGGGTATGGAGAGGTTGTAGGGGAGAGGCAGCCCCGATTGGGCCCAGACTCACCTCTGGCCAATAGCTGGTGGAAGAGGACAAAGGCTGAGCTGAAACTTGGGAAGGTTTTGCAGGATAGTGGGATCTCACTGGAAACTGGGATTCTTTAGTGGAGGCCTCTTTCTTTAGCAGAGCCCCTGCTTTGGGGGTCAAGTTTCTTGCCAGCAGGAACTCAGAGTGGACCCGCAGAGATAGGTGAATCTCTGGGAGAGGCCCGGGATTCCAACAGAGGACTGGAGGTGAGGTCAGAGACGAAGCAGGTAGAAATTACATGTGGTCCCGTGTGTATAGGCAGGTCTCCTTTGTTCAGAGTTGCTTTGAAAAGTCTCCGAAGTAGGGTGGAATGTTGGCACCACCCTCTGTTCCAGTGCTCAACCAGAGCGGTGGGACAGTGGGCAGGGTATTGCACAGGGTAGGGGGAGGGCTGTCTCTTGTTGGGAGTGGGTGGCTGTGTGTCAGAGCACCAGAAGCTGTCTTGCTGTGGACAGGACACAGGGGGACTGAGAACTGGGGTAAATCCAGGGAGTTCCCAGGGAAAGGCATTGGGGGGATTCAACCCAAATTGGTCCCAGACTCACCTCTTGCAGAGTCCTTGTGATGGGGATCCCTACCTAAAATCTTCAATATAAACTATCATTCTGAACAGAGTATTTCATCATTTTGTGTTATCTTCATTCTTCCTTTAACGTCCATTCTATTCTGAGACCTTGGTGTACCCACTTCCAGTTATCTAGAATTCAAACATAGGAATATCTACATGCTTGTGTCTATTTTCAAGGGTGTATTTCAATCTCTTTGTTTCCTCTGTGGGTTTTCTTCTTAAACTAACTTTTTACTATACTTATTTATTTTGTGCTGAAGGGAGCTAGAATATGGTATTCCACAAGTGTGAAGGTCACAGGACAAGTAATGAGAGCTTGTTCTCTCCTTCTACCATTTGGTTCCCAGGGATCAATGCAGATCACCTGGCTTGGCCTTTATCTACCAATCCATCTTCCCCCATAGGTTATCAACTCCCTACCCCTATATCTCAACATGGCTTCAAATTCACTATGTAGCAGAAGATGAGATTTAGCTTCGGACCATCCCAAGTATTGGGGCCACTGGCGTATATTACCAAGCCCAGTCTAACGTGGTACTGGTGATCAAACTTGGAGCTTTGTTCACTCTACCAACTGTGCTACAACTCTAGTCCCATAGAAAAACTTTTATGATCAGTGGCTTCTATACTGGTCTAAGTAAAATCTGGCTGTGGCTTGAGCACTTTCTGTGGGCTGCCCTTTGCCTGTGACCTCATCTTCTACAGCCTTCTCTGGGTCACTGACTCCAGCTGCCTTGATGCTGTTGATTTGCTGTGTGTGTATCATGTACATATTTTGCTTTACTTTGCTCTACTTTGTTATCTTGACCTGATCTGACTTCTGTGCTTGCTTCATGGGTTTTCACTGTGTAGCCCAGGCTGGCATTAGTTTCTCCAACCTACTATCTTGGCCTTCCAAAGGTTATGATCATACACATGTACAGTATGTTCAATGTGATACTGTACAACACAATATCAGGCCCTTCTCTGTCTGGAGATCTCCTACTCCTGACTGCTACATTTTTTCTCTTAACTCTCTCATATCACCCCTGATCTGGCATCCCCAGATACTCCCTTCTTTCCTTTCAGAATCTTTCCTTGTAAATATCATACATTATTTTGTTTTCTGAGGGCAGTAGTTACTGTTGCTCACCATTGAGTCCTTATAATCATGTGCCTGTCACAGAGGATGATAACCATAGCACTGGCTGAACTAATTAGCTACTTCTTAAATACATCATATTTTTATTCTATGACATTATCATACACATATCCATGTATTTTGATCATATCCATCCCTCTGCTACCCCCAAGTCTTTCCCGAGACTACCCAACCAGTCTCTTTCTCAAACTCATGTTCTTGTATTTTTGTTATTGTTAGAATTATTAGTATTACCATTACTATTTGTTATTAAATTATCCCCCTTAGTCCAGTGAATATTGATCATATCTACATGGGTGTGGAGACATCAGCAATCTACCATGTGGTTCTCCCTCCATCAACTGAGTGGAACCCCTGGAGCCCCTCCCTCATCCATGCTGAAATTTTGACTGGCTCGATCTTTACAGGTTTTGGTGAAGGCAACTATAATTGCAGTAAATT